>NC_142162.1:18149739-18843239 GCF_024610735.1 Ursus americanus
TGGGGGCTCACGACCCCCACATGCTGTGGTGGAGACACTGAATACGGAGAGTGAGGGGTAGAGCTGTACACACGCCGGCCGGGGATGCTGCTGGCTGGGACCCAGAGCCACCCTTACCTGGTAGCAGGTGCCGAGTTCTCGCCCGTTGGCCGAGAAGGACAACATGCCCATGGCCAGATCCACGAGGCAGCCGATCTCCAGGTCCACGTTGCTCCGACTTGATCTTTGGGAGGTGGCCACGATATCCCCGCCCCAGACCATGTAGCAGTTGCTGCGTTTCACACTAGAAGCCAAAGAGAGGAAAAGCACAGAATCTGGACTGGGATGGTGTGCAGTCAAGGTCCAGGAACGAAATGCCCCAGAAACCTTCCAATGATGCTTTCCAGTCAGTCCCCAGTAACTTTTTTTCTTAAATACATTCATTCAGCTTCAACCCAATTTTCTCAGACATGAGCACTCAATTTAGGGATGTGGCAATCTATCAGGATACTTTGGTCCAAAGAACATACTGTTCTGCTACCTGTCTCCTGGCTCCTTTTTGAACGAGATCGTGGGGATGGTGTTGCCTCCTCAGGACAGGAGACGGGGTACAGAGAGGGCGGCCACCACAGGCCGTTTTACACAGGGATGTGGTATAAAAGGCAGGAACAAAAATCCGCAAGGTCAGGGAAAAAGGCTGTAACGTATTTGAAAACAGGCCCACACTCCTTAGGACAGCAGTCCTGGGCACATTGCAAAGTAGGTCGCAAGTGGTCTCTGAGGCCCACCCACCTCCCTGACCGATTCAACCCGGCCCTCCCCCTGGAGTTCTGCTCCCTGCGCTCTTCAGTAACTACCAACTTGGGGTGCCTTTCTCAGCTGGCTGTCTACCTCCTCCCCCACAGCGTAAACTCCATCATAGGCATTTATATTTAAAAGCCAAGGGCAATAGCCAAAAAGACACGGAGGCTCCCAAGTCTGATTCCTCAACTGAAAGACTGAAAATCCCGCGTGGACTCTGGAGAAGTGGCACAGTGGCAGGGGTGATTCTCAGAGCCCGTCACCATGACTGTGGGCAAGAGACAGACAATTCGGTCTTCTCCTAAGCCCGGTCCTGGTGCACAACACTCGAGGAACCAGCTGGTCGAAATACCATAAAAATACTTCTTCTCAGGCACACAAGAGAGCAACTGTATACCTGATGCTCTCCTGTAGCCCCTCTCACCACCCTAAGGCCAATCGGATCTGACCTTGGAAAGTCAAAGGTTTGATCGGAATTCTCCGAGGGTCCTTCCAGCTCTAGAAGCAAACACTTTCCCCGAGACCGGAAATTCGCTTTGTGAGCATCTGTTCACCTCCTCTCCTATCTTCTCTCCTTTGGGGCAGCAGGGGGCTGGTTTCTCAGTGTGAATGCCCCTCAGGCAGGACTGGGGCACGATGCCCTTTCCAAAGAGTGACAGTCATTGCTAGACTTCCAAATTAGCCACCCTATCAGGGATGAGAGTACTCAGTCCACTGAAGCCTACTACAGAATTCCGTTCCTACTGTATCGAAGCTGTGGGAATGGGAAGTGCCACACTTTGGTCATATTTTAAAGTACCCAAATTTGAAATGCCTCCAAACTGAAAATCGATCCTGTATTTACTTCTTATTACGCAAGACAAAGAACTGAGAATACTAAGTACCTACCACCTCCTGGGTCTTGTTCTAGATGCTAACCTGTTGGTTCTCAAAATAAATGTGGTCACTGAGGCTGAGATAAATCATGTAATCTGTCTGGTGTGGCAGAGCCAGCAAACTCGAGCAATAAACCCAGTTGGGATGGACACGGCTGCCTTCCGCTCTGGCTAAAGAGCAAAGACTTCCGACTGCTTTCGCACGCTTCCTTCCCAACCCAACAAGACGTTGGATGTTGTTTATTGCATCTCTTCTGGGTCTTGCAACAGGATAGACATTCAGCGGTGGTAATAAATATTTATTCAGTGTCTGGGTCAAGGCACTGTTGTAGGCATTTTTCAATGTATTATCTCATTTAACCCTAATATCACTCTATGAGACTCGAACTATCATCCTCATGTTATAGATGAGTAAACTGAGGCCCAGGAAAGCTAGGTGGTCCAAAGTCCCACCTCTAGTAAGTTCTGGAACCCAGTTTTAAACCCAGGCAGTCTGCTTCCAGAGTCTGCTCTTCGCCACCTTCCCACCGCAGTCCTGCACAACACAGCGATGCTCCGTGAGCTCTCTGGCCACCAGTCTTTGAAGAGCCAGGAGCACTGAAAGAACACCAGCTGCAAAACGTTCCTGACTTTGTAGGGATAAAGGTCAGCTTGAGAAACAACTTATTACACCACCAAACATGGCTGTTTGGGAAAGACTCTATTAAGTCTCACTTGGGTGGACACAAGACCTGGTCTCCTGGGTCACCTTTGGGGCACCACTGGCCAGAGATTCTTTCCCTGGTGGCATTCCCCACCCTTCCCGACTCAGTAGACCCGTGGGAGGCATGGGTACACTAATCACGCTTTCCCAAAGGTCCCTGATTTCCAACAGTGGTTATTATTCATGAGTCTGCGGTCTCTCTTTTACGCGCTTTATGTTTTCAGACCCCGTTCATCTTTAGGATGAGGAGTTCGGAGCCGACCAGTTGCTATGTGATGTGGTGTATCTTTTTATTTCTTCTGAATCGACTACTTTCAGGCACCCAGGGATTTTTCTCTGGCTTGTTTGATGTTGTCGAAATGGTGGCCTACCCAGAACTCACAGAGAAGTGTCTGAGGGGGACAGACTCCCAACTGGCCATCTGCATCTCCCATCCCTGGGTCATGTTTTATACACGTGATGAAATTACCCTCGATTTTCACTAATAACACTTTTGCCACGGTACTGCCTGTTCGGAGAAGGATTTTAAGCCTGTGCCTCACTTCCTTTTACACAGACACAGGGATGTGTGCCTCACTTCCTTTTTTGGGGGTGTTGGGTGGAAGGGGAAAGAAGACAGCTGGTGGGTAGGGGGAAGTGAGGAGCCTGGTGGCTGACCCCGCCCCTTGGGAGCCCCCTTACCTTTCGTGGACCCGGCCTCTTTCATCCCCTAGAGTAACAGTCACCGTACAGTTTTTATTCAGGTCAAACTTTTCACTGTATAAGTGATAGTCTGGCGTCACCCATCCGACCCAGACGCAGGAAGGGTCCTGTCCAGCAAAGATGCGGATTGCGTAGTAGCACTGCTGGGGAGAGACCACGGAGCAGAGTAAGTGGCCCCCAGCTGGGGGGCCAGACCTGACAGAACCAATACCGGAGCCCACTTGGCCCTCTTTTCTTAAAAAGCGCACACTGCTCCAGAGCTGAGCTGAGCCGCACTCCAGGCTCAGGAAGGGCTGACTCGAGAACCTGGCTTCCTTATCGTTCCCTTTCCTGCGGTGCTTTAGCACCGAGACAGTGGAGCACTTCATCTACCACCCTTCGCCCAGAGATGCTCCTGATGAAAGCAGGGGGCCGCCACTCAGAATGGCCCGCACAGAACCCTCACCCTCTCCTGGGCACGGCCCTTGCCCTCAGAGATAGCACAGGGGAAGTGCAAAGTGTTTGTTGCTGTTGTTTTGAAAGTTGTGAAAAAGACGCTGCAAAAGAAAAAGCCCACATGGTGGCCACAGGTGCCGTGCTTGGCCTTCGGTCGACGGCAGCCCGTGTTGAGAACGACAGTTCTCGGTGGGCATCATTATGACCGGGGAGGGGTCCCACTAGGCTAATAGCTAAAGCTCCGAGGTAAGGGACTGCTTCCTCGCTTTATGCAACTGAGCACAGCTGTTCTCAGTGAAGTTACTCTTACGTGTAGTCTGTTGTAATTTGTTGATTAGGAGATAAAAGGGTCAGCCGGTCAAACTGGGGCTTGACTCTTACCACTGGCAGCTACCAACTGTGTGACTTTGGGCAGGGCATTTGACCTGGGTTTCAGAGTGCATCGTACTGTCCATCTCGTGGGGCCGCTGTGGGAATGAAGTGGGAAGGGGACGCAGTGTCCCATGCACTGTGCCCTGCCCTGCACACAGGCAGTGTGTGACATGCTGTAGCACAGTGTTATTCCTGATTGTGCTTAACCCACCACCTTGGGATTGAGGGGTAACTTTATAGAAGGGGTGACGTGCATTTCTTCCAAAGACTTTTTTTTGGGGGGGGGGTCAGGTGCTAAAGAAGGATGAGAGAAAGAAATTAGCAAGTGTTGCTTTCTGACTATTGTCTAGCTAGAGAAACGGGACCAAATCAGCTTCCATTATCTGGACTGTTCCCTGCTCCTGCTTCTCACTTGATTGCTTTCAACATTATTCCTGGCACTGCTCGGAGAGATGGGAGAGTTGATTCATAGAAGTTTACATAAAAGAACAAACAAAAGGATTAAATGAAAGAGCCTCCCCCCCCCCCACAACCAATCCCACGTTCATTTCAATCAGAAAGGCAGCGCTGGTCCCTGGTGGCCAATGGGCACAAGTACACAATGGTGCCCAATTAGGAGCTCCAGGTGGAGCTTTGGCTTTGTACTGAGTAACTGTCTTTTTTTTCCCCATTTGAGAAATGTCGGAGATGTGTTCTGGAAGCATCAAGATGGATATTAAAAGACACAGTAATTGGCAATTAAATAGGATCTCTAGGCAGATCTTTGCTGTAAGGGGCATATTACCAGGCACAGCAAAGAATCAAATAATTAAAACCGTAATTGAGCACATTTACTTACTGTTGTTGTATGAGAGAGTATTTCTTGCATCTGTTTCCTGGGGGGGGGGGGAGATAATCCATGTTTTAGTTATTCAGCCGTATAGAGAATTCCACAACTCTGACAGGCAATGATCTACCTTTAATGATGAAGGCAAATTTAGAAAACTATTTCCTATACATGAGCGATCCCAATTGGTCTTGGGACTTGGGCATTTGTAATCTGCTACTGCAAGCCAAGGCGGTGACTTCCCACTCGTCTTTCAGCCCGGCTGGTAAGTCAGAGCTAGGGGGAGGCAGGGAAGATTGAGATAATGTAGGCAGGAATACCCCTGAATACCCTGTCCTGTTCTTGCAGGCAGCTGAACTTGTTAAACGCTGGTAGAGAGTGAAAGTCTAGAGGAAATCCGGACAAGACAGCTCCAGAGGGGCAGACATCCATCAACGATTAGAAATAGACATTAAAGGAAAGAAAGACAGCAAGGAACATGCCCCTTATTAGGAAGGAAGAAGTCATAGTACTTATAAGTCACACGGCTGCAGGGCTGGACACTGGCCATAGTTACACAAAGACGGCAGTATTTGCTTCTAGAGGCTTTTAGTTTCACACAAAGGCAACAATAATTGCACCCTCTCATGCACTTATATTCCTTTTACTCCAGAAACACCGGATTTGTAGGCTGCGAGGACGCTGAGAGCCAGAGGGCTCAAGAAGAGCAGAAACGTTTCCACTGGATGTGACCCTGTTTGGCTTGACTGGTCCCCTGATTACACAGCGCACCAACCCCCACGTGCGTGTGTATGCACACGTGTGTACACACACGTTCTCATTTCTTCACCTGACTGAAAGCAGAGAGAACCCTACCCACCTGTGCTCAGGCAGAGTAAGAAACAGAGGGATGGAAAGCCAACTTCATAGCACACACGAGGAGAACCTCCGAGAGCGGGGGCCTCGCCCTCACCTTTTCTGGAAAGCGTCACTGTCCAGACAGGGGCTGTGGCTGAAGGAGGAGTGGCACTCGACGGGCATGCTCAAGCGGCAGTAGATCATGCTGGCATTGCTGTTCTGTGTGCCGAACGTCTTGTGGGTCACCTTGAGGCATGGCGGGCTGTCCGTGGTGCCATCGATCCTCACCACCTGGAAACACCATGGGTCCTACCTGACACAACTGAGGGCCTGACCTTGACCTTGGCCCTCCTCCCCTCATTGCTATTCCATGCGTCATGGCTTTCTGCGAACTATCAAAGTTGTCACCAGTGATAACCAAACTGTTACTCTGTTACTTGGACCCTGCTCCACAGAAAATAACAGATCTGCCTCTGGCTGGAGAAATGAGCATTTTCAGGACACGCCCACCGGGTTTTCTGCAAGATCAAGGGTGGAGAACAGGTGTAACATAGGGGGTGGTATTTGGAGGATGCAGCGTGGCAACCGCCGAAGATGACCTTTCAGGTCAGGGGGCTAGAGGCTAAAGGAGAAAATGTTTCCAAAGATTTCCCTTGTCAGTGGGCAAGAGACTATTTAAGGAAAAAGACAGCAGAAAGCCCAAAGCTCCAGGAGAGACGTCACGGCTCCCTCGGAGGGGTCGACCCCCACCTGGCACATTTCCCAGCCCTGCCGCAGTCCGCCTGAGTGTTGAGGCACCTCTAAATACTGGGGGAATTCTCAGCGTCAGGGCACAGCACTGCAAGGGACGGAGCTGGAGGAGGAAAGAGCAAAACTGGGTTTTTAAAATGTGTGTGTTTGCTGGGGGAGGGGGCAGAGGAAGTAAAGTAAGATTATACTACTACTAATTTCCTTATGGTCTAAGTATCTCCCTACATTCTAGAGATTGGTTCCTATCCTGGGGTCTCTGAGTGTACTTACCTATTTTTGTGTGGTTTATGTATTTTTCTAACGGGGTCTCTGGATTCCATCAGTTTGTCAAAGGGGTTCCTGACCTCTAAAACTTTACGAGCCGGCCTTCTCAAGTGCTGATCAGGTAGAAATCATGAATAAAAGTCCCTACTATTTAAGACTGTGGGGAAAAGGAGAGGATTAAGGGTTGGTGCTTGTTGGGTGTGCACTGGAAGGCGAGTTAAGGGAACTTACCGTCAGGTGGAAGCAAGCCACTGCGTCTCATGCCTCAAGGGAGCTGATCTGCCTGACTTTCCATTAGCCCCCTCTCCTACCCCCCAAGAATAAAACCATGGTGGGTACCAGCAAACAGAGCAAGCAGACGTAGAACCAGGACCCACTGCAGGCTCCTTACAATTTCTGGCTCCTCTGAGCTCCCTCCTATAAGATGAGCGTATCATCATCAACTACTACATGTCAGCTCAAAGTGCTGGAAGTAGTTCTGCAGAAATAAATAAGACCTAAAACACACCATGTTATGAGCACAGAATTAGGTCTGGGGCATACCATCTTGAGTACCGGTACTGAACTTTTTCAGGAAAACAACATTTAAGGTCTTTGGATACTGTACTCGTATGGCCACAGAAGTACAGAAATATCTGGAGGAAACACAGTGGCCCAAAGGCCCGGGGACCGATCTGCAAGGATGTCTCTGCACAGTGGGTGCCATTTGCAAGACACCACTGAGCTGCCCCAAGAAACATGCCCATGATTACAGCTCTGAGGGCCAGTGAGGCAGCGGCTGGGAGGCAGCCAGGGCACGGACTTAGGTAAGCAGCTGCCTGCTGACAGGAGCATTAGCAGGAGCTTAGTGCCTTGGCCCACCTGCCCTGCCGGGGCCACCCGCAGTGTGTAACATTACCTCTATATGGGGGTGATCCCTTGGCACATTGACGAACGTCGGGAGGCGCTTGCTGAACCACATCGCCACGTCGCGGTTCATGTTGACGGCAAAAGGCTCAAAGCCCTCTTGGAGGCCGCACATGGTATAGAACTTGAAGGTACTGGCATCCATCCCGAGATTCATGCGGCCGATTTGAGAAAGTCCCAGAGAGCAGATGGGCACAAAGCCTGCAGAATGGTGAAGAGAGCCTGCTTCAGCCCATGAGACCATCCCAGGAAGCTGTGAGCCAGTCAGACCCTGGCTTTCTTCACAGCTCCGAGTCCAGGAGGAAAGATGGGACATGGTCCTTTGTCTGGCACACAGACTCAACAGGAGGTCACACGGAGTCTATGGCTACCATTGGTGTCTGGGGAAGAGAACTGACTTTGGTTCAACATGATTTGGGGGAGAAACAATCATCCAACTGAGATTATTCTTAAGGTGTGAATACATATCAGTTGGAAAAGTAAAGCCAGTAAGAGGATAAGTAAAATTCTTTATCTATGCTTTTGTTAAAATTGATGTCAGGCCCTGGGAAATTTTAAATGCTGCCAAGAACAGAACACAAGGAGCCTAAAGAAGGACTTGGTGCAAACAGCCCCATGTCTCAGCATCTTCCCAGTGAAATGGGTGGTCTAAGGGTTCTTCCTGTTTCGAGTCTGATTCTGAACACTGACTCTGCTGGTTTACAAAATACTGTTTACAACTGCCGTGCCCCTAGCCTGCTGTTATGGACCCCACCCAAGCAGGAGGTGAGATTTCCCAGCAGGAGCCGTGGGCAGTTCCTCCTTCCCCTCCTATACTTATAGTCTCTTTCCAAGCTTATTCCTGCATCTCGTCATGTTAACAACCTGCCATTTAGAATATTCCAGAGCAGAGGTTCAAACTGTTTGCCGTTCTTGTCTGTGGGATATTTATAAATCATAATTGTGGACCTACAAATCAGCAGAGCTGGGAAAGCACTAATTATCCTGGGAGGGTGTGGGAGGCAGGCATCGTGAGAGCACTTGGGAAGGGAGGAAGGGCTCTGAGGCCAGTGGCTAAAGCAGGGGCTAGAACCGCTACAAAGAAAACTGGTGTCACCCCTAAGACGGGAGTGTTTAAGGGGAAATTTAAAGTCCAACTTTAGGAGACTTTACGTTCAACAAGAAGAGCTTTTGTCCACAGAAACCAAGGACACAGTCCGCTCTTCCTAGAGGCAGTGCTGATGCCCCATTACCTGAGCCACAAAGTTTCTATGTAGATGAGTCACGGAGGTGAGGAGTACATTGCTCACAGGCGAAGTTGGGTGCTTTCAGAAACTATCAGCTCCTTTAGGGCGCTATTTGACACCATTCGGTATCATTTCAATTGAGAGCTTTAATGCAATGTGAGCACAATGTGGGTGATGGCTAACAGAAAGCCTCTGCTCAGGGATGCTGAGCACTGAGAGTAGGAGGTGGCCTGGCCCTTGGGCAGGGGGACGGACAGCTCAGATAAGCACCCCTTCATGCAACCTCTGGTGCGGTGCTATGCTTCTGGCATTTTTGTGCCAGGGACCGTGACAGAGGAAACCATGTCCTTTCTGAAGACAGGGATTTTTCACAAATAAGGGACCCTTGGAAATCAGGTGGAATGAGCATTGCCTCTTAGCAACATTTCCTGGGTCCCCATTGGAACAGAGGGCTCTGCGATGCACTCGGAGAAGATGTAAAGGAAGGAAACTATCCTGATCCCAAGGGACTTCTACAAAGAGGGACAAAAATGGACTAGCGAGGAGTGAATGTTCTGCTGTAAAACATCGTTACTCCCAAGAGCGCATTTTGGCTTCTGCTAAAGGGGCTAACACAACCCAGAAAACTGCCACCGCAGTAGCCATAACTTGGAGCCAGGATCACAAAGCAGCCTTGCCCTGATGTCAGCAGAGACAGGACATCTTAAGAACATCGGTCTTCTCCCTTCTTCTTCTCTACTGACTTGGGTGGTGGAATGCATGCGTGGTAGGCACAGAAGTCCGAGTGGGAAGAAGCCAGGATGAGGACTTCTCAATAACTCAAGTCACACCAATAACGTCCAGTCACAGACCC
Source organism: Ursus americanus (assembly GCF_024610735.1). NCBI lineage: Eukaryota > Metazoa > Chordata > Mammalia > Carnivora > Ursidae > Ursus > Ursus americanus. The sequence goes on from NC_142162.1 coordinate 18,159,269, forward strand.
CATAGCGATGTAAGACACATGCAGAAGGAAAACAGGCAATGTGTGTGGGAAGCCTTTTTTTCTAAGGGACTTGGGCTCCTCTTCATTCCTAAGCTACCAGCAAAGCGGACAGTAGTTTACTGAGGACAGAACTGAAGACTTGGAGCTAATGGACCTGACCAAGGTCATGAGAAGGGCAAGTAACAAAATGGGACAAGATCCCACACACTCTGACTCATGGACCAGCTGCCAGTGTGCAAGTGAAGGGGTGGGTGTTCCAGGGGATGAAGCCCCCGCTTTAAACAGTCATGTCCCAGGGCAGAGGACGTGTGCACTCATCACAGAGTCAAGTGCGATCTCTACAGGACAGCAGGGGAGAGCAGAACAGAGGGACGCTCTGAGAGAAGACACGGCTGCACTCCTCACGGATGTGACAGCTGTGGGGGAAAGACAGACAGACACCGCCTGGGAGCAAGTGGACGCAGCTGGGACAGCTCTGTAGAACAGCTGAAAAGAAGCTAAATCCGAAGCCTGGCTCAGAAAACAGAAAACCAAGAAAGGACCGAGAGCAAAGATAAATCCTCATAAGGTGCCCGCACTTTCTCCCAGGGAACAATACTTGTAACTAGATACATTGAATCAACTCCCTCCACCTGGCTGAGAGGCTCTAGTTTATGATCTTTCCATTTCTAAAAGTTCTTTTCTTGAGGCATTAAAATTTCATGGAATCTTCTAACCCTGCCTGATAGATAAGGGCGGGGTGAGGGGGGGACAAGGATGATAAACCACAACAGCTAATATTTACCAAGTACTTTCTAGGTGTCGGGCTCTGGGCTTCGTGCTCTGCAGATTTGGCTTGTTATTATGCCCATGTTACAGAACAGAAAACTGAGGCTTAGCAAGCTGGATAACTTGCTCCAGGTCTGTCACCTGGTAAGCATGCAGAGCCAGCATGTGAAAAAGGCTGCCAGAGAAGCAGTCTAGAACAAGCAATGGGGACTAAGGCCAGATGCCTGCTTTCTAATTCTTATCCACAACAACTTGCTTTGTGACTTTCTCTTCACTTTTCCTAAGTGTTATGTCATTGACCAGTTTGCCTCCAGATTAAAGCAGCTGGAGACCCACAACCACAAAGCACTGTCGGCCCCTTAGATGAAAAGGGCTACTTCTCAAGTGGCCACATAGCTTCCTGGAGTAAATCTGGATAAAAAGATCTGTTTGGTAAGGCCATATGGCATTCATTAGAGTGAGCAATGACTCTCATAAACAAGGGTTTGCACTTTCACACAACTCAGTTAATCCTTAGCTTCAAATGAAACTGGAAAAGTAAGAGGAGAGAAAAATAAAGGGGGAAAGAAGTGCCCTTCCCTATATGCAGCCTAATAGGTACAATGTGCTGACATTATTTTTAAAGATCCATTTATTTATTTGAGAGAGAGGGAGAGTGACCGAGCGGGGTGGGGGGGGGGGGGCAGAGGGAGAAGGAGAGAGAATCCCAAGCAGACTTGGTGCTGAGCATGGAGCTTGATGTGGGGCTCGATCCCACAAGCTTGAAATCACAATCTGAGCCAAAACCAAGCATCTGACGCTCAACTGACTGCGCCACCCAGGTGCCCCAATATGCTGACATTTTTGAAGAGGTTTGAGGAGGAAATTTGCGAGTGCCATTATCTTGAACCAAGATGTGCAGAGAGTTCTTATTCCAAGAAAGGAACGGCAAGAGCACAGGCATTTAAACCCTGAAGAGGACTCCAGGTTCCGCTCAATTTGTTTCACAAGGTTGCCTGACTAGTTCTGGGATTAGGAAGAGGGAGAGCCAGGGGGCCACCTGTTTCTAACTCAGGAGCTGGGGGCGGGGGGGATGGGGAAACTCGTTCCCCAGAAAATTTAAACCGGGGACCCTTTCAAGGGGTCCCCATTCCAAGCTGTGGAATGCAGGAGAGCGGCTCACGACCGGGAAAGGAACAACTGAGATCCTGGAGAGCCGTGGTTAGAGCAGGAGAGGAGCGCCCAGGCCATTCCCCGGGCGTTTCCGAGCGTCTCACTCCAGTAGCCCGTGCTCTCCCCATTCATTTCCATTTCTCACTAAGCCTCAGGAAGACGGAGTTCAGGGGCGGCACGGAGGTCGTCACAAGCCTTGTAGACCACACGGGAAACGAGGGCCGTGTTCCCTGCTCCAGCCGCGTTCAGAACCCCAGCAGCCATCTGGACAGGGAAGGGCGGGGGCCCCTCGGCACCCTCTCTGCTTGCAGACGGCAGCAACACCTTCTGCGAGTACGTTCGCTGCCACCTACGGAAGAGCTGGGGTATCTGTGCAGTCCTGACGAGCCCTGGGAGGAACAGCCGGGAGGCCGTCCCTGCGGACCCCAAAGCTGCAGCGGAGCAGTCATGTCCCCGGGGAGCACCCGCGGGAGAGGCGGCGAGGGAGACACAGGAAAGCTGAGATCCGGCAGACATCACGTTCTGAGCTCTAACAGAACGGTCAGAATTTTATCTTCCTTTCCTTTAAGTGGAATAAAAGAGAAGACTAACAGCAAAGGTTTCACCAGGGAAGCTTTGAACTCCCAGATGCTATGAGGTGAGAACATGGAGAGCTGTGATGGTCCAGGCCAGGGATCCGAGTAGGGAGCTATGATTAGGACACGTCTAATGAGGCAGATAAGAGTGTATCAACTACCATGCAGAAGAGGATGGAGAGAACAATTTATAAATAACCCAGAGGAAAACAGCCATGCGTTGGAATGCCTGTCCCCACTCCTTCCCCCAAAGGACAAGAAACTTCCCACCAGCATCACTCCCACGGGGGAACGGCCGGCATCCAGGCTGGGATGCTGGCAACCAGAACACAACCTAGAGGGGATTCTGCTTTATGGGGGCTACTGTGTACAAAATGCTCTCTTTTCAACTGCTGCTTTTCCTAACGGCTCCAGGCAAGAGCTGCTATCTCTTTCCACCTTATGCAGAGAGCAGAGAGCTGCTACAGGGCTATTGTTACCAAAGAATGGCATGCTGACTTCCTTTCAACTGTCCTTCTGCAGACTCCTGAGCCATCACAGAACCCAAAGAGCCTTCCAGTTATCTTGTCTCTGTATTATTGAAGTGCAATACAATATTACAGCATAATATGTTAACACAATACGGTACAATTCTATTATAAAACAGCTCACTAATAATAGACTTTGTTATTCTGAAGGTCAGATCATGTCCCCATACACAAAAGGTCTAGGAGGCATTTCTTTCATTACAACGCAGATGATCTCGAAAAGCAGAGTTATTGTAAAATGTCCCTCTTCTTTATAGTATTCCTCTGCTCAAACCCGACAGTGGCTCCCACGCCCCAGAGAGTGATGTCCAAGGGTGCTTGGCCCAGGTTAGACGACACAAATTTCTTGAATGAAAAGACTGAGTCTTGGTATTCGAGGCTGTCATCTGCACCTTCTCTACCTTATTTGTCTTCCATAAATTCCATATACAAATCTTCCAGACTCTCGTACCCTTTCCTGTCATTTCCCGATTCCACACTATTACTCACACTATTATTCTTACTGTAGTTATATCCGCAGACGGGTATACCCCGCTCCTTAGAGGTGGGTTTCTCAGATTCTTTATTTCACCTTCAGTTCCAAGCCCGTATTTCTAGAATTTCCTTTCTGTGTTCATCATTTGCCATTCTAACCTACTACTTTGTGTTATGAGTTCTCTTTTCCTATTTATGTGTTATTTATTTCCACAAGGAGAAAACGAGCCCCTTCATACTGCTGTTGCTTCCATTGATACATACTTTGGACCACTGTTTTCCACACTTCAATGCGCCAACCACTGGAGTATGTTGTCGGCAGTTTGGCACGGGGGCCTGAGACCCTGCATTTCTCACATGCGGGCCACACTTTGAGGAACAAGGCTTTGGACTTGCAAAGTTCTCATAGTTCTGTACAACTGACCAGATTCTTATCTCTTCCTTATGTGAGGCCAAAGCCTCGTAGGTAAGGTCCCTGGTCCTTGGACTCCTTTTCCCTTAGGGACTTACTGTCCTTGGGAATGAGCCTGAATCTTCTCGTTCTTCCTTCTCCTCCTGGACTCAAGACAAGAGCAGTGTGTGGGCTGGGTACTCGGCAGATAGCGGTTTCCTAAGCACAGTGTCAGTCTCCTAAGCGCAGGGCTCTTCTATACTGCCCTCCTGTCCTACACATTTTCTCTGCTCTGCCTCTGAGCAGCACAGAAGCCATTTTTTCTGCGGCAACGTCTTTCCCACAGGTCTCTGAGACCAGGATTCTTTCTTTAAAACCTTGATTTTAAACCTTTGCAGAAGGCATGAAAATATGACCCCATCTGGCTTCAGTCGTCTTGTCTTTCTAGGAAAAGACATTGACTTGCAACCTTTCTATTTCCCCAAATATGTGGCTCAGAGAAAAACATTAAAAGTTCTCTTAGAGTACAGTTAGGTAAGGGTAACACGTGTCCATCAAAAGCATGAGAAGAATTCATGAAGTTAAAAGCCCTCTAAATGAAGACTATTCATGTTATTCTATATACAGGTACACATATTTCTGCTGCTCTTGCTTAGGCAGCTTTATCTTTTTTAGCTTTCTAGGTGAAAACGTTTCTTATTGTAAAGTTCCAGAAATTTAGAGCTAACAGGAGCCCTAATCATTTACAGAGGGAGCGACGAGGTTCAATAAAGTTAACCCAAGATGTCACAGGTGGAGAGGTAAGAGCAGGGGGAGAGCCCAGGTCACCTGACCCAGAGTGGCCTCTTGCCTTCTCAACTACTCCGCCTCATCCTTGTCTATAATGAAGAAGAGAGTGGGCCAGCATCAAGCATAGGGCCGTACATACAGTGGGTATTAAGTCACTGCCATAGAACTCTCTATCTGAGAAGGATGTTGGAACTTATATGGTCTAGCCTCTAATTTTCTGGTATAGATGAAGAAAGTGAAGCCCAGAGGGGTCAAGCCAAGAGTCTGTAGGAGCCACACAGCTTGTCAGGAGCGAGTCAGCTGACTCACAGTCCAGTGCTCCTTCTCCTACACGCGGCCAACCACGTTTGTACATAATGTAGTGACGCAGACAGGAAATGGGAAGGGCCGACTGCTCCTCTGTGGCTGGAGGCACTGCCCTGACTGCAGTCTGTTCAGGGCCATTAATGAGTGCAACTGCGCGTGGGTTTCACAGCATGTTTGAACTCCGGAATAAATGATATTTCATTCAAGGCAACAGCTAAGTCAAACTTTTGTGTCTCAATGGTTCTCGTCAAAGCATCAAGTTCAATTACACAAACATGCAGACTGACATTTCAAATTAAAGAATAATTCTTTAGTTCATGGACTTTCTATTCTCCCAGGGCCTAAGTCCATATGCAATTAGCATTTCCTTTGTAATACCGGGAAACCTTAACACGCCAAGGAGCAGGGTAGGGAATCCGAGGAGAGCTTTGTAATCTATCTGGAAGTTCAGAACTTTTATTTGTGCTGTACATACCAACTATCACCATTATTTGTCTTGACTCTTCAAAAATGATAGTACATCACCAGAGTTTCAAATATGCAAAGGATGGTTCATCCGAAATAAGGAGGTAGATGAGCTCACTCAGCTCTCCTTGGATTTTCCCTCCACTCATAGGGCTGGAATGGGGGTGGGGAAGGTGGTAGATTTACCATTCTCAACCTCGTAATCAGCGAAGGCGAGTTCAGAGCCTTTGTTGGTGATGAGCAGCTCCCCGTTCAGCGTGAAGATCATCGAAGCATCATCCAGGTTAATCATACATCCAACCACATCTCCTGGCTGCCACGTACGTCCAAAATACCCACTGCCTTGATGCCAGCGCTGGCCCTGGGAAACAAGACCACACCCCCATGCAGCTAAACAAATGACTCCACGGGCAATTTCTCCTAACTGGTAGTGGTACCTGGTTTCCATGAGGTACTCACCTCTCTACCAGGGACAACTCACAGGGAGGAGTGATCTAATCTTACAAATAAATGAAACCGAGTTACACAGGCTCATCAGAAAAGGTAGCTGGAGTCTCCCAACACCCAGTCGGATTCTCCAGCCGGCAGAACTCTCGCTAGGACAGAGTGGTAAGATTCCCACACATACCACCTGCAGTGTGCTCTGAGACCCTCCTCTGGAGTGGAGGCAATGGGCTCAAGTACAAGGGCAGATACAGAAGTGACAGGAAGGATGTGGGCACACAGTCCTCATTATCACAGCAAAGAGCAAAGTGACCACAGCTAGGTCATGATCACTCACTGATCTAAATTAGCCAGTGGTGGTGGTGATGACTCGCTTTGAAGCCAGGGATCCAGATACTCAGTACTTCCAACTTCCAGGGAAATGTTTGGAGCAGAGAAACTTAGACTGGGGACATGCAGACACTATCCAGACTCACCCTGCTGCCTTCAAACACAAAGGCTTGGTCATCGGCGCCCAGCTCAATGTCAGGCCGACAGCCCGGCCTGGCCCAGCCAACGCGCATGTCTCCTCCGGTCACCACCTCAAACTCAAAATACCACTTTCCAGATCTCACTGCATAAGACCGCTCTACCCGGAAAAATCGGATCTTGTCTATGCTGACTTTCTCCACAGCTGGGTCCGCTATTGTGAGAAGGAAGGGAGCACAGAGTGCAGAAGGTAAAGAGAGAACACAGGCCTTTAATAATTAGGTAGCATTCCTCAAAAGAATTTCACAACAATAAAGACTGACAGACCTCCCGCTACCCAACATGGCATTTTGTTCCTAAATAGAATAATCACCATTATCATCGTATCAAAATCAGAATATAAGCTAACACTCACTGAGTGATTACTTTTTGGTAGACCCTTTAGAAACTGTACATAGCAACAATCCTACGAGGTCGGTAATACTGTCTTTGCTTTACAGATAAAAAAAAATCGAGGCCCAGAGAGGTGTACTTGTTCAAGGCCACAGAGCCAATAAACTAAGGAGAGAGCCAGAATTTGGACCAGATCTGTCTTACGCCAAATCTCTCCTTTTAGGACGCTTGGAATCCCACCCTAATTTGCCTGTAATACCCTTGGGTCTGGGATGCCGTGACGCGTTCGTCACTTACGGGGCCGGTCATCTGAATCAGCACTAGAGTTCAATTTAGACATGAGACGACCTGGCCCCAAAGTAAGCTGACATTCACATGTTTGGTAAATAAGAGAAATAAAGGTAACTTGGTTTTGTGACCAAATATCCCAAAAAGGTCAGCTACGCTGGAGGATCACGTATTCCCCGCGGGCCTGGGTCACAGAAGTGCTCACCACAGAAACTCATCACAGAGTTTAAACATGGTTCACTTCCTCCTCCCCCCACTTGTTAAAATACCCCAGTTAGTTCAGTGCTCTTTGGTACCAACATCGTTTCTAATGGTACAGGTTAGACTTATTTGAAGTCAGCATTTCTGCAGAAGAGGACCGGTTTGGTCAACTGGGACCAGAATGAACAATCTTGACTCCTTACCCAGTTCTTGGTCCGACGGCTCAATGTTGTAGCCATAACCAACAAATGTGCGCACGGCTTCGCGGAGGCTGTCCCTGTTGGACTTCTTGGTACGCTCATCCAGTAATGCATATGGCACCAGGCGGGGATTTCTCTTGTTCTTCAAATCCTATGTGAAGCCACAGAGGAGAGGTTCTGAGAAAATACACTTCATCTTTACAAAGAGCTCGTCCCACTTACATGTTCCCAGCCACAGTCCTGGCTTCCTCCTATCAGCCTAGCAGCTCCTCCCCCAGTGCCTTGGTATTTAGTGATATACTCATTTGCTATTTCTCTTCAGGATTAAATGAATATAAGTGGAAAGGTTTTGCTAACGTTCAAAGCCAGCATTAAAAAACACATTTTAATAATGCCAGCCTGTGAATAAAGTGAAGTGTCATGAAATTGGTTAGAAACGTCTATTCCCAAGGCAAGGCAGATGGGGATCTATGTAACTATTCCCCTGTGGAAGACCACGCCATGACTTAAACTGTTAGAGCCTCTTCACAACAGTCTCTTCACAGAGGACAATGCAGAGAAACACCTGTGTTCACGGAGAAACACTGGAAGCGTGGCAGAGCCACAGGGGTCCATCTCATTGTAGTAGGCACCCCCTGTATTAGAGTCCTCCTCAGTTCCTCGGGGACGACTAAGGCCGCAGTGGCAATGACCGACGTCCTGAGTCATCATAAACGAATGTGCCTGACATGCTATTTTGAGCCCCCCTTCCCCCTCTCTGCCATGATTTCCATAGTTGCGGTCTTCTTGGTTTCCAGACACGTGCAGAGCTGGAGGCTCAGGCATGAATATACCTGTGTACACACAACCGCCCCTGAACTTCCCTGACAGCAACCCAGGTACTTAGGGAGATGAGGGATTACTTTAAGGAGAGACAGTTGGGCTCTAAGGACCACCTGATTCTTTGCTGGGCCCTGGTTCTTGGGCTGTCTCCTGTGTAAGGCAAGAACTCTGCCCAGGAATCCTGGCCCGAAGGGCTAAAGTAAGCGGCACAGGCTTCGTGGCAGGCTGGTTTGCCCTCTCCTTCCCCTCCTTTTCACCTTCAGTGGTAGATCCCTGGGACCATCCCAGAAACACTGCTGACCTGTAACATTGATTTGCGGAAGGCTTACCCTGGCCTTGGAGAGTGACATGAAAGCTCAGGTCTCCATGAGGCCAACAGCAAGACAGGGAATGAGGGAAGATGCAGCCAGGGGGCACATACAAGGGAACACGATCGTAAGTGAACCAGATTTTTTTTTTAATTTTTTAAAAAGATCTTATTTATTTATTTGACAGAGACACAGCCAGCGAGAGAGGGAACATAGCAGGGGGAGTGGGAGAGGAAGAAGCAGGCTCCCAGCAGAGGAGCCTGACATGGGGCTCGATCCCAGAACGCCGGGATCACGCCCTGAGCCGAAGGCAGACGCTTAACGACTGAGCCACCCAGGCGCCCCGTAAGTGAACCAGATTAACAAAGGAAGGGTAAGCCTGTACATTTCTGCAACATTGGAATTATGCCTAGAGTTGATGTCAATGTGACCATTACAAATTCCATCCAGTCCCCTGATTCTATAAATAACGAGTACGCTGAGGCATGAGGGATAGAGTGCAAGGGCAGCTCCCGTCTTCCAGTCTAATACCCACCAAAGCAAAATGGCATTTTGATGGATGACCACATCTCCTAGCTTTTGCAGCAGGCTTGACCCAGCACCCCTCACCTGTTGGATGCCATAGGTCCATCCTTGTTTTATTCTGTCTTTGGCCCAAACGTTATGTGCATTTTCTGCAAGCTTATCCACTAAAATTTCTTGAGGAGGTAACAGCTTCACATCAGACAGATCCAAAGGGGCTGGCTTATAGCCATTGGACATCATATAGCTACAAGTAAAAAATACATAATATTTTTTGAACAGGTCTCTCTGACTCCCCCATTCCAGATCTTAGCACATGGTAAGAACACCATGAAAATAAGCCTACAGCCTCAGGTTCTACCCTTTGGCAGAACAGACAGCTCGGCTCTCTTTCAAGTCCTGAGATGAAGCCCCTCATGCGCCACCCTCTTTGCCAACGCGCGTCACAGATTCCACAGACTGTTGGAGAACGCGGATGGTCAACGCGATCCAGCCTATGTCCGAGAAAACTACTGTGTGCCTGACCAACGGGGGCACGTCCGTCGTGCTGCGGCATTACGTACAGCTCCTTCAACTCACTGCCACCACAGCAAAGCCTACGACCAGAGCGGCAAGGACAAGACCTTGAGCCACAAGGCTTCTTATGAATCAGTGGAGAATGATCAGCCAGTCTCGGAAAGTTAAACCCTTACTGTGGGGATGAAGAAAGAAAATCACCACCTCAGAGAATCTGTGAGCTGGAGGTGACCTTCATGGTTTGCTGTCCAGTCCAGGAGCCACAGCCTCAAACGTCTGTAATTTGGCCAGTCATTTGATAGCTCAGGTGAAGATGGAAAAAGGCTGAGTAGGAGCCCGGGTAGATACACCGCTTGAGTGGAGAGGGCCAGGGCACGCTGTGAGTGACACGCGGGAACGTAGCTGATCGTAGCTATGTGGGAACGGGAGTCTGGAGGCAGCCATGGCCCCACGGCCACGGAGTGCGCACATCAGAGCCAGAATCTGAATGTGCGGACTGTAGACCAGCGAATGTCTACACAGAAACTGCCGAGCAGCCTAAGATGCAGGGTCTGCTCTAGGCATTACATACTGCCCATCATCCACGTCATGAGATGCCGGGTCCCGGGCAGAGTCCACACGGGCTGACTGCTGAGTGCTGAACCCAGCAGCCCGGTCAGCAGGCTACCCCCAGCCTCTGCCCGCGGATGTGCCGCTCTCAGCATCCGGAGTTGCCTCTGCGAGCGGCACCTGGCAGCTTGGGAGTTTCACAGGGAAGAAGGGGAAGGTCAGTATTTGGTTAAGGCTGGCACTGCCTTGGCTCAGAAGTAATCATGACACCTGTGTGTGAACGCACACACCCCCAAGGCTGGTGCAGGGAGGGTGAGCAAGCGAGTGAGCCAGTGGACGTGCCAGGGAGTGCACGTTCGAGCGTGTGCCTCTCTGTGATGGCACAGGTGAGAGGGAGAATAGGGCACAGGCAGATTTAGGGGCCGAATTCAATCTTGGCAGAGACAACCACGTCCACAAAGGACTTATCAGACGGGCCCAACGCCAGAGGAGTGAGTGTTTGCTGGGCCTACCAGTCATTCTCAAGCTCCCGGGCCAACTGCTGTTCGTATAGGCCAGAGGCTGTCTACCCCTCTGAGAGCCACACCTCCAGGCTCAGAACTAACGGCAGCGGTGTAGGTCCCAGCCGAAGGAGCGAAGAGGGAAAGCCTGGGAACACTTGGATCCCGGCAGACTTGTGCCTGGAATTTACAGTGTAGTCGAAGTGACTGAAGAGCTGTCCTCAAGGGGCGCTAGCTGGTATGTGGGGCCATCACCTGCCTTTGACATGGACCTCCTGTCCCGCCAGCTAAAAAATTCACACTGAAGCTTGGAAGTCTTTGATCATTAGAAAAAATCACTTACTTTTTGGGCAATTTGACCTTCTTGAGCTCCTCCTCAGCAGCCGGATTCACATGAGCAATGCGGCACCCCAGCGCCAGGAGGGTTCTGTAACGTAACAGAGGGAGAGGACAAGGGTCCGCCTGACGCGGGACAGCAAGAACCCGCAGCTGCGCTGATCGATAACAATGGTGGCTGTGTTGTTTACTATGCTTAATCCTCCTTTGGTGTGAATAATCACCGTTCCCGCTCGTTTATCCGAACGCATCATGTTTTCAAGGCAAGAGACATACCCCTGCAGTACAGTTATGAGGCATTAAATCACCCGCTGTTTAGTCCACATTCATTCAATTCAACACTCACTTTAAGGTTTCAGTTGACATTTGTAGGTTATAATTCTTCTCAGTTTCAGGCAGCTTTGAAAACTCCACAAGACAGGGGTGTTGTCTTTTATTGTCATCCCGTATCTAGGGGACAACATAAGGAAAAATATAATTTGAGTTTTGACAACAGGCACTGCCCTAGAAAACAGAAAAGGATGTGCTTTGAAACATGGCCCGGGCAATCCATATCAGGCAAGACAAAGACAGTTATTTGCTGATAGGCAAATAGACGATCTCTTCTCTAGTCAATGATACACACAGTCCCTGAGTTGCCAGTGGTTTGTGCTCTGCGGATTTTTAAAAAATTTTTTATTTAAATTCTATTAGCCAACATACAGTACATCATTATTTTAAGATGTAGTGTTCAATGATTCATCAGTTGCATACAACACCCAGGGCTCATCACATCACGTGCCCTCCGTAATGCCTATCACCCAGTTCCCCCATTCCCCTACCCTCCACCCCCCCAGCGACCCTCAGGTTGGTTTCCTAGAGTTAAGAGTCTCTCACGGTTTGTCTCCCTCTCTGATGACTTCCCATTCCATTTTCCCTCTCTTCCCCTACGGTCTTTTGTGCTATTTCTTATGTTCCACTAGGAGTGAGATCATATGATTCTTCAAGTGTCTGCATTCAGAACATACTCTCGCAGAGAAACAATTTTACACATGGTGGCCATGTTTCTGCCTGTCCCAAATTCATGGAACCGAAATGCTCCTGCACGGTAGCATTCTTCAGAACATAAAGAATTATAGAATCTCTCCAATAGACAGCATTGTCCAACAGAAATATAAGGTCGGCCACAAGTGTGAACCACATTTATAATTTCAAATCTTCCAGGAGCCACATGACAAGAGCAAAAATAAACAGGTGAAGTTCATCTTAATAATATATTTCATTTAGCCCAATATCTAAAAATATTATCATTTTAACAAGCCATTAGTATAAGAAATCATTTCTGAGACATTCTATATTAGTTTTTCATAGCAAGTCTTCAAAATCGAGGGCATTTTAGAATCACAGCACAATTCAATTCAGACTAGTCACATTTCAAGTGCTCCGTAGTCACTTGTGGCTCATGACTATTGTATTGGACAGTACAGATCCAGAGATTAACTAATTAATGCATTCATTCAACAAACATTTGTCCAGTGTCTCCTACGTGGTAGGTACTGAGTTAGACATTAGGAGTTCAGTGGTGAGCCAGGATGGCCCCAGGCCCATAAAGAATACAGTCTAATGGGGTAGAGAGCAGTAATAAAATAATCATAACAACAAATGTAATATTGCAACTGTGAGTAGTTCCCCCAAGGAGAGGTCTGTGGTGTTATGAAAGCATAAGGCAGAGAGGTGGTCATATAGACGGTGAATCCTTTATGGTAGCTCCATCAACCCATAAGTGTTAGAGCGCAGACCCTCTCAGTAACGAAGCTGGAATGTGTGTAACTGGAGGGTGTCAGAGTCATAGGAAGCCCCACGACTTGCCTATCCTCGTGCCCTCAGACGTGACCTTACACAAACCATAGAACAAAGTCAATTTACATCCTCTTTGAAAAATGCTTTCTAGTGCAAAGAGATTCCGTAACTTCCTCTGAGTGTCTATTAATCTTAGCGATCATCTGAAAACCATACTGAACAAATTCTGATCCAAAACAATGAATCAGCTTTTTTTGCCTCTCCTGCAGAGAGGACAGCTTTTTCTGAAGGGGAAAGGAATAATGAGAGTTTTGAAGGAGGTGCAGGGGAACGACAGTGCTCAATATTCCCCTAATAGAAGAAACCATTTCCAAGTAAGAAGGGAGGCGAACACCCACTTCCGTCTGCGCAGAGCTGGCCTTCCCAGCACCCTTGACCGCACTGTGACAAGTGAGCAGGGCTGGAGCCACAGCTACACGGGGGGCAGTGAGGAGTGAGTTTGGGCTCATGTGGTTCCCTTCCTCATTCCAGTCTTTCAAGAACCCTCCCGTGTAACAAGGCCATCCAACCCTCCGCCCCAGCCTGGCCACTGGAACACAGACCTTGCCAAAAGTCCATCCAAGCTCTATTTTATTCATTCCCCAAAGCTCGTGGATGTTTTCAGCCAGTCTGTCTCGGATCTTTTCTAGGTGAGGGGGCAAAACCACCTGAAAGGAAAAGGAACAAGTGCGAAGTTAGCAGTATAAGAACGAACCGTTCTGAAATCTATCATAAACATGTATGCGGGTAAGGTGCCACAGTCGAATTCACTACACGTCCCCCAGGAGAGGCTGCTCCCAGAGGTTCCTTTTTCCCAGGAAGGACGATACTGTTGCAACCCACCCTGTTTGACCCAGATGCTTCCAGAGATTCCTTCCTCTCTGGGCTTCCTCTTCGCCCATCCCTTCTCAGTCTTCCTTGTAGATATTTGTGTTCTATGTTCTTCCCATGTGAATGCTGTCCTGGGCCTCATCTCCCCTCTGTCCATGCTCTTTCCTTGGGAGATCTCACCCAGCCATAGACGGTCACTCTCGAGTCTGTATGTCTCCAGCCGTGGTCTCTCCCGAAGCTCAGACCTACAGTTCCAACTCTCTGCAGGATTTTTCCACCAAAGTAAATCCAACATGCTATTCAAAACTGAATTCATTTCTTTCCTTCAAAGCCTTTTCTCTTCCTGTTTTTCTTCTTTTTGTTGAATGGCCCAACATAGCTTCAAGTCTCGAAGTCAATCCTGGTGTCTTTCCTCTCGGCATGACTTGCCCTCCCCCACCCACTGCCATCAAATCAGTCACAAAATTGATTGTGTTCATTTTCAAAGCATCTTTCTGAAGGGTCCCCTCCTCTGATCACTCAACCTCGTTATTTTCTCATTGGACCGTTGCAAGAGTCTCACAGTTGGTCTCTTCAACTCCCCACCAGTCTACCCTCCACACTGTGGCCAGAGTGGTGAGTCTACAACAACAAAATCTCATCAAAGCACTCTCCTCCTGGGTGTCTCCAAGTGTTCCTCGAACTCCTAAGGCACAACTAGATGTGTTAACCAAGTACACAGTGTCTTCCTTCAGTTCTTCCACTGTGGTCCTCCCAAACACATCCTTCCCAACCTTCTTGAAAGTCTCACAAAAGGTCACACTGTTTCACAGTTCTGTCCTTGCACTTGCAACCTTCACCCTTATTAATCCCCCCACGATACACATAATATGTATACACACACCCCTCTACGCCACATAGCAGATGACAAGGACACTCTCATAGACCAGGCTCTAGATGGGAACCTCTGAGCCCTTTTCCAGCTAGGCTCTATCCTTGGGTCTTGCTCTCAAGACCCCAGTTGTAGAAAGGATCCTGCTAAATCAGTTTGGGGAGAATCCACCACCCTTGATATCTGGTCACCCGTAGGCCCGCTTCTGTGTCTGATCAAATTTCCTCCTGCCCCATCATCCCCCAAGTGATATCAGATTACTTCATCCTGCCTCCAGAGAGAATCCTGTGAGGTCAATTTAGGAAGAATCCATCCCAACCTCCGAGGTCTCTCTTAGTAATTTCCCTTCCACTGACTCTCCCCACCTCTCCTCCCCAACTTGCTCTCCTTGGCTCTAAATCCCCACTTGCTCTTACTGTACCCAGAACTGAGCCCAGCTCTACACTAGAGTTCCTTTCCCCTTATTTACTTAGCTCCTAAGTAAGATCTGTTTTTACTGCTTTAACTGCTGTCCAGCTCTGGTTTTAATCCCAACACCCTCAATACCCATCCTTCTAAATTTAGCTCAATTTCCCTTTGGAAAGTCTTCCCCAATTACCTTCAGGGACAGTTTCTCTGTGTTTTCCTGGCACTTTGCTTATATCTTTCCACAGAGGTCACACCCTGCGGGCCCCAGTTGTTCCTCCTCTCCTTCCTCCCATTTTTAAAAATTTACTACTACTGCAACTGCAATAATAATTGTTCTCATGTTGATTCATTGGCAACTTTTAAGAAATGGGAGATTTCATATAAAACTCCAGATTTCTAGTTTGTTTTGACCCCTTAGAAGATCCCTAACATTGGACCCACACCTTTGCCTGGCAGCTCTCGGCTGGAGGGCCTGTGCACTCGACCTATTTCATTTCTGCATCACCTGCCTGGTCCTTGCAATCCTCACTTATCACAAAGGTTATTAGTGTTTCTACGAACACAAAAATCCTGACTTTTTTTTTTTTTTTTTTTTTTGAGGGAGGTAGCTCCTGGAGAAAAAAATTTTAGTTAAAAAAAAAAAAGTATATCAAGTCAGTGAGGTATATAAGGAGATCATGGAGAAAAATATCAATTACATATTTAACTATAAGTTATAATCACTATCTGCCTTTCAATGAAAGACATTTAAAAAAATCAACTTAATCTACTCATCAAAGAGTCAAAGTTAGTAAGTAGCACGATGTTTCAATAAAGAACAAAATGGGGAAAATTATTAGCAAAGGAATTATAACTGTATCTGGGTTTTATTGGTAAGTCAAGATAATTTTTAAACTAAATGCTCCTTAGGTGATCACAGACTGAAAGGGGATTCGCATGTGGGAAGAACCACATGCTTCAATACAAGGAGAAAATGTGCAAAGAGTCCGCCACAAGGAACGGCAAATCATAATTTCAGTGACCTCAATTGGTGCCTCCCTGGGGCAGAGTAACACTGGTTTGCTAAGTGCCGTGGGGTGCCTGGGGCTGGGCTCCTTCTTCCCAGTGTCACGCCCTGGTACTGGTAGTGCCTAAGGACAGGGCTCCAGTCAGCAAAACTTCCCCTGCAAACTGGTTACTGTGCCCGAGGGAGCATGGGGTTGACCGTACATATTTAACTTCTCCTTTGACAATAATTTCACGGAACGGTAGATCCTAAAAAATTATAAGGCCTCATTCAAGATAATAAATTGCACCTTTGCAACGAGAACTTGCCTATTATTTGATTCCCTGGGAACATCTCCCTAGTTCCAGGGCCCACACAGATTCAACTTTGGGTCCAGACTGCAAAGGTTTTTCTCGCTTGTTGATTTATCTGCAATCTTCGATTTTCAAATCTTCAGTTCTGCATGTTTAGACACTCTTCCCACTCTTTGGTCAAGCCCTCCTTTGCTCCCTCATCAAAACTTCCCCTCATTTTTTTGAGGCCCACTTCTTCCAGGAGGCCTTTCCTAACACTTGCTTCCGCTGATTGAGCGAGGGGTGGTGCAGAGAAGTAGGCCCCTCATGCTCTCCCCTCACTTGGGTGCCAGTGGCCTTGCGTCCATGCGAAAGCTAGTTTAGTTCTTTGGCCCTCAAGCTTTGTGTCTTTGGAACCAGGGGATCCAATTCCCAGGATCATCTCTGGCTCAGCAACTCCTCCCCAGTTTCCTATCAACCTTCTTAATGCCAACTACTTTCAAGGTGCTACACCAGGCTCTGTGAGGCAGGCAGGGAAATGCCGCTCTTTGCACTCGAAGCGAATTCACAATCATGAGCTGTGGGAGGTACGACGCAGACTCAAGAACACGCATGCATAGCTGAATGTAATAGGGTCACATGAGTATCACGGGGAAGAAACGTGCTGGAGACCTTCTGCAGGTCAAAAGAGCTGTATTCCTATAAACTATTAACCCGATGTGCCTCAGAGACAAGGCCCCTTGTCAATGATTTTCTCTAATGTTTAGAATAGACACTTGAATAGCATTGGTGTGGAGGAAATACCGAAAGCTGTTGTTTACGCCCCTTGTCATAAACACGTGAGTGTCTCTCTCAAAGTAGAGAGCCTGGAAAGGGAAAGAAATGTCCAGTTATCAGCACTTTCCCCTCATATGTACTATCCCATTTCTTTCAGCTTTATTTCCAACTCTTCTCCTACATGCTCCCTCTCCTCTAAGCATCCAGCCACATGAGAATATTTATTACCACCTGTCCCTCCCTTTTTTTTTTTTTTAAGTTTTTATTTAAATTCCAGTTAGTTAACGTATACTGTGATATTAGTTTCAGGAGTACAATAAAGTGATCCAACAATTCTCTACATCACCTGGTGCTCAGCATGGAAAGTGTACTCTTCATCCCCATCACCTATTTCCCCCATCCCCCCACCCACCTCCCTTTGGTCACCACCACTTTGTTCTGTACGGTTAAGAGTCTGTTTCTTGGTTTGCCTCTCTATTTTTCCCTTTTGCTTGTTTGCTTTGTTTCTTAAATTCTACATGAGTGAGATCACATGGTAGTTTTCATTCTCTGACTTATTTTGCTTAGCATAATACCCTCTAGCTCCATCCATGTTGTTGCAAATGGCAAGATTTCATTCTTCTTTATGGCTGAGTAATATTCCATCACACACACACACACACACACACACACACACACACACACACACAACCTCTTCTTTATTCATCAACTGATGGACACTTGCGCTGTTTCCATAATTCACCCTTGGATGCCCCTCCCCATTTAAGCTTATGAAAGGCCCTGGTTGAATTCTATCCTACCTGGACTTCTAGAAATATTCTAGCCTAATAGGTGTCTCTAGCACTTATTTGTGCTACAGTTCATTTTGCATTTATTACACTCAGACTTAAAAAAAAATAATACATTTGCTTTTTACCTCTTCAATTTGGTTGCAAATTCCCAGACAGTATTGCATATCTGTGCCTGCACCTCACAGAGCCTTGCCTGTAGCAAGTGATCAGGTTGTTCTCCGAGAAATCCTTAAAGAGCTCAATCTACGCATATGGCGGGAACACGAAGAACAACAGCTGTTTGCATTACATGGCAATAACAGAGAATGGGCAATAGGAATGGTTCAGAGACAACACAGAGGGAAGGATGTAGCCCTATGACTTCATCAACATGGGTTGCCTCCTGCTGGCAGCTGGAACCTACCTGACTGGTGTCTATGGGGCATGGGATGAAGGAGGCTTGGGAGAGGGACTGGGTGGTACCCAGAAGATCTCTAACGCCTTCAGCGTCACGTTTATATTCTTTGACAGGCTCCAATCTCATCTTTTCTTTTGGAAGTAAGGCTTCATAGCAAGGGGCGTAGCCAGAGGGAGGCAGGAACTTAAATTCTCCATGACGTCCGCCCATCAGGAAACGTACTCTGTAGCGTTTGGAGAGACCAGGAAGACAGAGGTTAAAAAAAGAAATCCCAGCCCAAGTAAGCAAAAATTCAAGATAAGCCCCCCACCCCCAAATTATTTGGTTGGGAAGCGCCTGAATTCGGATTCAGTACAGCAAACATCTGAAAGTATGCAATAAAGCGGTGGAGAGAACGGTCAGTGTGGGATCCTCAGTTGACCTGTGTCAGCTAAGTTCTTGAAAGTTAATTTATACATAAATATCACTAGACTTTAAAAATGATGTTTTTCCTTACTCTAGGAGACAAATCATTATTGCAAGGTATTATTACTAGAGTACTGAAAAGAGTAACAGTGATGGTGATGATGTTACTATTCTCTGAGAAGATCATACTGAAATCACAGCATAAGGACTCCAAGTCTTTTCACTTGAGGGACATTACTCACACATCAGTTAAAGAAAACATGGCATAACTACCTGGGAGCAATAGGAAATTCTAACTTTCAGAAGCAGGCAAAAGATGAAGACAGACCAGAACATCAAACACAAACGGCATATATGCCAGGTGCTCTTATTTGAAGTGATACACGGCAAAGGCTGCAGTCCCCCAAAGCGGCCATACGAGGGCGACTCTGAAGAAGCATCAGCATGTGGCCTTAGCCATAGGAAGCCAACTTGGGCATCAAGTGATTGCTCACTGGGGTACAAGCGCCTTTCTCAGGGGCACCACCACCCTGCTGGCATCCAGGCCTGATGCTCTGGTCCACTCCAGCAGTGCCTGCAGAGACCTCCCAGGAATGGGGGAGGACACCTGGGGGCTCACAGGAATGGCAGGCCCCGATTTCCGGGATACTGAAGCCTTTCAATATGCCCATTCAGCATTCTGGCTGAATTTCAGCCTCACGTATATAGGTTAGGTTAGGGTTATAGTTACACCCCAAAGCTCCCCTTGCAAGGAGGAGAGGATGAGAGCGAACCATTTCAAAATGACACTTCATACTCTCCTAGGTTTGTAACAAGAAATAGAGCTTTTTGCAAATCAGCTGCAACCACATCAATCTGATGAGGAAATGTGACCAGTTTTAAGTAATTAAAACATGAAAAGATATGTAGCCCTGCAGGGTCAACACTCATTTCCCACAGGAAAAACCAATACATACACGTAAGCATCTGCACTCAACACTCTCGCCCTCCTCCTCCCTCTGCTGAACAAGTTCCTGAGCCCCTATGATGTGCTGTTCTCTGCACAGAGGACTCGGCAATGAACAGACGACAGCGTCCCTGGCGTCACAGAGAGCAGGCGTCCAAAGAGCAAAACAGTCAGAATTACTGATAGGGAGATATGGAGGAAGGAACAAAGAGGGCAATGTGAAATAGCTCAGGCAAGAGGGTGGTGCCTAGGCTGGAGTCCAGAAAGGCCTCTCTGAGGAGACGTGAGTTAACCCTGCGGGATAAAGAGGAGCGAAGGAGTCTAAAATCTGGAAGAGGAGCATTGCAGGCAGAGGAACCACATGTGCCAAGGCCCTGAGCAGGAAACAGTTTGGGTGGAGAGCCCAAGTGGCAGGAGAGGAGGTGGGAGGGGCAGTGCAAGATCAGGTCGGGTCTGTGAGCCATGGAAAGAAGAGGAGATCGTATTCCAGGCGGGAAGCTTCGTGAAGACTTTAAGGAGAAGAAATATGAGATTCTTCCAGCTGCTCTATGTTAACAGATCAGCAGACCAATTGGCAGGTGTTTGGAGGCACCTGACACCAAACTAGTCGCAGTGGGAGATGAGGATAGGCTGAACAACGTGGTGATGGACAAGACGGAAAGCAGCAGCTGGATCCCAGTTTTGCTTTGGAATGAGGATTGTTAGGAACTGCTGATGGAGTGGACTGGAGTGGGCTGGAGTGGGCATGTGTGTGCGGGGGGATGGAAGAAGGGTTATGACCTAGCAAAGCTCTCACAGCGAGAGTCTCCACCAGGCCTCACTTCCTTTCACTCGATGTTCTGGTACAGCAGCCTTGCAAGAGAGTCTCAGTGCTGGCTGAGTGATTGTGGAAGTGGCCTAATCATGAAACTGGAAAATAAAACTCTCTCCAAGTAGGAGACATTAAGGTTTTTTTTTCTTCCCAATGCAAACAAATTCTTTATCCAAACAGCATTTTACAAAATGCTGTTTTAAAATTAATTACAGAAATCACATGAAACCTCCCACTTTCCCATTTTAAAGTACTAAACAGTGATACAGAATGAGAACCACAATCGTCCCTTGTGAATGTTCCTACATTAAATGTTACGTAATGGGGCATGATATATGTGTATTAAGAATATGAACAATGACATTAAAACAAAATTGAGTCATTAGCCTTCAATGTTACTAATTTAGTGAACCTTCAGGAAATAATGACTAAGCCTTAAAATTATTGGTTGAGAACTTCCCAATTCAACTGCAACATAGCAGACCGTGTTACTGACATGCTGAAATTGTGGGATAGAACTAGATCTTTTTGAGCAAAAGAAGAGTGTGGGACGTTTTTTGTTTTGGGTTTTTTTTTTTTTTTTTTTGCCTTTGCCTTTGCCTCTTCTCCTTGAGCACCCTTTCTGTGAGGAGCTGGATGCCCGGGACTTTGTACAGCAAGTGTATTCTTTGTTACTCACTACTCTACAGATTCCAAGAACAAGTAAATCATCTCCTTCGAGGTCTTCTAGCTGGACTTAATTATTCATGAGCTGTCTTGCCAGTTCTGTTTCGTTTTACAATTTCCTTACATTTTAACATTTGTTGTCATCTTCTGGATAGAGAGCAAATCAAGAAAGGTGGAGTTCCACATAGCACCTAGGGAAAACCATGATTTCTGTTTTTATATTTGGTTATTAAAAAGGGAATGATAATTTGGTTATAAATCTTCATCTCATCTCCTCTAATGGCCACAAAAACTGTAAAATGAAAAATTTACATAGTCAGAAATCAGTGTTTACTGCTCACTGAAGCATTTGTCTCCATTACGCTGTGCTTCAGTGGGCGGAAGAAATGGTCTTGGGTTGCTTCCAAAGACCTGCCAGACAGAAGGCCGCCCCCCAGCAGGTGGGATTAGACAGGAGGGGTGCCAGGCACACCTACCACCTGTGGCTCCTTCCCTCGCTGCCCAGAGCCTCTGGGACCACTAATATTGGTGGTCCTTCTTATAACTCTCTCTGGGAGATCCAGACTAACCAGGTCAAAGGAAATAATTAGCGATAAATGATAGGCTGGAAGAGAATAATCAAAAGAAATACCTGAAACTCACTTTAATTATTTGAAGATTTTAAAATGGGATTCCCCCTCTGTCTTACAGCTTTAGCAGAGGTCCCACAGGCAGATAATTCAGAGGATGCCAATGTTTGCACATCCTGAAGGGAGATGCTGGATCCACTATGAGGGTCCATCAAAAAATGATGAAGCCAATGCAGCTTTAGCCCATCACATACCTCCACCCTGATAAGAAAGGAGAACAAGTGATTTGGAGAGCACGGTCAGGGAGAAAGGGAAGGGAGTGCTCTCCTATCTGAAGTCAAATGCTGAGGGCTTAAGAACTACTAAGGAGCTTGTAAATGTCCCCTGGAATTTAGTAAGGGACATGATCACCTGGTGACAGAACAAAGAGAGAGAAAGAGACAGAGGGTCACAGAGGACCTCAAGACAAAGAGCTACCCTTCTGCTCAGGGTGGGACCAAGGATTATGTTCCTGGAAAGCCAGATAGATTCCACGAGTGAGCCAGCTGTCCGCCATATTGAAAGCAATTATGTCCAGAAAGGCAAATGACCGCGCAGAGATCAGAAACCCAGGGGCTGAGGGAAGTGCGAGGCCTGCGCGTGGGAGGGCAATATAGAGTAGGGCTTGGGGTCAGCCTGAAGGGAGCAGCCAGTACGGGTGGTAAAACCTGTGCAGAAAGAACTGCAGGGAGATGCCTGCACCTAAGGCCCCAAGGAAGCTACAACAGGGTCCCAGAAGAGAAAGCAGCAGCCATTGCCTAACTGTGACACGTCATTACACAAAGGCAGCAGGGTCTGAGGCAGAGCTGGCTGACTTGGGAGGAGCTCGGCCTCCGACTGCAAGCCCAATGGGGAAGACCTCACCCATCAACTGCATACGAATCTGAGTTTTTCTAGCCAGGTGGATGGCACTTTTATGGGACCAACAAGATGGTCCTCATTCTTACAAGGAGTAATAAAGGTTACAGAGCCTGCCCGAGAACTTGCCCAGAGCATGAATTTGAAGGGGTAGCAAGAAAAACAACCAAGTTACAGATACCTAGTCTATTTCTTTCAATAAATCTGGTACCTGGCACTTAAGGTTTATTATTTGAATCCTTTGCCCCACTCATGGATGAGAAATTTCCAATGAGAATGTACATCTCTCTTTGTCAGGTGTATTCTTCCCTGCTCCTTGGGTTCTATAGAATCTCCTGGCCTCACAGAAAATGTTCAATTTAAAATAAAAAGATAATTCAAGAATTGAGTTCATTAAAATTAGTTCTTCTTGATCCTTGGATTTTTCTCTACATTAATGGATTTTAAAATCAATATTATTAATCAATTTAATCTCTTCCACTCAAGTACCTGTTATCATCTTCTAGAGTTCTTCCTATAACTCAAGACATTCCATCAGCTCTCAAAGAAGTTTGTTTTTTTTTCCTTCCTAACGTGACTACAGTAAGTGACTGTGTCCTTAGATCCCTCCACCTCAGAGATGAGAAATCCTGGGAGTAGTGAAGTTTGGGGATATGTGGAGGAATTTTTTATTTACTTGACCGGCTTTGAAAACAGAGCAAATTGTATTGAAAAATCCCTGCTAGCATTTTCAACTTAATCTTTTGAGACTGTGGCATCCTGGCTTGCCAATTTGCAGAAGAGATGAGACTACCTAGCGCAAGTTCTCTTGAAAGACTGACCTATGAATAAAAAATACAGTAAAAATCAAGACAAGGCTTTGTCATGCTCAAGAAGGATGACTCGGATTCCTTATCCATAGCTTACTAGCAAACGTGTGACATCACTTGAGTCTGTCTTACTGGACGTCTCTTTCCTCTCATCTGCTACTGAATCTCTCCCAGACAGCAGGGAAGGTGTGTTCCAAAGAAGAAAAGGATACAGGCTGTGGTTAAGAGGAAGAAGAATTAACAAGCTTTAGCTGACCTGAATTCAACTCATAAGTCATGATTCATAATTGCATCTTCCGTCCCTATCGCTAAGATGGGAGAACAATTTGAGTGATGTGTTCCCACATTCATATTTCTTTCTGGCCAGTGTTTGATGAAAGCCCAGGGCAATCCAGCCAGTACTCATCTGTTCTCCACAGAGATATATTTATCTCAGCAATAATTTCCACAGCATTGACCACAGCAAGCTGGAAATAGCGAAGCTGTTGGTTACCTGAATTTTAGCCAAGTCTGGTAGATACCAACAGAGAACAAACAGCAACCACAAATACCAACCACCTTTGGATAATGTTGTTTTTATAAATTTTAAGGGCTGGTAAAAGAGTTATGTGAGACAATTAAATAGATCTATGGTGAGTTTAACTATAGCTATAAAATATATCCTACTACAGCGATTAACTCATCAATTTTCTGCAAAACGAAAAGTATCACCCAAAATTCACTGTATGCTGAGGCTTCTGGGTCACCTTCTCCATGTGGTTCATGCCAAGATGCCACCTTGCAGGGTGAGACTATATTTTAATAAGGGGTTTGCGGGCATTTAAGTAACTCAACCTTTTGCGTGGTCTCCAAGGTACATATGCCTCATCCCAAATTCTGTCCTATAACCAAACAGGATTTGTTACATTGAGGGCCTACTGCATGAATAGGAGCCACAAACAAGCCACACTGAGAAGAAAACTAAGGAGGCACATTCGCAATAGTTAGAAAAGAGAGTACATATTGATTTGTGGATTTTGTTAGTAATTACTCATGCTGCCTTTGACTTCACTGTGGGTAAATCTAATTGAAAAAGATTTTTGCTCTTCGATGACTGTGGGCAGGGACATCTTAATCAGGTATTATTAACAACATAGTTTGTAGTTATAAAAATAATTATGGGGTCACAAATTCAAGACTGTGACCTCAGCAAAGACCATTAAATAGGAGGAAATGGGGCTGTGAAAGAGAAATCTAGTTTGGAAGCCACAGAGAAATTGGAAGGAAATATGAGAAACAGTCCTGAACGCTTCTATGATGGGAGAAGACTCTCTTCCTAGATAGGCATGACCTGGTACCTCGCTGGGGGAGACACTGTAAAACCAGGCAAGTGTTCTACTACATTGGGTGAAAACAAAAATTTCTTTTCAACTGTATTATTATTATTTTGCATATGAAAATTAAAGTCTTGTTCTTCTAGCTTACAAATTTACATTTTTGGAAGCAGCATCATCCTTAACATGTAGCACTACTTTAAGAGGACCTCAGCATTTTTTTTTTTTTTTTAAGAGAGAGCAAGAGAGACAGAGACAGAGAACATGAGAGTTGCAGGGGTGGGGCAGAAGGAGAGACAGACTATTAAGCAGGTTCCATGCTAGGCATGGAGCCTGACGTGGGGATCGATCTCACAACCCTGGGATCATGACCTGAGCTGAAATCAAGAGTTGGATGCTTAACCGCCTGAGCCACCCAGACCTCAGCCTTTCTGTTCTGCCTTCTTCACCTTGACCATTCACAGTGGAACTTGGCACAGGTCCAATGACCAGAGGACTCGGTCACTTGATCAACCGTGTTATTAACCATATTTATTTTCAATAAGATACTATAATTAACTTGGAATTACTATCCTGCTTTCTCTCTCTAGCTTTCTGTACACTGGAACTAAAGTAGTATAGAGGGAAGCTTCTGGGTTTCAGCACCACATCATAATTTACCGACTGATAGAAGAGTATTAGTATATTGATCCCATTTGTTCACAAATAAAAATAAATTGGCTACTCTCCAACACAGGAGCGGCACTGAAACGATCAAAGATATCACATGAGGGACTTGGATGTACTTCAGTCAAACGTATTTCCCAAATGTGTGCTCAGTTCCGTCTCTCCTCGGATCATATCACGTTCTGAGAACCAAAGACAGGAATACGTCAGAGGTGATGTTCTCCTGATAGAGAGGAGGCTCGAGAGACATCAAGCCCCCCGCACCACATTTTAGCTTCCCACCTGTTCAGGGGCTCTAAGCCAGACGCCCTCCTAGCTAAGGTATAAACTGTTCAAGTCAACACATCTGGACTCTTCAGTTTCTTAAATTCTCTCCCCGGTTGTGCTTATAAGTGGGTAAGAAAAAGGAGCTGTCTAACCTTGGAACCTTGCTTCTCTTTTTCCTGTGCTCTGAGGAGGCTGCATGCTCTGCTGACCTGGCCAAGAGATGCTAGAAGCATGTTCTACGTATGGATACATTTCAGTCGCCTCTTTCTTCACCTGCTAGCTGCAGTTCTTTGCCAAGAGATTTCAGTAAGTCCTCGCCAAAACAATAAATAAATTCACACACTTAAAAATCCTATCTCATTGCTTTGAGGGATATTGGACGGATGAGTTAATGATTAAAATCGTTATACAAGATTGTTGTACGCACTGGGAAAGTCCCTTAGCCAGCACACTAAAAAAGGTCCTTTTCTCCAGAGATCTGACTTCTGGCTAAGCACGCCTCTCGGATGAGAGGCTTGAGAAGCAGGTGTACTTGCTTTGAAAATAAATAAAACCCAGTGAGTGGGATGTGGTCAAAACAAACAAAGAAGAGAAGGGCAGTGATACTGGGGGACCAAGGCCACCCAAGGCAAGTGTGGTCCCAGGAACGGACTGCTCAGAGTGACCTTGTTTCTCCCAAGAAGGTATTAAGCCAACAGGTGGATGACCCAAATAGTGTTCCACCGTATTTTGATTTCTACTCATTCTCTTTCTTCCTGGGGAATAAAGTGGGGAGGATGTACAATGAGGCGAATGCTGGTTGGCCAACCCCCCCACCCCGCGCCTGCCAGAGGGTCTCTATTTCAATCAGTTCTCTTTGTGCTTACAGTGTCTCCTTCAACAATGCTCCTTGTTTTCTACACGCCTTTTATGGGTATCAGTGAAGAATGACAGGTTACGTCACATTTAGAATGGGAGAATTGGAATGAAATTCTAATGGGAATATCCTCAGAGGAGAGAAACACAGGTAAAAAACTTGCAACTCTAGAATACAGTCCCTTGGGCTGATAGAAGGTTCTCTGGCTTGAAACACTGATGAGTAGATTTGCAGCCCTAGTAAAGTTTTACTATAGTGGGTCTCCATTTGTTAAAAGAATCTCAAACACTGATAATATTTAATTTAAATAGATTGCATCCATCTACATGAATAGGTTTAGAAATATCGTGTATCTGTACACTGTGTCACTCTGTTTGCAAACATACATTAGCTTATACCATGTGTGTTTGCATGTCTGTGTCAAATGCCAAAGGCTGAATATCATTTCCGAAGGATGATTCTTTATTTCTAAATTATTTAACTGAAACAGAAATAAAATTTTATCCTCTGTTGGCAGATATATGAACGTGCCTTGGTTTACCAGTCTACCTTAGGTGCTGAGGCCTATCACGGTGCTGTCACTTTGGAAATTCATCCCCAAGATGCTCGGAGCTCTGAGATGGTTTCTTTCTGGTCCGAGCTCCAAGCCCGTGTTCTCTACACCCCTCCTCTTATGGCCCTTTCCAATAGCTTCCATGGAAAGCAACAGGATTCTACCTGTGTTGACTCTAGTTTCCTACTCAGTTGATTGTGATCTCTTTAACAAGCAGGGATCGGGAATGACTAAGAAAATCTTGGGGATGAAGACTTATAATGGGGTCTTGTCTTACAGACATTTAAACATATAGTCAGAGTAAAATAATTAATACAGCATCTAATTGATACAAGGGAAGGGGCAGAGCAGTGAACACAATAGTTCACAACAGTGTGTAGAAAAACAGCTTGTATAGCATAAATCCAATTTAACGTAAAAATATTGAAATACACAAATAAAAAGGGATTATGGTTATCTCTGGGTGGTATGATTTTGGGTTCTTGGTATTTCCTTGACTTGCATTATTTTTGTAAAAGGGAAAAACAAAAAACAACAGAAAAATAAAACTAAGTGTGAAAATTCAAATCACAAACTGCGAAAAATATTTGAAACCAATAAGGCAGTATTTTCAATAGTCTTAACATAGAAAAAATTGCCCCCAAAATTAATACCAGAAAGGCAAAGAATACCAAATAAAAATATTGGGCTGAGATAATATGTAAGAACAATAAGCATAAAAAAATGCTTAACCACACTGGTAATCAACTAAAGAGAAAATTAAAACTTTAAGTTATTCTCAAATTGGCAAAGATGAAAAATAACCAGTAACAGTAAAAGGTAAGGAAGATCCAATCAGTTGGGTACTCCCATATGTTGCTTTAAATGATACTATAGGTCAAATCCTTTATCTGAAAATTTTGGAGTTGTGTTTCAGGCTTCAGAATTCTTTAGATTTTAAAAAGGAAAGTCTACATAGTATGTATTAAATAGAACCCCCAACCAGGTGATGGGTTGAACCCCATAATCAAATACATTAATATTTCTGCAGTTAAACAGCACATATTCAAAAGAAGTAGGATAAACAAAAGACTAAAAACAGCCTCATTTCTGTTGATGACAGTTTTGCCACAAGATAAACTCAGGTCAAAGTCTGTGGTGAAATGAGTTATAAAAAACTTATAGGTTTCAGAGCTTTTGAGATTTCAAAATTGTTGCTCATGATTTCTGAACTGTTCCATACAATCTTCCTGAAAATCTATGTGGCTACATGATTATAAATTTAGACTTTAAAAAGTTCATACCTTTTGACATCCTTCTAGGAAGATCTTAACAGAAATGCAGACAAAGAATTTTGCTTAAGGATGTCCATAATAATTTTATTTATAAAGATAAAAATGGAATTGGCATGAAAGTCTAAAAACAAAGTAATGGCTGTATTATGGGACAGCCAAATAAAAGGATACTATATGGCTATAAAAATTGGTTTAGGAGGATACTAAATGACTCAGGAAAAGGCTCATTGACGTATTGCTGAGTGAAAAAATCATCAAGACATAAAACTTCATATACAGTGTGATGTCAATTAAAAAATTACCATATATGTGTAAAATAAAAGACTTGAAAATATACCAGAATATTAGCAGACATTAAACGTTGAGAACATGGATGATACTGTCTTATTTATAACTGTATGTTTCAAATTTTTAATAATAAGCATGTAATTTTTTAAATACTAAAGCAAGGCTCTACATAGATATTATCTTACTATATGAGCACATGATAAAACTCTTGGCGGTAGGTATGTGTTCAACAAGTATCTACTGAGTCAGTGATTCTGGATTTCTCTCCTACTTTCACTATCATTTGGGGGGGGGCACGCAGGCAAGTCACTCATGGCATGGAAGTCCTGAGGAACACCACCACGCTCCCCAGCTCGCAGGAGTGGTGGGGAGGTGGGCTAACAGCTACTCTTCATGAAATCACAGCCATCACTTACTTGACACCTGCTGAGAAGCTCACCACAGGGAAGAAGAGCCCATCTGTGTTGAAGTTCTCAAACATCCCCTGCACAGGCTGCCCGTTGATGCGGAAGGAGATGCTGGGCACTCCAAGGTCAAGGCAACAGCTCACCACGTCATCTGATCTCAGGAGGTGCTGGTTGATGGAGGCTACGGCTCTGGGTATGCGGCCTGGTGAGCAAAGAACAAGAAGGCGTGAGGAACCCTGGAGCAGGCGCTCGCAGGCCACCCATGGGGTCGGGAGGCATGGCGGCACACGGGAGGGCTGGATACGCTACTGCATTTGAAACGCAACCTGGCTCCCCCGGTGGGAGGTGAGCAATGAGAAAGGATTTCCTGAGCTTGTGAGTAGGCAAGCCGAGACAAGAGGAATCTCAGAGGAGACTCTCGAACTGCCAGCAATGGGAATGAGCATGAATTCAACCCCCTCAATGTGTGCTCAGATTCTGGCCTGGTGTCCATTAAGATTCTCCTAGAAGGAGGTCAAAACACATTACTTCACAGGGCTTGGGTCCTGTGGCATGTGTGTGTTTATTCACAGATGCCCAAACACCTTACCCTCTTCCAGCTCCTCTAAGAGATATGGCCACTTTAGTCCGGGATGCAGGAGCCATCAAAGTGAATAAAAGCAAAGTCATCCAGCCATTAAACCATGCGGCACGTTTGCTTGTTTTAAAGAGTTCTATTAGTTCACACCACAAGGCAAACACATTGCCGTTATATTACTGTATGGATGATTTTTGTTGCTATTACTTCGTATCTCTTTCATAAGATGATCTGTCATCTCCTGGCTTTAAAGTCATGAGAAAATCACCACTCAGGATTTCTGTGTCACACTATCTCATTCTAGAAGTTCTCAAAGTAAATTACCATAACTCTCTCACCCATGCCCCTACCAAGTTTACAATTCTATTGGCAAGAGAGCAGTGAAGAAGCAGAAGTTAGGGATTAAAATGGAGTTTCAGGCAAAAAAATTTATAAAAATATATACATATACATATATTTTTGCTACAGAAGTAATGCATGTTCATTACAAATGTTCATCATACATATAGAAAAATATAAACAAGGAAAAAATGTAACTCAATAAAAAATGCTTCTTGCTTCTACTTTGGTACACACACACATATATACTCTTCACCCAAACTAGGAGATTGTAGGTTTTGTGACTTGTTTTTTCTACTTATCACATCACAAATACTTGATTGTATAGTGGAATATTAGAAACTGCATTTCAATGGCTTCATAATGTGCCATATGTAATTAAAAACCCTCTTATGATGGGTACATGAGTTGTTTACAAATTTTGTACACATATCTATGCTATGTAACATTTCTCATCTCAGCTCAGAACTTTTTAACATTTCCAGTGGTTACCGCTATTCTAGTCATAGGTTCTAAACAAAGTGGTAAGTTTTAAAATACTGAAACTGCTTTACTCTCCTTAATAAAAAATATCCGGTACCTCCGTCTGGTTATTGGGGGCAACTGACAAAACCATATCGTGTTTCCTTCCCCCCCACACTTACACAAACATTCACGAGGCTCTACGTGGTGTCAGATACTGGGTGTGGAACTGGGGGGTCAAGGACAGAAGATCCAGTTCCTGCTCCTAAGAAATTCATAAGCTGGTGGGAAATAAACATTTAAGTAACGAATTCAGTGTAATTATCGGAATGAAGGTGTACGTAAGGTAACGTCTTCTAAGACAGAAGAAGGTGCCAAGTCGGCCTAGAAGCGTGGGACAAAATCCAAAAGATCAAAGATCCACCAGATAAATAAGAGTATTCCAGATGGAAGGAATAGCTTATACAAAAGGAATGTATGACACGCCTCCTGCATGGCTAGGGGTTGGTAAGGCGGGAAGGCAGGGACTGATGGGAGCTTGCGGAGGAGATGCGGGAGGGGAACGAAGCTGGACTAATATACAACTCCTGGTGTATTTGCACCGATGGTGCCGTGACACGAGCCGGGGGCGGCCTCGGACGTGGCTTTTGTAACTTTATACCCTGCTTCACTACTGGGAATGAGGAACAAGTTCATCTAAAACAAAAGAATCTAAGCCCAAACGTGAAGAGCGCACAGGTTCGACACCTTTCCCGTTGCTCTACTTGAGGATCCTGAGGAGTCTTGGTTCCTTGTTTGGGGTTCAGGTATCCCAGGTCCCCAGGTCTTTTCCTCCTTATCACAATCAAGTTCGCTGTGAAAGGAACCGATGATACTAGAACTCAGCAAATCCTGCTACGATGGCCTTATTCTATCTCCTAAGTTCCCAATAAAAACCCATCCTGTCTGTTGGAATGTTTCTTTTTCCTTTCGTTTAACTTCTGGATGATCTCACAGTAGCCATTTGAAAAAAATCCAAGAGATTTCTGTGAATTTGGGAACACCAGGAAGTAACTGAAATGCTCGGTGGGTCGACTCACTTTAAAGGTATTCAGATCCTTGCTGGATGAAAATACAAATTAGAAGGTCCTTTACTGTTCTGAGACGCCTCCAAACTAGGACACACGGACAGTGTGACATGGTGACACCAGGGCCCGCTCTTGCCACCCGCTCAGAGTGTGCTGCTGGCTTCCGTGCTGGCCTGGGCTCGGCCAGTAAAGATACGGGGCAGCTTTCATGACGGATGGTCTTCATCTCTAGCGGTGCTCTGATGGCATCAGAAGCTGAGGTCCAAGCTTTATGTAGCCTTTAATATGCCACGGTTGCCAAGTGCCTTCCTGGGCAACGGCCGCTGGGAGAATTTCTCCTGTCTGGCTTCCTCTCTCGGTGGAAAACAACCACCACGTGAACAATTATAGCCTTGTGGTAAATGCCACTGCCTTTTCCAAAACCCCCTTATTCTCAGAGAATGGGCACCGAGTAGAACCTTCTGCTGGAGCACTAGACCATCAATAGGCAAAGTGAAATCAGGGCTTGAGCCTATTTTTAAAACGTATGCAGAATACAGAGTTGGGACCAATATTATCTAGAAACTAAAGGGAGACTGTTGATAATTACTGGATAGGAAGCATATACTTAGCGAGTACTTAGAGCAACGTCTTGGGAAGTCTATTTGAATAAGAAAGTCCATTTCATATAATATTCATGTTGTAAAAGATCATCTGATAAGGTATATTTAGTTTTAAAATGTGAGGGGTGTGAAGATTTTCCAACCAGAAAATAAGGGAATTGTGCAATGGCTTCTGTACACTGTTTTATAAGTCTGTTCTCATCTAAAGGAAGAAATCTCTAACCCTGTGAGGGCTTCCGAGGCTCCAAATGATTCAGAAGGGTCCTGTAGTCCACATTTAAACAAGATACTTGTCCTTCAAAGTGCTCTGTAGTGAGTGGTGTTGGGGCGGGGAACAGAAGTGAGGTCACGGAGGGCTGAGTTCAAATACCAAGTCTTTATGTGTTACGTGAACCTCGACAGGTGATTTTACTAGAAAATCAGCTTCCACATCTATGAAATGGGGGCAATAATGCCCACAGTGATGCTGTCAAGGGCTGTTTGTAAGGTACCGTGATGATTCCTACCATTTTATTGAAACGAATGACTGATGTCCTGCATGCCATCGAGAGGTATAGCAGTAGATAAAAATGCCAGAACACTGTAGGAATGTCTTTTGTAATATCAGGAAAAATTAACAATATGGAGAATCATAGTACTGAGGGCTGAGTCCAGAAAGTGATTGGAAAGGTCACTGTATTGAGTTATCAAAGTCAGGAAATCCCTTTACTGAAGACACTACTTAAATAATAGTCACTTCCAAATATGTTTAATGTACCTGACCCTTTAGAACCACTGGAAGGGAACTCTGAGGAAGGGAAGCAAAGTAGTTATAGAGCCGAAGGTGTCTCAACTGCTTTTCAGGATATAGGAAGTCCATAATCCTAGCGACCACCCACTGAAACAGGCTGGGGAGTCCTGTGGCCTCTCCTGTGTGAAGCAACTGCCCCTCACGCAGAGGCTTGGGCCTACCTGAAGGTCCCAGGAAGCCCAGAAAGGCCATTCCAAACCAGCATTTGAACATAAAGCAAAAGCCCACGTTATCACATGCAGCCCATCTTCAAGTCGACCCAAGGATAGATTAGTGCAGGATTTAGCCTCTTCTGATGAGTACTGTAGGCAACTGGAAACACTGGTGCTCAGCATTTCCACTGCCCCAGGCGCTGCGGAGCTTGGCACTAGAACGGAAAACCCAACACTTAGGCACTTGGATGGAGAGAGGATCCAAACACACAAAAATGCTGGTGTTCTACAGCTACTCTTGGGCTCCTCTCTACACAGCACTTGGCTTCTGGAGAGGTCTGAGTCACAGGTGGGGAGTATCTTGGTAGATGAACCCCGGGACTCATCTTAGCAGGGAGACGGGTAAGGAAGACCCACTTATACAAATGTGACTATAGAGCTAAATGATCCAAAAGTTTAGAAAGTCAGAAGTCATAATAAATCAGAAGATACAATTTTGCTCCATTCATTTCCTGTATCACTTATCACTCAGGATGGTAGATTCCCCCGCTTATTCCAATTTTGCAAGGGAAAAATTTATTAAAGCAGAAAGATAGGTGCTAATTTCCTCCTGTGATACTGTCCCCCCAAGCCCCCTGGCCAGGAACACACTAGAGGCTGCTCTGAGCTGAATTCATCCCGGTGGCGGTCCTGAGAGGCTACATGAAGGTTGGGTCAGGAGAGGGAGAGCAACGTCATGCCAGAGTAGAGCCAGTCCCTTGAAAGGCAACTCCCAGTGGCCCAGCTGATTTTGGAGCCTGTAGCGCAGGTTGGCAGGGTTGAGATGGGAGATATTTCTATGGAATATCTTGGGCTTGAAAGTGACTTCACAGGCTTCAGTGGCTAAAAAGACCTATAAAGACAGCTTTTTTCTTACATAGAGAAAAAGCTCATTTGTTAAAAAAAAAAAATTCATTTGTCGCTTGAAACTTCCTTTCCCATTCAGCATGGGACTCAGGTATCCCCTTAGGATGGCGCTGCTCTCATGGTCTCCAGTGAGGTACACACAACTCTGGATATTGTCTTTAGGATTACAGTGGACTCCACAGAAAATAGGGGAAAGGAAATCATATTTACTGGGTATCTAACGTGTCAAGAACTTCATGTTCCTTACCTCACTTACTTATTCATTTTTTTTAAAATATTTTATTTTTTAAATTTATTTATTTTAGAGACAGAGAAAGAGAGAGAGAGTGGGGGGAGGGGCAGAGGGGGAGAGAGAGAGTCTTAAGCGGACTCTGCACTGAGTGTAGAGACTGATGTGGGGCTCGACCTCACAACCCTTAGATCATGACCTGAGCCGAAACCAAGAGTTGGATGCTTCACTGACCTAGACACCCAGGTGCCCCACCTCATTTAAATTTCTTAAGACCCTATATAATTTTCATTTCATCTGAGGAAACCAAGTCTCTGGAGGTTAAGTAATTTGTGCTGTGTCCAAAAAAAAAAAAAAATCAGTAAAGACAAGAGCTGGGATTCAAACCCAGGCACAACTCCAAAGCCATGCTGTTTCTTCTTGACTGTTTCCAGTGACAAAGTGCTAGGGGCACTATAATTCCTTCCAGTGACAGCAATATCTATTGACTTTAGTAAGTACATTGAAGATCAGTTCAAGGCAGTAGCTTAATTTACGCTTACAGATCAGTTTAAAGTTAATGGACCTGGGCATTTACATCTTAAGGAAAGGAGAAAAATCGTTGCGATGAGTTCCCAGCATCTCTCCCTTGCCACCCTCCGCTCCCTCCTGCAGTAAGCTGGAGTATCATTTCATTTCTTCATCCAATAATCATTCTTTCATCAGATAGTCCAAAGTTCACTGCTGTGCCAGTGGGAGTCATTAACCGAGAACTTATGTCTTCAGCGGGAGCACGCATTGGCATATTCACCTGCAGTGCCTTCTGCCAGATATGAGTTCCCCGTGTGCTGGGGGCGGATTCAGAATGATGCCAGACCCAAGGAAGCTTTGTGTTTTAGTGAGCATGAAAGGTGTAAATCTCGTAGACATTGGTTTCTCCACATCTCATCAGATGCTGAAGACTGAGGGGGTAAGCTTCTTTGAACACACCTATATGGCATTATTTTTTAATTTTATTTATTCATTTGAGAGAGAGAGGGAGCGTGCACAAGCAGGGGGAGCAGGAGAGGGAGAAACAGGCTCCCCACTGAGCAGGGAGCCCGATGTGGGGCTCGGTCCCAGCACTCTGAGATCATGACCTGAGCTGAAGAAAGACACTTAAACGACTGAGCCACCCAGGTGCCCCACCTATATGCCATTATATTACTAAGTGTGGGTAATGTTCAGAGAGCCACAATCAGCATTTGAAGCACTGAGTCCCAAGCCCCTTTCCCCTATCACCAATCAGAAGGGCCACCGCTAGGGGTGACTGGTGCGGGCTCAGCACATCCAGCTTCCTAGTCTTCTGAGGAGACAGGACAAGAGGGATGGCGGGAGTGCTGCACACCCCTGGAATGATACACAACTAGACGGATGTTCACAGTCTGATATGCAAACAGTAGTCTTTTCTAGATGCACTGGATTCTCTGTCTCCTGTGCCATTGACATATTCATTCTGCAAATTTTGTGAAGGGATATATTAAGGGCGCCAGGCAGTGCTACAAAATCTGAGAAGGACTGAGTAAAATTTTTCCTTTGAGAAGGGTTTTTCTTTGAAACAAGGTCCAATCTGCTTCATCCAACAGTCTAGGTGTCCTTCATCTCTCCTTAACCAATCCCCAGGCAGCGCTCTCTCCAGGTGTAGCCTGGGACTGTAGCTTGGGTTATGGTGACCAGATGGCAGGAGATGAGCGGCACTCAGCAGGCAGTGGGGGGAATGATTTTCTCAAGTCGATTCCGCTCATTCCCTCACAGATTCAACCCTACCAAACCCAGGAGATGTAGATGTGTGCAAGGGTAAGAACTCTTTCTTTCCAAATCATTTCCCCTGGGGCAGCTTTCTGAGAACCTTAGGACATCTGCTGACAACCTACACGAAAGGCTTCCACTGCACTGCCAGACGCAGGGGCTCTGGAAGCCAAGAAGGGAAGATCCACCCCCACTGCCCCCGAAGATGGAACCAAGGAAGGGTAAGTTTGGAGGATAACAACAAGACAAGGCTTTCCCTTCACTCTAACCCATCATCCCGCCATTTTGCACCTGCTTTTGTCTGTACCACGCTGTCCCCTGGGACACACAAAATGCACAGAGAGATTTTTTTCTTCTTGCAAATGATCCAGGATAAACAAATATGTAAATACATAAGTTGACACCATTTCTAAAGATTTTTAAATGTCTCTACTGAACGTACAACAGCACAAAAAAACTTTTGAAAAAAACCATACGGACCAACTGAAAATACAGACCAACCATAGGAAACCCCACCAGAATCCGTGCTGATGGTTTTAGGCTGAAGGCTGAGGCAGGAAGGAAAAGGTGATGGGTTACGTAGCTCCCAGTTACAAAAGAAAATATACAGGTTTGTGTCGTAGAGACCAACTTTGCCCTCGTACTGGATTTGGGGAAGATGATGTGTCATGGGTTTTTACTAAGAGGGTTGCTTACACAAGGGATTCCTGTAAGGGACACAATGGCTCCAACTGCAGTTTTGTGGAAGATACAGATACAACATGCTGGGGACAACAGAACAGCTAGAGCTCTGGGTCTGAGTGAGAGCCTAAACCTCAGTCCTCGCTTTTCATCCAGACAGAAGCTAAGCTGTTCCCCCAGGCACAGGCCATGGACATGCTTGGGGGAAACCATCATGTGTTTTTTAAAAAGGAGCTTTGAATTTTTTTTAAGGGACTGGCATTTATGATGTGTCTGGCATCAATCCAGACATTTTATAAAGTGTATCATGAAGCAACATGCTGCACTGACATGACGATGGACTTGTAGTCACATCTGGATCCTTCTCGGTGTGACTGCAAATACATTCCTTAAGTATCTTTGTGCTGTTTCCACATATGCAACGTGAGGTCAGTATTGGCTACATTAAAGGATCACTGTACAAAGTGAGGAAAAACAACGTACGAAAGGTATGTAGCTCACTGCCCAGTAAATAAATGTTGAGTCTCTTTCCCTGTTTGACTATAGAGTCCTGAATATCCCACGCAGTAAGGACTGTACAGATACAGACACTGAACTTGAGAGCCGTTATGCAATCCACACTGGATCACGCAGCTGGAAGTGCTAGAGGCATGGTTTCAAAGCAGGACAGTCTCATTTCAGGTCTGATGCTCTTCCCACCATCTACTTAGTTGAGACTCTGGCGTCTGTATCATTTCAACAGAAAATGATCATTGGAGCTGGAACAATTCAAGCCTCAATCATCCTCAGTAAGGGACAAAGGGCCAAAGCTCTGGCAAGAGCTTTGGTACTCACCTGACCAAAGGTGAAGTCCGTCAAAGCCATAGGAGTACAGGTCATCGCCGACACCATTGCCTCCCCATCCTTCCCCTCCGCCAGGGTACGGAGCATAGCCTGAGGAAGAGGCCCAGCCCACCCGCAGGTGTGTGGGCTCGGCTGTTAAGAAGGGCTCCACCTGGTCGATGATCAGCTCAAAGTACCACTTCTTGTACTGCGCCGAGCCCTCGGCGACTCCCAGGAAGATATTGGGCCGGATGCTGAAATGAAACGTGGGACAGACTCTCAAGCGCCAAGAAAAAGAGAGTACGTTGAATAAGATCACAGGACACGCTGTGAACTGAAGGCAACAGCAATTTTGTGTTTTTTGTATCATCCTAAAGTAGGAAAAGCCTAGAGCCGCTAACACTTGATCAAGTTCTTAGCGGGAGGTGTCAGGACAACATTAATTCTATTTAAAAATATAAAGAATATCTCCTTATTCCATTGAAGGCAACCAACATTTGCTGAGTG
Source organism: Ursus americanus (assembly GCF_024610735.1). Taxonomy (NCBI): domain Eukaryota; kingdom Metazoa; phylum Chordata; class Mammalia; order Carnivora; family Ursidae; genus Ursus; species Ursus americanus. The sequence continues at coordinate 18,197,062 of NC_142162.1, forward strand.
TTGACCATGGGTAAAAAATGCTGAAAACGTCGTAGACCTGCGTAACTACAGACCCTTGTTTCTTTCTGTAAGCAGAAGAAATAACTTACTCAAGTTCCATCTCCTGGGGAATTGGTCCAAGCACTCCCATTCTCCCAGCAGCAGCTTTTTCAACTAAGCATTACTAACAAAAATGGCCTCTTGAAAGCATTAAGAAATTACTGTTAGAAATAAGCCAGACAAGAAAGAAAGAAAGGGGGGGTAGGGAAGAAAGAAAGAATGAACGAACGAATGATTGGTATGTAGGTAGGAAGGCAGGTAGAGAAAGACAGACAGACAGAAATAAGCCAAGCAGAGAAAGACGAATACTACATGGAACTACTTATATGTGGAATCAAAAAAAAAAAAAAAAAAGTCAAACTCCTAGAAACAGAAAGCAGACAAGTGGTTGTCGGGGGTTGAGGATGGGGGTGGAGAGGGGCAGATAAAGAGAGGTTAGTAAAAGGGTACAGACTTTCAGTTATAAGATACATAAGGTCCGAGGATCAAATGTATAACATGGTAACTGTAGTTGATAACACTACATTGCATAATTGAAATTTGCCAAAAGAGTAGAATTTCAGTGCTCTCTCACACACAAAAAAGGTAAATATGTGAGGTCAAGGATGTATTAACGAACTTATGGGGCAAAACCTTTCACAATGTATATTAAATCATCACATTCTACACTTTATCCTACAATTTTGTCAATTATACCTCAACAAATAAAGCTGAAAAAAAAATTAAACCTAAAATTGCTTTAAAGGGGAAAGGGGAACAGAAGTCACTCTTAGCCAACCTTGTTAAGGGCTACAGGATCTAATGTATCCAGTAAAATGGTTAAAAGCTCAGGACAAAGTTTTTCTGGTTGGAATGCTATTCTTAGATGTCCACTATTCTGGGCTGGGGGCTGTGCCCCATTTTGGGTGGACAAGGGAAAACCAGACTGGTACCAAAAGAAAGTCTGTGTGGATGGCTCAGATCTGCTCTGCACTTCAGAGAAGTTCTTTCCTCACCTCGTAGATTAGGGAGTGGGCCTAGGTAGAAAATTGCTAAAGAACCTTGGGCCTGCCTGATGCAAGGCCGGTGAGCTCACATGACTGCCCGGGGGCTGTATTACAGACCGGCAGGTAGGACTGTGTGTGAGCCCAGGCTCTCCAGCCTGGCCCTCACAGACAACCCTCGGGTCAACGGCCATGTGACAGAGGATGCCAGAAACCACAGCATCAACATGGGACATCCATTCTGTTAAAAGATTTTAAGGAAAAAAAAAGGTGGTATATTAAAATGAGTACGTTACGGAGAAGGTACAAGACCTACGCAAAAGTAGAGCACGCAACGTGGCACACCGCTTCCGGCCAGATTCTTCAGCCCTCAGGTGGAAATGCTGTGAAAGAGGGTGGAGTACAAGGCCCTAAAAAAGTACCCATCTGTCCAGTCTCATCTCACGTGCCAGCCTCACCAGGGACAAGATGGGTAGGCAGCACTAGCCCTCTTCCTTTCCTGTCTGGAAACAAGCTGGACACTTTGGAGTGATGGTGGTGGCCTTACCTGGTCACATCATTAATCAGCCGTGTCTGCAGAAGCAGGTTTCTCCGGGGCAGCAAGTTGTCACAAATCAGATTCTGGTTGGCTCTGACTGCGACCCCATTGCAGAGACAGAGGGAGCACAGCACATCCAGAACCTGCAACGGGACACAGGCCCCCAAACCTCAGGACCACCAGGAGGGCACTGAGGGCAGGACCTGACTGCCAAGACACATGAAGGAAGCAGGCCTCCTGAAGTAGGGGGGCTGGAGACAAGTGGGAGGACCTCTCCAGAGTCAAGAGTCAATGCCGCCACACCTCCCTCACCAGGCATCAGGGAGCCATGCTGGAGCCTGCTGCCTCTTAGGGAAATGAAGCCGGATTCCTTTCAGCCCCTCTGCCCTCATCTCAGCCCCTTCCCACCAAACTATGCATGTTCCCTGTGATCAGTTCTGCTCAAACAGGTGGGAGTCTGAGCTCTGAAGACAGACTGTCTAGGTTAATATCCCAGCCATGGCAGGACTAGGCTGAGATGAGGCATCAAGAGCATGAAATCCAGGCATGACACCCTCGTAGAGACCTGCATGAGCAGGGCAAGCACTAGAAGGTCCTTCACTGGCTTCGAGCCTAAGCTGGCACTCCCACCCAGCCTTGGCAGCCCTCCGTGCTAACATCAGTAGGCACTCAGCTCTTTATGAAAAGCACTGTTGAAAAGAAAACTACAGACCCATAATGACATAGCTTAAGATTCCAACTCAGTAGGCAAGACTTAATACCTAACCTAACAACAGTTTCAACCCCCAGGAATGTAACCTTTAACCAGTCAACATGAAAATTTCCTGGTCAGCACTAGGAAATTTCCTGACAGACCCCATCTGCTCCCCTTAAGAGGGTGACCTTGCATAAAACAATGAATTCTTTGATAATAATTTCCTCCCCCTCTCCTCTACCTTTAGAAACTTTCCTTTTCTGTAGCTCTTTGGAGCTCCCCTCTATGGCTAGAAGGGATGCTGCCCAATTCATGAATCAATTAATAAAGCCAGTTAGATCTTTCAGATTTCCTTGATTGAATGTTTGCTATTTAATAGCACTCAGATTCCCATTTGGCCAAGGTCACATAGCAGGCTTGGGAACCTCTTGTGGGTCAGTGGAGAGGATAGTAGGATAGATTCTAGTTCTTGGGTGTCTGGCTGTGATATCAGCAAAATTCATTAAGATACCCTTCTATTCCCGCAAACCGGTATTCAATAACCTTCTACCCGCTCTCCTTCTACCCCTAGAGTGAGAACAGAACTTCAAGAGCCCTGGGGTGCCTGGGTGGCTCAGTGTTTGAGTGTCTGCCTTCGGCTCAGGTCATGATCCTGGGGTTCTGGGATTGAGCCCCGCAGCAGACTCCCTGCTCAGTGGGGGGCCTGCTTCTCCCTCTCCCACTCCTCCTGCTTATATTCCCTCTCTTGCTGTCTGTCAAATAAATAAAATCTTAAAAAAAGAAAAAAAGAAAAAGAACTTCAAGAGCCCAAGTGGCCCTGAAACTATGAGACCGGCCACCAAGCCACTTCTGCTCCTCTTTGTTTTCCAGCTACGTGGGAAGTGGAAACAGTCCCCGGCCTCCTACCCACACCGTCTCCTTGGGCTGCATCCTCTGGCGTTCCGATTTTGTGCTCCTATATTGACAGAGCAAACTGTGCTGGGCCAGCAGCGCTCCTCGTCTCTCCCCTACCGGGAGGAATGTGCAAACAGCGGTCGATAACTCACAGGCACGAACGTGGCAGCCACATCTCAGTCTTTCGAAGTGGCCACTGAGACCCAGTGCTTAGTGGGGTTGGATGGCTTCAGGTTGTTGGCATTAGTGTCCATAATTCTCACAAACCAATTTTCTACCTGACTCCCTGAATGTCAATTTCGTTCCAGATAAATACAAAGCACATTTATGGGACAAGCAGGGAAGAATCCCAAAGGCGGTTTAACGGAGAACTCTCACCATTGCCGCTCTGTGAAACATATCGACCGTGGAACTGGAAATCCAGAGGATAATTTCTCATTTTAAGAAAAGAGCCATAGATGGCCAGGAAATTAAATACTTATCATCCAGCCTATCACGCATTTTCATCTGTCCTGCCTCAAAGTGAAGGCTTCGAGAGCCTTGCTGTCATAGCCAGAGGGAGAGCAAGCTTAATCCACATACAATAGGAACAGCAAGGAGAAAAAAGGCTCTGTGAGAAGCACCAGACCAACAGTGTCTCACCTATAAATAAATGATGCCATAAAGCAATGGGGCTGACATTGCTAGGCTTTGTTTTATTTTTATTTTATTTTTACATTTAATTTTTTAAAAAGATTTTATTTGACAGAGCACAAGCAGGGGGAGCTGCAGAGGGAGAGGGAGAAGCAGGCTCCCCGCTGAGCAGGGAGCCGGATGCAGGGCTGGATCCCAGGACCCTGGGATCATGACCTGAGCCAAAGGAAGACGCTTAACCAACTGAGCCACCCAGGTGTCCCTGGGCTTTGTTTTAGAAGGCATTTCTTGGGGGGTAAAATGGGGGAATGGGGCCAAACTTCCTTTTCTTAAAAAGCTTAAATGGGTTCTTTTAAAGGTGAAGGGAGTGTAGACAAGGTGAGTCCACCACAGGGGATGCACAAGCATTGAGCCGAGAGGTCATGTGTACTTTGGATGGAGGGGGGCACCTTGGTGACCTCTGGGACGTGTGGCCAGCTGTGGCAGGTGCTGCTCTGCACTCACCGAGCTCCATTTCTTTCTACTCCTGAGCCCACAGGGGCTACACTTCCCAGCCTCCCTTGCAGTTAACATGGGCTTATGTGGGAATTCTTTAAAAATAAATAACCATTGTATATCCATGGAAACGTCATTTGGCTGCTGCATTCTGTCCTTCAGCTTCTGTCTATAAAAATAGCTCCGTGCTAAAATGTATTTATTCTATGTAAATACTATAAAAATGCTAATTGTAATTATTCTGTGATTTTTTTTTTAATCAAGTCCTATATTTGAAAATGAGGATTTTGAAGTCCCTGAGGAACAGATTTTTTTTTCTTGCTGTGGATGTAACTGGGTGACTGGAAATGCTTCTATATTGCCTTGGCTGCCTGGGAGCTCAGAGATGACTCGGCAACTGTGTGGGAGTTGATGGTTGGCTTACCTGTGTTCTATCTTCCCCCCAACCCAGGCCAAACCTTCAATTCTAATTTATACTTTCTTGTGATCCATGATGATACTATTTTACCATATATTTTTCTCATGAGTGGCTCCAAATCCTTACAAAAATTAAAAAAAAAAAAACCAAAACATTTATCTGTGACAACACTGAGGAGATCTGCAGTAAGATAGGTTTGGGGGCAAGTAAAAATGACATATTTTATTTTTATTTTAAGATGCTTAGTCCATGGGAAAATTAGAAGGTGACTTACAGTGTTCGATAATCGTTCTTTTTACCAAACAATAAAATCAGTGCTACTAACATAGTAAGATGGGCATGGATTCTGGCTCTACTCATTCATTCCTTTTATTCATATATTACACCTTCAACAAACATGGATTAAGTGCATGCCATGTATAACGTAGGAGCTTGGCACTGGGGGGAATGCAAAGTTGGTGGCTGCCTCGAAAGAACTTGGAGTCCGTGAGAGACATCTATGTGTAAACATAATGACAGTCTGAAAGGCAGAGTGGAGCCGGCAAGTAATGGAGGGCTAGCTGCATCAGATTTGAAATGAGGAGACCATGCAGCTGAAACTTCAGGGAGGGAGGGGCATTTGCATGAAGTACTGAAGGGCAGACGGAATTGTAATGGGTCCTGGAACACTAAGAAGTGAGGAGATGGGAGGGGTCAGCAAGAGCCTCGGCACTAAGAGGTCGCAGGGCAGAGGACACGGAGAGAAAGGCATGTTACCCGCACACGCTCTCCTGTCCTTTTCACTCCGAAGATTGGGTTCTTTCCCTCAACCTTCCGGACCTCAATTTGACCACGCTGTAGATGAGCGATGGGAACAGAGCTAACTAGGGAAAAATCTCAGAGGAGAGGAGGCAGAGTCAATGCCGCTCTGCACACGCTCTCCGTTCTCAACCTGTCACTGCAGCTGGAATGGTACAGAAAGGGGTTCATCGAACCCATGAGATGTGCAAACCTTTTTTTTTTTCCTTTTTTAAAGAAAACGTCACAACCCTGAAGACTCTGGTTGGACCCAGAGGGGTGTTCAAACTCCAGTCTCAGAAATGCTAACTTGACTAAAAATGCCTTCTAATTATGAATTCTTCACTGCACGGTTTCGTATTTAGAGAACTATAAAAATAAGAACACAAAATTAAACATATTCTCGCAGAACATGTGGACCCTGAAGAACACGCCCGCGGACCACAGTCCGAGAAACAGCGGGAAGCATTCGAAACCGTGAGTGGGAGGCCCAAAGTCTGGTCCTAGTCCCTCATGAATCAGGGGGCTTCGCATCTCAGGGCCCACATGCCAGCCTTGCTCTGGCCTCCGTCAAGTGGAAATAAGAATGCTACTTTCCGGGGTCATCCTGAGCACAAAGGAAAATGCCTGTGAACACAGAGGACAGCACCTGGCATTTGTCAAATGCAAAATAAATGTTTGCTATCATCACCGTCATCATTACTGTTGCTGTTACTGGAAGAGCTGGGAGGTGCCCGGTGGTTCAAAAATCCTATTTTCAGTCACTGTCTTCACGGAAAACTAAGTGAATAGATCAGAGACATGTGAAAACCCAGGACTTGAGAAAAAGGAGCCGCCTGGAGAGCAACACACTACACCTTGGCATTTTCTAAGCAAAGAGAAAACGTCACAATGGAAGTCTGCCCTTCACGTTGTTTACAAAGCTACCACAAATAGCCCTGGTGATGATTTGAGACAGACTTCTCTTTGAAAATGAGCGTTATCCACTCAGATCATTTCTAAGGGAAGGCCTGAATCCACGGCAAGCCAACCTTCATCCAAAAATCCACCAAAAGACAAAGAAGGGACAGATCCTTGAGGAGGCTTTTATGTACCGAGAACATACTGCCTGAACTTTCACAACGTGGCCGGCATTTCTCACACAGTGCCTTGGCTCTAGAAGATGAAAGACTGCTCTGCCAGTCCCCTCGGGTCACATATCAGAGCGGGTACTGATTTGTAGCAAAGTCCTTCAGCTTCCTCGGCCTCCGATTTCTCCACTTTGGAATGGGCAGAATAGTCACCCACGTGCCACCAAGTGACATCCATTACATGGTTTGTGGCTTCTGGCTCACAGACGCCATAACAAAGCTGGTTATTCATTAAGTGCGTTGTGTGCTATGATCATAAAGACGACCCAGGAGCAATGAAACGAGAGAGCAGCTTTTTTCTCTTCAGAGGGCTCCTCCTGACATCTGCACGTAGCCCCTGGCTCGGCCCATGTGTTACCTGGGTGCTTATCAATTACTCTTATTATGCTTTGCAGGCAGGAAGGAACATGTTGGGGCCGACAGACGCTGGTCTGACGCTGGATTTACCGCATTTGGGAAAACAATTACAGGCCCCACATATTTCTTTCTCTTCTTTGCCAAGCAATTTCACCAATACCAAGGACCATGGCCTTCTTGCTTCCTAAGGGAGACACACTGAAGCGATGGCACAGAGGCTTGTTCTCCTGGACCCCCTGAGATGAGTCTCAAATGAGCAGTGCCCCCAAATGAGGAGGGCCAGTGACTGAGCTGAGTTTTCTCCACTCTGCTGGAGCCCAGCTGCTGCCCCTCATGTCCTCGGCTCTTGAAATACACCCCCTCAGCCTGAGGACCCTCCTGCTCAATAATTAGGGCAGTAACCCCCCATCTACAGGGCAGATATTGAAAGGTCAGGAAGAAACACATTTTAATAGACTTTCCTTGCAGACTGTTCTGCCTTAGACAGATAATTCCATACAATTAGAGAGGTAGAACTTAAAGACATCTCAAATCATTGATGGAGCTTTCCACAGTAGTAAATGAAGTGGCATTATCTCCATGGGGCAGAGGTGGTCACCGAGGCCCCAAGTCACATACTGTTTAGTATCAAAGGGAAGGACTGGCAGCTTCGGTCCTCTTGCTTGCTCACCATGAGATTCATTTCCTTCACTTGGTTTGACTCAGGGAAAATCTGATTTCATTTACTAACAAGCCAGTTGCCAAGACTTTCTAGACTAGTTTTATCTGATTTTTGTGTATCTTCTTTATACAGCTTGGTGTTAGCTATTCCACTACTGAGTTCCTGGACCCGAGGGTGGGAGCCAGTCCTGCAGTTGGCCTTGGCCAGACCCTCCTAGCTCAGTGTCTCCCTCCATCGGCTGGGTGGTCAGGGCTGAAGACAATGAGACGGGCTCTGGAAGCCAGTGGAAACAGAGAGAGAGAACATGAAAGACCCAGTATGACAGTCTGGCTTGGAGTGTGCTCCTAGGCAAGGAAGGGTCTTTCAGAGCCTCCGTTTCCCCCAATTTTTTCCCCCTCAAATCAAAGCCAAGAGAGGGAGATTAGTCCACATGCTCTCAGTAACACACCAGTTATGAAGCAGAGGGTAGGAAAAAGCCAGGTCAAGCCCACCACCGTTTGGGTTCTTCCTTCTGATACCCACCTTGTGATTCCGCCCATGCTTATCCAACAGGGAGATGATGGACTTGATGTGTCCCTCGGCTATCAGATTTAAGGCTTCTGGGCTTTCAGTCAGGATGCAGTGCAAAACTTCCAAGATACCTGCATGAAGTCACAAAAATCACCTGGACATGAACTAAGCTGCGGAACTGACCATCATCTAGAAACCTAAATTAGGAATGAAAAGACCATCCCAAGGGGACAGAATTTTATCGGTTCCTTGACTCTGTTAAATATTTCCGGCCAGAAGAAAGACTGCGGCCATGTCTAGTAGACTTCAGGAGCTCGGCGGCCTACCTCGGCTGTAATTTAGAGGGGAGTTCTATTTAGCACGGGCCGCACCTCCCTCCTTCCTGGACAAAAACACGGACCCTTCTATGTCAAAATACAGTGAAGCAGCAAGTGAAACCAGTCAGAGAAAGACAAATACCAGATGATTTCTCTATGTGGAATTTAAGAAATAAAATAAAGAAAAAAGAGACTCAAATATAAAGAACTGCTGGTTACCAGAGGGGAGGTGGGTGGGGGATGGGTGAGAGGGGGATGAAGAGGGCACGTATCTTGATGAGCACAGAGTATTGTATGGGATTGTTGACTCACTATGTCGTACACCTGAAACTACCATAACACTGCATGTCAGGTATACTTCAATTAAAAAAAGAAAAAAATATAGAGAAGTGGCTGTAAAATGGAATTCTTAATTTGGTCAAGCCAAGCAATACCTAGTTTAAAATATATAAAAAAACAAATGCCCTGTTTACTACAAATTCTAAAGGTCCTTTAAGTAATTTAGAAAATATCTGGAGTATTCCTTGAATGAGAATTTTTCTAGAAACCACCCCAGAAATTATTTTCATTTCAGATGTTCTGGTATACCAAGCAAACTATAAACTCACTAATTAAAGACTACTTGTCTTTGCCCCTTTTCCTGGCACACTGCATGGTTTTCTGTATTAGGTGAAGGCTGAAGAAAAGCTAGCTGGTGCCCCCGCAGCCTGGCACCTACAAGGGTAACACACCATGATGGAAATACAGGGGAAGTAGCTGGCCAATATCTTTATTAGTTTTACTGAGAAAATTCCCCTTGGTTCTGTTTCTCGAGGCTTTCACAAATTACTACGAAATGTAATCTGGTCCATGGAGGAGGCACCGAAGAATTAACAGAGGCTTGGGGAAAGATACGTGTAGGTGGATAGTCCTTACGAGAGCCTTCCTTTGGTCTGTTCAAGCTCCGGCCATCTCTAGACAATGATAAAGCATCGAATCTTTCAGCGTCCCACAGAGGGGCCCACACCTGTCACGTTCACTCATCTCTGAGGAAGACAACTGCTGAGCCTCACTGCAGCCACTTACCCGTGATAACCTCTCTAGGCTCAAATTCTCTGTGAGTCATCAAGACGGGTTATAGATACGATGTCAGGGGTGATTGAGGTGGGGCGGGCGGTGCGAAACCATCATTTCCTCCTCTCCCATGGTCATCCTTCTGTCTGCTTCTAACCCAGTCAGGTGAAGCGTGTCCAGAGAGGATTTAGACACCCAGAGAAAAAGAGCGCAGGCAGCAAGGGAGGGGACCAGGAACTGGGTGGCAGGGCTGGGGGGCTGGGGTGGGATTAAAAGTACCAGAGGATGGAGATGAACGCACAGAGTGAAAAATGAAACAGAAAAGGAAATCACTGAAGTCTGGGTTAGAGTTGTTAAATAAAGCCATAGTGGTGCCAGCAAGATTTAGGACTTTTTGTTGGGAGTAATTATTTGAGGATTGTTTACAACTCAGTGGAAGAAAGAATTATTCAAAGATTCAATTTTTTTACTTTTTCTTCTCTTTTACAGAAAGAAAAAAAAAAAACCCACCTTCTGTAGTTGTTTCCTGTCGATCCTTACCTGAGGAAGATTCTAGTCTGTCCAATTTGCTGATTAGCCAATCAAGGTTATTGGAGAATTGAGCGCAGTTGTTCCTGTTTCCACGAATGAGAGCAGCTGCAAAGAAGGACACATTTGAGCATGTAGGTTAAAGGGCATGAGGATGAGCCTAAGAACTTGGGAAGCTGTCAAACACTTCATCTGCTTAGCAACTAAAAGGAACTGAGTGTGACAATGTTCCCCTTCCAAGCCCTTTGATACAATTGTTCCTATATTTGGAAGAGTAAAAATCTACCATTCACTCAGATATTCCAGAGAATCTATGTACTGAACACCCGTCTACTTGCTGGGGACAGAGCAGTGGGAACACAAGAGCAGACTCCCTGCCTTTATGAAGCAGGTGAAAGAGACAGTGAACACACAAATTAATAAAATTACTTCAGGTAGCGATAGCGAGAAAATATCCACTTGGTTACGGGCTTAAGAACTCCATTCTTTGCACTGTTTTCTTCACCGTAGCTAGGGATTTGCTATTTTTCACTGCTAAAGAGAGGCATCCCAGTGAAAACAACTGAAAAGGTTGGTGAAACTAACAGGCAAATAATAAAGAAACATGAAACTCTAAAATATCTAAAACACATCAGCATATGACAATGGTTCCCAAAGTGTGGTCCCGGGACTGGAATGTGTCACCCGAGAACTTGTTCGAGATGCAAATTCTCTGGGCCTACCCCCTCCTCGGATCTACTGAATCAGAAACTGGGGGTTGGGACCCCGCATCAGTGTTTTAACCAGCTCCCCAGTTAATTCTGATGCCTGCTCAGGTCTGCGAACCACTGGTAGAGGGTACTGCTGTGCGAGGGAGAGAATATGCTGTCAGTATGTTTTCACCAAGCTACACCCAGCAACCTTCCCTCCATAGACCTGTCTCTGCAACAAATCCATGTAAATTGGGTCCAAGCACTTGCTCTTCATTTTGGATTTCAAAGATGGGTTTTACAGAGACTTGAAAGATATTTGGATAAGGAAGGGTCTTCCTCAGGACCTCTGCTTCGTATCTCCACAGTTAGCGGAGGGCGGAATTTAGTCCGATTTCCAGGTCAGCTGCAACAGAGGGGTTAAGCGCAGGGTGATGGGGGTGGGGGGGGGTCAGCTGGCCTCACACCGTAGTTCTAGCATTTACTACATGTATGGCCTTAGGGAAGTTACGACATTTCTAAGCATCAGTTTCTTCTGATTCGTGACTAAACGGGTAAGAGCATCTATACCTCAAAGTGTGGTTCCACAGACCAAAAAGAGATATTCCACTGCTTGGCACAAAACGCTCAGTAACTAACTGGTACTGTTGTAAAAATTACTGCTGAGTTTGAGCCAAACCGTTACAAAGTATTATAGTTGGAAGGGATTTTACAAGGTCACACAGAACGGTGGTAGTCCATTCAGCCTGACCCTTGACATCGAGAATGGGCCCAACCTGACGTCTCTGGCTCCCCTCTGTTCCACTCAACTTTCTACGTACTTCCTCCAATGGGACATACACTTCAGAGCAAAACCCCTCATCGTATCTGGGCAAGTACCGGTGGCCACCTTCTCACACAGGCCAACACTGTCTTCCACTGCCTTCTTCCCACAGCATGGTGGTTTGGGCCCGTGTGGAGGCGCTGGTTACCCACAGGCCCCGGGACATCACCCCCACCCCATGCTGTGAGAAGAAAGGCTGGGTGCTGGAACTTCCTCACTCTCCGCCTTTATTGCCCCACCAAAATGAAATAATGAGCAGGCCAAAGAAACAGGAATCACGACTGACCTACAAGTGGCCAGTGAGAGGTCAGAGAGCTAAAAAGAGGAACCGTCCTTAACGTGCAGGTGTCCAAATCTAAATGTGGAGGGCACTGCAAACACGTTCAAGTCTTGTTCCCTCATTTTAAAGAGGAGGGACTGAGGTTCAGAGAGAGTAAGTGACTATCAAGGGTCTTATGGGTAGTTTTGGCAAAACTGATCCCCACCCGCTTCCCCATGCTGCTGACTTCTTGCTCTAAGTGTGGAAAATACAATAAGCTGCTGGCTAAAGGAATGAACGGCTGGGTGAGAATCAAATGGTTAGAAAAGGCTTCCATGGGCGACTAGTGGCTCAGTCGGTTAAGCATCTGTCTTCGGCTCAGGTCCTGACCCCGGGGTCCTGGGATCGAGCCCCCCATCAGGCTCCCTGCTCAGAGGAGAGTCTGCTTCTCCCTGTGACCCTCACCCTGATCATGTTCTCAGATAAATACACAAAATCTTAAAAAAAAAAGAAAGAAAAAAAAGAAAAAACTTCCAAGAAGTAAGGCCAGCTGGCCATCGGCCATGCTGTAGCCCCCCCCCCCCCGCCCCCGGAAATCGTCCCAGGGAGGGGCTGTGTGCTTACCCAGCAGTTTGTACAGGAGGTTCAGGGTCTCCTTCCAAGCCACGCTGCTCTCCTCCCTTGCAATCCCCGCGAAGTGTGCTACGCTGTTGTAGATGTTCAAGCGGTCAATGCAGTTTAACACGAGGGCTAACATTCCCTGTGAAGGAGAGGTGGGGAGACAGTGAACGCTCCCAATCGAGAAGCAGGATCCTTCTGTTCTTTCCACCCCCCCAGGTCATTCACCTTTAATAGCTGATAACGCTAATGTGCACAGAGGCCTTTACGGTGCCAGTTTGGGTTTTGTTTTCTTCCTAAAAACAAAATATACATTCTTTTTCTTTTTTTTAAAGATTTTAATTATTTATTTGACAAAGAGACAGCCAGCGAGAGAGGGAACACAAGCAGGGGGAGTGGGAGAGGGAGAAGCAGGCTCCCAGCAGAGGAGCCTGATGTGGGGCTCGATCCCAGGACTCTGGGGTCACACCCTGAGCCAAAGGCAGATGTTTAACGACTGAGCCACCCAGGTGCCCCCAAAATATACATTCTTATGCTCCAGAGACATTAAATAGCATCCTTTGTGGGGCTGAGTTAGCAATTTACTCATGACAGGTTTGCCCCCATGTGTTTAACTCCATCTAAGGACATATCAAAAGAGGAAGTGTGAATGAGTCTCACAGAAGCTTGTTCTGGGTCTGGCGTGAAATGATTCTGACTTACCCAGAAACAGCCCTCAATACAGTTCCTATTTTCCTGTTAAATCTCAAGTAAGTTCAAGAAATTCCATTCAGATGCACAAGACAGCCATGCTTGCTTCCTCCCTCTCCCGTCAAAAGGGTAGAGACAATAAAACCAAAAGTGGATTTTAACTGCTTTTCTTCTAAATTAAAATATGCCACCACCCAGTGAAAACATCTGTGCCTAGTTGTTCTTAAAAAGATACAGTTTCAGTAGCCTCTCAGCCATCATGTCCCCAGAGCTGGTCTGCTTGGAACAGGAGACTGAGCAGGGATGGGTCTATATGCCACTAACTTTGGAAATGCCCAAGGGACAAGCCCTGTCCCCCACGGGGCACTGCAGGAGTGTGACCACAGCCTGTTACTGCCAACTCATCACATGCAAGTTCAAGGTACGTGACTTTCCAAAGGGCACACCTAGCTAGGGATGAGACCAAGGACGGAGGCAGAAGTTGAGCCAGCGCCTCCTGAGTCCCGAGTTAGTTTTTCCTTGCACCCAGGTCTCATCCCTAGTGACTCAGATGCTCAGGTTCTCAGGAAGACCCGGCTGTATTTGTTGTCTTTCAAACTAAGGTCCTTAGTCGTTTCTGACATGGTAGATCTGGGCATCTGTATTTCATCAAACAGGCTGCCTGGGTAATTCTGACATCTTCTAAAATTCGGGCATCACAGCCAATGCCATGCTTCAATAGCTGAGATTTATCGGACATAGACTGGGATATCCATGTGCACCATGGCGCTATTCAAAGACAGTCTGGTTTGTGTGCACCGAGGTGCCCTGTCACAACGGACACTGGAATGTAAGTGTGTGTGGTGGACAGGGAAAGTTGGCTTCCAGTGAATCCTTCTCACCTCCTTTCTCTCTTGTTCCTTCACAACTACGTGCACGCATGGAGACAAAGCTAAATTGCAATCATAGGGATAGTACAGCTTGGGAATTTACATATTTATTCTCTCACAGGGAGAATCTCAATTTTTTTTTTTAAAGATTTTATTTATTTATTTGACAGAGATAGAGACAGCCAGCGAGAGAGGGAACACAAGCAGGGGGAGCGGGAGAGGAAGGAGCAGGCTCATAGCTGAAGAGCCTGATGTGGGGCTCGATCCCATAACGCCGGGATCACGCCCTGAGCCGAAGGCAGGCGCTTAACCACTGTGCCACCCAGGCGCCCCGAGAATCTCAATTTTTAATTTTCACGACTTACTTCTTCCTTGAAAAGATTCTGCCTGTTCTTGAGTGAGCGGACCTTGTTCTGTTTGTCTTCGTGCCGCATCTCCTCCTCTGGGGGCTGAAAGTAGGCAATCAAGTCCTGTAAGGTCTGCAGGACCTCTTCGATCGGCAGGGTGACTGGGGCAGCCGTGCGATTGTTTCCACTGAAAACACAAGACAGACGCGGCTCAGACGCTGGGCCTTTGGCAAGGACCCTGACGAGCCGAGCACCCGCCTGATCCTGGTTCTCACCTGCCCCCCGTCGGGCACCAGGCTCTGCTTCCCGCAGCAGTCACTGAGTGAGTGACCACACGTGGACATCTGCCAACAGCAGAGCCACGGAAGACAATGTCTGACTCAATGTTAAAGACATTTCGTCAACAAAGGGAAATGACCCGTGCCCTCTGCCATACTTTCTCATTTTTCAAATAAGAACACTTTTAAAAATAATACACTTACTAACTCACAGTTCTTTCGAATGATCACAGATTCCTCTTGGAATAGGTTAAACATAAGGTTGGAAGGGTTTCTGTCACCAGGTCTCTCCCTCCATCTGTATTTTTGTCTTCTCTCTCCCTTTCTCTCTCTTTTTCATGTCTCTGCATGCGTTTTTCTCATAAAGGTTTTATGTGTGTGCACGTACACACTAGCTCCCCCTTCCCCCTTTGTGGAGGTCTCCTCCTGACTTCCTCTGTGTGCCCTCCACTGTCTTTCTCAGCATCCCCCCATCTCTCGACATCCTTCCTCTCTGCCTTCGTGTCCCCTCCTCAGTGTTACCTCTCCCACCATCTCCCTTGCTCTGTTGTGTCCCTCCTATCCTGAATGTGTGCTTCTGACTCTGTCATAGTTTTCCAAAAAGTCTTATAATTAAATCCTGTCAATACAGAGAGACCACAAACCTCCACAGATGGCCAAAAAGCCTTCATTTTCCCATCCCCTTGATGGGTACGCTGGTGAACCTTCTGGAGAGCAAAGGCTAAGAGGAGGAAGGGGGAAATGGACCCAACCCCTGTGAAACTGTGTCACTGCCCAGGGGACTCAGAATTGGTTGAATGTATAAATAACATCAGGGCTTTTCCTTGGGTCAATTTCTAAGGAGTTCTCCTCTGCTTTTACAGCCTATTTGGTTATCTATTAATCTGGACACATGCTAAGAAAAGACTTAGCTAGGCCTAAAGCAAAGGCTTAACAAGCCTTAAGAACACTCAGGTTACAAAGTAACAATTCCAATTTTGTATATGAAAATGCCAAGTGCATGCAATGAGGACAGAACACCAGTGGATCACAGGCAGGGAGGGCCTTCTCACCAGTGTGTGCTCTGGCCCATGGGAGGTGCTCCGGAAATGCTCACTAATGACTATCTGAGATACTATAGGATACAGAGAGTGGGAAAGAGTGCTGTGAGGACATGAGGTGAAGGTTTAGGAATATAAAACCCAGTCAGGAATGACTTCCCAATTTTAGATTCAAGGAAAAAATGAATACAGTTTCCCCTGTATGTTTGGTCCAGTTGCACGGTCCCCCACCCCCTACCCCCCTTTTCTTTAAATTCTGAGTTTACTAAAAACAATGACACCAGTTAAGAATTATCTTTGTGTGATTAAAAAAAAAAAAGATGAAAAGATAAAAGAGGCTTTTAGCATTTTTGTAGTTTGAAAGGGCAACTACACAGGGGGCTGGAAAACCCAAGTTATACTCATTGCCATGAACCGATGATATTTGGATGCCTCAAAGCCTCTTGTGCTTCGTTTTCCACCTGGAAAATAGGAAAGGTACAATCTCTTATTGCCAGGGCCCTTCTGGGTCTAATTTTGTATGGATTCTCGTTGATAGATTGCTTCATCTTGTCCCTTCAGAACATCTTAATATAATAGTTTTCCACAGGACTAAGGCGGACTCCTCCTTCCTAAGAACAGAACACACCCCACCCACAGGCCTGGCACTGGGGATGGTGGGGAAACAGACACGACCTCGGAATGGCTTCATCGTGCTCACATTCTACTCCAGAACCTTGAGGAAGAGACCCAGATGTACCCAGGAGAGGGACAAGATGGCGTCTCGATTCAGAACGAACTACGATGGTACCTCACTCATCCCAGCTTTTTTCCGCTCCCCACTTCAGCCACTGCCCCATTATGTTCTCAGATCTTCGCAAGGACTTCTCTTGTTTGATTCAAATAAGATCTCAGGGGATTCTGACTATTTACCACACTATTACCATAACACAATTATTTATGTATTGTTTCCATTCTAAGGTGAAACTCAGGACGGCTGGATAGTGTCGACTCGTCAGCAGGATTTCTGACACTCCCTCACCTCGCACATCGTTCGTGTGTCCTATCGGACAGCTCCCAGCAACTGCCCAGAGGATGATGACACAGCACAAGCAAACTTGAATCTTTCTTCCTCACTGTTCTTTCTTCTTCCTTCCCTGTCCATTTAACTCCGGTTTGCTTCCCAGACGGCCACCCCCCCTTCCGGTTTCCATTGTACACGGCATGTTCTGTTGGTTTCTCAAAAACGATTGGAGAGGAGAATCTGCTTACAAATTATTTTTTTTATCTTTCACTTCCCAACTCTTGCAAAATTCAAGGACTGTGGTTTTTGCAGCCCCCATTCCTGCTGCGTGGGTTTATTTTTCAGTAGTTCTCCTTTCTTCTAAAACATCCTGTGGCTCAGAGAATCAAGAATTTCCCCCACTGAAGGGGGAACGTCCAGAACAGCTGATCGAGGAGCTCAGGAAATCCTCTCTCCCACAAAATAATGACAAAATGGGGCAAAATCATCCAAAACAATTGCTTTAGGACTCTGGAAATTGACTAAAGGCATACAACAAATTGAGAAATATTTTTTTTGATTTTTTTTTTTTTTTTTAATAATGAGCCTTGGTGGGACACCTGGGTGGCTCAGTCAGTTAAGTGTCTGCCTTCGGCTCAGGTCATGATCCCAGGGTCCCGGGATCGAGTCCTGTGTCAGGCTCCCTGCTCAGTGGGGGGCCCACTTCTCTCTCTCCCTCTGCCTGCTGCTCCCCCTGCTTGTGCTTGCTCTCTCTCAAATAAATAAATACAATCTTTTAAAAAAATTTTAAAAAATAATGAGCCTTGGTAAGAAAAGTCTATGGTGTTTCAGCCCAAGGCTGTCCTCACGCCTTCCTCTAGCTTCAGACGGAAGTTCTACCAGGGTGGGGCAGGCCATAAGCAAGGCCACACGCGTGCTCCGGAAGGACTGAGAGGAATGTAGCTATATGTCTGGCTGCATGTGAGGTTCTGGGCAAACAGAAAGCAAAATCCAGGACAGACCTAAAACTGCTTGAAGTCTGAATATGTGATCTAATCCACAAGCAGGCCCATCAGCAAATACAAGGCAACCAGGCTGGCCTTGTAAGAAATACTAAGGGAAGTTCTTCAGGCTGAAAGAAAATGAATGATACCACACAGTAACTAGAGTCCTCATGTAGGAATAAAGAGCACTGGTAAAAGTAATTATGTAGGTAAATATAAAATACGGTATAAATATATTCATTTCTCTTTTGTTCTTTTATTTAAAAAAAGAAATGAATAAGAAAATAATTGTAACACTGTATTTCTGGGCTTATAATAAAGGAGGATGTGTTATACATGGCAATATTATCACAAGGAGGAAGGCAAGAATAGAATACGGGAGCAAAGCTGCTTTATTTTACCTGCCAAGTTGTATTGATTTGCGGTAGAGTCTCACAAGTTAAATATATACCCAGTTGCCTAGAACAACCATCAAGAATATAACTCAAAAAAGTAGTGAAACAAAACAAAAACAAACACCTCAGCAAAGGAATTAAAATGGTAGACTAGAAATTTCTAACACAAAAAAGGCAATAAGGGAGGAAGAGAGAAACAAACAGAACACGAGATATATAAAAATCAGATAGCAACATGGCAGACATAAATCCAACAGTTTAAATAACTGCATTATCTGTAAATGGATTACACACACCAATAAAAGGAGGAGACCGTCAGAGTACATTTAGAAGAAAAGATTAAATGTATGCTCTCTACAGGACACGCTTCATAGACTCAAAGACACAAACAGGTTGCAAGTAAAAGGGATGAAGGACTTATATCAAGCTAACAGTAACCATAATCTGCACGTGAGACCTCTGGAGTGGCTCTACAAAACAGACTTTAAGATAAAAAATGTTCATAGAGAAAAAAGGGAAATGTTTTATAATTACAAAAGTCAATTTATCAAGAAGATAGACCTATTATGAACACATAACCACCAACAACAGACACCAAAATACATGAAGCAAAAATTGAGAGAACTGAGGGAGAAACAGACAATTCAACCTAATAGAGATTAAACACCCTATTCTCAGTTAACATCTTCTAATGTAACTATTTTAATAAAGGGCAAAACCATATGATCATCTCAATAGACAAAGAAAAAGAATTTGCCAAAATCTAACATATTCAAGATAAAAGAAACTTCTTAACAAACTAGGAATGCAAGAGAACTTCCTCAACCCAATAAAGGGCATCTCCAAAAACCCTACAGTTAACATCATATTTAATAACCAAAGACTGAATGTTTTCCTAAGATAGGAACAAGACAAGGATGTCTGTTTTTTCCACTTTGCTTTCACATCGTAGTGGATGTTCTAGCCCCTGCAATCATGGAGGGGGGCGGTGCGGGGAAGAAAGGGCATCCATATCGGAAAGGAAAAAAAATAAAACTTTGTTTATGCACAGATGACATGATTCTGTATGTAGATAAAGAATCCACACCGAAAAAAAATCCTCTAGAATCAAAATTTTCAACTAAGTCACAGGATGCAAGATTGATATTTAAAAAACTCAATTTCTATTCCTCCAATATTATGTATGCAGTGAACGATCTCAGAAGAAATTAAGAAAACAATTCCATTTGTAGTGGCATCAGAAATACTTAGGGATAAATTTTACAGAAGCCTAAGACTTAAACACTGAAAACTGTAAAATCTTGCTGAAAGGAATTCAAGAAGAATAAAAAATGGAAAGACATTCTATACTCATGAATTAGAAGATTCAGTATAATAAAAGTTCTCCTACCAAATTGATCTAAAGGTTCAATGCATTTTCTAACAATATCCTGGCAAGCTGTTTTGCCAAAAGTGGCAAATTCACCCTAAAATTTATATGGGAATTCAAAGGACCCAGAAAAGCCAAAATAATTTTGAAAAAAAGTACGAAACTAGAGGATTCTATCGGATTTCAATACTTACTACAAAGCTATGTTCATCAGGACAATGTTGGTTTGGCATAATGACAGATATATAACCCAGTGGAATAGAATTGAGGGTTCTGAAAAAAACCCTTAAATCTATGGTCACTTGGCTTTTGACAAAGGTACCAAGGCAATGTGATGGGAGAAAGGATAGCTTTTCCATAAATCGTGCAAGGATAGTGAGGTATCTACATGATCCACTTAAAAAAAAAAAAAGAATTTCAATTTTTACCTCAGACTGTATCCAAAAATTGAGTCAACAAGGATCACAGAGCTAATGTAAGAGCTTAAATTATAAAACTTTCAGAAGAAACACAGGAGAAGGTCTTGGTGACTCTGGATTGGTCAAGAATTCTAGGACATGCAAAAGCACAATCCAGAAACAAAAGTTATGTTAATTTGGACTTCACCAATATTAAAACTTTTGTGCTTCAAAGGACATCATTAAGAAAAGGAGAAGAAAAGCCACAAACTAAGAGAAAATATCTGCAAATCATGAATCAATAAAAAACTTGCAACCAGAAGATACAAAGAACTGTAAAACTTCAGTGTGAAGACAAACCACCCAACCAAAAAAAAAAAAAAAAAACAGGCAAAGCTTTCATTACATTTTACTAAAGAAGATATATGAATAGCTAATAAGCATATGAAAAGATGTTCGAAATCCTTAGTCATTCTGGAAATGCAAATTAAAACCATAATGGCATACCACTCCATAGCCACTAGAATGTCTACAATCAAAAGTCAGACAATAAGGGTTTGGAGAAATTGGAACTTCATATATTTCTGAGCGGAATGTAAAAGGGCCTATCTGCTTTGGAAAGAGGGTTTTCAGTTTCCTAAGATATTAAACATACCCAAATATCCAGTGATGGATGAATGGATAAACAAAATGCGGTGTTTACATACGCTGTAATGCTATTCAACCTTAGAAAGGAATCAAATTCTGACACGTAAGCTACAATATGAGCGAACCTTGAAGACTTTGTTAAGTGAAATAAGCAAGGCACAAAAAGACAAATTTTGTATGATTCCATTTAAATTAGTCAAATTCATAGAAAGGCTGAATACTGTTTACCAGGGGCTGGGCGGGGAGGAAGAAGGGGTAGTTATTGTTTAATGGGTATGGAATTTGTTTGAAATGATGTAAAAGTTCTGGAGATGGATAGTGGTGATAATTGTTACAACAATCTGAATTTAGTTTACATCACTAAATGGTACACCTAAAACTGGTTGAAATGATAAATGCTATGCTTTCTATATTGTATCATAAAAATGTAAAAATGTTGGGGCACCTGGGTGGCTCAGTTGGTTAAGTATCTGGCTTTGGCTCAGGTCATGATTCTGGGGTCATGGGATTGAGCCCTACGTTGGGTTCCCCGCTCAGCAGGGAGTCTGCTTCTCCCTCTCCCTCTCCTCCCCCCATTTGTGCTTTCTCTCTTGCTCACTCTCTCTCAAATAAAATCTTTTTTAAAAAAATACATATGAATGTTAAACAAATTACATATGACTTTGAAATTCCACTTACTGGTATTTACCCATGAGAAATGAAAATACATATCTAAAGTCTTCTACACAAATATCCATGGAACCAATACTGATAATAAGCAAAAATAGAAAAAACCCACTGTTCCTCAACTGACAAACAGAATGTGAGGTATATCTATACTTGTCTGTCTCAGATAGGTCTCTCTATATACGCACGTGTGTGTGTGTATATATACACACACATATATACACAATTACATATATACACATATATACATTTATATGTGTGTGTATGAAATATACATACACAGGAACACTCTTCAGCAATAAAAAGGAACAGAACCCCATTACGTACTACGATAGGGATGAACCTCAAAAATGTAATGCTAGGGGAAAAGGCCGGGATCAAAAGACAATATATTGTATAAATTAACTTATAAATGTATTAAATTGAGACCAAAGCTAGATGACGGCTGCCTAAGGCTGGGGGTGGGAACTAATACATACTGCCATAGGCATAAGGAATCTTTTTGGGGTGAAAGAAATGTTTTAAAAGTGAATTATGGTGATGGTTGCACAGCTCAGTAAAGTTATTAAAATTCACTGAGTTGCACACTTAAAAGGATGGATTTTATGATATGTAAATTATAACCCAATAAAGCTGTTTAAAAATAATTTTCCCACTGTCAGGTATGTAACTCCCACTGACTTTTTAAAGTAATAGCTTTATTAAAATATAATTCGTATATTACACAATCATCTATTTAAAGGGTGCAATTGAGTGGTTTAATGGTTTTTAGGATATTTATAGTTTTGCAACCATTGCTTTAATCAATTTTAGAACTTTTCATCAGCTTCCACCAAACCCCATACCCATTAGCAGTCACTGTCCCTGTCCCTACAACCACTGTAGCTCCAGGCAACCACTGATCGACTCTGTCTCTACAGAACTGCCTATTCTGGATATTTCATATAAATAGAACCCTACCACAAATAGCCCATATCAGTACTTCATTCCTTTTTATGGATAAGTAGTATTCCATTGTATAAATATGGCACATTTTATTTATCCATTCGTCAGTTGGTCATTTGGGTTGTACCACTTTTTGGCTATTATGAATAATGCTGCTTTGAACACTGGTGTACCAGTTTTGGAGTAGACATATTTCAACTCTCTCAGGTATATAACCTAGGAGTGAAACTGTTGGGTCCTAGGGTAACTCTATGTTTAACTTTTTGAGGAATTTCCAGACGGTATTCCAAAATGGCTGCAACATTTTACATTCCCACCAACAGTGTATGAAGGTTCTAATTTCTCCACATCCTGTCTCACACTTCTTATTAAGTCTCTTTAATTATAGCCATCCTAGTGGGAGTGAAATGTTCTCTCACTGCGGTTTTGATTTGCATTTTCCTCCTGGCTAATGGCATTGACCATCTTTTCATATGCTTATTGGCCATTTGCGTATCTTCTTTGGAGAAACGTCTATTCAGAATTTTGCCCATTTTGTAAATTGGTCCATTTGTCTTTTTAAGGTTGAGTTGTAAGTGTTCTTTATTCTAGATACAAGTCCCTTATCAAATATATGATTTGAAATATTCTTTCCCATCATGTATGTTGTTTTTTCAGTTTCTTGATGGTGCCCTTGGTGGCAAAAATGTTTTTAATTTTGATCAGGTCCGGTTTATGTACTTTTTGTTGCTTCTGTTTTTGGTGTCATATTGAAGAATCCACTGCCTAATTCAAGGTCATAAAAATTTAAGCCTATGTTTTCTTCTCCAGTTTTTACAGTTTTGGGTCTTACGTCTTCGATCCATTTTGAATTAATTTTTGTATATGTATGGGGCAGGGGCCACAGACTTTTAAGAGAGGCACAAGGGCAGTGTTTCAGAGAACTGACAGCCAAATAAATAAAGCCATCCCACCTCCAGGGAGATGGTCCTGGTGCTAGTCCAGAGTACGTGAAAAACTCATGTTCGCACATAGCCATCTTTTAATTCCCGTACCAAGTTATTCATTCTAACACTCTTTCTCTGAAGAAGGGAGCACATCTGGACATAATGTGGCAGAGAAAGGAGGCAGTACTTTGTTTGGGGATCACAGGAAACCAGTGGTAGTGGAATGGCTGACGTGCAGGTCCCGGTCATTCTGCGGCAAGAACACCTCGCTGTCTGCTTTCCTTTCTCTATTCTGGTAATGGGATGCCCTGAGTGGTACTGGGAACACAGTCTAATAACCAGACATTATATTTCTCAATCTCCCTGCAGCTACGTTGGTCATGTGACTGTTTTTAGCTAGTCAAGTACAGGAAAAAGCGATCTACTTCTAGGTCATATCTTGAAACAAAAAAATCACTTGCCCTCCACCACTCCCAATTTCTTCCCCCCACCCCCCACCCCTTTTTTTTTTTGCAGCACAGATCTGAGAAATGATGCTAGCAAGCTATTTTTCTGATCATGTAGATGAAGAAAACATACCAGGACAGTTGGTCTCAGTGGTGTTGAATATTAGAATCCCCTGCTTTAATCAAAAGCTGGTGTTTGAATCCCATCACAGAAATTCTAGAGATCTGTTTTTTAAAAATTTTTTAAAAAGATTTATCTATTTGAGAGAGAGTGTGTATGTGCACACAGGGGAGGGGCAGAGGGAAAGAATCTCAATCAGACTCCACTCTGAGCTGGGGTCTCAATACTCTGAGATCATGACCTGAGCCGAAATCTAGAATCAGACCCTTAACCAACCCAGGCGCCCCCACCACCACAGAAATTCTAATGCAATTGGTATGAGATGCCAACAAGGCATAAGGGTGTTAGAAGCTCTCCAGATTAATCTAATGTGTGGCCAAGGGTAAGACCTCTATTCCAGGGGCTCCTGGGTGGCTCAGTGTCTGCCTTCGGCGTGGGTCATGATCCCAGGGCCCTGGGATGGAGCCCCGCATTGGGCTCCCTGCTCGGCGGGAAGCCTGCTTCTCCCTCTCCCACTCCTCCTGCTGGTGTTCCCTCTCTCGCTGTGTCTCTCTCTGTCCAATAAATAAATAAATAAAATCTTTAAAAAACAAAACAAAACAACCCTCTATTCCGGGGCAATGCTTTGTCAACTTTAGCATGTTTCAGCATCAACTGAAGGGCCTATCAAAACATGATTTCCTGGGGGTATCACTTCCCAGGTGTCTGATTCAGTACGTCTGGTGTGAAACCTGAGAATGTGCATTTTTAACAAGTTCCCAGGTGATGCTGCTGTGCTGGTCCAGGGACACACTTTAAGAAACTGTAGGAGATCTCAGAGCAGCAAGATAGAAGGAACCTGAGCCTCAGTTGCCCGACTTGGCCTACCCTATACTATTACTGAAATGAGAAATAAATGTATCTTGAACATCCTAACTAATATATCCTAACTAACACATGTAGCTTGGATCACAGTATTCCAACAGGAAAAGTAAAGGTATAAAAATTTTTTCTCATTTCATGCAAATTCACACCCCCAATTTAAGCCCCCTCGGCTTTAGAGGTATTTTCCTCCAAAAGAAGGATGACTTGGAAAACTGCACTGTTTACAACAGACTCCGTTTCTCATGGTAACTGGCGAGCACAATCCACAGCGTCCTGCTTTGGCAGCATTGTTAAGGCATTGAGGGGATTATGATCCAAACAGGCAGCTCAGTGACTTCCCTACTTAAGTCCAGCCATAGGTGGGTAACCCAAGTGAGAAATGCAAATCCACTTGGATCGAGACCATAGCAAGGATTCTGAATGATGGGGAAAGCTTTTCTAAATAGCACCAAGGGCATGGATCCATTTCTCCCCTCTTCACACACTAATGCAGAAGGGACTGAAAGTGCTCCAGGCACTCTTAATTTTTGGGAGGAGACCTTGGGTATTCCTGACTCCAACCTGAGTCACCAAGGGGCTTAAGCATTTGTTGGGCAAAGGGTGAAGCTGGGAGGAGGTCGTCTCCTAAGAAAGAAGATTCAGTCCCAAGCTCTCTGTGGGAAAACTCTTTGCTGGTGTTTAATAATTTCCTGAAAACCTATAGAATTAAAACGGGGTGGGTAGGTGGGATCGGATGGCCACAGAGTAGAAACTAACAGATAAAGGGAAGGCGTTTCTGTACCTTACAAACTGGCTGAATAAAGCTGTTGTGTTCCGAATGATCCGAGCAGCCTGCGACTCCTCGCGCTGGCATCTCTGTAGTGTTAACCCGTCGTCCATGTGGCCTTCCTGATGGAGTATGACCTACCCACAGAGCAAAGGACACCGGGTCCAGTTACACGTTACTCCATAGCTGGACAGTCAACATTTCTGGCAGTATTTCCCTCACCCCTTGTATCCCTTCTCCCCAACCAAGTTCCCCTGTGTCCACTTGAAAATGGGACATTAGGGGCACCTGGGTGGCTCAGCCATTAAGCGTTTACCTTCGGCTCAGGTCATGATCCCAGAATTCTGGGATTGAGCCCTGCATCAGGCTCCCTGCTTGGCGGGAAGCCTGCTTCTCCCTCTCCCACTCCCCCTGCTTGTGTTCCCTCTCTCGCTGCCTCTCTCTCTGTCAAATAAATAAAATCTTAAAAAAAAAAAAAAAGAAAGAAAGAAAGAAAGAAAGAAAGAAAGAAAGAAAGAAAGAAAGAAAGAAAGAAAATGGGACATTAACAAAGTTATTTTCCTGTGCTCCCTATTACTGAGCTATGACTCACTCCTGAGACACAGTGCTTTGATGAAAGTAAAATTTTATGGGCCACTGCGGTATGAGTTACAGTAAATTCCTTAGGCTTAGACGACGAATTTGAAAAGGTGAAAACATATTTTGTAATAGATTTTTCTCTTGAAATGAACACAGAACCTTACCCTTGGAAATGGGAAAAGTCACTTTGTTCAGAGCCTTTTCCTCCAGAGATAAATTGAGGAAGGAAAACAAGTTGAAGGAAAACCTTCTATTGGGATCAGGTTTGGATTCCTCTCCTGAAGGACAGCTGCTATTGACCGTAGGACCTGGGAAGCAACTCTTCTCATGGAGGCTAAGAAGGGCGTTTGAAGGCATGGGCTCTGGTAGTAGTTGATGTGGGTTCTAGTCCTACTCTGCTAATTCCCAGCTGTGTGACCTCAAGCAAGTTATTTCACTTTGCTTCACTTTACCATCAAATGGACTTCTAGGGTCATTTTGAGGATTAAATGATTTACATATAAATCACTTAGCATGTTTCCCAGAATCAAGGAGGTACTCAGTGAATACCTGTTATAAGGAACAGTATATTAGTGATCTCAAACCAGTTATCTAAAAGCTAAGTATATGTATTGATCACCAGTGACATCAAGATACAATTTTGGGGCAGGGTTACCAGCTTTGAATATGGAGGTCAGTGGTTTTTTTCCCCTTGAAAGGGTCAAGTGTATGCAGATATTAACTAGGATGGTTTGAATCTGGTTCAAGTCAGAGTTAAATCCTGATTCAAGTTTCTGACATGGTTTCCTCTTGAGGTGAGTTAAGTGAAGAGAGACCATTTGTAGGTCCTGGGGTCTGGGGTGGGGTCAATAAAATAAGTGACTCCAGCAAGTATCTTTAAGAAAGGGGGGTTTTGGTCTCTCTTCTTTTTAGCTCAAAAAAACTTATTTTCCTTTCCATGTAAAAATCTCTTAGTATTTATTCTTCTGAAATTGTGTCCTAATATAATGAATTCACATGTGAATTACAATACTAGCTTGCAGAAGTTTATATCCGGTTTTGACAAATGACTGTGCACCCCATCTACATACTGTAGCTTTAAGTGTTAGCCAAGGATACCCCTAGTCCTGGATTCACCAACTGTTTCAGAACCACTCTGTGAGAGCTGCCCAGCAACTGTTTAACAACGGTGCACTGAGATTTGGCAATACATTGCCAGTAGGTTTGCTTTGGCCCCAGTCCCAGTATTTGGGTCCCGAAAGACCAAAATCCTTAGATTTTCTTGTTCAGATAACACATTCAAACTGGCCAGCCAAACAAGAAAGTAATGAGAAATGGGGGGAATGCAGCTGTTAGAACACTGTTATTATGTGCCCTATGGATCACCGCACCCCACTTCTTTTTCTCTTGGAAGATTCCCATAATTCAAGAGAAGACAGCAGAAGCCCAGGACAGGAATGGCAAAGAGGACGCTTCCTTTAAAGTGAGTTACCATTAGGTTTTTCGCGGTGTCTATTTTCCATCGGTTTTTCTAGGTTCCTGTTTTGTTTTATAAAATGCTTAACACAGATTTGAACATCCTTTGTATTTTTAGAAAGAAACTTAACCTGCTCCTCACAAAATAGAGCAGGGCAGCCCTGTCAGGGGCCGAACATCCTGACATCATTTAGAGAGTTTCTGAAAGGACCTCCCAGATTCACATGCACACTGTAGCAGTTAAAGGAATATGCAGACTGTGGTCCTGGAAGAGAAAGGCAGGGACGGGCAAGAGAAGTCAGCAACATGAGGTGGGATCTCTCCTCATCGACAGGGTCATTTTAGTGTGTCTCCTCCCAAGAGGGGAGCCAAGGTCCACAAATTCCACCCCTTTAAATGTCATCATTACCTTAGTAAGTATGGAAAATTGTGGAGACTCTAGATGATACTATGGTACTCACAGAGAATTTAATTTTCTTCTAATAGGCTGGTAGGATAGATGGGTTTTTGGCATCTATCTTTAAGTTGCCCTTATTTCCAGGGCTAGTTCATACTCCTGGGCTAGAGCCCTTTTGGGATTTAACTGAAAGCCTACTGTATTTTCAAAGGCTCTTTCAACTGGAGACACCCTAAACCCCAACCTTGGCCTCTCTAGGACTGTCATGCTGTTGACATCTCCGCTTTGCTCTTCTCCATCAGAGAAGCACTGTATGCTTTCTCTTTGCTATCCTGGCTTCACAGCCCACCCATTGTCAGCTTAAGGGGAAACTGCATATAGAATTTCAGGTTCATGTTTCTACAGTTCCCTCCACTCGACGACCTTGGCCCCATAAGTCCCAGATTAAACCTGGCTGATCTTATTTCTCGTCTGTCTCTCTAGCCCAGTGAAGCTAACACAAGACCTCATTCCTTGGTGTTGCAACTCAGCCAATATGCTGAGGGGCAAGTTGAGACCAAGGTGTGACTCAGTTAGTGCACTCACCTTCTATCTGGGATCTTTAGCGCTCCTGTCCTGGATGCCCTGGTTGCTGAAGTCTTCAAATGGTTTTTTTTTTTGTTTTTTGTTTCTTTGTTTGTTTTTTGGTATTTTGGTATTTTATCCAGCTTTGATAATTTTTTAAATTTAAAAATAATTGTTTGTAGAGGAAGGGATTGGGCTCATCTAACCTCGTCAGTGGAGCTTGTTATTTATTTATTTTTTCTTGTCTTCATAATTTTAGTTTCCCATTTCTGGATACTTTTCTGGTATGTTTTATTTTACATGAAAATAAACGCCTGCTTTATGGTTTGCTCTCAATCTCCTTTTCTTACAGCAACCAGCATTTTGGGAAACCTCCTATCACCTCCATATTAGGCTGATAAACCCAAGCTACAGTGTTCCCTGACTACCCAAACTAGTGTTCTGTAAAGGTTTTTCCAAGAAAAATCATGCCCCTGGCACCTGTTTTCTGGTTCTTATCAAAATAAACACTATGACAGAAACTTTCTGGTAAAAAGACGTGGTGTGTACCCAAGCCAGTCTCCCACTGCAGCTGGCTGGGATGGACCACTCAAATTGGTGTGTTCTCTGTACACACCACGTCTTTTGGATTCCACATGCGCTCTCTCATCTTTCTGCATTTTGGTTCCTGTGGGCTTGTTACCATGCGATCTGCATTTTCTCTGTAGCAATTCTATTTAGTCTCTATATTACAAAAATCACACAGTAACTCAATTATCCACTTAAATGGAGAGAGCAATGGTGTGAATAATCCCCAAATAGCATACCACCAAGAGTTATTTAGTTCAGGTTTTAGAGTGCATTGAACAAATTCTATCCCCTCCTCACAGATTTGCCATGTATTTAACTTCTGTTTTGCACTGAATATGGGGTCAAAATAACCAATGAGGCAGTATAATCTGTCACAGGATAACTCTTCAGAACAGCAAAAACAGTAAGAAGTAAACACCACGTTCGCCTGATTGTCATAGTCACTTTTCTTGCCTCGTTGCTTCCAGTTCAGCGTAAAATAATTCTGGACAGCCTTTCTGACCCCCACCTTTCTTTTCAGAGGTCCAAGGCGGGAGGTCTTGGCATCTTGTGCTTTGTAGGTCACCCACAGACCACTGGCTACATGCTGCACAAAGCAGACGGAATCGCCGTACTTGATTTCTGGAACGCCCATGCCTTCTATATCTCGCTTGTGACTGGAATCCAATTTCTCCTTGATCTCCTATTTCACAGGAAATGAAACAAACACGGGCACGTCTGATTAAATAGAAACGCAATATAGAGAACAAATCACCTATGCAGAATCTGTAAGCCCCGGAACCCATTACCGAAATCTTCAAGATGTGCCTGTCCAAGCCAGGATTTCGGAAAGGCTTGCTTCCCTTATCTGCTGTTAACCGTAAAATCGATGGATTCCAAGTTTCAGCCACTTCAATAATTACTTAAATCCACGGGGAAAGGAGGCAGCTGGTAGGGTCTCTTCTGGGTTCTGATTGTACATAATTCTCCATTACATTTTCTATTTTTTCCCATCCTTAGGCCCCTTAATAATAATCAACACTGTAGTGGCCAATTAACTTATTTTCAGCAAATTGTGTTTTCTGTAATTTTAATGGTTATCTGATATAAATTCCCTGACTTGAAGCTTTAAAAGTATCTGTTAACATTACATAAACGTCTTTTACAGACATCGGCAGAGAGAGCAGACTCGTGGGTCAGGCAGGGGCTACTGTGCTGGAAGTGAACCGCAGTCCTCAGAGTCCCTGGCTCTTACGGCCTCCTCGCTCGTGTGTTGCAGCCAATGGCTTTCATTCTTCAGCTGCTACTGTTTCACTACTTCTTGTCTCCAGTATGGAAGAAGGGGTTACGTGCATCTGGGCTGTCTGTCTGGGGACATGCCGAGTGCCTGGCGCAGAGTCAGGAAGCCAACCCGGGGCACAGAGCAACCCTGTCCCCTCCTCATCAATCAGGGCCTCTGAATGGTTCCACTCCACTTCCATTCCTCCTCTTGCATTAAATTGCTCATTTGTAAAAGCCATTAGCTGGACAGCATTTTGAATTTTTTACGGAATAAAAAATGCAGCTTGCTGTTCTCTCTGCTTGTGACCGTTTTACTCCCCTTTCCAATGCCTGATGATGGAAGGGCAGCAGCACGTGCACTGAGCTCCTACTGTGTGTGAGGCGGTGCTCACACAGCCTAACAGCTTTGGGTGCAGCTGCAAATACTATCCCAGTTTTTCAGAGCAGAAAGCGAAGATACAGAGAGATGAGCAATTTGCCTGCGGTCACTCAAGAAGTTGTGAAAGAGCTAAGACTTCCACTGGGAAGTCCAGCTCCAGAGACTACGTTCTTCCCCACTGCTCTGAACTCCTACTCACGCTTCAACACCCTGCTCGGATGCCACCTTCTCTGTGAGGGCAGAACAGTCTCTCCCACTGTACTTCCCCAGCACACTCTCATTCCTTCATTGAGACTTAGCACATCATAGTGTAAATGTGCTTGTTTATAGGACACTTTCCTTTTGCCAGGAAAGAATCAAGGGCACGGGCCAAATTTCAATTACTTTGGGATTCCTGATACAGAGAATCCAGTGCCTTTCAATTACTTAAGAAACACACACACACACACACACACACACACACATGTTTACATATATATGGCTAAGTAATCTTTTTCTTTCAAACATATTTTTTTCATTTCAGTTCTGATTTTGTCTCCTTCAAACCTTCAAAACAGCAAAATTAATGATTTTGTGCACATTTATAGGATCATCTTGGGCAAAGTTAATACTTCACAAGAAAATTCTTATTTTAAATGTATGTTGAAACACTGGCTAGATTTTTAAATGTGACATTTTCCAAAATGAACATTTCTAAAGGAATTTATCTTTGATCTTATAACAAAAGCCAATGGGAAAATAGAATTTGATATATTAGGACTTCTTTATAGGCAGGTGGTCAAGACTGCATTGACTTCACAGAACAATCGATACTTGATTTTCATTCCAGAAATAGCCACAGTTCTGAAGATACTTAGGCCAGTAACAGGGCTTAAAACATGCCAAAGTTCTCCTCTCCAGCCTGTTCTCTAAACCATAGACAATGCAGCAAAAGAACACACACTGCAATGGTTAAATATGAATAATTACA
The DNA here is from genome assembly GCF_024610735.1 of Ursus americanus. Lineage (NCBI taxonomy): Eukaryota > Metazoa > Chordata > Mammalia > Carnivora > Ursidae > Ursus > Ursus americanus. The sequence continues at coordinate 18,228,406 of NC_142162.1, forward strand.
CTGATTGCCAAGTGCTCACAGTTAAAATAGTGCATGTTCCCAAACTATCAATGACTACACTCTATTTTCTCAATTCTGTTTATTTAAATATGACTTGGCCAGAAGAGGAGAAATACTAGGATCTATTTTTCTAGAGCCTGAAATCAATGGATCATGACTGTTTATAGAATGGGGTGTCTCTGTCAACTCCAAAGAGAAACAAAAGAAAAAATGAACATGTGGGACTTCATCAAGATAAAAAGCTTCTGCACAGCCAAGGAAATGGTAAAAAAAACTAAGAGGCAGCCCACAGAATGGGAGAAGATATTTGCAAATGACACTACAGATAAAAGACTGGTATCCAAGATCTACAAAGAACTTCTCAAACTCAATACACAAGAAACAAATAAACAAATCAAAAAATAGGCAGAAGATATGAACAGATACTTTCCCAATGAAGACATACAAATGGCTAACAGACACATGAAAAAATGTTCAAAATCATTAGCCATCAGGGAAATTCAAATCAAAACCACACTGAGATACCACCTTACGACAATTAGAATGGCAAAAATTGACAAGGCAAGAAACAAAAATTGCTGGAGAGGATGTGGAGAAAGGGGATCCCTCCTATATTGTTGGTGGGAATGCAAGTTGGTACAGCCACTCTGGAAAACAGTGTGGAGGTCCCTTAAAAAGTTAAAAATTGAGCTACCTTATGACCCAGCCATTGCACTACTGGGTATTTACCCCAAAGATACAGACGTAGTGAAGAGAAGGACCATATGCACCCCAATGTTCATAGCAGCATTGTCCACAATAACTAAATCGTGGAAGGAGCTGAGATGCCCTTCAACGGATGACTGGATTAAGAAGATGTGGTCCATATACACAATGGAGTATTACTCAGCCATCAAAAACAATGATTTCTCAACATTTGCTGCAACATGGACGGCACTGGAGGAGACAATGCTAAGCTAAATAAGCAGAGAAAGACAATTATCATATGGTTTCACTCATTTATGGAACATAAGAAGTAGGAAGATCGGTAGGAGAAGAAAAGGATAAAGAAAGGGGGGGTAAACAGAAGGGGGAATGAAGCATGAGAGAACTATGGACTCTGGGAACCTGAGGGCTTCAGGAGGGGGGGTGGGGGAATGGGATAGGCTGGTGATGGGTATTAAGGAGGGCACGTATTGCATGGTGCACTGGGTGTTATATGCAAGTAATGAATCATGGAACTTTACATCAAAAACTAGGGACGTACTGTTGGTGACTAACATAATAAAAAATATTATTAAAAAATGATAATGAATCATGGAACATTGCATCAAAAACTGGGGATGCACTGTATGTTGACTAATAAAATAAAAATTATAAAAAAATAATAAAAATAAAACTACATATCAAAGAAAAAAAAAAGAATGGGGTGTCTCTGGGTGTCTTTACTTTTACAAAACAGCTTACACTCCCAAAGTTCTATGGTGGTCACTGCAGTGGCCATTTCTAATTTAAGAGAAGAACAGAAGCAGCAACAAAAGAAACTAAAACATGGAGACAAACCAACACTAAAGCCAACTCAACCCAAACCTAAACACCACTGAAGATATCCTAAGAAAATGAGAGTGGCCCACAATACAGAAGCCTGATTTGGCTGATGACAGGTTGGTGATCTTCTGACTTGAGCATGCACGAATGCTTCCCTCTCTGCATTCACTTGAATATGGCCCCAGATGCACTTACTCTACTGCTGGAAATGAACTCTTCCTGAATGACAGGGCTAATCCAATTACTCCCTTCCATTAACCCCCCAATTCCTATCAGATACAATTTTCATTTCTAAAGTTAATATACCTCATATGGTTTAACCAAATTGGACTATGGTCCTTTGATATACCAAGGTTCCCTTCCTGGGGGCCTTTACCAACATTACACTTTCTGCTTGGAAATACCCTATTTCATCTCTGCATCTTTCTTTACATCTCATCCATCAAGCCTTTCCCAGATCCACCTTTGCATTTTCCCTGATCTCGTGGCACTTTCTTTCTCTCTCAAGGCTCTTTACCATCTTCTGTGATAGGACTCCTTTGCTGGCATGCTTCCTGTCCCCGACCAGATTGAAAACTCTCCAAGGGCAAGACTGGGATTTGCTCATCTTTGCTTAAAATGCTGTGCTTAAAATAGGTTGCAAATAACCTGCTTTTGTTTTATTGGTCTGTGGGCATCAATTTGTTTATCTCCATCAAACTTCCCCATGTTAGATGATGAGCAGATTCTAAGAAGGAACAGGATATTTGGCGTTGAAAGGTAATCATCATCATCGCCTGTCTCCATGGAGAACTTACTTATGAAATGGTTATGACCACCTCGTAAGTGTCAAATAAATATCTGGTTTAGACGATTAAGTTGCTGCTCTCCAGAATGATTTAAGATTTCTAGGAGGATAAGGAAGGGAACTGTTTGTCTAGTGCCTACTTAGAGCAAAGTATTTTGCTAAGTACTCTGCAATGGCAATACCATCAGTGAATTTACTAAGGACCTACAAAGTGATATGTATTATGCATGACACTTTAAGAACATTTTCTCTGAACCTTTTAATGGTCCTTCTGTTTTCATTTCTCCTACTCCATAGATGATAAAACTGATGCTTGCAGAATTTGAGTAATTTGCTCAAAGTCCTGTAGCTAAGTAATGGAACAGAATCCAAAATCAAGCATAATTCCAAAGTCCATTTGTCATTTGAACATAATTTTTTGAATAGTTACCATTAGCACAGCTAAGTATTAATTGTATTAATGTTTCAGTTGTTTAAAGGCTATTATGAAGAAGAAAAGGCTGAAACGTTGAAAATATATGCAATTATTTTATGAAAAAATGGCTCTGGGCTCATATAAACTTTAGGGGTCATATATACAAACCAATAATGATAGCAAGGTGACATGGTCTCCATTCAAGGTACAATTGGAATTTGGGAGAGAGAAGAACTCATTGTGCCTGAGAGTTGGCGATGATTTTGTACCAGACAGACACTTGATGTGAGCTTGCCTAGGAGTGAGAAGTGAAAAAGGAGGAAGAGGACTTTGTTCCAGTAAGACGGTGTCGTGTGGCAAGAAGAGTGGCTGAACTCCAGGAAGGGACTTGAACAAAAAGGACTCTGAACTTTGTACTACAAGTACATCTTTCTCAAACTCACAACGTTAACAGACTTTCTCCAGGAAAAGAGGACTTTGGACAAGTTCCTTTTCTTCCTCCAGGAGTCACAGGGAATGTTAGGGCTTATATAATATGGACTATTAGGAGTCCTACAATAAAAAGCAAACAACAGACAAAAATAAAACCTGTTGAACTCTGCATAATGCTGCAAGTGCAGGCAAACTGCTTTTTAAAAAAACAATTTATAAAATTATTGTTTGGAACACCTCTAAAAGCTAGTGTTGGCAATGGAAAGTCACTGAGACTGTTAAGCAGGGGGCTAATGCAGGGCTGCATCTTAGAATCATTGTTCCAGCAGCAGTGTGAATTATAGGTTGAAAAGAAACAAGGCTAGAGACAGTTGATTTTTAAGCTACACCATCAGTTCCTAGCATATCTGGAACGAAGAAGCTCCTATTTCACATTTATTAATTAGAGTGAAATTTGTTATTTGACATATTGAAACTGCTTGTGTCCACAGAGGACACAAGTATCTTTCCAACAGACCGTAAGCACCCAAAAATGTTTCAGGGGAAAATGAGACATGGGAAGATGAGACCCATTCATGGATGCTGGGGTAAGCCATCAAGAAAGGCCTGGTTAGTCTGCCCCTCTGCAGAAACCTTGAGAAACCACCTTTGGGTTCACTTCTCCACAAATATTGTCCTTTTCTAATCTAGAATAGGGGGTCTTAGAATGGTCTTAAAGAAGTCACACACTGCAGGACATTGCTAGGATCCTGGCTGGGCAGGGAAGCCAAGGAAAGCCCCCTGCTGTTAACTGTGTTGGGGGACTAGACTCATCTGCATTAGGGAAGGTGCACTTCTCCAGCGGGCTCTTCCCTCCATCTTTCTCTAATTCCTACACCATCAGCGTGAGGTAGGCAGCGCTATGGCCATTTCATGGAGAAGGAGACACACTCAAAGGTCGTCTTCTTGGTCTCACTAAATCCTCACAACCACCCTTCAAGACATACTTCTTCACCTCCATTTTTTTGGAAAACAAAAACCAAAACAAAAAAATGAAACATTAAGGTTGACCAGCAAATGGCCAAGCCAGGATTCTCACTCAGGTTTCTTTTACTTCAAAGCCCATGGTTTTCCTTGACTCCTTCTCTATTTGGTCCACTTTGAACAATAAAGACTTGAGAATCATTGATTTAAATTTTTAAAATACTGTTCAGACTGTCAGAATGGCTAACATTAAAAACACAGGAAACAACAGGTGTTGGTGAGGATGCAGAGAAAGGGGAACCCTCTTACACTGTTGGTGGGAATGCAAACTGGTACAACCACTCTGGAGAACAATATGGAGATTCAAAAATAGAACTGCCCTGTGACCCAGAAATTGCACTACTAGGAATTTACCCAAAGGATACAAATATACAGATTCAAAGGGGCACATACACCCCAATGTTTATAGCAGCATTGTCAACAATAGCCAAACTATAGAAAGAGTCCAGGTGTCCCTCAACTAATGAATGGATAAAGAAGAATACACACACACACACACACACACACATATATATATATATATATATATATGTTTATTCTTTATCCATCACACACACACAATGGGATATTACCTGGCCATCAAAAAGAATGAAATCTTGCCATTTGCAGAGATATGGATGGAGCTAGAGTGTATTATGCTAAGTGAAATAAGTCAGAGAAAAACAAATATCAGATGATTTCACTCACATGTGGCATTTAGGAAACAAAACAGATGAATGTGTGGGAAGGGAAAAAGAAAAGAGGGAGAGAGGGGGAGGCAAACCATAGACTCTTAATAATAGAGAATAAATGGAGGGTTGATGGAGGGAGGTGGGTGGGGGATGGGCTAGGTGGGTGATGGGTATAAAGGAGGCACTTACTATGATGAGCACTGGGTGTTATGTGTAAATGATGAATCACTAAATTCTACACCTGAAACCAATATTATACCGTATGTTAACTAACTAGAATTTAAATAAAAATTTGGAAGATAAAACAATAAAAAATACAGTGTGGAGTTTATTTGAAATGAAATAAAACTGCTGTCTCTAGATGTTTGAATCTTAGGGTACATGTTTTCTCCTCTCCCTTTTCCCTCTTTCCTCTGTACCGTTCTCCTTCCCTGAGAACTCAGTGAGGAAGTGGAGCAAGCCAGAAGGCTGGCACAAACAGAGCCAGTGTTTCCTAAGGGATGTACCATGAGCCCAGCTGCCATCTTGATTCTACCTGGCAGGAGCTTCTCAGGTTAAAGGGCACACGAGTCCAGTCTACAGAGACGCTTTCCACGCCCGGCAGAGGAAGCAGTGCACAGCTTTTAAAAGGCAGGGAAGTCATGTTTGGCCAAGAACACAGTGCTTAGCACATACTAGATATTTGATAATTGTTGACTCAACTGAATGTAATGTTTTTATAAACTGAGGAAAATTTTCTTCTCATTGAGAACAATGATAGCTCTATATCCTTCTGCAAATAAAATAGGCAAACTTTGAGATTCTATCTTGACCATTCAAGACTTACGGTATAGTCATGAAAAATCACTATAAAATAAATGGTTACATGTGATAAGGCTTGATTTAACATCACTAACTCACTCTTCCCTGAAAGGAATTCAGCACTGTGAACTGATGTGGAGACAGGAGATCTAAATGGATAATATTTACTCTGGCGTGTCAATACTAAATCACATCACCTGACAATCCTTGGGGAATGGCCTTGCAATGTCAAGACAATGGGAAAATGATGTGAAATCAAGTTCATAGAAATCTGACTTCCATGTTCAAAATAATGAATCTGTCTCCTTGAAAGCTGATAGGAAGATAAGTATTAGGATCCAAAATGATTACACAATGATGATAGGATACTTCTATGAAGATCATGGGGGTTCAAATGAAATGGATTTGAGGCTATTTTAGCATAGGACCACATTCCTAGATTCCTTGAGCAATTTCCACACTTATCACCAACTACACACTGTGCCAAGTGTTGGGGTACCAAAAGAGGGGCATGTGTGGTCCTTGTCATCTAGAGGCTCCCGGTCCAGTGAGTGACGGCTGTTCCAGAAGCATGAACAGGGGCCTACTGGAGGCCCACGGAGAAGCCCACCTCCTGTAAAGGGCACCTGATACTTGTCTGGAAGGTCGAGCAGGAGTTCATGAGTGGGGGTGTGTAGGAGGGGTAAAAGGCATTCCAGGTACAGGTTTAGCAATGAGAAAAAAGAACACGTTCAAGGGCTGATAAATATTTAGTAAGCCAGACCTCAAGGCAACTGTGAGCAAGAGACAGAGAGGATGAAAGGGCAGGCAGAGGTCAGATCTTAACATTTTATGACAGATTTCAAATGAGGGGCAACCAGATTACGAGCTGTGTTCAAGGTGTTGCAGAGAGATGGGAGTCAGGTCTAGGTGACCTGAAAGCTACGTGCTATCGAATACCATTTCCAGATTAAAGGAATAAGGTGTGACGCTGTAGTTCAGAGGCAACAAGACATCCCAGGCCTCCAGTTTGGTTTGGATCACCCTGCTGAAGGAGAGGGATAAAAACTGACCAAGGTCACTCCCTGCTCATTATTCTACATGCTTCCCATACTTGCTCGAAGACCTTGGTTTGACTTCATCGGAGCCAGGCCAGGCCAGGCCCATGACGGCAGCAGGTGTGAGTTCTGACCCCCTTCCATGAAGGCTCAGTCACATCCGTGTCTAAGATTCACAGAGTAGCTGACGCTTGCTTGTAAGGGCAGCCTGCTAAGGATGTGAGCACGCACCTGCAGCTGCCCCATGGCCCCAGTTTAGAGGTCATAGCTGTCACGGGCTAATGCAGCCAGACAGGAAACGGAGTGGAAACGCATCAATGCCAAATGACTCACAGCCCAGCTAACCGAGTGCTGCCCTGAACACATGAGCACCAAGACCGTAGTGTGTTGTGGATTCTCCAACATACAGAGAGGATCAGGTGAATACCCCCCCCCACACGTCATTCACAAACGCACAAAAGACACAGTATCTCCACCTCTCAGCCTTCCCGCTGAGTTCCCTCAATCCCTGCACTGCCACCCAGATCCTGAAATGGTATCTCCAATGACGGTCTGCCATCTGCTCCATCCCATAACACCTGTAACAGGAAAGAGCTGGCCAGATGACTCAACACGCTCCTGTTGTGCAAAAGCAGAGCCAAAAGTCTCTTTCTGCTGGGACCTCACGACTCCCCTGTGAGGGCAAGCACGCTGGCGTGTGCATTGAGGAGGAGAGCCTGCACCCAGCAGGGTAAACATACATTTACTAGGGAGGACTCTGGAGCCCCAGAGCACTCAGGCATTTCTACTGTTCTTCTCCCAGAAGCTCTTTGGATTGTGTGTGGCAGAGCAATGCGTCCTCCATACCTTCTTGCTTTCGGTGTAGCTTCACCTTCTGCCCACACAATGTCCTAAGGAAGCCCCGATTTCCTGGGGGAACACAGCCATTTCTTGGCCTGCCATGGAGCCTAGGTCATTTTAATTTCAGTTCCTTCCACGTTGAAATGAACGTAGCTGGGCTGAATACTGCGGCACTGGGAGTTATTTAAAACCTCTAAAGTAGTGACTCCAGTGAAATGTAACAGCACTGCCAAGTGCATAGGACAATGTGACTCATGGGTGACTTTACATCCAGCTCTGCTACGCCGGCTGTCCCCACGGTACCTCGATGACTTTCAGCCACCGGCTGCTTTCCTCCATGTGCACAGAGATGGAGGGACTTGGGGAGATAAGCAGTGAGCCTTTGGAGGGTAAGCGTGCTCACAGGCCAGAAGCCGTGCCAAGTGGAAGGACTCTCTGTGGTGCTCTGAGTTTTTCTGCCTTTCCACGGCAAGCACTAAGCCATCTCAAGGCTGAGCCAAGAAAGGAATGGAATGGAAGAGTCCCCGTCGAACAGGATCCTGCCAGCTGCCTGGAAGGCCACTCGAAGGCCTGCTGTAATCAGAGAAGCCCCTTTCTGAACTAGTGTAGACCGCAAAGTCACGGATCCATCCCAGGGCAGCAGGATCTAGAGTGAGAGCTGAGGGGATCGTGGTAGAGCACTCAAAGAAAGAAAACGCCAAGCTGGCATTCTCAGAAAGTCATTTCCTTGGTCATCAGCCAGAAGGAATCGTTTCTGTTTCTCCATTTCTTTTTTACCCTCCCACACTTGCTGTCGCCCCCAGCATCCCATGTTCAAGTTGTCTCTTAGGAAAGAATGTGATCTTGCTTGTCTCTGTTCTTCGGACTTTTTTGTTGCTTGGTTTCACTGACTCTTTTAGCAAGTTACACTGCCATAAACCACTTCGTGGAGGCCAAAATGTTTTACTACACAGATACACATTTGTATTTAAAATCTTTCTTTTGCTGAGAATCTTAAAAAAAAAGAGAAGGAAACATAAAGGAGACGTGCTCAAAAAACCAGAATGAAGTCAAGGAGCCAACGCACCATTTAAAGAGAAGCAGATGGGAGGTGATGTTTGAGAAGAATTTCGGATAGGAAGTTCATATATTTTCATGTTTGAAATACAGGTGTGGAAATAGCTTAACTCTGATACGCAGCATTTGGGGGACAAAAACTTATATGCCAGAGATTCTCTGCCAGGAAAGACTGGGACCATAAAAAGAAGGAAAAGAAAGGTGTCTGAGCCCCTGGCTTCGAAAGAAGGTAATGCTGGAAGACTGTCCTCCTTTGATTCCAGAAGCAGCAGCGCTGCCCACAGAAAATTCAACTGTCAGTTCCACGCCGAGTCCTACCTGAACAGAATCATCAACAGCCCTTTCCTGAAATTGTGTTGAGAACACAAACCAAGATCTATTTCTGGAAAAGAGCAAAGAAGAATGAAACTAGAGATGAAGCCCCCAAAGGAGATGTCGAACTGTCCTGTTAGGAGATGCAGACTCCCTGGTAACCAGGCCTGCATCTGTGCACAGACTTTCCGACGCTTGGATGATCTTTCCAGAACAATCATAAAGTGACAGAGCAGCCAACTCTCTGTCAGAAGTTGGCTCAGCGTGCAATTCTGACCATCCAACTAGATCCGGCTCGGAGTGATGCAGAGTTAAAGTCTGACTGGACCTTAAATATTGGAGTCTTTAAAAAACCGTTGTCTATAGACACATCAAAAGGCAAAGCAACATGTTTGCGGTTAACCCAGAGTCCGCTTTTAAAGAAGGCTGGGGTTGGATGGGTGAGAGCTAAGAAGTAGACAGAAGAGACAACCTCGGGAATGGAAGAGGAAGGTACTGGTGACTTTGTATGATACAAGTAACTACAAGATGAGGTCATGTTCAGAGTGATGCCTTCTCTGCATCTTTCTGAAAGAAGTCACTTCCTTGATTTAACCCCATGTAGCACTGAAACTCATGCCTCTAAGTTATCATTGTCTTATAGGACTGAAGCATATGCTTTGAAGTATTAAAAACAACTTAGACTATATTAAGGCACAGCATCATCTTTCATTAACCTCTGAACAACGCTGCCCATTCCTATGATCCTTTTATTTTCTGGGGCTTTCCACTCTTCTTTGAAGTCTCTATCTCAAGACTTAAACCTTCCTCCAAGGTCCACATTCCCCTATAAACTCGATTCTAAAGATAGAAGAAGGAAGTGTTTAGCACAGGTCTAATTTCCAATTCCATCTCGTTCCAGTCCACTTTCTTTTCGGTCACAGTTCCGCCTGGAGGTTTCAGAGCTTTCACTTTTAAAATAAGGTCAAAGTGCACTTCCTTACACCTTACCTTAGAAGCCCGGAAAGAGAAGGCTGTGGACTTGGTGTCTGACTTCACCCGGTCCTGCAGTATAAGGCCTTGGTCCTCCGTCAAGGCCAGATAGTGGCCTGTGGTGAGATGCCGGAGGCGGAAAGCCTGGCCCCATCTGATGTTACTGCCACTCCAGCTGCGCAGAGAGAACAGCCACGAAACTCAGTCTATTTCAGTATTGATCCTGGGTTTTCCTCCACATGCTAGCAGAATTCTAATGCCTCTGTGGTTTATCCCCTTAAGGGACAAAACGCTAGTCTCCTGGCTCGCTCTACATTTCAGGTCTCCTGACAACTCAGTAGGGAATTTCTCTTGCGGCCTCGCAACACCAACAAGGAGGCACCAACAAGGAGGCACCCTCGTGCACTGTGGGTGGGAACGCAGACTGCTGCAGCCACTGTGGAAAACAGTGTGGCGGTTCCTCAGAAAATTAAAAATAGAATTACCACACGATCCAGTAATTCCACCACTGGATATTTACCCAAAGAATATGAAAACAATAATTCAAAGAAATAAATGCACCCCTATGTTTACGGCAGCATTATCTATACTGGCCAAGATATGAAAGCAACCCAAGTATCCAACCACAGATGAAAGGATTAAAAAGATACGGTGTGTGTGTGTGTGTGTGTGTGTGTGTATGTGCATATATATACACAAAGGACTATTATTTAGCTATCAAAAAAGAAGGAGATCTCGCCACGGATGGATCCAGAGGATATCATGTTAAGTGAAATAAGTCAGTTAGAGAAAGACAAATACCTTATGATTTTGCTCATATGTGAAATTCAAGAAACAAATGAACAAAAAAAGACAAAAAATAGACTCTTAAATACAGAGTGTTTGGTAGAGTGAGGTGGATGGGGCGGAAGGTAAAATAAAGGGTTAAGTGTACACTTATCTTAATGAACACTGAGCAATGTATAGAATTGCTGAGTCATATTGTACACCTGAAGCTAATAGAATACCGGATGTTAATTATACTTCAATAAAAATAAAAGGGGGGAAAAAAAGAACACCAACACGGATGATGATCCTGAGACAAGTCAACGATTTAATGTAACTAGAAGTCCCAAGATTCCAATTTTCCCTTCACTCCACTAAAGTTTCTTGATATAAAAAAAACCACAAAAAGAATGCCTGATGAGGGAAACTCATTTCTGGAAAAGCAAAGCCATCCCTATGTACTATCTCAACTCAAACATTTTAATACCACAAAGAATCCTATGTTTAAGAGAAATGGTAAAAATATTTGTGCAACTTGCTCTTGCCAGGGAGAGGCAGATAATAAAGAAGGGTGTGTGTGTGTGTGTGTGTGTGTGTGTGTGTGTGTGTGTGTGTATTTTTGTATTACAGGGTGATCCATTCTGTGGAAAAAAAGTGAAGCAAGATAAGATGATTTAGATAAGGGAGACCTCCTGTTGAATGGCAACCTTTCAACGGTCCTACATCAAATTGTTGGCATCCAAGGAAAGTTACTATAAGAGTTAGGGGAGAAATTATCCACTGAATAACTTGAAACTCATTATCTTTTAAGTTAGAATAAAATCTCATGGTTAGGCCTCTGGGGAAATAAGCAACCATAAATGGAACTATATATACATACCTACTTTGACTTCTTAAGAAAATCCATTAAGCAAGGCTTAATATCCTGAGAACAAGAGTATGTTAGAGCGAACATTTTAACAGGGCTGGAAAGAGAATATAAATGCTCCAAGCCAGCTTACCCAGTGGGTGCTCCTTAAAAGCAGTATTCTTTAAACCAGTAACCTCCAAAGAGCTTTTTCTCAGTAGAAAATGTATCTACGTGTATATGTGTGTAAGTTCTAGTATTTTCTTCTGATCTATAATGGATTATCTTGAAGACCACCTTGGGGGCATACACTCGCATGAGAGAGACATTTACTGTGAACATATGTTCAGAGGGAGGCTGAGGAGAGAGCTGGCAGGAAGAGCAGAGAAGGAAAAGCAGACAACTGTCCCTCCTCTGTATCCCAAGCAGTTAGTTTAGCTCTAGCCTGACCTGTAATCCCACTCAGCAAAATAATGGCCCTGAGCTTACCAGATCCCCCTTTGTAGTGTGACGTTTGGAGACCACGTGTTTTTACTCAAGCACACAGCTCGAGTCTCAGCCACCCGTTCCTTCCACCCAGGTACAATATTGTTTCTGACAAGTCTGGTAAATACAGCTACCTCTCCAGTGGTGCCTTAATCTTCTCTACCTCATGCCATCACAACCACTAGTCTCATTTAAAGCTAATATTCCACTGGAGCCAACACAACTACTGAGAGGAGAAACACTAGCTGGGTTTCAGAGAACCTGTTCAAGAAAACAAATGGGGGAAGTACTTTGATGGCTTTCAGCAGACATGTCCAAGCTCGCCTTTTATAACCTGGACACCAGAAGGACAGCAGGAGTTGGGGGCTGGGCTCAGGGCAACAAAGCTCTCTGGCTTCAGAAGCGACAGAAGTCTTGGAAATTCTCATTCTCTCTCTCCTCTCTCTTTCTGTGTGTGTGTGTGCTGCTGTGGTTTAAAAACAAAGTCAGGAAAACTTAAAACTTAGCTCTGGGCCAAGCAACTTTTGAGAGTTGGCCATGTGATGTGGAATAAATGAAATATTTAAGAGAATGGACAGTATAGCAAAATAAAATCATCTTGAAAAGAGCACCACCCTGACCCTCCATTACCTTATCCGAAGGGGTTCCACTCTCCACAGAGATCTGGCTCGTGTCCCAGCTCCCCCAGCTTCATAGAATATCCTCCTGCGAGCAGAGTTGGAGATTAGCTCCTCTGAGCCTGACACTGATCAGCACTGGGGAGGGAACAGCTCCCTGCAGAGGCTGTTCAAACCCTGCTGCTCTTTCCAAGCCCTCATGTAGTCAGCAAAACTGAGAGCATGAGTCAAAGAGAAGCACAATTTTCCAGGCTCCATCTCTTAGGAGGGAAAAAAGGTGCTAAAGGGGAGGGAAGTGCTCACTGTATATGGATCGAGGACACTTGTGGACCAGCAGGTGTACAACAAAAAGGATTGTCTCCATTTCCACATCAGGAATCAAAATAGCCTCATCACAAACCATCAGGATAGAGAGCAAATGCTCAGATTCTTTTAGGTTAATCTCCTTATAGTTTTACGTCTCTTAAAAATGTATTTGTACTTTTAAAAAATGTAGCTGTCCTTTTAAAACACATGTGCATACAGTATGAATTTATTTCCATTTTTCTAGGAAGTCTGGAGCAAAGCTTTATGCCCAGCCGCTCTAGTGTTCATAGCTTTATCACTGTATGGGATATCACTGTACCTCTTTTCCTGCATTACAGACCACCTTTTAATGTATTTTTAAATTACATGTTTATTTTGGAATAATTTTAGGTTTCCAAAGTTGCAAAGACAGGACACAGAGCTGCATACTTTCACTCGGTATCTCCTAATGTGATCTTGCACTATGTGTAAGATGCATGCACTACACTTGTCGAAACGAAGAAACCAACATCGCTAGGTCATGACTAGCTGAACTCAAGGCTTTACTTGGATTTCAGTGATTTTTCCATTAGTAGTTTTCTTCCTGTTCCCAGATCCAATCCTGGAATACCGCAATGCATTTAGCTGTCCTGTCTTGTTTCCTCTGGTCTGTTCTTAGACTTCCCTCGTTTTCCACGACTTTGATAATTTTGAGGAGTAGTGGCCAGGTATTCTGTAAAAGGCCCTTGATTTGGGTTTGCCCAATGTTTATCTGATGATCAGTAAACTCTGCTTTTCATTCTATACAATAGGAACCGACCTACCTATATGAGAGAACAATCCTTGTTGAAGAGCGTATCTCATGGCATATGGCAGTCATATGGAATCCAGACTCTTTTCAAGAATCTTGTGACCTTAGACTGAGACTGATCACTTAACCGCACTTAATTTCACCAATTTCACTAAATTAAAAGCCCACCACAGAAGATCTGTGTATACCACAACTGAACCACTCGAGCCCCAGAAGAATCTTGATCTAGATTTTGAGACAACAGGTCATCAATATAGGTAAAGAGAAAATGTGCAACTCTTATTTTATCTGAAGAAGTACCATAATTAGGAGTCGGTTGAAAATACCGGCTTGGGAGTCAGGCAGCCCTGAGTGTGAGTCTGTTAGCTGCGTGACCTTGTCAGGTCCCTTCACAGTTCTGTACTCGGCTTCTCATCTGTCAAAGGAGACTAATTCGGTTACATGAGTCACAGAATGGTTGTGATAAGTTAATGCGCATTTTTGACACGCACAAAGATGTTCACAGATGTACTAAATACTGTGTAGTATGAATATACCCAAACTTTATTTAAATACAGATGTTTCTATCATGCATGGAAAAACACTTGACATAGAAACACAACGAAACATTGCATTAATAATGGCTACCTCAGGTTGGTGTGACGACAGAACACAGCCTAAACCTTTTTCAAACGTACATGCAATCAGGAAACACTCAGTAAAGATTGAGAAAGAAATCCTATGTGACTTGAGAGCTCTAACTGCCCAGGTGTTCCTGTGCCGGGTCTAGAACAGTAATGACACCTCACTAGTCACACAGACTTGCTGAGGTTTTCACTCCTGCTTCTCCCCACTCAGTGAGAACTGGAAGGGCCTCTCAGGTGAAGAGGGTGGAACAGCACACCCCAGGTCACAGGATCAGAGAACTCTCTCCCTCTGACATCTGAGGAACTCCTGAAGGTTAGCCCCTCCCACCTGGGAAACGCGGCAGCTTGTTCCATTTAATCTTGTAGAGGCTGAAACGACTTGTTCCTGTTCTCTAAAACAATTACCCAAGGAGAGGAGTAGAGTGGGTGGTGAGCTGAGGTGCTTTGAAAGCTGGGCTGACAGCTTAGCCTTGGCTGCAAGAGGTTAAGAGACTTACCCCAGGGGGCTTGACAAGCCAGAGGCAGAGCCAAAGACCAGAGCTCAGGTTGCTAGATTGCTGCTTTCAGGTTTGTACCCTGGGACTGTCAGCCTCTCGACCCGGCCTGGCTGCTTTCAGGCTTTAGAAGGAACAGAAATGATTTCCTCTGGAAAGTCAGCCCCCTCCCTGAAGGGTTGCTGGCATCTTTTAGTGTGTTTCTGATTTTCTATTCCTTTGGGTTCTCCCAGATTTCAGTATTCCTGGCCATCCTGGCCAGTTACCTGACGACACAAGACAACGAGGGGGCTTCTCACTCACCTCCCCCAGACAGCCAATGCCAAAGCATCCTCTTTTGATTGAGAGACCAGCTGATACAAAATGCAGATTCCAGTAATAATGAATAGCTGCTTACTCACCCCTTCATGCTCCCTTACAAAGTCTCAACCCCCTCATGCTTCCTTATAAATAAAAGGAATAAGGCTTTTTTATCTGTGAATTTATTTCCCCCCAAATACAAATTAGATCCTGTGGAATCCTCCACCAAGGGAAGGTCACCTTTGTCTTATCTCAATGATGGCATGCGTGCCTGCGTCAGGGTGCCCATTCGGGGAATTCCTCTCCATCTGTTTCATTTTCCTTAGCACCTCCTTTCAAATATTTGTGCAGTCTTTCCTTTTACTCAGGTTCTTGTTCAAGTACTTGACAGGAATGCCACCAAATGACAAGCTTCTCCAAGCAGAGTTTCTGCCCAGGATGTTTCTAATTTGAGTTCTAAATTTAATGACAGGTATGGGGGGGGGGGGTGAAGGGCAGGTCGAGGGTCATGCACAGGATTATCATTTCATTTTTTCCAAATTCCTGCCCTTTAAAGAAGAACTGGAATGGGAAGAAAGAACTAGTGTGTTCAGATGTGTTCCATCTTAAACATACAGCTGCCTGCAAAACTCATAAAACTTCAGGTCTTTATCTACCTGTGAATCTTCCCTTTAATGCACAATATATTAAAGAGACAGTATGCGGGCTCTTGCACAATTTTACTGTTCAAAAAAAAAAAGGAAAAGAAAATCATAATTGAATAGGATCACATGACATTATTTAGTGTATGGAATCCTTAATTCTAAGGTCAGCCTAATGCCCTTCCTCGGAGATAACTGTCAGTTAACTGGACCAGTGTCAGGAAGGCAGGGAGTGAATTAGTTAGACACTTGCCATAGGTCTGTGCTTTATGTGCCCTAGGTCATATCTGGTTCCCATGGACAGACATTCAGAGGACAGAACAAGTAGGGAGAGACTCAGAACAACAGGGACACATACTACCAATGCATGGTTTCTAAGACACACATTAACATGTTCAAGCACACTGCTCTGCTCCTGGAGGTCCTTTTGGTTCATCAGATAAGGAATAAGCCATGGCTGGAGAGTCAGCCGCACGGCTTCTAGGCTGCCATCTGAAAGCAGCCAGTATGTGACCTTTGGCAGGATCCTGACCTAGATGCTCTCTTAGCTATGAGGACGTGACCCCATGCTTCTAATGAAGTGAAAGAAATGCAGTTACCAGGGTTCCCATAGGCATTACACAACAAAGAATGCATTACCTCTGGGAGATCACACCCATTGCTGTTACAAATTCTGCCTAATTTGGATCCAATTTTATTTTTTTTTTAAAATTTATCACATTTGTATAGTTACAGGGGCCACGCTTTTTATGCTCTGTTCCTTTGATGTCAGACTACCAAGGGACCCTTCAGTATGCGTGTAAGACCTGGATGAGTATCTTCCATCTCCTGGTTTTGAATTTTTGAAAAGCATTCATTAAGGAGTCAAGCAGAGGACCGCAGAAAGCATCACCCTCGGAAGTATCCTCTGAATGTTGCCCTTGGCCCTGTCCCTGCTAAATCCATCTCCTGCTGGATACTGATATTTGGTTTCTCCAATCCTAGCAAAATGAAATCACCAAATGCCACCTAAATGACTTTGCACATGAGAAGGGGGAAAAGAGAGATCTGCCTTTGATGGTGAATAACTTGGGTGCACAGACTCCCTAGAATGACTAGCCTGATTTCTGTCACCAAATGGGTGCTTCCATCTATAATAAATGCTACCAGAAACTCCCTAGGCAGAGCAGAAATCAAAGAAAATGAAGGTCCTGGAAAGCATTAGGGAACTGCTTGCCTAAGAAGCAGCACGCGTCTCCAGGTACTCCTGGGAGCAAGCTGCAGGGTGCTGCCATGCCTGTCTCACAAACTGCATCCCATGGTTGTCCACTGACCCACGCTTACAGAATTCATCTGTGGCCACACCCAAATGCAAACTCTGGAGTCTGAGGCACCTGAGACTGGAGACAGCAGGGAGAAGGATGAAGCCACTGGCTTACCTGTGCTGGGCATCATTCTGGTCTGTAGATGGTATCGTCAAACACTCATCATGACCGTGGAAGAGACGTACTACGTGCCCACCAAGTAGGTATCCTAGTGAGAGAATTATATTCTACTATGAACTTATAGGAAATTTAACGATGAGAACACCGTGTTTAAAAAGGGTAAATTCATGCAGGTCTGAGTCAGTTATGGGAAAACACCAAGAAAGAAGCATTTGGAAAATGACAGATTTCAAGAATTGTGGCCTCAGGAAGAAAAGACAAGGAAGACAAAACAATTCTAACGTTGAAAGTTAAATAGGATTTCAGAGACGAGCAAGTCCAACATCAAAATGTAGGGTGAAAACAGTGTCAACTCATATCATTTACAGGAAAATGATGTTGCTACTGTGAGGAAGATAAGGCTTTTCCAGTTGCTTAGGATGAAAATGTATTCAACATGAAATTCCTGGATAAGCTCTTACAGTCTCGATGTGTATATCCTGTGGCAGAATCCCAACCAAACTGCAGTCATGGTGAAGAAAGAGGATGCTGGGAAGGAGGTCAGCAAACTTACAAAGAACTGTCTTAGGGGAAGCTAACTTTCGAATGCATTTCACAGACACAGCTCAAACCTGGATGCTCGTCCCACAGCACCAAGGGGAGACGAAATGTCATTCCAGGATCCCACAGCGGATGAGCCCCTAACGGTAAGCACTTAGCTTTCAGCATAAGGAATCTCAGTAGCCATGGCGATGCGAGATGTATGGGAAACAATGAACTTCAAGGACACGATGACCTATCAGTCTTCAAATAAATTCTGAGCCTTAATCCAAAGAACATCCTGGGAGAGGGACTCCAGTCTGAGGTTTACCTTGTACGAAGAAATGGAATTTGCTATGGCTTTGAATAAAAAAATTCTCTAGACTAGTCTGTTCTCAGGAGACATACGGACTTAGTACACTCGTGTCTGCATCGTGACTTAAAAAAAAACAAAACACACAGTTAGATCACTTTAGGGGCTACCAAACTACTCTGGGTGTTGAATTAACAGTAAGAACGATGAAATGAAATCATGCCAGAGGAGAAAGGGGTGTTTATCAGTACATCTTGTATAGGGACAGTGTGATATTCTCATAGGTTTTTTTTTTTTTTTTTTTTTTGTAACCAGGTGAGCCAAGTTCTTAAACTTCCCTCAAACATTCAGAAATTATTTCCCAATTTTCCTCTTACTGGACTAATAGTGCCAGTTGTATATCCCCCTCTTTTTTTTTTGGCATTAAAATCATTCATGATATATGTAAGGGAATTCTTAACAGCCAATTTATATAGAAAAATCAAACCCTTCCACGATCGTGCTCTTGATTACACTCTGTCATCTCATGATGGCGAGGCTGTGCCCCACTTGGATCCATCGTTTGCAGTCCTCGGGCTCTTGCAATCAATATTCTAGTCACACGGAGAAAACTGGCAAGTGCTGGTGCCTCACGGCTCTGCCTAATTGAACTCTAGCCGGGCAGCATTCGGGAAGAAGGGTCATGATGAGGGTCACTTACGCTCTCAGGGCTGAAGTGGGCTCCTCACCGGGGGATGCTGAGAGGGCATTTCTGCCTGGCCAGATGACTCAAGTGATGAGCTATCCAGGCTAAACTACAAGGGCACTCAACACATCGATAAGGACCGTTTTGACGTGATTTGCAAACACTTCTTAATTAATCTCCACAAGTCGTCTGTTGCGACTGGGGAAACATTTTATTCCTACCATGAAAATGAAAAATTTAATATGGAGAAGATCCAGTCAGAGTTTCCTTGGGGAAGATTAAAACCCAGAGCTTCTTGATCCCTGACAGAAGGGGAATGACAACAGACTCAAGGTGGTGGGTTAGTGTTGGGGTAAAAGAAGAGGGCTAAGCATCGCCTGCCTTTTTAAAGCCTTCCACATGTTGCTGAGTCAAAAATATGTCACTTTCTGACTATTCAGCTTTGTTCTGAAACTAGGGCAACTCCTTGACACCCTTAGTTTTCCCTCTATTTTTAAACATATTTTTTTCTTTTTTAAAGATTTTATTTATTTAGAGAGAGAGAGAGAAGGGGGGAGAGAGTGCGAGCAGGGGTAGGGATAAAGGCAGAGGGAGAGAGAATCTCAAGCAGACTCCTCACTGAGCGCAGAGCCCAATGCGGGGCTCAATCTGACGACCCTGAGATCATGACCCGAGCCAAAATCACGAGTCAGATGCTTAACCAACTGTGCCACCCAGGCATCCCATATTTTCAAACATCTTATCACAGAAGGGCATTCCCAGTTTGCAACTACTGGG
Source organism: Ursus americanus (assembly GCF_024610735.1). NCBI lineage: Eukaryota > Metazoa > Chordata > Mammalia > Carnivora > Ursidae > Ursus > Ursus americanus. The sequence goes on from NC_142162.1 coordinate 18,247,869, forward strand.
CTCTGGGCTCAGGATTAAAAATCTGGTTAAAGCTGTGGTACGAGCATTTTTTTTAAATTCTGATCTTGCCGTAAAGTGCTAGAATGTAAGATGATAACTTGTATCAGTCACTGGCATTTGAGTACTCTGCTCAGCAGCGATATTACCCATGAGTAAGGTCAGGCCAGTATATTTATTCTCTAACTCGAAAGGTGCATTGACTTTGCCTGGCTCCAAGAAACAGGATATGTTGAACAAACTTTGATGGCCTTACTTCCACAGGAAAAATAAAATACTGAGAAAATTTTATTATTGTTAAATGGCCCTCCATAAATACAAGTAAAAACAAATGGCCAAGCACACTTTCATTATAGAGAAAGTCTTTCTTCCACCTATATGGAGAGATGCTTTGGGGAGAAAGAGTACCAGCATCACCTTCTCAGAAAATAATCTAAGACTGAAGTTTCCGAGGTCTAGATGCTTCTAACTCGTAACCATAAATGAAAAGGAACAGTGGGAGAGGGAGAATGCATATCCAAATCCTGCATGCCTATCGTACTCTAAAGGTGGGCTTTAAAGGATTAAAAGGTATCATCAGGAATGCCCCAGTCATCAGAAAGCAGGACAGAAAGTAATCCACACCCACATCGGAGAAAGAGATTCAGGTGAACTAAAATAATGCCAGCTGTGTAGCAAGACATGCGGCAGGAGCTGGGGAGCAGCAGAAAATGTCAATATATGCAGCTCCAGACAGACTGGATGGCTGAGGGCTGAATGTACATAAAAAACCACACCTTCTTCAATGCTGCTTCCTGAGCACGTAGGATGCACATTCCAGAGTGTCTGCATAAAAGAGGCGTCCACTTGTATGTTCCCGTTTGATACTGAGAGATGCTGCAGCAGAAACAGAAACGCGACATCCTTTAAATCACCAGGCCAGTCCTGACAGAAGCAGCTCAACCTAGAATCTCTGGGAGTGAATTAAGGAGTCTCCCCGTCATCAGGCTCTTCCTACACAGCCCGTGGGAGGCTGCCCCATCCCATCTAGACGCAGCTTCCAAGTGGGACTCTTTCTTCAGGGAAGGGGAAGTTTTCAGCGGCAGGGGTGGCAGACGACTGTCGACTTCACCCCCTCGGCTGGATCCCTGGTTCAACGGGGAGTCATAAAATGTCTCATCAAGTCAGAAGGGAATTCACAAATGGCAAAAATCACTCCAGCAGGTTGGTGCTGAGGAGCTCAAAAACTTCTGACACTTCTCTGATGTTCGGACACCTGGGGACACCCTGTGCCCAATTTCCAGGTGCAAAAACCTCACCTGCATCTTTCAACCCCGGTGACATCCCATTTGCCAAAACATTTTAAATTCTCCATTCTCCCACATCAGCTTATTCTCCTACAGCCTGTTCTTTCTGGCTTGTTCTTTGCTGGACAAGAGCTAAACCAAGTGAGAAATTCGCAGTAACGGGAGCTAATGTATAAATGGTTTTCTCAGGAAGCACCTGGGGCATTCTAGCAGAGGTGCTCGGCACAGTACTTAATCTGAAAGGACAACGAACAGTTAAATTCCAGGCCCCATGATAAGGTGGCAGGGGAGAGAATCGGACCACCTACCTCTCCAGTATATTGTGCGAAGGATTCTCATCCTACCCAACCTACTGTGGCTCAATTCAGCCTCAGCCATTAATTCCTAAAGGAAAATATTCTGAAAATGAAAAGATGCCTGTGAGGAGGTACTTACAAGGTATCTTTCAGAGGACACGCTGACGAGGATGAGGTCATCACCAATTCGAACTTTCTCTCCCTCAGATCTCTGTTTGGAAGCAGGATGTATGGTCCACCAACAGGCTTCTCCTGTGTAAATGCTCCTTGAGTTAGTCATTGCTTCATGGGAATCAGTGTCCCTAATTCTGTCCCTCGTTCTCCTTTCTCCTGGTAACAATCCCTCGAGAGCGCATGTGCACACATATGCATATTCCAGACCTCAGTCTCTATTGAGCCCCTTATCCGCTTGACTATGTCTATCACTTTTGCTCTCTCTAGAGACAGAAAGACAGTGTTTGGGAGAGAGTATTGGAGGCCAGAAGCTATAGAAGCCTTTGAATATTTTTAAGACATATAGACAAATGCATTCTTCAAAGGTACTTCCGATTCTTTAAGAATTGACTTCACTGGTCTACTGACTACTCATACAGTTTTATCTTTGCCACACTCTCTATGAAATTCTACTAAAACAAGAGTAATTCTACTAAAAAAAAATCAGAGATATTTCAAAACGCCTAAATCTACAAAGACTAGAACAGGTGAAAAACTGATAGCAAAGAAGAGAAATGGACAATTTGGAAAAAGGAAAGCAGACAGATGCTTTTCATGAAGAGAAAACTAAAATCCAAGTCTTTAAGAAAGAAAGTCTCAAGAAATAAAGCCATTCCTGCTGCGTGTGTCCCAGAAAGTCTCTGGAATTGGAGGTAAGTTGCTTATAAAGGTAGCTGCAGAAGATGGGGTTGAAAACAGAACTGACTAAAAGCTATTAAGGAACTTTTATCTCCCAGCACTTTTCTGTACCCTGCACAGCCAGGTCACTCCTTCTCCTCTACCCTACAGAAGATTAGGAGTTAAACTCATGGATGACCAACCATCAAAGTTCTGGTTTTGTAATACCGAGCACTGTCAAACAAGGAAGTGAAAGGTATTGTGAAAAATAGAGAATCATTCAAATTTTATGCCCTGATAAGTAAAACCCCAGCTCCTTTCCCTCTGCCTCTAGGCCTCATACACTAGCTGGGATGCCCATCTCCTCCTCCCCTCAAATTTAAGGATTCCTCTTTAGGGAAGCCAAACTATCCAAGATAAAACATACTTTTGTCTGGGCATCTTCAGTGAATCCTTGCCAGATTAGCCAAGAGTGAGGCTTAACAGATGGCAAAGCCACAGCCACACACTCAGGGTTTCTGGTCAGCTTTTACTGCTTTGATCTAAACAGGAAGGGAGACCAAGAATCACCCGACATCCGAGCCAAGTCACTAACATGAATGGCAGGAACAAAACAGTGGGGAAAGAGACTTGGAGAAAGAAAAGATTACAAAGAGCCAAAGAAAACTTTTAAAAAGTCATAGCATTAATAATCTCAGAGAGATAAGAAAAAGTTATATTCATAAAGTAGCAATGAAAATATCCATGAGTGATCCCTTCAGAGAAAAATTCTTTGATCCTTAAAGAGACAGAAAGAAAAAAGAGGGTTATAGGATAAAGTTGAAAAAAATCTCCCCAAAAGAATGAAGAGAAAGATTAGAAATAGGAGTGAAGAGAAAATTAGAAAACCAATCTAGAGGATTTCCAGAAATTATGAACAGAGAAAACAAAGTCAGGAATTAACAACAAAATAGTATGAAACATTTCCCAAAGCTAGAAGACAAGCATTCAGATTGAAAAGGCCCACGGGGTCCCTAGCACAGTGGAGAGAGACCCACAGCAGGGTCCATTTTCGTGAGACTTGGAACAAATAGGATCCATGCCCAGATAAAACACCGTAGAATTTCAGACAGAAAGGCAAAAGAGAAGATCTAAGTAGCTCTGAGAAAATATAAACAGGCCCTACATAAAAGACTGGGAATCTGAATGTAGATGTCTCAACAGCCAGGCCATAAACTAGAAGAAAAGGAAGAAAGCCTTCATGATGCAGAGGACACAACATATTACCAATGTAGAATACTACGAATTACTTATGAAGCTGAAACTAAGGAACTTTTAGATGACAATTTACCTCCCATGGATCTTTTCTGTAAAAGCTACTGGATAATGGTCTCCACCAAGGTGACATGGTAAACCAATGAGGGGGGAGAAAACATGAGATCCAGGAATCATGGAATCTAGAAGAGAGGCAAAGGAAATTTCCTGGATGACGGTGGATGTTTCTAGAAGAGGATGCTGATGGAACAGCTGATATGAGTGAATCTGATCAGGGGAAAGTTTCACTTCTACAGGACAGTTTGAAATGAAGGAATGATTGGGTGACAAAAAATAAAGCAAACAATTTTTTTCCAACTCCCAAAAAGTCTAAAGTCATTTTTACCGATGTAAAAAGAATGAACATATAGGACTTTTCCGGTTATGTGCGCTCTAAGACTGACAGCTGGTTTATATTTAGAGGCCAACTTACAACCAGTGAGTGTGGCACTTCATACATTTTGTAATTGTCAGCAAAGGTTGACACCACCTTAGAGGAAATTATATTTTAAGAATAACACTTTAGCTGAAAGCAAAGCAACCTCAAATCCAATGTGAATATAATCTTATTTTAAGGGAAAAGAAACCTAATGAGTGGAGGCAAGTCCACTCTCCTGCTTTGTACAAAAATGGGAAGTGGAGAGACAGAGGCTCTCCTCAGGAATTCTCAGACATCCCTGTGCATAACGCAGAGACGGGAGGTGCATAGGGTATAACCTCGATTTTTTTTTTTCTAAAGCCTTTGTAAAATCATAGACTTTTGTCCTTTGACTACCCAACAATGGAATTTCCCTTCCTATTTGGGGGAAATGTCACGATATTAAAGATTGTATTCAAATTAGACTCTTCCTGTAGCGCGATCTAGGATGTGTTTTCTTCTCTGGCCTCTCTTTCCTCCTGTCCATTTTCCAAGCTAGGGGTTTCTACTTTAGAGAAGGTTCTACCCAATGTTCTCCCAGTAAATTCTCATTCTGCTTGAGTGAACCTAAATTAGCTTCTGCCATTTGCAACCAAGAATCCTGATTGATACACAGCCCAACCTGTAAACGGAGCAGCAATTCTATATACATTGCCCTTGATGGATGGCCAGATTACCTATGAATGTCTCCAGCCACAGAGAGCACCCTACACCCCAGGGCCAGCTGTGAGGTCTGCCGGATCACTGCAGCTATTGCAAAGTGGTTTTCTTCATTGAGCTGAAAAGTGCCTCCTTTCAACTTCCATCCACTACTCCATTGGTCTATGGAATAACCCACAGCAAGTCAGAGCCTTCTTTAATACTGTAACTATAGGTATGTAGAGTTATACTGGTCCTCTGTTCTTCATTTCTGGTTTCCAGGGAGAACCAACATCATCCTGGTCACCACCTTTCCTAGGATCCACCTCCTGACTGTCAATATTTTTGACTGAACTCAAAACAAAACACAAAAAAAGCCAGTGTTTCCCGAAGTATATGCCTGTGGTCAAAGTATGATGTTCTCCTTCATTCTTAGTTCCTATGTCTCTATCACACATTGTTTCTTATTCTCCTAAATTTTATCAGACCTATTTCTTGATCCCACTGGTTGGTGGGTTTGGAATCCCAAAAGAAGAACATGTTCAGTACCCTTAAGCCCTTAGCCCAAGGCCCCATTGAGCAGGAGATCTGGGAATGTTGGCTTACCTGTGGCATGTTCCCGTAGACCTACATCAAATGCTAGTTTGTCTGTCTGGGATCTTGATGTGGTCAAACATGTTAGATACTGTGAAACAAGAGCAGATGCTAGTGAAGTCACACTCCTCTACTGGGTCTTCGCATCTTGCCACTAGTTGGCTTCCAGTTGTCAACTTCAACACTGAGCTACTGTAGAAAGGGCTTGTTTATCCTATTCAATGGTATGTAACACTTTTGAAATATACTTTTATAGTATATTTAAAATCTCGAAAATGTTCTTCTTTGATGACCCAATGATTTAACTTCTAGGACCATATGTTACAGAAACAAGTTTGAAATTAGTATTTCAAACATATTTAATCATATGCTTTAGTTCAAAGATACTGAGGAACTCTTACATTGGAGACAATATAAGTGGAACATATATAACCAACAATGGAGAGGCTGATAAACTCTGGTACTTCATTTTATGAACTATGTTACCATTAGGAGATTTATCACGAGTGTGTAATATCATGGAACATATACAACATAGTACATTTGCACCGTTAACAGGTATGCAAAATTTAAATGCCTGGCAACTAGGCTAAAAGGAATTACACCAAACTGATACCTGAAGTTCTCTTTGGATAGTGGGAGGGACCATGATGATTCCCCCCACTTCTATCGATTTTGTTTTTCAAACTTTCCATGAGCTTCGGAACTTCTCGGTGTCTATGCTTCCACCCCCCAATTATAAACATACATGTGCGTATAAAACTTAACAATGATATTTAAAATAACTTAATAATGGGAAAAAAACAAAACAAAACAAAACAAAACCAACCAACCCAAGGCCCGTTCCCTGCCTCCTTTACTGACAGGCACAGGGGCTGATCTTGGAATTAGACCGGCTGGCAGGTAAGCACTTGGAAGGGATTTTCTGAGTTCTACTTCTATTTCTCTGCAACAGGAAAGTGGAGAATCACTGCATTGTACAAAGTCCTATATCACCGGCTTCATTCTCAGAGCTGCTCCTAAAAAGAACTAGCTAGTATAGAGTTTACGTTAACCGTGAGTTGGATTTTTGGGGGGTGGGGACAGCATGTCTAATAAGAAATAACATAATCCTTCAGATCCCTACCATGCTGTTAGCCTGAGTTTTCAAAGCCATGAGAAGTGTGCTGCTTGAGGGTTGGGTCTATTTAGGCAGGAAAAGAGAAGTATCAAGGTTTGATTTACCCTATGGATAAACACCAGGTCTGAAAGATACACGCTCACTTCTCAATTCTAGACATTGTCAGCATACAGAGTTTCCCACTCTCTAGAGGTCCCCATCTCCCGCTCCAATAACCTTCCATTTGGTCACTTTTGTTCTCTGTCCTTTGCCACGAAAGACTACAACAGATGAACGTTCAGGCTGAAAAGGTCAACTTCTTACCAGTGCTCGGGGAAGAAATAATGCTGCAATAAATAAATTATTTAAGAGGCAGCTGCTACTCCTGCTGCCGGTGTGACAGTTCAAGCTTCGAGATGCACTTTGCAGCGTACTGCAGGTGTGAACGTGCAAAAATGAAGTCTTGAATTAATGTAACCTTTTCCACCAGGGCCAGACAAAGACAACAAGCCTTCCTCACACTGAGAGCGAGTGACAATGACAGATGCAGGGACAGGAGCGCTCATGATGAGAGCTGACTCGTATTACACTCGACTGGGGTCTTGGGATCACGATATGCTCCTTAAGATGCCCTGTCAAAGATCTGCAATATCTGTATTTTACAAACCGCCTTAACTTAAAACTTGAACAATTTTTCTCAACTTACATGGAGTTATCCCCATTTTGGTTGATTCTGGTTCTAGAGCCCTAACTAGTTACAGCCTGGTGAGCTCTCTGTGACTGCTCTGCTCCATGTCTTCCTACTGCCTCTGGATTCACAGAATACCTTCAAATGATTCCAGGACTGAAGGCAATAGATACCATCCCATTTCCTATAGCTAGTCAAAGAGCTGAAATTTTACAAAAATCTCATGATTAATTTTTCTTCTATCCTGGTTATCCTTATATGCCCAAGAAATCCATTATTTCATGTTTTATTTCTTCATCAAGTTAACATCTAGTATGTCAAGGCACCATTCTTAGTAGGGTTGGGTTTAGTGAAATTAAAAAAAAAAAAAAAAGACATGGTCCTCTGCCTCATGGAGTGGGAAGGAGGGCGGTCAGACATTAAACAAATACATAAGTGCAAAATGAGATAAGTTATACGAAGGAAATGCGAAGACAATGTGTTCTAATTATTTATATTCCAAATTATTTCCACTGTGATGTAATCTAGACGCTTGTTGGTTTCCTATACTTTCTCCCCTCTTTTTCCTCCTCCTTGAATGGTGAAAGCAGACAGCTGGATGTGCTTACCATTCCACTGAAGGAGTGCCGCAGGAGAATTGCGTGGCCATATAGCAGGGTCCTGTGGCCGCCCCCTTGTGCTGCCTGTGGGGAAGGAGAAGGAAAAATGTCAGCCCGGGCCACTTGCGGCCCCTCTGAGAGCAAAGCGCGACAAGAATTCTGGAATACAGACTACAAAGAAAAGACCCATGGCAAAGCTCCCAAAGAATTCATTCTAGAAGTGAGTGGCCAGCCTATGGGCGAGGGGGAGACGCGTGACCACAGCCATGCAACATCCTTGGGAGAGGGTGTGTGAGGCCAAACCTCCTGTTGAAAATGTCCCCTGCCAGGGTCAGCAGAAACCCCGAGCTGCTCCACCGGAGAAGCATACAAATGAGGTCGGTACTGCTTACCTTCCTTTGAAACTTCTCAGAAGCGTTCAGAGTGAGAGAGAGAAACAAATGTGACGTAACTCGAGCCTAGCGACAGAAAGGCAGCTTGGGGGACAGGCATATGGTCGCATTCTGCACCCTGCGGTCTTTTCCCTTCGAGGCACTTGGCCTTCTGCCCAATCACTTAAATGGGTCCTATTTACCCAGATCTCACCATTCCAGATGGCTCTGAAATCCAGGACTTTCAAAGGGCAACCAGTAATGCAGAAATAGACCCATCGGTTGAGGGACCATCTTGGTACCTTCTCTGCCTCCCCAGGCAGCTCCACTTCGGCTGTTCACAGCCCAACATAAAGCCTCTGTGTCTGCTGCTTTTCCCCTGAGTCTGAGTCACACGTCACTATCGGAACTGAATAGCACACGATCAGAGACAAAACTATTATTTATTGTGGAAAAAAACTGAAATCTACAAGAAATCCTACAGTTTTTTGGCATTAACTTTCTCAACCTTTTACCGAAATTTCTTCCTATCCTGTGACCCTCCCCTCAGAGATAGTCAAATAGTTTTGATCACACACTCCTTTTAGGAAAAAATATTTGAGCATAGGACCCCATCCCTAATGCACAAAAAAGCACTCAAAGCCTGAAATGAAAATGAATCGTAAATAGAAAATCTAACATTTGCCTTCTGTATGCCAGGGCACCTCTTATGTACCTTATTTTATTTAGACCCGCATAGGAGCAGCCCCAGGGGCAGGCTGGAGGTCTGCTCCTCTCCTGCGCCCACCCTCCCTCAGAGCAATGAGCAATGAAGGGGAAAGCCACGGGGACAGAGAGAAGGCACAGGTCTGAGTAATGAGGTCCAGAGTCATTTTATTTTAACTCTATTTGGATTAAAAGAATCACTCTGTCAAAGAGATAATCTTCTCATGTCATACCAGGAGCCTAAAGAAAAGAAAAATGATAGACGTGGTATCATGTTTTTTAAAAAGCTGATAACCATACATAAATGGGGCTGTATTTCCTCACAGCTTGAAGATATTTAAGGGCTTCCCAGGCTTCAATATGATGGAGGAATTAAATGTTCTTTGCACTATTTCCGAATTTCTTGAAGTCACTAGGACTAACTTTAGTTGCTGTATTTACAAATGTGTCAACAGCTATGTTAAAATGAGTCATACCAAATAATTTTTACATCCTGTCAGTCTGATATTTTCCCTGCACACCTGCAATATCAGAAGTTAACTGGTAGCGCCTGATGACTTCCGTGTGGGTGTGTGTCCCAAACTGGTCCTGTGTCTCCAATAGAACTACTGACTACATTATATGTCCCGGTGATAACCGTGGGTCACACCCTCGTCTTTGTTCCCATCAACTCTGCGAGTAATCTTAAAAAGAGTCCAGCGTTGCTGACCACAAAAAGTGGCACAAAGAGCTTGTGCTCCTCCTCTTCTCTGGCACTTCTGGAATCATCTCCTGGCCCTCGCGTCCTTTATTAAATACGGTGACAACAGAAACGCAGAGACACTGAGCCCAGGCGCCCCACTGGGACTGAATGGGACCGCACCTCGCAGCACCCGGGAGGCTTCACAGCCCGACTCCTCCCTCCGCTAGGGCAGTGGTTCTCTCGGCGGCGGGGGGGGGGGTGGGGGGGGGGTGGGGGGGGTCCTCTGGTTAAACCCTAAGCCGCTGGACCCTGCTCCGCAGCACTTGCTTCACGGGCCCTGGGGTGGGGCCTGGAAACTGGCATTTCTAACAAGTTCAGGGGACAGACACTGATGTTGCTGGTCCAGGGATGACATCCTGAGAACCACTGCTTAAGGAATGATCAAGCTTCAGTTCTTGGAAGAGAGGAGCTTTTTCTGTAGAAGCTTTGATAATCATCACTCTGGGTGAGCTACTCTGGGCACACAGTATACGTAGGTGCTTTACGTAACATCGTAGCTTGTCCTCCTAACTTGTCTAAGTAGGGATAATCTCCCCCGTTTGTAATGTGAGGAACTGGAAGTTCACGAAGGTACGTATCTTGCCGTCTATCATAGGGCTGGATGTGGTGGTGGTGGGAAGTGAACTCACAGTTCACTCCAGAACTTGAGCTCATTTCGCTCTAGTTTCTGTGACATCTTCCTGTGCACAAAACCAGTGTACAAAGTAACCAGGGAAGCAGGAGAGGGAGATACTTCCTCAGCTTCTAAAACAAGGTAAATCGATATGGCTGGGATTTAGTGAGCATTAAGCATACAGCAGGCACAGAACTATGCCAAGTGTGATATGTGAACGGTCTCACTTTATAATTAGTGCTGTGACGTAACTAGATTAAGTATCTCCATTTTACAGCAATGCAAACTGAGGCTTAAAGAGGTTAAGTAACTTGCTCAAAGTCATACAGGTTCCAAGGGCAGAGTTGGGATTTCACCATATGCTATGTTGTCTCCCTCTTGGTAGCCTGGTCTAGAAAGTCTAGAAAGACTTATGTTTTAAAAAACCCATGTTACAAATAGGAAGCAATCTGCCTATTAAAGCAGATGAAGACAAGGAGCACTGGAATAGACCAGGAGGGTAGAAGGGTGTTGAGGAATAGCTTTATCAATAAGGTAGACCCTGACGGGTTGGAGTGTTGACCATCAATGAGAATAGGACAGAGGAACCCACAGGACCAAAGGCCTGGAGGTGGAGAGTAGGAAGCACACGTGGGGACCAGCCAACGATTCGCTGACTAGCACTGGGGTCAGCTGAAACGAGAGGGAACATCTGGAAAAAAGTTAGGGCACAGGCACGAGGCAGTCAGATTATGGAGGACTATGACTGACTGTTCCACAGCTACTGGGACACTGGTGTAGGGTTTTCTGTTTGTTTGTTTTGTTTTTCTTACTGGTATAGGTTTTTAAACGGAGAGTGTCACAATAAAAAATGTACCTTCAGAAGGTAAGCCTGACTGCACCGTGGTGGGAGAACTGGAGGCGTCAAACCCTAGGGACAGAAAAGACCATTCTTTCATCCCGTTTCCACGACAACAGGAGAGTGTGGACTAAAAATCCTGGTGTTATCCTTTACTCCTTTCTCCCTCTCAGGCTCCATAGTCAAGCTAAAGCACTCCCGGGGGCCATCTTTGAAATATATTCTACACCCAAGTATTCAGTACCCTGCTGCTTCCAGGCTGGTTCAGCCTACTGCCTGCTTCACCTGGATGATGGTATAGCCTCCTAACTCTGGCGCCTGCTGCACCCCTACTCCCCAGCCCTCTTACAGTCTGAGCCAACATGGCAGCCAGAGCTATCCTTTTACAGCCGTCAGTTACATCATGTCGCTTTCTCGTTCGGCTTCCCCCCACCCACCACGGCTCCCTTTCACACTTAGAAGTGCAACGTCTTCACCATGGCCTCCAAGACCATGCATCAGGACTTGGCAAATTTTCTCTGTAAAAGACCAGACTACTAGTAAAGACTTTAGGCTTTACACGACACATGTGGTCTCTGTCACGTAGTCTTTCTTATTTCAAACAACTTTTTCAAAACTTAAACACCATTCTTACCTAGAGGGCTACCCAAAATAAGTCACAGCCTGGATATGGCTGCTGGCCTTCATTGCTGATCCCTGCTGTCCTTGATCTGGTTCCACTGCAACTCTCCGATGTCATCACTACCGTGAGGACTCTCCCATCACCACCTCTGCTCCAGGCACTTGGGCCTCCCTCTGTTACTCAGCCTAGGATGCTCCCTCCTACTACAGGGCCTTGACACACATGTTCCCCTCCACCTGGAATGTTCCTCCTCCAATAGCCTCACAGCTTATGCCCAGTCTTCATTCAGTTCTGTACTTCCATCTCTCATTGCAGAAGCCTCCTCTGATCACCCCTTCTAAAAGAAAATCACCCTTACTCTATCATGATTTGCTGCTGTATTATTTCTTGAGACATTTGTTATGTATCTACCCTCCACCATTCCCAAGGACGTAAGGTCCGTGTGTCTGTTGAGTTCTCTGCCACGTCAAGGTCACTTTTATCAGTGCGTGGCAAAGAGGCGGCACTCATATTCATACTCCCTGAATAAATAAATAATAACTACACAGAGCGGTCCTTTTGTCTCCCTTTTACAGATGGGAAAAGAGAAACTTGCCCATATTCGGCTTGTAAGCAGTGAGCCTGGATTTGAACCTGGGTCGAACTACACATTCTACTGTTTCCACAATTTGACTAATTCAGGAATCACATTCCAGGAAAGATGTGATATGCTACCCAGAAGACTGCACGTCCTGTTCACAGGGGATCCAGACCTCAAGACTGCGAGGCTTCGTTGGGGTGGCAGTCCTGTGCCTCCACAAGTGAACTCCACGGTCACCACTGGTGGGAGGAGATGATTTGGTCCCACCTCAGGGACGGGGGTGGGGCAGGGCAAAGCTGGTAAAAGCACCCTGATGCCAGGTCCAGAAGAAACATGTTCCACTAGATCATTAACTCAATCATCTTGCCTGTAATTTTAAAATGAATTCCATCCCTGACATTTCTTTTGGTGGTTACCAAAGACGGTGCCTCCCTGTAAGATAAGCCTGATGTGGCAACACACAAAGGGGAACGATCCTTCTCTCCAGCCATACTAAGTATTTCAAGACTGTTAGACCTCTAAGCTACCTTCTTTTATAATCTGGAACCCCAATTCCTCTTTGGGGGTCCCAGGCTCTGGGAAAGCTCCCTGGTGAATGTAACATACCCCATGAAAGGCTTCAGAGGCCACCTTCCTGGGAGAGCGTGGACGGCATGAAATCAATTTGTTGGCTGTGACTGTGCATGCTTTCAGTTTCCTTTCCCTCCCTACCGCACTTCCGTTCTACTCTTTCAGGCTATTAAAGAAAGAAAGAAACCTTTCTAGAAGGTCACAGAGCAATATTTCCTTTATGTTGCTCAGGATGACTGCATTTCCTCCGATACAAGTGACAACTAGTAATGATGCCATATAAGTAAAAAACAAAAAAACAAAACACCCCAGTGACAGCTAACAGTACAGTCAGGTAACTCGCTACTCTCAGAAAACACAAAGATTCTATTCACAACTGATAAAAACGATTCAATTTTTAGGAATTTACTTAGATGAGTTAAACCCTCAAAATGAAACCACAAACCTTTATTCTATAAAATTTAATTTGATTTGTGAAATGGAAAGGTGTACTTTATTACAGAATAAGAACACCAATATTTGTAAATGCCTGTTCTTCCAAATTTAACTTACAGCTTTAACGCAGTTTTAATGAAAATTCCAATAGAGTATTTTTGAATTCAACAAAATTGCTGTAAATTCACCTGGAAATATGAACATTAAGAAATTTTTATTCTGAAAGGGAACTAAGTTTTAGTAAATGTTATGAGGTAAAATTAATGAGTTCCTTCTGGTACTGGTTCAAAAAGAAGAACGTAGCACAGGACAGGCAGTCCATAAACAAAGATGAAGTACAGCATGTGACAAAGCAGACTTCTAGTACATGGTCGGGGGAGGCATGATTATTAACCAAATGTCTCTGTGATAGGTGGATAGCAAATCAAAAAGCATTCAGGAAGAGCCACAGGAAATCTAAAAGATTCTGGATGGATAACAGAATTAAATATTTCATTTTAAAATTAAATTCTGGAACAACTAGCATGTAATAGAATGGTCCACATTCCTTTACAGACTTAATATTTATCCAAGCTACGAAGTAACAGATGCCCTCCAAGGAAACAAAAACCAGATAAGATTGTACCAAGATCACTGAACTTCAGAACACTGGAAACAACACTTAATAAATTACAGAATACTCTGTATCACCAGGACAAATGGGTTAGCATCTTGTTGAAACGTAAGAAACAAATAAGCCTCAAGTAAAGAAACAGGCAAAGGATATGAATAAAGGATTCCTATCAGGAATAAAATTAAAGCATATGGATAAGGGATTTTTTATCTCTTCTAGTAATGAAAGGAATGACAACTAAAGCGATTTTTATACATCATTTTACATCAACTAAATTTGAAAAAAAAAAGGGAAAAATACAATGCTGTCAGAGCTGCCATTTAACTGTGACACTGAGTGCAACTCTTTTGCATGGCAATGTGGTAATGTATAAAAGAGCCATAACCTTTGCTATAGTAATTTCACTTCGGGGAATAATTCACACTGTTGTGATAAGAGCATTATAATGGAGGCAAATGAAACACCTGGAAGGGGCCTAAATATCTAAAAGAAAGATGTTATTTGGTAGATCATGGGCTTCTTCAGGATGTTCTATCCTGCAGCCATTAAGGAAGTCAATTACAGAGGCTACCAGAAACACAGAGGAATGTGGTGTAACAGGTCAATGTGAAAAGGCAGAATGAAAAAGGCCTTCAACTGTTATGTATAAGCAAGAATGATAAAGAAACCTATCAAAATGCAAAAGCCATTTGGTTGGTTGCAGAACCAGTGGAGATTTTCCCAAATTTTTAACACTACTATCATTTCAATTAAAAAAAAAAAAAAACACGCATGCGTGTTGAGGGCAACAACTGTTGCACGTTTTAAAGAAAGTGGAGTGTTCTAAAAGTGTTTTGTCTATTTGTTAAAACCGCATTTGCTCAAGGATGTCATTAGCTTGCCAGAATCCTCAGTGAATGACTTTTCCTGCCTGAAGGGCTGATGGAAGGCATAGCAGTATGCCTTCTTTTCTGCATTAATCCAGAGTCTAGCTCTTTCCTGATGTTAAGTGGAAACCCCAGGGAGGTAGTCTTTATCCAGGACCCCTCTGACCCTCTCCTAAGTTCCCTCAGGCCCAGCTCCAGACTCCAGAGGAAAAAATCTCTTGCCACAGAAAATCACTCCTTCTGGAATCCCAAACACACTGGTTCTTCGGACTGTCCTTTGAGGACCCCTCGCCTTGGATCCCATTCTTGTTCCTGGAGACGGTCTCTCCACTATTCCATGCTTCCAAGGCTGCCTCCCCCAGCTGCTAGACTCCAGGTCCACCTCCCCCTATTGCTATAGGCCAGCCCATTACCCGCCTCTGGCCAAACTCCCAAGTCCCCACTTTTCTAAGACGGGAGGGCAGATGGGACCGGACAATACTTCCCCAGTTCAAACGGCAACATTTTCCAAACAGGTCTTGGATTATAAACTCCTGGTAGCAGGGATGATTTTTCTTCTTTACTGCTAATTAGGCAGTGCATTGAAATTTAGAAAGTGCAGGCCCAGGATGGGAGGGTACATGCGCACATTAGTTTGACTTGGGCTCTGAAGTCAGAGTCAGGGAAGAGGACCACAACGAAGCACCTTCTGGTCATGTGACTCCCCTTACTGTGTGTGTGACATCCCAGAGAGCCCAGTGCAGGCCACCAAACGCTTTCCTTCACTGCCTTTTCTGAATCAGATACTCTCCTCTTCAGTGAGCTAACCGCCAAGTCCAGCTTTTCCTGGGCTCGCCCTCTTGGGATATAAAAACACTAGTGAAGCACAAGGCACCGTTCTTCTAATTTGACACCCTGATTTCCTCTTTGTAACGGGAGTGTTACTGTAGATCTAAAACTCTACGAGGAGCCTGAACCAGTGTCTACAGAAAGCCACACCTTCAGGGCAGAATCCCCTGAAGGAGTTTCTCCTGTAAGAAATTCTTCAAGTGAGTCTGGGGCAACTCAACCAGGACAGTGCAGGCCTTTCAGCTAAATGTACCTGAAAGGAGGCCATAGTCTTAGCATCGTTGACGGGTCTCTTAGCATATTGTTAAAAACAGAAATAACTAAATAGAGTTTTAATGAAGTTCAGAAAAGAGGAGGAAGGTGTGCTACCTGACAGCCCCACTTCCCCAAGTTCAGGGATCATGGCTGTCTCCCCAGTTGCCTTTCTGAAACCACACGCCCACATAGCAGAGGCTGTGAGGCACAATAGGACCCCTGAGAGAAGTGGCTGACTCGGGTTGGCTGAAGGCCTATCGAAGTCACTGTTCCTTCTGCTAAATGCTCTAGTAGCAGGGAAAGCAGGGGTCGGGACACCAGGGAGCCCCACCTCCCACACCCTCAGTGCTTCCCCCTCCCATCACCTCCTACCACAGGACTGAAGGATGGAATGTTCCAAAAGCTGTGCCTGAAAACAGGCTAGTCTCCGTTCTTTCATTTTTTAAGTAGGGAGGACACGAAGCCAACAATCCACCCCCAACCACCTCCCACCAATGCCAAATGTACCATTCCCACAGCTTCTAACTCATTCAGTTCAGCCCACCTGCCCTCTTGGAAGCACCTAGAATTATTTGTCCTCGGTGAGAAGACTCTGGCAATCTCATTTTTGTTCGGCTCATAACTTGCCCAGCCACATGGAAATATTTCAGGACAAAGGGATGAAAGGCCGCAGCCTGATCTGAGAAGCTAACTTCTGGGTCTCGAGCATCGTCTCCAGCAAGAGGCTGTGCAGCAGGGAGGTATTCTGTGCAGGAAAAACCTCTCTGACACCCATTTCACCGAAACCTTACCCAGATTTTAGTAGGTAAAATCTGAGCGAGGATTCAGATGAGCTGGGGGTTGCAGAGCCGCTTTGGCGGTGACCCGGAATTCATTCTTCCCTGTGAGCACTTAAGCCCGTGAGAAAGAAGAGTCCTTGCACAGTGCAGACTTAAACCCTGATCCCACAGCAGAAGACAACTCAGGAATCCCCTTTCAAGTCTCTAAACATAAGTTTTTGATCCATGAGAATCTATATAGACAGGTGCAACCATTTCCTCTCCCCCCCCTCAATCCATGGAGTTTGGGGAACAAACCAAATCACTTTATGAGGTTCCCACTAGGGCCAGGATTTCATAAACACTGATTTTTTTTTTTTTTAAGAATTTACTTATTTATTAGAGAGCACAGAGGGAGAGGGAGAGGTAGGCGCCGACTCCCTGCTGAGCAGAGAGCCTGATTTGCGGCTGACTGAGCCACAGAGACGCCCCTTACAAACACTGATTCTGAAACAGGAAGATAAGCGTTCTCCGTGGTGGGGAAAGAGCCGGCTGTTGGGACGCCTCCAAATTCAGCACAGGGTCATTCTAGATACATCTGTGCTTTCCTTTGAACATGGATGTCCCAGGGAAACCAGACAGCCAGAATGGCAGCTATAACACGTTTCTTTTTATTGTATCTTTTACGAGAACAAACTGACGGGAGATATTTGTCAGGTAGTAATGACATTTAGATTGATGGCAAGTATACCTTGGAAAGAGGTGAAGCAATTATTTTTTTTCTCTGAATTAATGTTTCCCCCTTTGTCTCACAGCTGACTAACAGACTTCTAAGAACCTGATATTGTCCCCTTCAGTCTTTACATAAAGAACCCCAGCAGCTGGATTTGTTTTCCAGTCACTGCTCTGGTTTTGATTTGAACCACCCATACTCATCATTCATCAGGCCTCTGATGAAACGGTAGACCAGCAGCCACATAGGGTCAAGACTAAGCTCTCTGCCCAATCATGGGCTTTCATCCCAAACTAATATATACTGAATATTTTCTATAAAGAGTTTAACATTTGAAAGGTCAGATTACCTTGACATGAAAAATCAAACACTCTCTCTAATCTACTATTTCTGTAGGGAAAAAAAATCTCTGTTCATTCTATGGATAATAAAATAGGAATAAGTTTTTATCATAAAACCACCACTGAGTCCTACTGTGTGCGAACACTTTTACCCATGTGGGCTATGAGAGAGAAAATGAAATCAATTCTATTTTGATCTTTGATCCTCCTTCCTTTCTCCTGCACTCCTTAACCTATTTTTTCTCTCTCTCCTGGATATTCTTTCATTCCTCACACCAGTCCCAATTATGACCTTGCTGGACAGAGATCAATTCATCTTGTTCTCTCTACATCCATACAATAAGCCTAGGGCCATATATCTGAGCAAAACAAACACACATCTTTCCTTGAAGTACATGTAGTGGCCTTGGGTAGAGAAACTGATTCTTAAGAGCTCTATATACGTATGGGCCTGTGTAAGGATAAGATAGGTGCCCCTAATACTTCCTATCTGTTCTGCTCAGAGAACAGTAGCACAATTCTTCTCAACATCTCATGGACTGATTCTAGACAAGTAATCTTCAATCTCAGCTCTCTACCAGAATCACTGGTAGAGCATTAAAAATGAAAACAAAGCAAGCTAAACAAATCCCCTACAGTATAAAAAGCTGGCCATTCTCTAAGATTCTCATTTGTAGGTCTGTGATGGGGCCCGGGCTCTCAGGTGGTTCTGATGTACAGCCAGTCTTGAGAATCACCCTTCTGGGACTCCTCAGCCACGTCGGAGACCTCATCCAAGTAATCTGTATGATATATACAGCCAGCAAGTACTTCTCTGTTCTCAGAACTGTCCTTCTGGACCAGTGACTGATTTTCCTTTCAGCATTTCTCTAGAATCCCACTGAAGCAAAGAACAAATACGGTTGCTTCCCTAGTCCTTGACAGATTTAGTCAAACTAAAAATTGACTTTCTCTGCTTTTCTGTTTCTGAGCTCTGTTGCCACCGATGTGACAGGTGGAAAGACAAAAACCCCTACTGTCACCTATGCGTGGTGGGTTCCATCATGACCACCCCCAGACCCACCCCTCTTCATCATGTCAAAGGGCAGCTGGACTCTTTCTGAGCTGCCTCATGCATATTCTAGACCTCCTTCCCCACCATCCTGGACTCCACCGGGCCTGGGAAAAGATAGAGTTTGCGACAAAGAACAGAGCAGGTTAGGGGAAAGGTCTTTTACTTTTCTTCTCTTACTACTGGGTCACTCCTCTCCCTAGTCAGTCATCTCTGCTGTTTTCACTCTGGTTCTGTCCTTTCTAAGTCCCCTGCCCTGAAGGGTGCATTTCAGCACTCTGCATTCTAATTTACAACTTTTACAATTTACAATTTTATGATGTGCAATTTTTACAATTTAAAACGGACGATTTTTCTACTTTTCCATGTATGTGAGGTTCATGTCCTTTAGAGGTGTTCCAAATCCCCTAACATTTAGCAGTGCATTCGTATGCCTGCTTTCAAAGGCCCACCTTTCAGAAGCCTAGTTTAGGTCTCCGTGTTCCAGCCACCACCCAGCTCTCTGTCGAAGAGAAAAATAAAAGTATTTTGTTTGTTTTTAAAACGGAAGTCTTCTCTGATCTTTGACTGGAAGTCAGGAAATGGATAGAGCAAAGCACCATTGGATCTATTTTTCTCCCCATTGTGCAGACAGTAAATTCATCACCCTGACATTGGAAGGATAACCTACTAAGACTGACAGTAAAACCCAACTTCCCTTGAGCTGCAACAGAAGCTTTGTTGGGCAAGGGAAAGAAGAGATATTAAAATTAGCAACAGCGTTCTGTGAGAGGAGGAGGGGAGCAGCTCAGAAACATGGAGTAGGGTTCACAATCCGAACCCAAAAATAAAACTAAACTTCAGTTGTGCTGTCATTTGCTTCCTTCAATGGCTGGAGAAAAATCAATCAATCAATCATTTCCCAGGGGTGTTGGTAGTTACCCTTAACGTAATGTGGTGACTTGGTACTGAAAATAACATCAAAAACAATGCATTTTCTGAAAACAAAAGGATCTCATTTACAATAGCACCATAAAGAATGAAATACTTAGGAATAAATTTCACCAAGGAGGTGGAAGTTCTTTATACTGAGAAGTACAAGACATTGATACAAGAAACCAAAGAAGACACAAATGGATGTAAAGGTATCCTGAGTTCATGGGTTGGAAGAATAATCTTAAAAGGTCTATACCACCCAAAGTCATCTATAGATTCACTGCAATCCCTATCAAGATTCCAATGACATTTTTCACAGAAGTAGAAAAACCACCTAAAATTTATATGGAACCATAAAAGACCCCAAAAGCTAAAGTAATACTGGATGAGAAGGACAAAGCAGCAGGCACCACACTCCATGATTTCAAGCTTTATTATAAAGATAAAGTAATCGAAACAGTATAGTACTGGCGTAAAAACAGATCTACATAGACCAATGGAACAGAATCGAGAGCTCAGAAATAAACCCACGCATACACAGTCAACTAATATTTGTCAAGGGAGCCAAGAATACTTGATGGAGAAAACAGTCTGTTCAGAAAATGCTGGAAAAAGTGGATATTTAATGTAAAAGAACAAAACTGGACCCCTGTCTTATACCACTCACAAAAATTAACTCGAAATGGGCTAAAGACTTAAATGTAAGACCTGAAACCATAAAACTCCTGGAATAAGACATAGGGAAAACTCCTTGACATAGGTCTTGCCAAGGGATTTTTTTTTTTTTAATGTGACACCTAAAGCACAAGCAACAAATGAAAAATAAACAAGTGGGACTATGTCGAACTAAAAATCTGCACCGCAAAAGAAACAACAACAAAGCGAAAAGGCAACCTACAGAACGGAGGAAAATATTAACAAATCATGTATCTGATAAGGAATTAATATCCAGTGTATAAAGAACTTAGATGACTCAATAGCAAAAAACCTTAAATAATCCAATTAAAAACTAAGCAAAGGACCCAAATAGACATCCTTCTAAAGAAGACATGAAAATGGTCAAGTGATACATGGAAAGGTGTTCAACATCACTCATCATCAGGAAAATGCAAATTAAAACCACAATAAGAGGTCATCTCACACCTGTCAGAATAGCTATCCTCCCCACCATACTCCACAAAAAAAACCTCCAAGGAATAACAAGGCTGGCGAGGATATGGAGAAAAGGGAACCCTTGTGCGCCACTGGTAGAAATGTAAATTGGTATAGCCACTGTGGAAAACAGTACGGAGGGTCGTCGAAAAATTCAAAATAGAACCACCATATGATCCAACAAGGCCACATCTGGGTATCTATCCAAAATAAATGCAATTACGATATTGAAGAGATATCTGCACCCCCATGTTCACTGCAACATTATTTACAATAGCCAGACATGAAAACGACCTAAGTGTCCACGACAGATGAATGGGTAAAGAAGTTGTTAGATACACAGACACACAGACACACACAGACACACACAGGAATACTGTTCAGTCACAAAAAGAAGGAAATCCTGCCATTTGTGACAACATAGATGAACCTCGAGAGTGTTATGCTAAGGGAAAGAAGACAGAGAAAAACAAAACTGTATAATCTCACTTATATACGGAATCTAAAAAGAGGCACACTCATAGAAAAAGAGATCAGATCTGTGGTTATCAGAAGTAGTAATTAGGTAAAGGTGGTCAAAAGGGACAAACTTCCAGTCATAAGATAAATCAGTACTGGGGATGTCACGTACGACATGATTGATAACTATAGGTAACGCTGCTATATGGTGTATTTGAAAGTTGCTGAGGGTAAATCCTAAAAGTTCTCATCACAAGGAAAAAAAATTTTTGTAACCACATGAGATGATGGATATTAACTAAGCTTGTTATGGTAATAATGTTACAATATATGTATGTCAAGTCATTATGCTGCATACTTTAAACTTACGCAAGTATTGTATGTCAATCTTATCTCAATAGAACTTAAAAAAAAAAAAAAGAACTCTAGTTGATCTTTGCTTATTACTCTCCCAGAGTAGTTACTCTGGGAGAGTAATACACTGCTGCTAATGATCCCCAGAACCTGGAAGAAGGTAACACGTTATCTAAGAGAGTCAGTCCAAAGTGAGGAGGAGAGCCAGAGGGACAGACGGACTTCAGCCAAGGCAGCTATAAAAATTCCTGGTAAGCTATTACTGCCTACTAATCCATACTCATCTGTAACTGTTTATGCAGCTTGAAGAATCAAGGAAGATCTTCCTTAACACACTAGAAAATGGTGCCTTGAAACCAGAAGATGGAAATGGCATACAGTAGGCACTCCAAAAGTGTTCTTTAAATAAATGGAGAAAGCAGAGCTCAGTACAATATAGCTACAGACCACAGGAAATCTGTTACCTCAAAGAGAAAAAACAAAACAGTTTAATAAGAGCTCACATAAAGGCAGGAAAAACTGAATGAGACCGGAATTATATTGGAGATATCACTGTGATCTTTATGTTCTTCATAAAAATAAAGTATCACTAAGGTGCTTGAAGTGATCTCTCCTTTAGTATCATGTTATTATCTCCTCCACTAGCCATGGCTATGGAATATGCATCCCTAACACCAGAGGTTCGTCTCTGACTTGCTCTCCATGAAATGGAACCAGATTCAAGCTCATGTTTGTGACAGAAGAATTACGACGGGTCTGGGCTGCCTTGTTGCCACACTGGAGCAAGGATGCTCTCAAAGACATCAGCAGTAACTTTCAGAAGGCCACCACGGGCTCCCTCTGACCAAGCAGAAGAGGTCTGGGCGTCACAGAGAAAATGACGACTGTATTTGGGAATATGCAAGGTATTTGGAAAGAGATGCGAGTGTAAGATAATACTAAAGCAAGGAATGGGGTGCCACGGTGTGGGGAAAGGTCACTGTAATGTACCGTCCAGTTTCCAATAGTCTAAAAGTCTTAGTTCAAATTATGATCGTCCTATACTGATGTTATTTTTCAATCACTAGATTATAAAACAAGGACGTAGAATAGAGAGGCTATTGAGCAGGTAGGAGAACTCGGGGATGAGGGATTATGTGCTTGGCTCTTGCCACGGATTTGTTACCATGGTGATGACGCCCCGCTCCCTTATTGGTGAACTACCATGGGGGTTACCTTTTTTTAAAAAAAATTCAGTCTGAAAAATTGTAGAAGCTCTATCTGGGACAGAATGCTGGGCAAGATCTCATGGGCTACAAACTGGACTTTCTGGAGCCAGGTGGCCCTAGCTTAAAGGAGGTTGGGGACATTGGCGGTAGGGTAATATCTAAGCCTGCCCCTGCTCTGGAACCCACTGGGATGTGGGGAAAGGCTGGGTTCAGCCCAAGATTCCTTTCCCAGATCAAGTGAGTGCATTTAGAATAGACCTTATAGATACAAAAGTCTTTCGGTTTGGAGAGCTAGACACATGCACATTTGTTAAAACCAAGATTGTTTGGGGCTGGATATACCTGTATTTTGTGCTAGAACCTGAACAAAATGAAAGTAGTTCTTAAGGGATGAGACATAGGTAAATGCTAAATATGGAGACGCCTTGATTATCTTGGCACACTTCTCAAGATACAACAATTGTGACATCACTCCTCAGAAGAAGAGACTGGAGCTTCTTAACACCGTTTAATACAAGAAATGAAAAACTGTTTTTCTTCTGTTGGAATATTTTTAGTAGATCACTATAGAGGAAAATAAAGGACAGATACAAACAGATTCCTCTTATACAGGGGATATGTCTGGAAAGACAAGTGCAAATGCTGAGTGATGTCTGTTATCCACAAGAAAGAAAAACACCAAGGTCCATTAACAAAATTAAAATGAAGTTAATATATATTTTAAAAAAGTGCACAAGTCAATGAGTGCTTAGGGACAGACAGCCAAATGAGGGAAAGGGACTGGCAGATCTGAGGAGTATTTTGCAATTCCTGTGAGCACAAAACATTAGGTAAAAGGAGATCAGTTGGACCTGGATCTGTCAGGGCCAGAATTCAGCAGAGTGAACTTACGCCTCCTGGTTGCTGTGGGAACAGCTCAAGCTAATAAAATCCAGTAAAAAAACTGCAAATGAAGTAAATAATGTTAGAGGTGAAGCCACCGTGGCCTAGGTAGCTCCACCTGGGGAGAGAGACAGCAAGGAGTTTATGAGGGATCTGCGCCAAAGGTAACGATTGGGGTTATAAGACCAGGAAGTGGAGTTCCATATAAACAGGTCAACCTGAGAACGCATTCTCGAGAGGGCACGGGAATACTGCCATCCTTCCGTCTCCCTCACTGACTTTGACAGAAATCAGTGCAGCTAATAAATCATGGATCTGCAGATCCCCATTGCTTCACCCTTCACACACCCAAGCGGCTGCCAGCAAGGAATATGGAACAGGGACACAGCAGTTGCTCACCCCCTGGGTGACCCAGTTCCATTGCCTGAGGTCAGAGAACTGTAGTTCTTGCCATTTAGACTTGCCTCCAGGCGCTCTGTCCCACCCTGCCAGGGAGGCCTGCGGGGGTGGGGTGTGGGAGTCGAAAAGGCAATCCATACCACCTCAACACACACCGCCCTGAGCACAGCAAGAGATTCTGAAATGCCTCTTGTTAAATACCCTCCCTTTTCCCCATTATTGGAAATCTCTAGAAAGAAGCTATCAGATCCATTTCAAGGCTCAGAGGAAGAACAGGAATTGGAGATATTATACCATGTCACATCATTATTTCCAGAATTTGTATGAATCCTAAAATTGCGTAAGGGTTTGCAAAAATGTCCCTTCCCAAGCTGGCATGGGAAAACTCCAGTGGGCAGGACATACAGGTGCCAGGGTCCTATCACCGGGAGACAGCTCTGTAGACTCCTGGGGCAAAATGACTGCTTCTCTCGGGCCTGTAACTGTGCCTGAACTGGAAGCAGAGCGCTACGTTCAGTTTGAGAGAGTCGGTGCCACAGGTCTCTGCCGACTGACTCAAGGTGCCTCAGCGATGGTGATTCAGTTACCCACACCCACTGAGAACACATAACTTGAAGACTTTTGTACCCCAGCAATAATTCCGGAAATCTCTAAGACCAAGTCATAAACTTAATGTGTATATAGCTAAATACTTATTTATCTTCTAGTTGGGTTGGTTTTTTGTTTGTTTGTTTTTTTGAGTACTGCATTCACCTTACCTTTCTAATATCTTGCCAAAGACATGAAAACAGGTACTTTCAGGAATACTCTTTGCCATGAGTTTCCATCACTGGTCCCACCCGGCCCAGACTGCAGGACTCAGGGGAGCAGGGAAGAGGAAGCACCTTCTCAAGCCAATTCCCAAAGGCTGTTCTTCAGCTAAAACCCGTGTGCCGCTGGCCTCACGGACATGGGAACTGCCCTTAATTCATCTTTTGTTTATTTATATTTTTTTTCATTCTTTTTTAAAAATTTTATTTTATTATGTTAGTCACCATACGGTGCATCATTAGTTTTTGATGTCGTGTTCCATGATTCGTTGTTTGCATATAACACCCAGGGCTCCATGCAATATGTGCCCTTAATACCCATCACTGGCCTTGCCCAACACCCACCCCCCTCCCCTCTGAAACCCTGTTTGTTTCCCACAATTCATTCTTTTAGGACAACGTCTCCATTCTCCTGCCCACCATCCTCCACCTCATAAAGGCAGACGAGCAACAGGGAAATGGCGGCAGGGAACCCAGCCTCCAGCCGTGCATCAGTAATACGTGGCAGCAGGCCATTCCTATTAACTTGCCCGGTCCACTTGTCTCTCAGTAATGAAAAAGGATGTGCAGTTGGTGCCTAGAAACTCCGAACGCCTCCCCGGTGCAACAGAGGTCAGACCTGGAGTTACCCACCAAGGAAGAGGGGCACGACTGCCACCCACAAGGGCGCCGACTCTCTAGGTTTCATGCGAACAAAACTGTTGTAAAGCAACGGCTTTTAAGCCAACACACATCTGGCGGTTGGGAAAACTACTGAGAACATGGAGTTTGTAAGAATAGACCTTATGGGCCACAAAGTTCAAAAGCTGCTGCAGACTCAACATCAGGAGCGAAGTGTTGTTCAACATCGTTGCCAAACTTACGTTTTGCCCAGTAAGGACTTTTTTTAAATAGAAAGAAGAAAGCGGTCACCTACGCTATCACTATACTTTCCATAAATAAATGAACCAATAAACCAACCTGATAGCCATTAGACTATAAAAACTGTAAAAAAAAAAAAAAAAAGACAATCATAGAAAATTTTTAAAAAGGCAGGGGCGCCTGGGTGGCTCAGTTGGCTGAGCCTCGGACTCTGGGTTTCAGCTCAGGTCGTGATCTCTGGGTCCTCTAATCAAGCCCTGCGACGGGCTCCATGCTCAGCAGGGATGCTTGAGATTCTCTTTCTCCCTCTGCCCCCCCACTTGCTCCCTCTCAAATAAATAAATAAATCTTTTAGGAGAAAAAATTAAAAAGGTAGACCTTTCCATTCATGAAGTTAGCTTAATGATACAATTCCTATATTGTAATTATTTTCCTGATGACTTGCAAATCCTTATTCCAGGACAGTGTCTGGAGATGTCTAGGGGCCACTTATGTAGTCAGAAGCCACATCTTGCTGACAGATGGGATGGGCACAGCATGGGACAGAGAGTGGCAGTGCACAGGCCAGAACACCCCCCCCCCCCGGGTACTATTTCGGCACCTTCCCCTCCCACTCAGCACCAGCCTAAGGACAGGCACAGGAAATACAGGTAAAAACAGAACCGTTCGTTCTGCCATCCCAGCTCTCTGCAGAGCATGAGGTCTTCTTACCCCAAGGGCCCCCTGAATCTTCTTGTTCATATTCTTGCTTCCTTTCCATTGATTCCACCTGGTCAAAATTCTAGGTTCTTCCATTCTAGAACCACACGGCAGTAATCGTAGGGCTGGGGTGCTGGCCGCAGGGTTTCTGACTCCACTGAGGATCAACATGCCAGTTGAGATCAGGATTTCTTTGGCACCAAGTTAATTTTTGTTCACCAGAAAATCCACCTCGGTGCTTTCATTAAACTTTCATGAAATGGAAATAAGTTGGAGTTTTTTCTAGTTCTTTCAATTCTCCCTACAAATATATAATTTAAACGCTGGTAGCTGTTAAAAAGTAAATTACACGATCAAAGGGAAAGTCTAATAAATAAACTGAAAGGTTTCTATTCTCCCAGGATTTCTTGAATTCCAAATGTGCTTCATTTTTAAAAGGTAAGCAAGGGTTTTAACACAAAAGATTTCACCTAAATTCAAATAGGTTATAATTTAGAACTAAAACACATTCCTAAAAATGCTGCTGAGATCCATTTTTACAACCCATCTCTGCTCTTGTGCCCCGACTTAACAGTTACTATTTTTTTTTAACTCAGCAAAATCTCTCATCAATACACCCCCTAAGAATGCAACTATTTACCTAACACAGCGTGGGCTCGAGAAAGCTTAGAGGCCCCAATCCCTCCTCACTCCTCTAAGAAACCATAATAAAAATGTTTACGTTTTTTGCAATTAAAATGTCAAAAACAAAACACAGCACAAGGAACTGCCTTTAGTCCAGCTACAGGGATGAAGCTCGGACTTTCTAGGATGACTGAGGTCATTAGGACAAGACTAGACTAACAGAGCAGTGAAGGTCAACAGCAAGAAAGGAAAGAGGGTTTGTGTAACATTAGCAAGGCTAAATGTTATCACATTTGCAAAACACCACCAGAATCACAAAGCCATATCGATTTTAAATATGAGGCACCCTACTCCGAATGAAAACATTTCCCCAAAGAAAAGACAATTCCACTAAAGCTGAAACACTATATTCAGGGAGGAGGAGGGGGCAGCGGAGAGTCAGGAGCTTTAAAAATTCATTCTATGGGTTTTCACTTGAAAATGCTTCTACTTGGGATATGAGGAAATGTAAAAAGCTAGTTAACCTTGAAGGTTATTCTTAATGGTTGCAAGTAACATTTTGTTCTTCTGCCGGTTCATTTTGGGGACGTTGGGGGCGAAAGGGAGTCTAACTAGCTTTTTCCATTTCGAGGATGAATTCCAGCCCCACAGAAGAGCAGCGCTGGAATCCCACGATGGCACCAGGGGAGGGTGGAAGCACTGACAAGCTGGGGTGAAGGCAAGGCTGCACACTTCTGTCGTTTCACAAAGTTCAGACCTACGGCCACAGCCCACCCAGACCACATGCCGAATAAAAAAAGACAGACTCGAAAAAACAACTTTCAATGTCTTAACGGGAAAAAAAACTCCACAGGCGAGCCATTCTCCTACTTGCAGAGCAGTTTTAACAAGCTGCCTGGCAACAAATTTTTAAGTGTGCAGCCACGTCTAATGCCATGAGATTGAAGTGTGTGGTGCAGGGCTGCTTTTTTTTTTTTTTTTTTTTTTCATTGCAGAGGCACGAAGAGTCAGTTGTCCATGCAAAGTACATGTATATTAAAGGAGTGAATAACATACCCATTCCGATAGGTCACTGAGCTAGCAAAATAAAAAACAAAACAGTAAATGGATATTTTAGTGGATGCAGGTCTTGCCAAAAGCTTTCAAGTAATTTGAGGAATCTACTGATGCTTACTGTAGGGGAAAAAAAAAACACAAAACCCGATGAGAATAAAGGGGGTGGATTTCCCACCTGGTGAGTATGTGGTTATTTTAGCTAGGAGTTAGCAGTGGCATTAGATGGAAAAGTTTGTTTATACTCCCCTCCCCCACACCGTACAGTGCTGATGTCATCAAGAAACAAGAAGCAGCGTGCTACAGCCTAAATTTGTATGCGGTACTTTTTCGTAAGTACATTTATGTAAGAAATCCACCCAAAGAAAATGGTCAGTACCCCCATCAGGCAAACTTGGAATTTCTTTTTTCTTAGAAATACTGCAAACAATCATTTCACTTTTTTTTTTTTTAACTGAAAAGGTACTTCTTACCATGAACTAAGGTCTTCCAGATGGCATATTTTAATTGGATATGTTATCACAAGTCCAGCTTAAAAATGAATTAGGAGTTATTTGCATATGTTTTCATAAATGTCAGCTTACCCGAGAAACATTAAAACCCATTATATCAGTGTAAAATCCTAAAATCATAGCATAACATGAGAAAGAACTGTCAGAAGGGGAAAAGAAAGGAGGAAGAAAGGGGATATATGCTTAATGACAATTTGGTCTGTGAAAAAACATACTAAAAACCTTAGTTTGGAGGCCTCTCATGATTACTTAATTTCTGAAAATGATGTCTGGCTCTTTGAAGAAAGAAGTTCTGCCAAACCTACGGAATACATCAATACATCCCAAGTTCTTCAAGAAAATTTATAGAGTCGTCAGGTCTCAGAAAAAATAATTATAATTAAAATTACATAGTCATCAGTCCATCTTCATCTTCTTTGTCCACACCAGGGTAGAAAGAGAACAGACAAACTGATTCAGCTCTACCTAAACTTATGGGAGGCAGGGTCTCAAGAACAGTGGCTAACACAAACAGACTAGTATGTCCACAGCTAGGCAGTGAGGGGCTACACACCAGAAGAAGTAAGGTAGCAATGCTTTTCCTTTTTAACTGGGTGAAGAGAGTTCTTCTGCATCTAAGTGGTGTCAGTATTCAGAGATGGTGAAACCAAAGCCCAGAGGAGCAGAAGATTGGCGCAATCAGACCTCCAGTGGGCAGCGCCAGGACTATGCCAAAACCACCTGCCTCCCTGGTTCGTCCCTCAAACAGGCTGCCTCCAATGGGCCAGTCTGAGTGAACTCTAACACAGGATAGAGTTTAAAGAGTAGTTTTTGACATATAAGCTCCCCCAAGCTTTTACATGTAAGAACTACTTCACCAAATAGGTTTATTTTTTAAATACAAAAAATATTATTTTTGTAGCAGGTATGGACAATGAGCTGTAAGTTAAAATAGAAAGGGAAGCAACCAGAATTGGAGTGTTATTTTTCTCCACTTCAAAAGAAAAAGCAGGGCCAAGTCAAGTAAAAGCTTAATGCCGTGGCCTCCTGCTCTAATTAGGGGCCAGGCAGGGGTAATATGTCCAGAATGAACAGCCTGACAGGTGCTTGCACTGGGGGGGTCGGGGGTGGGCTCCCAAATGCGGGCGCTGAGGAGGTGCTTGGGGAGCCTGAGGCAGTGGCTTTTACCAATGACGGCCAAGAAAATTCGGACTTGAACACCCACTGGGGCTATTTGGTGGATCCTGGCTACCCTGGCTTTAGGGCATACGCGGGCAGGTCCTAGGACTTATATCATAATACATGCAGAAGTGACCTTGTAGTCTTTCTCCAGAGGAAAGCTTATGTACTATAACGGTGTAATTAATGCCTGTTAGATTTGATTCATTAAATGATTTTTTTTAAAGTAGTCTTTAAAAGAATGTCAATGGGGATGAGGTTTACTTAGAATTATATACATAGTTCCTCCATCAACCTTGTTCCCTTTCCATACACACACCAAAATAGATTCTCATTCTGGCTCTTTGCTGACAACTAAGAAAGGACGGCAAAAACCTCAGATTGAGCAGCTAAGTCTGGATGATGGGGACCCCGTCTCTTCTACAATATAGAAACGGTGGGAACTCGGGGCTAAGGAACAAAGAGGTAAGGATCCTATTAGCCTTCTTCATTCTGGATGAGTTCATACAAGATCTCTCCATCTGGGCACAGCTGGAGTTCAAACTTCAGTCCAGGGGCTTCTAACTCTCCTCATCAGCACCTGTTTTGATTTGTGCATTACCTACCAATCTCGGGGTGGCTGTATCTTTCGCAGATTCTTTTTAAATGATGTTGCCACCTTTCTGTGACTTTATAAAATGGATGAATGTCCTGAACTTGACTACAAGGTAAGGATCTCATGACATTCACTTTAATGACCTTACACAAATACAGCATAATGGAAGATTAAGTCTCACTGCCGGTTCTAAGGTCACATGGTGCCAGGAGACAATCCTTAGATTCCCAGAAGGCGCCGGCCCATCCTCCTCAGACACGGCAACTGTGGTGTAGACCATGCCTGCGCATTCCTCTCGCAGCTGTGTTGTGTGCTGTATTCCCACTCTAAAGACAGAGGCAAATGAAAGAGGCCTGACGCTCCTTTGAGGGTTAGTGGGCCTATCACATAAGTAATATGGGAAATTAAAGATCTACCTCTCAGTGAAGTTATCTGTGAGGAAAGTTCTTGCAGAAGTAATAGCTTTCCAGGTCACATTTCCCAATCAAGGTTAAAAGGCTGATTGCGTATTAGCATTCTAGACATTTTAGCAACTAAAGTGAAGCATGATCTTAGGTGTTCATGATGTTACGTGTTCTTCCGTCTTATGTAAAGCATAACATTAACAGGTCAATCATAACATTAATGCATTTTATATGTGGTTTTTTTTTTTTTAAGTGGTAGAAGTCTAACAATGATTAAGTCAAGTTTTAGAGAAAACCAGAGCCCTTATCAGAAGGAGTGCAGATGGTAAGGCTTTAATCAAGGCCTTTCATTTTTAAAAGCATTATGCCCATGCACTTCAAAACCCACTTGGAGTTCTGTGCACCTGGTCATGTAACAGGGACTTCTCCTTCCCCTGAGGCATTTGAATATGAAAGGAGGGAGTGGAGCGGACATGAAGAGGAACCAATATATATTTTTGGCACATGTAGAGATTTCTATCATTTAATTTCTACCAAAACCATGAGGTAGGTTGCATTTTGAAGATTTGGAAAGTAAAGTATAGAAAGGAAAAATAATTTGCCCCAGAGGTCACCCGATGCATATAGCCCAGACTGAAAATATCTGCCTGGCTCGAAAGACTGAGCTTTTCTCATGACCAATGCTGCTTGCTCTCTCTTCAAAGTTATTTCCAAGGAATGGCGAGATTGAGGGCTTGGAGGGACACGCAGCCATCCCTTTCAGCGCCATGTCCTGCAGAAAGGGGTTGGGTATTTCACATATTGTAGGTCCAGTCAATCAAAAATGTGAAACTATTTTAATATTTGTATGCAGGGATTTTACTTCAAACTTCAGCCATTTAATTGGCCACAGTGCCAAACATCTATCTCTTGGTAGTTTCTCCAGAATAAAATCAGATAGGATTTAATCAGAGTCAAATTGAACCAAAGATGAATTCAGCTAGGGTGGACTCTGGGGGGTACCCCACGTTCTTGGCCTCATTTTTTCTTCTTTTCAAAGAAGAAAGCTGGGTAAAGCTGGGTCCCACAAGCTACTTGCTATAGCTCAGGACAGTTCAAGAACAAACTCTGTTAAACAAAGTGGACGCCTTTGTTTTCTCTTAGCAAGGGGAATCGCTGAATTGTAAATCCTTGCAGAAAGACTTCTGTACACTGATCACGTGAATAAACAAATGACCAAAGTCATTTTTTCAACATGTTCAGTTGCTGCAACAGCAGTGAACAGACACACCACACGAGGACCAATTTATGGCTAGAAGGAAAAATTACACTCTTCAAAGCACCCCATTTGGTGGCAGTCATGATCATTAGTGAAAGTAATATCTATTTAAAAGCAGTAAACGCCTATTTCCAAACAGAATGGACTGGCATACAAAGGAAGCGTCATCCCACTCAAACATCCCCAGGCTTCCCAGAGAATCATTATGGTCTGTCATGTTAACTCACTTCCTGCACCCCCCCCCCTTTTCTTCCCTGCTGAATATTATCATATAAAATCAAATTAAATACTAATGGTAAATGTGCACAGAAATCACTTCAGGAAAGCAAAACAATCAGACTCAAGAGGTTATATAAAAATATTATTTCTCACGGTAAAGATCAACAGCCCAGATGGAATTGTGAGAGCATTCCAAGAGGGATACGGTAGCTGAAACTGTTAGCCAGGTGACTAGTTAATAGAACCACCAACAAATAACATCTTAATAATTTCAAAAGACTCCAGCTCTCCTTCCAAGTCCCTTCCTCCTAGCTCTAAGATCGCTAGTCGATGATGATGATGATGACGACAACATGTGTCAAGATGAGAACTATTATCTTTGTTTGGCAAAACAGCACAAAAAGGTAACATGACATATGGGAAATTTCAGAGTCTGACCCAACACGGTGATTACTGTTATCCAATGAATATTTAATATAAATGTCACAGATCATTTATTTTGGACTCTAGTTTTCAAAGAGAATGCATCGCCCAATAAGATTTAATGTACTGGTTTTTAAATATGGTAAATTAAAGATGGTCCCTGAAATACATAATTATATTGAGTAAACTTGTCCTCCAACATGGCTGGTATTTAAGGTAGGTCTTATTTGTATGTTCCAAACTAAATACTCACTCTTACAAGTTGGTCGTCACATTCTCTTTGGAAAATGAATTGCTACTTACTATTCTTTTTTCTTTTTATTCTTTTTTTCTTCTTTTTTTTAATGTTCAATTAGCCAACATACAGTACATCATTAGTTTTTGATGTAGCATTCAATGATTCATTAACTGCCTATAACACCCAGTGCTCGAGTGGGGTAACCGAGTGGTGGCTATTTAATTCTTCTTTAAGATAAACCAACATAAGACTATTATTTAAGTGCATGGAAATTAAGAAGAGCAAGGATTATAATCAGAACTTCTGAATTTACTTTGTCATGTACAGAACTTTCTGAACCACTCAAGCTAAATGAAAATGAAGTCCTTTCAAATACACTTTTTGAGCAAAACAGGATAAAAGAATGCTCAAGAGATAGTTTTCCAGTTAACGTAGCTTCTATCTTCCTAATTTCTATCCTCGGGCCACAAGTAGGCAGAGTCTGCCGATCTTGGTTGAAACTGAAAGTGCTAATATTCCAAATCGACCAGTTCCCCCTCACCAAAGTGGTCTATAGATGATAAGTTGTTAGTTTGGGAAAAAGAATGAGGAATTAAAAATAGATTTGTTCCACTGAGCTGAAGGATATAGGCCCATGGAGGAAAGCACTGGAACTGAGGTCAGTGTGAGGCGGAAGCAGACACAGACCTCAGTGAACACCCAAAGAACACTCACTCACCTGTGTTAATGCACTGCAGTACAAAACCAAGCTATTCTCAGAGGGCTGACAAAAGCATATTATTTTAAACCAAAAGAGCGAAGAATCACAAACACTGGTGTTAAGAACTCTAGAAAACTAATTAAACATTCTAATTTTATAGGTGAGCACACTATGGCCCCAAGAGATAATAAGTCTCATGTAAGATCACACTACGAGCTGGAAGATGACCTACATGTAAATACCGGTTCCCCTGAGTCCATGGTCATCTTCTCTTCTACCATAAATGAGACATTTCTTTTTTATGTATGAGTTCATTTGACTCAAG
Source organism: Ursus americanus (assembly GCF_024610735.1). Taxonomy (NCBI): domain Eukaryota; kingdom Metazoa; phylum Chordata; class Mammalia; order Carnivora; family Ursidae; genus Ursus; species Ursus americanus. The sequence goes on from NC_142162.1 coordinate 18,281,777, forward strand.
TGAGAATAAATTGTGCTAGGTACTACAAATTGTTCCTACCTACATGCAGTTTACTCCCCAGTATAGGATGCGGAAAATCAGACTTGCTGTTATAGTACAGAATGAGGAGAACTATTTACTGACTGTTGCTCAAGCAAGGACACCTATCCCAGACTTGTGGGGTCAACAAAGGCTTCTCAGTAGATCTGATATTTAAACTGGTTCCTTGAAGTAGAGATTACACAGGGGAAGACAGACAAGAGGAGGAAGCTGTTCTAAATGGAAGGAATAGCTGACACACATGATCAGAGGCAAAAGAGCACTGTCATGTTTGAGGAAGTGAAAGGAATTCAATACGGCTGAACACTGAGTGTCTGGGGGGAAGTGGTGAGAGATAGGGCAGGAAAGCTGAACAGGGCTCACTAATCCTGAAGGGCTTTATGTCTAGTTAAAGAATTTGGAATTTTTCTCAAGGCAATAGAAAGACAAAGGGTTTTAAAACAGGGAAGTATAATGATTAGATCTGCATTTGGGGAAGAACATTATAATAGCTGAACAAAAAAAAATGGCGGCAGAGGTAGATAAGTACAGAAGGAATCAAAGCAGTTAGTAAGCTGTTGTGGCAAAGGAAGACAGAAGACAGAGGACAGTCATCTCAGGGGGATAGAGAGAGATGTTTGGATTTGAGATATTCGGGCCATAGAATTAAAATACCTGATGATTAATGGATATAAATAGATGTGGGTCATTTGGGAAAGAAAGAGTCAAAATTATTCTAAAAGTCTCTGGTTAAAGACTTTGATGTGGGAGCTAGGGAGCATAAGCCCGCAGTTGAATACTTAGGATAATTCTACTAACAACAGAAACTCAAGACTGCTCTACATTTTCTCATCATGAGTGAAATTGTGCAGTCCTCAAAGACTGAATTCTACTGAAAATCCTCACCAAACTGCTACAAACTAGCTGTACTTCAGTGGGGGTAGTCATAAATCTCTGATGAGAGTTTTTCCAAGAAAAAAGAACGGCCTAAAAGGCACCGTCCATCTCAATGCCCTCCTCACATTTCCTGGCGGATTATGGGTTAGGGAAGTGGAGTAGGTTCAATGTCCTATGCCCTGCTCATGCAGCATCATTGGTGATCTCTTCCATTTTCTGGTGGAAGTTGATGAATCCAAAGGAAGCAGGATTAGGGTTGCTCAATAACAAGAATTAAATACAGAGAGAAAGACTTAGTATCTCTATATGGATCCTACGGTTTCCTGGTTTGAAACTGAAGGAATGAAATAAAGTATGTCCTTTTGGGCTGTGGTGTGTCCCAATCCCCACCTAGGACGTAAATCAGGTACTCACCCCTTCGCCGCCATTTTCACCTGTGTTGGCAAGCATTTCCTGCAGGGCTCTCACAGAGAGGGACTGTTCCAGCACAAAATTGCAGACGCAGAGATCTGGAGGAACATACTGTGGAGATAAAACCAGAATGAGGATACCTACTCATATCAGTTGGGGAAAGATCACACAATAACAATCTCAAGAGCAAAGAGCCTATGAATCAGTGACAGGTGGATGGATGGATGAATAGGAATATAAAAGGTAGATTTCTCTTATTCAAGTTAAGATGGGTTTCAAGCTGGATTCTAAAGGATGAGAAGAAGAAAATCCTTAAGTCTTAAGGAAACAGTGACCAAGACGTCAGGAGCAACTTGAGTGCGGCTCACACATAGAGCATTGCTGAAGAAGGGAAAGGAAAGATACACTGACCAACACTGATGCCTGGGCAGGACCAAAGGAAGAAAGCCACTGGGACCTCATCCACAATAATCTGTAAGAGGGCAATGGACAGACCACAGTGTGGCTCTAGACAATAGTGACCATGCTAGGGAATTTATTTACTTGTTAAGAAAACCTGGATACTGCAGCATAAAGAGGTGATAGAGGGAATTAAGAGCTGTACAAATATAGTTCTGAACAAAGAAATGTCCAGAACTATAAGAACTGATGACCCCTACGACAATCACTCTAATTTATTATGTGCTCAGGTAATATAATATTCATGCTCGTTCTGGAACATTTCTCAACAACAGTTAAAGACAGCCTTTGCTGCATGCTGACTAGTAATAGCTAATGCTGAGTACTTTCTCTGTGCCAAGCACTGTTCAAGTCCTTTGAATCTATTAAGTCACTGAATCCTCATAACCACCCTGTAAGACGGGAATTATTAACATTTCAGTTTACAGACAAGGAAACAAAGGCATAGAGAAGTCAAGTCACTTGCCTAAGGTCATGGCTTCTATTTGGCTGAGTGGGATTCAAATCCAGGCAGTCTGTCTCCAAAGTCTGTCTACGTAATGCTACACTGTTCTGACCACTGATGGAAATATTAAAGATATTTTTCACAACTAGAATATTTTCAATCAGCAAATATTTAAGTATTACACTTATAGAAAACACAGTGCTTGGTAATGAGAAAGATATGAAGACACAACATCATGCTTTGGAGGAGCTTACATTCTACTTTCATGGTACCCCATTTTCCTTGGGAATATAGCTTGTAATCAACTTACAAACCAAGCCTTTGTTTCCTATAGGACACAGGAGAACATGGCCACTAGGAGAATAAGAGGAGTGAGGAATGAGGGCCAGAAGTCACCAACAGCTATGTCTGACCCTCTGGGACAGGTAAAACTCTTTCCAGGGAGCTCCAGTTTAAAAGACAAAGCAAGCCCACTACTAAGGCACAGATAACCTCGGACTTCAACATTTTCATTTTTAAAATAATGAAATGGGCAATATCTAACTTTCCTTTAATTTTGAAGTGTTCCATGCATTCTTTACCCCTCTCTTAACCTCAACGCCCTCAAATAAAATGATGTTTTACTTGCTGGACCCACTATTTCAAGTTTTCAGACCCCCAAGCCAAGAATGGGTAATCCTATCCCAAAGGCTAAGGGCCTCTGGGTCGCTTAAACTTTGAGGACTTTTCTACTAACTAACGTTCTACTCAGGGTCACCACAGTCCGAAATCCTAAAAACCCAATCTTCCTAGAATTCTGGTGTAACACACAATTGCCTGGTTCTTTTTATGAAAATGACTACAGGAGGAAACTATAATCAGGAGACAACAGCTTTTATTTTATATGTTTCTTGCTTTGTTTTCAGAGTCTGTTCTTGCTGTAGGTAATTAACTCATTTGTATGGGGCTTGAGCGAGCAAACAGCTGTTCACGCGGGGCACAGCGTCACATCCAGAAAGTGTTTCTAGAGCACATACGGCATCGTTATGAGTCGCATACAAGATGATAACACACTTCCCTAAACGCCTTATGCCATAAACATGTATCGTCTAACCCAGCTTCCCCAAATAGGATGCCACCGCCGGAAATTTTACAGAGATTCCTTCCCACCACTTCTTAGTCTACCTGGATCTCATGTCACCAGAATAGGAAGCAAAAGAGCCAGGGGTTGTGTGTTTCTTCCTCTTCCCCTCCACTACAGCAGGTGATTTGGAGATTTTTCTATTCAGGAATGTCTGCAGTGATGGTTGGTACTCTAAAGGGTACTTGTTGGCTAATCAACTGAATGATTTCAACATTGACGCTCACTTTTCCCAGAACCCTATGGAGCCCATTCTCCTGTAGACATAAGCGTTCAGAGGCCAAAGTGCTGGAGATCCTGCCCTGGCATGAGACCCTGGGATTCTAAGTCACTTTTCTTTCTTCCCTGGTTTTGCTTTGTTTGGACAGGAGGCGGAAGTGCTCCGCCGGCATCCGTCCTGATGGAGGTCCACCAGCAATAGTCACGGGACACGTGCCAATCATAGTTCTCTTTTCCCTCCAGATAGGGTAGGTCCCAAGGCAGTCATGACGTCATTACTGGTACTAATGGGCCCATGTAAGTGGGAGACAGTGGGCGGGGGGGGGAAGGCACCTCAAATGAGAGCATTGTACCTGCCCTGGTTTACGCCGTTTCCTTAACAGTTTGATCTTTCTACCTCTACAGTGTGGTCCTCGTCTGGAGCCTGCTTGGGGATAAGGTCACACCAGTTGGAGAGCACACAGAACAACACGGGGACAGTGGCAAGGGAGAAGACAGGGCAACAGGAGTACCTGGAGGAAAACAAAATGCAAGTAGTAACTTGTGACATAAACGGAGCACAGGGCCAGCTGGCCTCCTACACCAGCTGCCATCCTTAATTAAGCTCCACACTGGCCTGAGCTCCCACCTCCACGCTCCTCAAGAAATGAGCACAGGCCACTTGTCCATCAGAGCTAATTTGTTTGCAGCATGAGGGTCCCCCAGGAGGTTAGCTCCTTGTCTCTGGGCTCTAGAGCCTGTGCCTCAGTCACTCCACCTGGCAGGTGTGCGGCATGTGTTTACCGAGTCTCAGCACGGAGAGAAGGGCTCTGTTGACATCCGTTCTGAAATAGCCCTTCGTCTCTCCCCCAGCCCCGTCCTCCGCCTAGAGAAGCACGACATTCCCAAACGTCCTCCAGAAAACCCTGAGAATGCAGGGCCCTGAGAAAGCCAGGAACTAGGTATTCTTTTAGCTCCACGATGTAGAAAGTAGCAGAACGGAAAGCCTGTGGACTCTCCACGTTCGGTAAATCTATGTACCATCTTCCTCACTGCACCGAAAGGGTTTTTCTGAGGCTTACTAAAAGCAAGATGGTGGGAATCTGATACTCTTGTCAAATTCACATAGCATTGTTCTGCCTAACACCTCACAATATGCCCTCAGCACTGTGCTGGCTTATACTAGCCAGGCTTGGGGAGAAAGGAAGAGGGAGTCAGTTATGGGGAGGGGGGAAGCCTGTCCTCCATCTACTCCACTGTTAACCACACTCTGTTCTAGCTATCTAATTCTCAGGCAGTGCAGGCTGTTTCGCTAGAGTGGGGGTATCTTGAGAAAGCCATGTCTTTCTACTTTTGGTATCCCCAGTACGAAGAACAAAATGCTCAACGTCCGTCTTCTTGAACGGACTCTGGGTCCTGGTACATAGAAACAAACGTCAGATATTATCCATCACAGAGTATGTGGTTGGTGGTGGCTGTGGGTGTAGACAGATTGCTCTGAGCACTCACCTGCCTGGCTGGGCCTTTTCCCCAACTTGCTTATGATTCCTAAGCCCCTGTCATGGGCCTCCTTCCACTTCTTCATTAATCTACCTGGTTCTCACACAGCCGGGCCTTAATGATACACCCTCTAAATGTATCAACAGCTTTGAATTAAAAAGCACTATAGGGTATATTAGTTAAGTGTGAATTCTCTAGCATAGGACTCTCTGAGGTCCTCTATCTGTTCAACTGCTTATTAGTTGAATGAGGATAAGCAGGTAACTTAGTCTCTCTCTGTCTCAGTCTCCTTTGTAAAATAGAGATGCAATAGTAACTATTTCTCAGCAGAGACAGCTTTTATGTTTAAAGAACTTAAAATAGGGTCTGGTACATAGAAACAAATGTCAGATATTATCCATCACAGAGCAGTAAAATCAAAACATCAATAACTCACTTACATGTTCATTTACAGATCTAGTGTTTTTGAAGTTCTTATTGTGTGTAAGAATAAGGCAAATTCCCTACCCCTCAAGGTTGCGGTCTAGTAGCATGTTAGGAAGCGAATGGACAATTTCCCAAGTATGTTTCCAAAGGCCCAGGGTGAGTAAGAAAGTGAGGAAACAAACAGAACTGAACTTGGCTGGGGTGGAAGGATGGGGAAGGGGGTGGAGCGGGGAGACAGAGAAGAGGGAGAGAAGAAAGAGAGGGAAACAAGCAAAGGGAGGTGAGAAGCAAGGCTGAGGAAGTGGGCATTAGCCTGAGAGGGTTTTGAGTCCCCTTGTCAAGGAGTTTGGATTTTATCTTCAGAGCAATAGAACACCATTAAAGGAAGTTATGCAGGAATTAGTCTACTCAAATTTGTATCTTTGAAAGATCATTGCCGGTCAGTCTGAAGGAGGATAGACCAAGGCAGAGAAATTAGGAGGTTGTTGCCATACACTGGTTATGAGGTGACAATAGCATGAATTAAAGTAATGGTGCTAGAGGTGGAAATAAGAGAATGAATTTGAAATATCTTGAGAAGGTAGGAGAGGTAAGACCAGGCAATGAATTGAATGTAGGAGATGGAGGAAATGACCACCGGTGTTTCTACAGGATGGAAAAGAGTACAAAAAAGTTGGGGTTCAGCAAGAATAAGCTACACCAAATATCAAAAGGACCACACAGAGATGGTAATTACACTTGGCGAATTGCCCACTGGAACCTCCCATTTGGGCCAACAGAATGATGACAAGAGAGCAGAGGCTCTGTGCATGGGTATTCCCACAGATGTCAGCAGAGGTAGGCTCATCTGGGAAAAGAGTGGGAATCTGAGAACATGACGCACATTCTCCATAATAGGAGAATTCCTGGAGACCCAGTCTCCACAGTCAGGCCAATTAACCTCACTTGCCTTTCCCTTGTCCTTTAAGCAGGCAGCCGGTGTTTGGAGCACCACAATACACATTTGCACTGCACTAGCTGCTGTGGGGAACAAAAGAAAAGGCATGGGTTCTGTCCTTCAAGACACTTTTAAACTATTTGAAGAGATGTCTACTGTACATGAGACTTTATAAAACAAAGCACAAGAGAATATTCAATGCTAAATTCCATGTCCTGCAGGACATAGAACCCTCTCAGCAATGTTGTGATTAGAAAAGCACAGCCCAGGCTGGAGGCTGGCCTCAAGAAGGTTTATGTGAACAAGAAGTTCCTGGCACATAAAAAGAACTCAAATTTTTGTTTAATGAATGAACAAGATGGGGGAGTTCTTTCCATTTTCTTGTGTCTTCTTCCCTTCTGTTTAAAATTCCATTAGTTGAAGCAGTATTTTTAAGTTATGAGCTTCACAGAACCTCTGTCCTTACTTTCCTTTGCTTTTTCATCCAACTCCCTAAAGGAAAATGTCAAGCACTTGCGAGTGTCAGGAGTCAATAAAGGAGTAAGCAAAGGAAGGAGAAAGTAGAGAACAATTCCTGTTTACTAATTTTTCTACCTACACCTTCCACTCCAGTTTGGGACTGAACAGTCAGATGCATGCATGTGATTGACATGTTATTATACTTATGTGCTAATGGGTTTACATGGACTCAACCCTACTGCAGGGAGCAGGCTGCAGAGTCTGACCTGCTAGGTGAGGTCATTTCTAATGTCAGTCATCTGGGGAGCAGTGACTGTGAGAACAGAGGCCAGAACTAAGCAGGCAGAGCTGAGGTAGCTGGGAGAAGTGAATCTCACATTCTTTGATCTACATTATGAAGAGTCAACGCAGCCAGTTCTTAGGCAGATGTTGCAGAAGCATCCAACCAACGACAGGTTTGAAGGTAGGATGTAAGGGACTTGGGCAGGTCATTCTTTCCTGTGGCTTTCCATATAAACAGGGACAGGAAGGATGAAAACATAAACCGCATAAAAATCAGAAACCAAGCGAGAATGTTGGAATACAATTGACCTTACATTTTAATTTTTCTTGTGTTATTCCTTAGTGTTTAACAAAAAAAATTTTTTTGAAGTTCTGGCCTGTTTTGGTTGGATTACATAAATTGAGGAAAGAATTTTGGTCTACATGTGAATGGAAACATTAAAGCAAGATGCCTTGGTGGCCAATGGGATGGTCACAGGGGTAATTAAACAGGAGAACCACAAGACAGAAGCAAAACTTGGGGCAAAGCTGAGGTCCTTGACAAGCCAGCTCTCACCAATAGGATAGGTCTATTCAGAAACCTCAAAGCTTCTGAATTTTATTACTGAGGACAGTATCTCAATTGCCCCTTTATGCTCTACTCATGCTGCTTGAAATAGCTTAGTCCATGAATAAATATGGCTGGTGTTTAATCTCATGGCTCTAGATTTCAAATTGTGTCTACAAAGAGAGTCTATTTCTCCAGGAGCACATGTGCTAGTAACAGGCAAAGATGGACTCAGTCCCCAGTGGCCTGGCTTCTACATGCATTGTGTTTGTTCTGTCTCACCACGCCACCTCAAAAAAGACATAACCATCACCCTATGATGGCTTGATGTAATCCTAACTTAAAGACCATGGATGAGAAGGCTTCCCAAGCTTCCTGGCACAGAAACCTAATCTCTCCTCCAGAAGATATTCCAGTTGGGTACAGGGTGGCATTGGATAAGACCAATTCTCCATGGGATAGCAACAGGATGGCCAGAGATGGCATGTGTAACTTGAATTTCAGGAGCTTTAAGCACCTGACAGACATTATCTCATCCTGCTACATACAGCAGACATGAGCTCATTTGTGGACTTCCTCTCTTCGTGATAATACATAATTATTTGTATTGTGTTTATGCTTCAAAGGCAGAACCAGTCATTAACCAAACTAACACCCACACCTTGTCCCAACCAGGTTTTATTTAAATATTTATACAGTGAAGTACTTTTAAACCTACCTTTGTCACCTTTAAGTTTTTGCTATATTATAATGAAAAAAGTTATATAGTGAATGTTTAAATCTGAAAATGTTGCCTAGTTTCTGGATTTCTATAAAAATAAAGGATGGTTCTACAACTGGTTTAGAGGCAACTCAACTGAGATACAAAGGATTGGGTAAAGTGGAGACAAGAATAGAACCCATATATATGTTTTAAATGTATCTGTTTACTTATCTATATAATTTTACCAGGTATTGTGTTGAATTCTTTATAAATATTCTCTCATTTAACACTAACTTCAGCCTTTAGGGAAGAGATATTATAGCCATTTTACAGATGAGAAAACAGACTCAGAAAGGCTGAAAAAGCTTCCCCACAATCCCATGCTAGAAATGACACTTAAAGCCTGAATTTCAAACTCCACTCTTTCTGATCGATCCTGTGTCAGTACTCCTGAAGAGAAGGTTCCATCCCTACATCAAGCTTGCAGAGTTCTAACTACTAGGCTGCCTTCTCTCAAGTCTTATATTTTAATAAGAATCTAAAGGTTTCGTATTAGATTTTTTACTCTCTCAGAATTGTATATTTTGGAAGAGCCACTGGGAATGCAAAGGCTACAACTGCAGTTAGTGAGAGAATCAGAGATCAAGAGCATGATAAAATTGAGGTTTTTGGCAGGCAAGATTGTATGCAGTTCTAAATCTGAGACTGACTTACCACGTAAGTGCTCTCTTCCAAAAGGCAATTCAGCTCCAGGCATGACAGGACAGGTTTCCACCAAGGATACACATGTGTAGATTTTAAACATGTACATATCCAGGTCGTAAACATTTTGAGGGAAAAGACTTTGCCTATCTGTATTAAAAGCTGTTTTCATGAAACAAGGTTAAAAATATATAAAAACTTGCTTAATTTTTATGTTTTAATATTTTGTTATGATAAAGGATAGAGGGTCTTTCTGAAAATATATACAGACACTATTCGAAACAGTTGAGTTCCAATTTTTGCTTACATCTTTGCCAACAAAGGCCATTATATGTAAGGGGTGAGGTACACACATACTTTAAAGTTTTATTTATTGAAGTAATCTCTATACCCAACATGGGTCTCAAACTCACAACCCCAAGATAAAGAGTCACATGCTCTTCTGACTGAGCCAGCCAGGCGCCCCTCACAAAATTTAAACACTTAGCTAGGAAACATTCTTTTTGAGAAGAAGAGGAGGAAGAGGTAATTATCTTTGAAAAGAAGGAAGTGAAGAAGGTCCCTCTGATCGATGCCTCAGGAGTCAATTACAGGAACTCGACACTCTCAGCATCCAGCAGTCTGTAGGTGCTTGCAAGTGAGTGGGGAGAGGGAGAGAGAGAATCTCATGCAGGCTCCATGTCCAGCACGGAGCTCAATCTCACGACCCTGAGATCATGACCTGAGCAGAAATCAAGAGTTGGATGCTTAACTGAGCCACCTGGGCGCCCCTAGGTGCATCTTCATTTCAGGGTTGAGGGAGTTGCTCCAGAAGAACTGACAGCTGTTGAACATCACTGCCGCAGCACAAAGAGACTTACTAAGAAGCAGCCCTCACCGCCATGAGCAAGCAATGGCAGCGTCAGATGCCTTGCTGGCCTGAGGTTTACTCCAAAGCAAGAGTGAGGAAAGGCATGGAGTAAGTTGATCAATGCAAGGGAAAGGGAGAAGGTTATCAAGTTATTAAAAGGTGTTGATATTAAAAAAAATAAAAACTTATAGGAATCTAAATATTTACTTAAGAAGAACACTTGCTGAAATTTATTTAAAGATTTATTTACTTTATTTTAGAGAGAGTGCGTGCACACATGAGCAGGGGAGTGGCGGGGGGGGGGAGGGAGACAAGCAGACTCTCGCTGAGCTGAACACAGAGCCAGACCTGCACAGAGCCCCATCAGCCATGTGGACGAGATCATGACCTGACCCAAAACCAAGAGTTGGATGCTCAACCAGCTGAGCCACCCAGGAGCCCTGATGAAACATTTTTGATGCAAGGAAGGTGCCACTGCCACCTAGAAGCAGGAAATCTAAATTGCAGGACAAATATCCTTTGACAAAAGTCTTGCTGAGAAATGCCAACCAGAAGTGAGGAAGAACAAAAAACACCCATAATCATGGTTTCTATGCGCCATCTGTGAAATGCCCAGATTCTGGCTGTTTAACTGACACTGACGGGCAGACTCATCACAGTCTAGCTTCTCCTAGGGGGAAAGTTTATTAAGTCAAGTGAGAGCAACACCTGCAACATCAGTTATCCTTTTGACGATCCTCAGATTTCTCACAAGAACTACCACAAATAAGCTCGTTCTGGAGGAATGAGTGGAGAAATACGATGGGCTCACAAATCTCCTGGGTAAGACTACTAACATTTCAGATTCCTGGGTGGGTACTTTAAAAGAATATCCCAGGTGACTTTGAAGCAGATGGTCTCTGACCCGAATTTGAAAGACCCCAAAGAGCAACTGGAGCACAAAAGTGAACTCAGGATCCTGGAGAATAGCTGATTCTCACTCTAGATCCTTCCTTAAAGAGTTGAAGTCATCAGAATATAAAATTTTCTTTCAAATGAATAACCCCAAAATTTGAAATCCATATAACTGTTGTTTTTATCATCTTGCCTGAAATGGCCCCAACCAAAAGTAACATGTAGGTGTCCTGGACACCTAGTTTTCTGCCAAGCATCAGTGTTTCTGGCACAGTTAGGAAGAATGTTACCAAGGGCTTGGAAAAAATTAGTGCTGTGAAGCTGGTATTCTTTAAGTAGGAAGGGACAGCCAAAGAATCAGAGACAAAATGCTGGGCAGCTGGGTGGTAAAACTGCCTGCTGGGAGACAGCGGAAGTGACAGGCTGGATGGCTGGTCTGGTTCTTGACTGAGACAAGTTTCTCCCCCTGCCCGGCATGGTCAGCATGTTAAGTAAGAAATGTGCCAAAAGGCGAAAACTTGGAACGTTTGCATCTGGAAAAAACAAGCTGAGTGGCAGAGCAGCAAAACGTACCTACCGTTTATGGACAGAGGTAACCAAAACAATGACTCTTTATATGGTCCTTAAAAAAGATGGCCGTAAATAAAAGCCTAGCTTAATGAGGGATACAGGTAATACACCAAGCTCTGTGGGTAAATAACCGGATCCTAACATCAGCTGTTATTCTGAAGAGCTTGTGTATCAGAAAAGGAGTAGAGCTCGGGAAAGAGGCCAGGCAGCATGTCAGCAAGGACACAGACCCAGCACGCATGTCCCATGTTCCATGACGAAGGCAGCGGCATGAACACCAGCTGGAAGAGCACAGGGTACCGGACGATGGAGTTAGAATGAGGTGTGATGGGCAGAAATACCAAGGGATAAGGTGAAAGCTGAGGGCGGTGGGCTGGTAGGAAAGTCTAGTCTCAACCTAATGTTTATGTGTTATTCTCCAGCTTGATTGACTTGAGTGTTGGTGGAAGATCACAGACCAGCACTGTATGCCCACGTGTTCTCTCCTCCCTTTTGAGTGATGATATGGTTCTTAAGGAATTTGGAAACCATGGTGAGGCTGCTCTCTATCACCAAGGCAGGGCTACTTAGCAGCTGCAGGACAGAATTTGTCTCCTGGCCATTTCATTACTCAACAGGAAGGGGATGACTGAGGAAAGCATTATGGGGCACCAATGAGAATGGAGAAAATGCCTAGCTGGAACTGAAGGCTGACAGAAAGAACAGAGACATTGGGTGCTCAAAGGCAGTGCTGTTCCCTATGGTGCACTTGTCATCAGCATCACTAATCTCTTGAGGGGAAAAGCTCCAACGTACGGGGTCCTGCCTTGACTGCAGCACCAGCTCCATGAGGCTCGTGGACTCAGGATCTCAGGTTGGCAAAGAGCTCGTGGCAATGAGGGCAAGGACAACAGCTTGGCTTCCAAATGGTTTGAATTTTTTTTCCCCATGCCTCCATCGCACTCTCAAGCTGCATCCAGATTCCAATGTGGAAATGAAGTTTTTATTTTTGCCCACTACATGAAGTTTTTGCTTTGACAGAAATAATCGTATCACTATAAACTAAGTTCTGGATTAAAAAATATTTTGGCAGGAGTATATGGACAGATGTTCATAAAATTTGCAGTTATAAAAAAGCCTTTGTGGTGATAAATAAGTCATAAATATTCTTCGTCAATATAGAAAAAGTACTTTTATACCCATATAGAGAACTAGACCCCATCCACTCTAACTGCCTCATAGCATCGGAGCCAAACTACTACCACTAGATGCTTACATTTCCAAAGATCAGTATTACATGCAAGGATTAGTACTATGCACCCCCCATTTGCAAGGGGGCATGTAACACTTATCACAGATATTTTAAAATATGTACAGACAGCAGGGAGTCAACACTGTCAGTCAGTAGCTGCGGGAGTTAAAGACATTCACTTATAATAAGCACTGCTTGAAAAACAATATAAAAAATAAACTACTGGAACCAGACCAAAACAAAAAGCTCATACACAGCAAAGAAACAACAGAAAAAGGTGACCTACTGAATGGGAGAATATATTTGCAAATGATAAATTCAATAAGGGGTTAATATCCAAAATATATGAGAAGGATCTACAACTCAACACCAAAAACCCAAATAATAGGACTAAAAGATGGGCAGAAAACGTGGATAGAAATTCTTCCAAAGATGACATACAGGTGGCCAGAAGACACTTGAAACGATGTTCAACATCACTCATCCCCGAGAAATGCAAATCAAGAACCACAATAAGATATTACCTTACACTTGTCAGAATAGCTAGAATCAAAAAGACAAATAACAAGTGTTGTGAGGGTGTGGAGAACAAGGAAACCTCGTGCCCTGCTGGTGGGAATGTAAATTGGTGCAGCTACTATGGAAAATAGTATGGAGGTTCCTCAAAAAATTAAAAACAGAACTACCATATGATTCAGCAATTTCACTACTGGGTATTCACCCAAAGAAAACAAAACACTAGTTTGAAAAGATATATGTGCCCCTATGCTTATTACAGCTTATTTACAATAGTCAAGATATGGAAGCAACCAGGGACCCGTTGGATGGCTCAGTCAATTAAGCATCTGCCTTCAGCTCAGGTCATAATCCCAGGGTCCCGCAATCGAGTCCCGCATTGGGTTCCTTGCTCAGCGGGAAGCCGGCTTCTCCCTCTGCCTGCAACTCCCTCTGCTTGTGTGCTTTTTCTCAAATAAATAAATATAATTTTTATTAAAAAAAAGAAGATATGGAAGCAACCTAAGTGTCCATCCATGAATGAATGGATAAAGAAGATGTGATACACACACACAATTACTCAGGCTTAAAAAAGAATGAGACCTTGCCACTTGCAACAACACGGATGGGCCTAGGGGGTATTGCACTAAGTGAAATAAGGCAGAAGAAGACAAAAACTGTATAGTTTCACTTATATGTCAAATCTAAAAACAAATGAACAGACAACTAAACAGACCCAGAAGTACAGAGAATGAACTGATGGTTGTCAGAGGGGAGAGCGGTCAAGGGATGGGCAAAAAGGGCAGTGGGAGACACAGCCATCTAGTTGTGGAATAAGTCACAGGGATAATAATAAAATAAGCACTGCTTCAAGTGGTGGAAGAGAGAACTATAACCTCCTCGGGTAAGATCTTCAATAATGTCTTTCTTATCAGGAAACATTCTAAGTATGGAGTTGGACAATCATCTTCGAGATGGATTGAAGCCCATTCTCTCCAAAGCTTCCTTCATTGAAGTGACTGATCTCTTTCACTCAGGGCATAAACCAGCTTCGATCGACATGAGGAACCATTAGGAGACTTAGTCTCTTCCTACTTGAACCCGACGCATCACTCAGCATCTAGTGAAGCTGGCCAGGAAATATATGTCAAATGCTGCCTCTGTCCAACTACCCGAGTTCACATGACCGGGCTATCACTTGAATTCCCCTCCTTTCAGCTCTGCAGAGTAACTAACCCAGGTTCCTGAAGTTCACCTTCAACAATGAGGCCAGGGAATAGATGTTGCAGGACAGATTATTGCATTTCCTTCCCCCTCCCCTCCTGGATAACCAGGCGTTACCTCCAGTAAATAATGACTTTTTAGAGGAGGAAGGGGCAGAGGTAAAGGGAGAGAGAGAACCTTAAGGAGGCTCCATGCTCAGTGTGGAGCCAGATGTGTTACTCAATCTCACAACGCTGAGATCATGACCTGAGCCGAAATCAAGAGTTGAATGCTTAACTGACTGAGCCACCCAGGCGCCCCCCTCTCCTACAGAATGGTTAACTTGTCTCCATGAGAGAGAATGAACACATTGATAGAAACTGACGGAGCAATGACACACCTCAAAAAGCAAAGTCCTTGCTCATGGTGACCTAAGCAAAGCCTGTCAAGACCCTATAGAGATAAATGCTTCAAATTACCCAGTTGCTTTCCAGGGGCATTTGTCCTTATGTTCTCAGTGAGTTAGGGTTTGGAGTCCTATTAAACTTGCACGTTTTGGGAAAGAAGCAGTTCATTGCTTACTGTAGCACTTGGGAACTTTCCATGGCAGGCTGTAGGTAAGTTTGAACGTGATGCTAATGAAGTCAAGGGCGTAGCTTTGCTTCATTTTGTGAGGACATCTACACCCCTAAGCTGGCTAGCTACTTTATCATTAGTTAGCCAAACAGGGAAATAGGTGTCAAAGGCTGATGACTCAAAACAGTTTTCTGGCCCCACCCAAGACGAGGTTGGGGATGGAATACACTCAAATTTGAGAAGCACTGCCCTTCTAGGTGAGTTCTGGGCCAGAATGGCCAGGCTTATCATTTTTTTTTTAAGACTTTATTTGAGAGAGGGAGTGTGCACGCACTGGAGGGGGGGGCAGGAGAGGAACAAGCAGACTCCCTGCTGAGCAAGGAGTGGATGCGGGGCTCCATCCCAGGACCCTGGGATCACGACTGAGCCGAAGGCAGACACTTAGCTGACTGAGCCACCCAGGAGCCCCAGGCTTATCATCGTTAAAGATAAACATTGACATAACTTACTTGGGAGACCAGGTAGTGAGCAAAAGCACGCCACTTATTTTTCAACTTGAACGGTGATCAGGGGAGGCTGTAGAAACTTTCTCAAGAATATCCAAACGTTCTCCTCTTTCGTGGCTGTATTTTTCACCGCAAGTACTCTCCAGCTGTTTACTAGAGGCTCTGCTGATGAGGACACCATGGCTACTTTGTCGACAGTCTCAGAGCTTGCATTAAGTTCTAAAACCTCTCCTCATCTTTGGGTAAAAGAAGCGAAATTGAACCCAGAGTGCACAGCTTGGCAGGGTAACAATTCAAATTTCAAGTCTCTGGGGACTGCTTCTGGGATGGAAGAGGTAGGCTGGAGATCAGTGACCCCACCCTCCGTGCTCCGAGGCGGCAGCGTACCTGAACCACCCCAAAGAGAGGACAGTCTGTTCTGCTCGGAAGTAGAAATATCCTGGGATGTATAGTGAAGGGCTCGAATAGGGCTTGAGGCAAAAATTCTTGATGGAAGTGCTCCAATAAGAAATGGATCATTAGATCAAGGGGTTTTAATTTTGTCGACCACTCTATAGCTAAGAAACAAGTGTTTGAGAGAGGCTTACGGATAGCTCTCGTGCACCAGCTGTTTGCATCTTCTAAAGGCTTCAGATAAGGCTCGGTTGAGTTTAAGTGAAATGAGAGGACAATTATGTGAAAATGTCCTAATAGAGAAAGCAGCTCAATTCTGGAATGACAGCACGTGGAACACTTTGTAATCATTCCCTGAAATACAATGTAAATGAACAAAAACAAATCAACTCTCCAAGGTGTTAGAATTATTTAAAATCACCTACTTGCTGCATGTCGGCAAATGAAGAACAAAATACTGTTCGCAAAGGGTTCATACAATTTTTCAGTTCACGTAATTTGTCCAGGTCACTATTCAAAAGAATGAAGCTTGAGGGGCGCCTGAGTGGCTCAGTTGGTTAAGCCTCCGACTCTTGGTTTCGGCTCAGGTCATGATCTCAGGGTCGTGACATTGAGCCCCCCGTTGGGCTCTGGGCTCCCTGGGGAATCTGCCTGAAGATTCTGCCCCCCCCCCGTCACTTGCGCATGCTCTCTCTCTCTCTCTCTTTCAAATAAACAAATCTTAAAAAAAATTCTTTTTAAAGAATAAAACTATTGCATGAACTGCTGAAAAGGAGAAGTTGTCAACTTAAACGTCTGCAAATCTTAACTTCAAAAACAATTTTAAACACTGCCTTTACAAAACCCTCCTCACAGGACAGTCACAATCAGGTCTGAGGGGTCATCTTGTGTAACATTTTACAGCAAGCTGGAGGGAGAACTTTCTCAAGAGATGGTTGATCTGTGAATTACGAATATGCACATAACGTCAATGGATTACACAGAGGGCCATAATCATGACTCAGGTTTATCCCCAGGTTTTAAAACACCCGCGAGGCTCACAAACGATACGTATGGCATGGCTTGCGTTAAGATTCGAGTTCTAACACAAACGCAGCACATGGTGCTTCTTCCATGTAAAAGCAACAAATGAAAAAGAGGTAATCACAGAGGGGAAAAAAAGGCAAGCCTTCATGATATAATTAGTAAGTTCAGGAGCTGATGGAGGAAGAAAAAATACTGCTAATCGAGACCAAAATAGCAGCTATTAGGTCTGAAGAGCAAAGCACTAAGTACTGCAGAGGAGCCGGGGTATGAATAATACCGACTCTTAATTCACCCGGGGCCATTTGCCTGCTGTGAACAAGTAAGTGACAAGTGAACAGCAGAGCTCTGGGGCCACTTTACACACTGAATAAATTCTTTGTGAAGATTCCCATCGTTAAGGTACAGACTGTCTTTAAATAAAAAGAGGGGACTGGTATCGCCCCAAGCAGGCAAGTTATCACAACAGTATTAATAACTCAAGTAGGAAGGCGAACAATATAGAGGAGGAAAGATCTCGGGGTTAAAAGATTGGATTTTTCTTTTAAAAAAAAAAAAAAACTAGGTCCTCAGATCCAGTAAATGATAAATGCACTGAAAAACCTGACACAAGGGACGCGTGGGTGGCTCAGTCAGTAAAGTGTCTGCCTTTGGCTCAGGTTGGGATCTCTGGGTCCTGGGATTGAGCCCCCAACAGGCTCCTGGAAACCTGCTTCTTCCTCTCCCTCTGCCCCTCTGCCCCCTACTTGTGCTCTCTTTCTCTGTCAAATAAATAAACAAAATCTTTAAAAAGAAAACAAAAAACCTGACACATGTTAAACTTGACTTCTATGCTATTTCTTTGGATTGCTGTTTCCCTTCTCATCTCTTGACAGTCAGAAATAGCAGAACACGAGGCTCAGTGTGGATGTAGAAATAAGAATAAAACTTCCTGAAAGAAAATAGTTGAGCTGCTAATTGAGAAGAACCGGAGCCATGTTTTTCAGAATCTGAGCATAGCTGGAATTGTACTCTGGCCCTTCCACTTAGTGAATTCACATATGGACCAATAGGAAATGAGCTTTTTTCCCCAGTAATAGTGCCTGGCCCAGTCTGAACAATAACCTGATGCAGGGCAGCTGCTCAGTGCAGAGAGCCTTCCCTGGTCCCCCAGGACCGCACTAGAGGGCCAGCTCACCAGGCTGGCACAACTGTAGAGAACACTCCCAGCCATTTCTGTTCACTTGTACACGTTGGACAGCAAGGCTCAGACATGCAAACAGGAGCTCCGGCAGCTGAGAGAAAAAGAACATCTTGTCTAACAGAATGCCTGTCCAGCCTCCATCTCCCCATGCCACCATGAACACCATCCTCCAGAAGCCTGTAGGTTAAGCCCACAAAGGCTTTACCCATTAGCTTTCCTCTTATGTATGGTCATTTCCTTAATGCTCTCCTCTCTCCAATCTCTTCATTTAGCCCCTTCTTCCTTCCAGAACTCCTACTCCATGATCGACGTGCTCCATCATCCACCTGCTGCCTTCTCCCTGAACACCAGCTCCTCCCAAAGGACCCTGCTTCCCTTGGACCTCCCAGTGACAGGATGCTCATTCTCTCATACCTCGTGTGACTGAAGGTTAGGAGGCGGGTTCTGGGTCCTTCTTCCACCAAGACTATCTCCAGATCGTTACTCTCCCACAAGTTAACTCCTCTTCTTTAAGCTTCCTACTCCTGGTAACCTCATTCTCCACTCCCTCCCCCACTGCTGTTTTTGTATTTCCGGAACCTGCCCTTCACTGAAATCTCTGGCTCCTTTTTGTTCCTACTACTGGTGATTTGAACATTCATGTTGTTATTTGTTGAATTGCGTCCTCCCAAAATGTATGAAGACCTGACCCGCAGCACCTGTGAATAGGACCATATTTGGAAATAGGGTCTTTGAAGATGTAATCAAATTAAGATGAAGTCAGTAGGGTGAGACCTGATCCAATATGACTGATGTCCTTATAAGAGCAAAACACCATGTGAAGATAGACACGCACAGAGAGAAAAGGGTCACGTGAAGATGAAGGCAGACATTGGGGTTATGCAGTTATAAACTACAGAACACATGGGCTACCAGAAACTGGAATGGGCAAGGAGGGATCCTCCCACAGAGGTTTCAGTGGGAGCATGGCTCTGCCAAAACCTTCATCTCAGATTCTAGCCTCCAGAACCACCAGGGAGTAAGTTCTGTTATTTTAAGCCACCTAACGTGTGATAACTTGCTATGCAGCCATAGGAAACTAATGTCTCATATGAATAATCCATTACATATCATGGCCTCTCAGTTACTTCGCTTCCTCCTTACCAATGATCTTCTGCTCTCCAGTTCAGCCACCCTCTCTCATGGTCATACACTGAAACCATGTTTTCAAACAAACCACTCCCCTCGGAAACCTCCGACACAGCCCACTGTCTCACTAGCCGCTCATCTTCCAGCTTGCTTGCTCACGCACTCAACTGCTCTCATTACGGGATTTAATCCCTTATTTCTTTTTGCTACCATTCAGCTGAAATTCCAAGATTTCATTGGCCAGTGTCCCAGACTCTCTTGCCCCTGTCACCGATAGTCACCTGCAACACTCTGACACTGCCTGAATTAACGATCCACAAGGACACAGTCAGAAAATTGACAGCACTAAAAACTAATGCTCATCAACGTCAGCTGGGCCTCGATGCTGGGCCCACCCACTGCTCAGCAATCCTGCACTCTTCTCTCTCCAAATGGACAGAACCTACCCATCCACTCTCATCGTTGCCTTCCTTCTTCCTATTCAATGGCATACAAGTTCCTCCTTTACTTGAAAGTTAGTTCCTCCTCTGTTCCTAACACCAGCCCTTTCCATTATACCAGCAATTTTCACACTCAACCACCTCTTCCCTCTTCTGCATCTCCTCCCGCTCCTTCTCCACGTGCACCTTCCTGTGAGCACTTATACACGCTTAGGTCTTTCCCATGACAAAAATCCCTCCGTCCTCCAACCCTCTCCAGCCATCGTGCTCTTTTAGAGATAATCTGCAAGGATTGCCTTTTTTTTCTTCTTCGTTACTTCTGTCTTACTCTTTACTTCCTCTAAATCAGCTTCTGAAAAAATAATTAAATTGGCCTGTGCCTTCATCAGCCCATTGAAAAAACTCTCACCGAGACTGCTGCTGGCCTCCATGTCACTACCTCTAATGGACACATTCCATCCTTATATTACTTGACTTCCAAGTGGCGCTCTACCCTGACTACGCCCCTTTCTTGACGCTGTGCCTTTGCTTTCTGTGGCTTCTCTGACACCACACGTGACTGTTTCCCCTCAGCTCTCAGAATGCTTCTTCTCATTCTCTGTGATGTTACTCTTCCTCTGCTCATTTTTAAATATTGACATTTTCCAGGCCTTCTTGTTTCTTTTCTTTTTTTTTTAACTTTTTTTTTTTTTAATTTATTTGACAGAGATAGAGACAGCCAGCGAGAGAGGGAACACAAGCAGGGGGAGTGGGAGAGGAAGAAGCAGGCTCATAGCCGAGAAGCCTGATGTGGGGCTCGATCCCATAACGCCGGGTTCACGCCCTGAGCCGAAGGCAGACGCTTAACGACTGCGCCCCCCAGGCGCCCCAAGGCCTTCTGGTTTCTTAATCCATTATTTGCCACTCACTCTCAAACCTTGATTTACTAGTCTTAAGCCATTATCTCCGAAGTACCACCGCTGTCCTAACCTCTCCTCTGAACCCCAGACCCATACGTCCAGACGCCTATCAAAATTTTCTCTTGTATCTCCTACTGGCCTTTTGAATCCAACATGTCCAAACCTCAGTTCATAAGCTCCACCGCCCACCCTCTGGCCTAACTTATGCCTTTCCAAATAAATTCCCTTCACTAAAAAAAAAATGCACTCTACAGGCAGCTAAAGCCTGT
Organism: Ursus americanus; assembly: GCF_024610735.1. Lineage (NCBI taxonomy): Eukaryota > Metazoa > Chordata > Mammalia > Carnivora > Ursidae > Ursus > Ursus americanus. The sequence continues at coordinate 18,302,541 of NC_142162.1, forward strand.
AACTCTGGAGTCACACCTGACTACTCCCACCTTCATTCTTTAGCCATCCTATGCGTTCTGTTAGCCATACCTGAATTCAACTTAATTCCTGTCTATTCACTTAATATGAGGAATCCACACAGCTTTTATAAGTTCATGTTCTCCTCTAACAAGCCCCTGTTCACACTCAGCTCCTATCCTTGCTACTTCAGAATCCCTTCACCCCCTCTTTTCTTTTGCATATGCCACAGCTGCACTCAGTTTAATCCCCTAACTAATAGTGTCATCTCCTAGTTCTCTATCTTTTGCAACCTCAATCTCTCCTTCTCTAGATCCTCCTTCTTTGCCTAGAAACATGCTTGTGTTTCTCGCCGTGGAAACACCTCTATAACCTAGATTCTGCTTATTTATTTATTAAATTTATTTATTTGACAGAGAGAGAGGGAACACAAGCAGGGGGAGTGGGAGAGGAAGAAGCAGGCTCCCAGTGGAGGAGCCTGACATGGGGCTTGTTCCCAGAACGCCAGGATCACGCCCTGAGCCGAAGGCAGACGCTTAACGACTGAGCCACCCAGGTGCCTGTAGATTCTGCTTTAATACTATTTTCTCTTCTTCCTTTTTTTGGGGGGTGGGGGGAAGGGGCAGAAGAAGCAGGAGAGAGAGAATCTTAAGCAGGTTCCACAGCTAGCGTGGAGCCTGACTCGGGGCTCAATGTCACCACCCTGAGATCATGACTTGAGCCAAAGTCAAGAGTAGGAGGCCTAACTGACTGAGCCACCCAGGCCCCCCTCTTCTTCCATTTAACACTCAAGTGCTTCAAAGAGCAGTGAACACCCACTGATGAGGTTCTGATTCAGGTAACAGTGGAGAAGCCTACAGAAGAATAACTCTCTTGACATCAACCGTTATAAATTCTGGACAAAAAATTTAAAAAACTGTTTGAAGGCACTGGAGAGCAACCTAAAGCTGGAAGGAACAGGATTCTTGAAAGATGGGAAGCCCAATAAGTGATATATACATTTAATTAAATTTTCCCTGGAGGGTACTTCCTCTGTTCATGGGGTTCATGGGGGATAAACCTCAGGAAAAAGCTACTATGGAGTTGGAGGCCTGATTTTGGGCTGTTAGAATGTCAGGAAATTGAAAAGGAGAATGTTGGAAAGAGCAGATCCACCATAGATGAAAACCCAAAGTCAGCACACAAATGTCCCTCAAATGTTTTGGCCAACTCAACTGTGCAGTATTTCAAGTATCCAAAGGAGGGCAAGAGTTAGAACACTAAAAATGAGTGAAGGTTTCAGCAGCTACCCAACTTTAGAGTGTCAGAATTTGGTGTTCAAGTGTTGTTATTTAGAAGGGGTTGGAAAACACTTCAGGATTTTCATTAAAACTCAGAAGGGCTTTAATCCCAAGAACAAAGACTGTATTCTAGGACTAAAAGCAAAATCAAATTAGACTAGGTCTTCATAAGATCAAGGAGGTCCACCAATAATTTAACTGCCTGCTAGAATAAAATGCAATACTCTTCATGGGAAGATAAAAATGAGAACTACAAAATACCACCTATAATCTTCAGTATACAATTACTAGATATCAAAAGAAATAGGAAAATGTGACTCAATCAACAGAAAGCTCCGTTAGGAGTAGACCCACAGACAATCCAGATACTGGTATTAGTCAAGTATTTAAAATAACTATTATAACTATGTTAATATATTTATAGGAAAAAATGGGAATAATGGCAAAAGAGAAATTGAGGTTACTATGTAAAACCTTAGAAAAGGACTAATGGAAATTTCAGAAATACATAGCTGGAAAAAATTCACTGGAAGGAGTTAATGGCACCTTTATATTAAATAAAAGTATCAGTTAACATAAAGACAAGCCAGTAGGAAATATTCAAACTGAAGCACAGAGAGAAAAATAGTTGAAAAAATAAACCATTTTAGGGACCTATAGAACAATATCAAACAGTTTAATATACAAGCAATTGGAATTTCAGAAAGAGCAAATGTGGCAGAAAAAGTACTTTAAGTAGTAACGGCCCCCAAGTTTCCAAACTTAATTAAAAACAAACAAAACAACAAAAAACCAAAAGATCCATGAAACTCAGCAAAATCCAGGCAGGATAAATGCAAAGAAAACCACCCTCAAACGTAATCATTCAAACTGAAAAGCAAAGATGTTTTGAATCTTTGAAAAGATTAATCCCAATTTCTCTTCAAAACTTGTTTTATATATCAGATGCCTATCAAAATTTTTTCTTGGATGTCTTACAGTACTTTTGAATTCAACATGTTTAAAATCAAAGATAAAGAAAATTCTTAAAACCTGCCAGCAAAAAAAAAAAACAAAAAAAAAAAAACGACTTACTACATATAGAGGAATCCTAAGAATGATAGCTTACTTTTATTTTAAAAAAAGGAGACCGAAAGATGGCAAAACACCGTATTTAAATTGATAAAAGAAAAAAATCAAACAAGGAATTTACAGAGAAAATATCCTTAAAAAATAGAGACAAAATAAAGACACTGTCAGTGAAACAAAAGCTGGGAGAGTTTGTCATCAGCAGACCTGAACTACAAGAAATGCTAAAGGATGTTCTTTAGGCTTAAGGGAAAGCTACTAGATGGGAGTCTGGGTCTAGAGGACAGACTAAAGGGCACTGAAAATGGTAAATATATGAATATTATAAAGGATGATTTTTTCCTTTTCTTAATTTCTTTGAGACAACTGACTCTTTGAAACAAAAATAAGAAAGTACTGCATATTATGTAACATGTAAAAATAAAACATGTGACAATAATAGCACAAAGGATAAAAGTGGTATAATACTACTCCAGACAGACTCTGAGAGGTTAAGGATTTATATTGTATTCCCTAAAGTAATGACTAAAAATAATACACAGAAGAAGAGGAGCCAAATCCAGTTGAAGAGAAAAAACAGAATACTAAAACATATTTGATTTATCCTAAGGAAGGTAAAAAAAAAGAGAAACAGAAGAATAAAAACCAGAGGACACAAAACAAATAGTAAGATGGTAGACTAAAACCCAATGGTATCGATTGTTACAATAAATTTAACTGAATACTCCAATAAAACAGCAGAGATTATAAAAAAGGGGAAGGAATAACATGTAACTGTCTCTTGTTTATGAGGGACATGCCTTCAATATAAAGATATAAAAACAAATTGAAAATAAAAAGACAGAAAAAGATAGACCACAAAATAGTAAGCATGGAAGTTTATGGCCGTGTTAATATCAAAGCATACAATAAGATCAGGGATAAACAGAAGCATTTGATAATGACACAAAGATTAATTCATCAAGAAAATAAAAATCATACACACACACCCCCCTAAGAAGAGAGCTTTAAAATACATGAAACAAAACTGACAGAACTAAAGGGAGACAAAGAGAAATCTTCATAATTTTTAACACGTCTATCTCAGTAATTGATAGAACATATAAATACAACTCAGTAAGAACAGAAGATTTGAACACCACGATCAACCATCTTACTATTCATAAAATACTAGGCAACTGAAAAAGATCCACTTTTTAAAAGTAGAACACGTGGAATATTAAGCAAGATAGGCCACATGTTAGCTATAAAACAGTCCCAATAAACTGCCAAGAATTGAAACCTACAGAGCATGGTTTTGTCATATCAGAATTAAATTAGAAATCAATAATAAAATGTACATCCCACTGATTCACTTTATTTTTAAAAACTATTCACTCGTTGCTTAATCCTTTTCATCTAACTTAACCCAGACTCTTGTTAATATTTCACTTTAAATGTCATAAACATCCTGCTGATGGTCAAATCCAGGCTTTAAAATATTTATTCTTACACTATACACAAAAACAAACTCAAAATGGATTAAAAACCTAAATGAGAGACCTGAAACTGTAAAAATCCTAGAAAAGAACATAGGCAATAACTTCTCTGACATTGGCTGTAGCAACATTTTTTAAATATGCCTCTTGTGGCAAGAGAAACAGAAGCAAAAATAAACTACTGGAGTTACATCAAAATAAAAAGCTCCTGCACAGAAAAGGAAACAATCAACAGAACTAAAAGACACTCCTGACTGGGAGAAGATACTTGCAAATGACATATCTGATTAAGGGTTAGTATCTAAAAATAGGGGCGCCTGGGTGGCACAGCGGTTAAGCGCCTGCCTTCAGCTCAGGGCGTGATCCTGGTGCTCTGGGATCGAGCCCCACATCAGGCTCCTCCGCTATGAGCCTGCTTCTTCCTCTCCCACTCCCCCTGCTTGTGTTCCCTCTCTCGCTGGCTGTCTCTCTCTCTGTCAAATAAATAAATAAAATCTTAAAAAATAAATAAATAAAAATAAAGAAAAATAAAGAACTTCTACAACTCAATACCAAAAAACCCAAATAATCTAATTTAAAACTGGACAGAAAAGGGGCACCTGGGTGGCTTAGTCGGTTAAGGATCTGACTCTTGATCTCAGCTCAGGTTTTGATCTCAGGGTCATGAGTTGAAGCCCTGCATTGGGTTCCACACTGGGCGTGGAGTCTACTTTAAAAAGAAGATGGGCAGAAGACACGAACAGACATTTCTCCAAAGACATCCAGATGGCCAACAGACACATGAAAGGATGCTCAACAGCACTCATCACCAGGGAAATGCAAATCAAAACCACAATGATAGATCACCTCGCACCTGTCAGAATGATGAGAATGAGAAAGACAAGAAATAAACACTGGTGAGGATGTGGAGGAAAAAGGAACCGTCATGCACTGTTGATAGGAATGTAAATTGGTACAGTCACTGTGGAAGACAGAATGGAGGCTCCTCAAAAAACTAAAAATAGAATACCACATGATCCAGAAATTCCACTATGGGGTATTTACCCAAAGAAAACAAAAACACTGACTTTGAAAAATGTACGCACCCGTATGTGTATTGCTGCACTATGTACAACAGCCAAGACATGCAAGCAGCCCAAGTGTCCATCGATAGAGGAATAAAGAAGCTGTGGTGTATCTACACAATGGAGCATTATCAGCCATCAAAGAGAAGGAAATCCTGCCATTCGCAATGACGTGGATGAACTAGAGGGTATTATGCTAAGTGAAGTAAGTCAGAGAAAGACAAATACCGTATGATTTCACCCATATGTGGAATTTGAGAAACAAAAGAAACAAACCAAAAAGCAGACTCTTAACTCTAGAGAACAAGCTGATGGTCGCCAGAGGGTAGGTGAGTGGGGGGATGGGTGAAATAGGTGAAGGGGACTAAGAGTACACTTATGATGAGCACTGAGTGCTGAATCACTATGTTGTACACCTGAAACTAACACAACACTGTATGTTAATACTGGAATTAAAATTAAAAAAAAAATAAAATATTTAACTATTTTAACTAATTCAGTATGTGGGTAACTCATCAAGCAACGGTTTCTGATGACCTCAAGTGTGTCTGACTCCATACTTGGGATAATAAAAAGCTATTGCTTAAAAAGCACTTTGGGGTGTGTCAGGCACTGTTATAAGTACTTTACAATGAGGAACCCATGTAACCGAATCTTCATAATTTATAAGATGGATACAGTTTTCAAGTCAAGGAAATGGAGGCCGAGAGGGGTAAAGTCATTGGAACCGTGGTCAGACAGCTGTTAAACACTGGGGCCTGAATTACCAGCCCAGGCAATCTTGTTCCATGGTCCACAGTCATGTTTCTTAACCACGGTCTTCACTTCAATGCTCACAGACTGGTGGAGGGGAGGCACCGCGACAGGTAAACTACTCTAATTCAGTGCAGGAGACATTTGATCCCACATTCACCACTTGCATGCTCTCTCTCTAAAATAAATAAATAAATCTAAAAAAAAAAAGCTCCAGAGCACACCTAAAACCCTAACTTTCTGTGTCCTAGTCTTATGCTCTTGTCACATAACAAGTTGTTTGGTAGAGTACTTTAAGCAGCGTTTCTATGCCTTATATCCTAAGATAGAGACACTTAGTAATCTTCCTTATTCCTCCAAGAAAATACCTGATGTCATTTATACTAAAAAAAAATTAGCTATAAAAATTTAACATTGCTTCTATGTGCTCTCTCAGAACATTTGCATTTTAATAGTTTCTACTTGATTTAAGCAAAATACATATTTCTAACTTTGGAATGTCAGGCATTCAGAGGACAGATGCAGGAAGGTTGTGGGAGGGGGTATGGAGATCTGCCCAGGTAATCTTAAAATCTAACCACATGGAGAAATATGGCTTTTATATCCTTAAGTTAGATCCAGGATACTCTTTATTGTTGAGTACTACAGAATTAGTGATTCAAGCTTAGAATGAATCATCTTCAGGAATTTCCCTAACTTTGTCTAAATTCTTGTATCCTTCTCTGTAAATGAGATCGATATTTACTCCATAGGGCAATAAAAATTAAATGAGAGCATGTAAGTACCCACTGCAGTAAATGGCATAGAGCACATGATGCCCGATAAATGTAAATCAATCAAAAGGGCTCACATTTTCCACCTGTCATTCTCTCTCATACGACAAGGGAGTTAAAAAAAAAAAAAAAGTTTTATAATAGTTTGGCTTTTCCTAAGACCGTAAGCCCAGAAAAACTACTGCACTCTAAAATAGCAATCAGAAGTTCAAAGACACGTGCACAACCTCAGGCTGAGCCTCATTCTCTGCAAATTTGCACAGGCTTATGTTTTTAGAAGTCAACAGTAAATCTATTCTGAGCTAAAGATAATAAAAATAATAGAAAATAAGTTATTTTTAGCCTAGAATTCTCTTTTAACTTATGCCATCTACATAATGATGTCTGCACAATCGCGGATGTCCAGTCCTGGCTCTGTAGAGCCTATCCAGCTTCTCGGAAGCCCGAGCAGACAATTCTTCGTTTTCAGGAGAGGAGGTGGACGGCAATAGGACTAAATATCCCCTGGAAATTCTCAGTTTGAACACTGGATCTGAAATTGGCTTTTTCATTTTGAATACACCATGACCAGTAAGTGTTCTCCAACAGAGAGGTAGAACTTCATTCTGAAACTCTGGGAGCCCAAAGATTTCAGACATGCCGCTGGCTTTTAAAGGGCACAAGGATGGGCGCCTGGGTGGCTCTGTCAGTTAGGTGTCTGCCTTTGGCTCAGATCGTGATCCTGGGGTCCCCAAGGTCCCGGGATTGAGTCCTGCATCAGGCTCCTTGCTCAGTGGGGGGCCTGATTCTCCCTCTGCTTGTGCGCACGCGCACGCTCTGACAAATCTTAAAAAAAAAAAAAAAGGGCACGAGGGTTAAGTTGTTTCACTTCACAATTTCTGTTTCATCCTATTAAAATGAGTGGAACAAACCTTCGTCTGCTGAAACTGATTTTCAACCAAAAGTTCCCATATGCTTCTTACTTTTTGATGGACTATAACTAAGGAAGGCAGAAGTGAGGATTTGGAAAGGTGTTTGGGTTCCAGACACATCAGACAAGGCCAGTGTAGTTAAATAATTGCCATCCACGAAGATTGCTGTGGGATAAGGCTTACAAAATTCTTTACTCCTTCTGCATGAGAATAGGACCTTCAACTAACTGTCCAGTTTTTTTTTTAGGACAACCTGGTAAAACTGCTGTGAGAATTATGTTACTCGGGAACGCTACTTAAGGTGAAAATGATCCCCGATGGGCAGCCGGACTCCGCACTGGGATGACACCAATGCCCCACGTAGGAAGCCCTCTCTTTGCAATTCCCCAAGTGTAAGACCTTTCTAGCTGGGGGGAGGGGTCCTTTGTGGGGCCCCCCAAAGCTATGCCTGTGGTGTTGTTACAAGAAACCCTGGCTCCTGTTACATGAGGCTTGTAAATCATGGTAACTCTCACACTGCCTGACGCGGACCTCATCTCTTTGCACTCGAGCGGTCACCTGGCGTGAGGGATTCCCACATGCCTGACACATCCCAGCAGGCAAGCGGTGATTCCTGTCCCACTGCACAGACTACTGCCAAGCCATCTATGAGAGTCTCAGGAGTTTCGATGTTAAGTTAAACCAAGTAAGACTCACCCCCTGCTTCCCCAGCTGGTACTGTAGGTACAAAATAGATAATATGGGCTAAATGAAAAGTAAATTCCTGGGAACAAGTTTTCCACTTAAAAATGACAGTAAAGGGCGCCTGGGTGGCTCAGTAGGTTAAGTGTCTGCCTTCGGCTCAGGTCATGATTCTGGGGTCCTGGGATGGAGCCCCGCAGCGCGCTGCCTGCTCCTTGGGAACTCTGCTTCTCCCTCTCCATCTGCCGCACTCTCTGTTAAACAAATAAAATCTTAAAAAAAAATTTTTAATGACAGTAAAAAAAAAAAAAAAGTATTTGCTGTTATTGATAAAGAAGCAACGTTTCCTTTCCATGTTTCCTGGTCTCTGGTTATAATTCTGAAGTCTTTCTTATAAAACAAGACACCTTTTAATTCCTGGAGCTGTGCATCTTTGAAAGGGAAGTCTGAATAACAGTGCTTCCATCTGCCGAGCTGCAGTTTCAGAAGACCTTCAGAGAAGAGTGGGCCAGGGCCAACAGAAAGTCAAAAGAGCGCTCCAAAGTGTTACATGGTCTCCATGTCTACAGCAAACCTTGGCATACTTTTGCTTCTCATTCTTCTACCTTCTCACTCCTTGCTTCAATGTGACCTCCTTTTCTTAGGGCTGTATACGAAGAATATCTTTTGAGAACCTTATCTCTTCTTTCTCAGAGGTCTGTCTTCTCCCTAGAATTTATCTCAGTTTTATCTCTGAGCGGTTAGCTTGAAATACCCTTAACTAGGAACGCCAAGGTCACGGTGGCTCTGTAGCTGGTGCTTAGAGTGGCGTTTGAGGTGTGTGCCTCACACTCAGTGCAGGCTTGGGAATACACCTTCTTACTTCATTGCACGCCTTATGTTAGCCTCCGAGAACCTAAGAATGGCACAGGTGGTTGTGAAATTTGATGGTAGGGAGTTAGGGGAAATACTTCATGGAAAGGGAGGGGGGAGGCCAGAAGTGATGTGTGCACAGTGTAGCTGGCTGCAGAAAAGACTAACGTCTCAGAAAATGGTGGCTAGACAGCGGCTCCCTGGAATGGTGACGGGAAGAGTTGAGAAATTTCTCTATCCTTTCCATGAATTTGACCCTGTTTTTGTTTTGATTGGTTTTGTTTTGAGAAGTGCTCATGGTGCAGTTTCCTCATACTATATATAAAAGAGACACATACTCATGCAATGACAGTGGGCATGTCCACTGTGACAACTGGTGTATCCTTTGGGGAAAGCAGTTGAATACTGTTCATGCTCTTAACAGCAGTCATTTTTCTCCTGGACATTTACTCTAAGAAGCAAATGTAAACTAGCAAAGCCACATACATGTTTTTTTTTTTAAGAACCATGAAGACTATAGAGCATTATGGAACTGGCTAAAATGTCAAAGAAAAGAAAGCAGAATGCCTATATATCCACTCTGAGTACGACTTTAAAAACATATAGGTGCGTGTGGACAAAGACTGAATGAAAAACAAATGAAAACAGTTGTGACAAGATGATAAAATTATAATATGTTACATCTCTTTTTCTAAATTTCTAAACCTTGTTCTAAATTTAAAATGAAAAATTAAAATAAGAACACTTAGGGCTGCCTGGGTGGCTCAGTCAGTTAAGTGTCTGACTCCTGATTTTGGCTCAGGTTGACATCTCAGGGTCATGAGATCGAGCCCTGCATCAGGCTCTGTGCTCAGTGGGGAGTTGGCTTGGGATTCTCTCTCCTCGCCTGCTGCCCCTGCCCCACCCTGTGCATGAGCGTGCGCTGTTTCTCTCACAAAAATAAAATACAATAAGAATACTTAGTCAAGTGGGTGTTAGGAAGGATATTTTCTCATCCTCAAATGCATTTATGTGTGGTATGGGTTATTTTTATTCCTAGAAGATACAAAGAATTCTCGGGTTAGGATATATAATTGTTTTTCATCTGGTTTAGGTGAAATTAATCATAGTAGTCAGTTGTTATATAGAGTTTACAATGTGCTAGGCACTTCATACGCATTAACTCATTTAATCCTAATAACAACCTTTTTAGGTAGTTACTATTAAATGCCCACTAAGCAGATGAGGAAACTGAAAACAAGTTTGAGTGGCTTGCTCGCAGTTACATGACTAGCTGGTGGTTGAGAACTAACTTCTTGATTTCTAATCTAGTGATCTTCTTAGTATCCCGGACTGCTGGGAATGAAAAGAACAATACCTAGCTCAGGTCAAAAGCAAATGAAAAAGACCTCAGGGAAATCAAGTCTAAGACCTCTAAAAAGAAAAAAAAAATCTTCCTTTTCTTTTGCTCCCCTTTTTAAGAGTTATTTCTTTATCATGGGGGGTGCAGATGGAGAGAAGCAATCTCAAGCAGAGTCCCCGCTGAGCTCAGAGCCTGATGTGGGGCTTGATCCCAGGACTCTGAGATCATGACCTGCGCCAAAATCAAGAGTCAGATGCTTAACTAACTGAGCCACCCAGGTGCCCCTCGCTTTATTTTGATGGGACTCTGTCATACTGGCACTGGCCATACATGTCACAGATCGACATTTGTACTCAGGGATGAGTGACCTCCATGGGAGGGCAAAAAAGTGGTGGGGACAGGGGCTTCTGGGAGGCATGGCCATCACGGTGCACATCTGGTGCTCTAGGATTTGGTCGAACTAGGTATATGTGTCTGTGACTGTGTAGGTTCCTGTGGAGAAAGGACATGCCCATCGCGTGGGCCTACTGGAAAATACAGAAACCATTTCCTGCTTTAAAATAAAAAAAATGAAGAAACATGGTTCTGTGAGAAAACTGAGCTCAGAAGGTGGGATGGTCAGTTGTACATCAATGTGGCTAGACTATAGGACTCCATTGTTTAATCAAACACCAATCCAGGTTTTGAGGTGAAGGTATTGAATAGATGTGATTAACATCTATAATCAGTTGACCTCAAGTAGAAGTTACCCTTGAGAATGTCAGTGGGCCTCACCTCATCTGTTGAGGGCCTTAAAAAAAACAAACAAACTGAGGTTTCCTGGAGAAAAAATATTCTGCCTCAAGACAGCATTAATTTCTGCCTGAGTTTTCTAACCTGCTGATTTGACGTGCAGATTTCAGACTCGCCAGCCCCAATAATTGCAAGAGGCGATATATTCAATCCCTATCTATTTTTCCACCCACCCATCCACCGAGAGAAAGGGAGGGATGTTTCTCTGCAGAACCCTGACTGATCTAAAGGTCTGGCCGGGACAGCAAAGCACTGTCATCATGCTGAGTACGCGGACCCACTCGACATACGGATCAAGAAAAGCAGAGATTGTCTTAAAGTGCGGCTGAAGAGACAGGACATGACATGCCACCACACAGGCAGGGACCAGAGCAGACACTCTTCTCTGCCCCCAGGTCACTGTGGGCAGGTGGGGATGATGATCTCAGCACAGTCATAACTGAGAGCAGCGTGCTTGCTGAGAAACACTGGCCCAAGCACCCGTGGACCCCTGGAGCAATCAATGACAGCTGCGAGTCAAGAACATGCGCTCAGACTTCTAGGAATTATCACAACCCGATGTTCTGGGAGGTTGAGGACACCCTCTCGTTCGAGGGGCTGACAGGGCTCAAAGCATCACTGCTGTCCTGCTGACAATGGCAGACAAGGCACCACTTATTCTTCACTGCTCTGGGTTCCTACTGCTGGGGAGAGGTACGGTTTAAATCTGACCTGCTTTCCCTTTTAAAAACAAATGTGTTCTTTCTCACTTCTTCCTCATCACCCTCCTCATCCTCTCCCTGCAGCTCCTTCCCCCGCAAATGACTGCCGGGAGGCCAAGGGGAGAAGGTGCAGGGCAGGCGATCGATCTTACCTTGGCTTCTGAAGTGGGCTCCAGGAAGCACAGGCGGTTCCCAAGGCCCTCGGCTGCCAGGCAGAACTTCCTTTGCTCCTTGTGAATGTTCGCGATGCACTGGAGAACCACCTCATCTTCCTGCCGGGAGAACAGAGACACACCTGTGAGTGATCGGGGGCCGCCTCCCCACGTGAAACCAGGTCCCCAAGTCACCTGGCTGCATCGTTATCAGGTACACCGAGAGGTACGTGCTTTTGCATGGGATACAGAAAAGGAGAGCGTGCCATCCACACGGCAGTGCTGCGCACCTCCCGAGTCTGAACTCTCAGCTCCGGGGTGGGGTCAGCGGGAGTGGGTACACGACATCTGCAGCAGGAGCCTCACTGCGGGGACACAGGAAATGCCCACCGTCCAGGGGAGCAGAGAATTTCAACATGTGGACGGACACAAGAGTACATCTAAGCAATCTCTACATAAACAACAGGAATGGGACAGTGAGATGTGACTAAGGGGAACAGAGACAACAGCAGAGGTCAGGCAGAGATAGGATCTGTGGAGAGAAAGTCCATTTGGCGTCAGGCTTGGATGAGGCAAGAGCCGTGCTGTGGGGGGAGAGGGCGTATGTAGTGGGTAACGCATGTGCCAGGGATGACAGAAGGAAGCTGTGGACGGTGACAGGAAATGAGTCCTAGACATATGGGAAAGGAAGGCTGAGAGAAGCCCGGGGATTCACATTGGGAGGAGGAGCTGAAGGTCAAGTAGAGGAACGACTCCGAATTCTAAGGAGGGGGACCTCTCTCCCATACATCACTTTCAAAAGCAACCCTTCGGAAATTTCAGAGACCTTGTTTGAATGGCAGTCCTCTCGCTGATGGTCCAGAAACGAGGTCAACCTCGATTTACACTAACACACTCCTCTCTCGCACAACCCTGCCTGAGGCTGAGAGGAAAGCATTTTCCTTACCATTCCTTCAATCTGTCCTCCTATACCCCACTCTCCCCACCACTTAACTCTACCTCTGTGTTTCAAACATCAAAACCATTTGCAGGTATGGGTGAGTTAAAGGAATAATGAAATGAGGGTGAGTTGGAGCGTCCTCCTCAGCAAAGCTCTCCTGTTCCCCTGCCTCACCCCCACGTCCCATGGTGTGAGTGTTTATCCCAGAGTATTGGACAGGCAGATTGAACAGAAATGGTTTTCCTTAAAAGGTGACCGCTACGTTCCTAGTCATATGAAACAATAAAATCCTTCCATCTGATGCGAAGATAAAGAGATTCAATAGTAAAAGATCCCCCCCAAAAAAGATGTCTGCTGGTATCCAGGGATTGGTCAGGGGCTATAGGAAAATGTGAGAAGTCACAAATCACAGACATATGAAAAGAAGATTGAGAAAAAAAAAAATGCTCCACACTTTCACTAGCACGGAAATGTCACTGTTTATCATTAAATTGAATCAGTAATAATTTCAAAAGCCTCTGCTTATAGTGAAGTCAGGATTCGTGGTCTTCGTTTGAGTTGAGACAGAATAAACCTCCAGAATAGCACCATACTCTCGAAATGTGGATTCAGTGAAATCTCTGCAGAGAACTGAAGTTTTCCCCAAGGGGAGGCTTCCCCCCTGCTGCTCCGCTCCACTCCTGTGGTGACCAGAGGAAATCGCAGCCTCCCAAAGGGCACGGGCAACAAGGGAGCTCTCCCAGTTGTCAGAATGACTGAGGGGCGCTATGTGCATGGCCAAAAGGGTCACGGGAGTTAAGTGGTTTGTACTGCAAGAGGCAGTCCTCCAAACACATAATTTTTCTGCCCAAAATGTCAAGAGGACCCCCTACTGAGGAATATTTAAGTATCTCTCACCTACACACAACTCGCCAGCAAAAACAAAAACAAAAAGAAACAGGCATTTAGAAATCACAGGAGTGTGTTACGGACCAGACTTAACAGGAACGGGTGAAAGTCGACAAAATTCTCTCCTCAGCTGGAGTTGAAGACACCTCTTTCCATGACCTCATTTCCCAGGCCCACTCCACTCTGAGGTGCCCACACCACCTTGGCTTGACCTTGCACTGGCTGCTTCTCTGTCCTCTGAAACGTAACCTGTCCTCTAATTCACACTTTCCTAAACCTAGGCCGCCCATCGGCTAATGTGATAAAGGGACCCACCCTGGCTGACCAGATGTCTGAAGAGCAGCCCAGCACACACTTTCCCGGGTCCACCATCTGGGCCACACACAGATGGGCCTGGGACTCTGAGCCAAGGCTCTCGTTCTCCAAACGCTTCCACGTTTTTCCCCATGCTGGCTGGGGCCGGATGCTCCGTGCTGACCTGGCTGCAGACAACACCTGGAGCGGCAGCGCTCCGCAAACCTTCAACAGACCGACATCTTGAGCTTTGAGTACTTGACGCTGTCATCTTTGCACCCAAGTTCCATGTGGAACCACAATCAAGTCAACCCATCTCATCACTTCTCTCACTCCCTGGTTAAACACAGAACACAAGTCCCTTCAGTTCACTCCCTTGTTCACTCATTCCTGTACTGATGGACATTTTCTTCTTCTGTTCCCTCTCTCCTTTTGTCCCTTTGCTTTAAATCGAATCTGGGTCTTTCCAGGGGATACCATTTCCAAGGAACTCCCTGTACTTGGAGGCTGCAGATTCTTCCACATCTAGTAATTCCCCTCCCCAGAAGCTCGAGCACTCCTCCCAACCCTTGATGCCAAATTCAGATCGTCACTTTCCTACTCAGGTGCAAAACTCTCTTATTTTGAGGCACGTGATAGCCAATCTCCACATCTTCTTGGGCAATCTATCAACATCCTAGTTAATTCTCCCACCATTTATCTGACTCTTAATGGCAATCAGAAAATCTGATCATTTTTGTGTGAATTCAACACACATTTATTGACTACCCTCCGGTGACGAAGCCTTCTGCCAGGGTACTTCAGAGCACAGCAGGTTTTATGAGACAAGATCTATTAATACTGGAGTATTGGAGCTGACGACCGAAAGGCCAGCACGTAGCCTTTGTCCCTGCCACTTGAGCCATTATCTCAACTAACTTCATGGTTCATGTGGACAATCTTTTCAAAATGAACACCTTGACCTGATTACTTCCACAGTTTTGTAACACACACACTATGGTGAACATTCTTTGTCAAAATTTAGAACAATTCCTATTCTAACTCCAAAACTAGACGATCTTACTCAGAGCCAGACTATCTGGCTCTATGAACCCAGTCTTCTCTTTCTTGCTCTCTCCTTCTCTTATGTTCATGGTTCTTGCTCTCCTTCACCAGGATTTCCAGTTCCCTAAGGGTGCTGCCATCTCTTCCTCTATGCCAGGAAGGAAAAGGAATTTTTGATAGAGAAAATAAAACAACTCTTCGGTTTTATCAACTTAAGGGATTTTTTAAATAATATGTTTTCAGCTTGTCTGAACTTTGTTTTCACGAGAACAAGACCATAAAACCTTCCCTTTTTTGTAGGACTCACAGCAGATCCAACCCAGTCAATATCAAATCACCACCTCCCGCCATCTATAAGACCGAGACAAAATAAAGAGGAAGAAAGTGCTAGGTCAGAAGGCATAATAATCAGTAATTAGACTTTTTAGACCTAGTCTCTGTCCTTAAGGATGAGGGGTACACACATCTTAAGTTCCTAGGAAAAATACCAAAGAGCACATAAGCGCTTCCTGATTTCTACCTAATACAACAGAAGGTCTCTGCCCACTCTCCCGGAAGTGAGTTCTCCCATCTGCCTCATCTCTCCTCCATTCCTACTACCTTCCCATCTCCCAAGTAAGTCTTGTCTAGCATCCCTAAAATGTTCCTTCTTGAAACTCTTCTGCCCCTTTATTCAACTCTGTGTTCTTCTGACTTTCTGATGGATCCTTTCCATGTTCAATTTCTCCTGATATCCCTACATATAGGGATTGCTCAAGGGTGATCTTCCCTTAGCAATCTCATCCATTCTTCAGGCTTCCAGTTTTATCCGGAGGAGTTCCTGGACCATCTGTACCTCCAACCTGGTGGTACTCTAAGGTTCCAAACTTCCACTTACTCCTGACCTTATCCGTACACTGATCAACACCGCAAACCAACATGTCCCAATGCATGCAGACACACTTTTCAGTCTGCTCATCCTTTTATGTTCCCGTGTTTGCTAGTGACACATCCAACCTCTCAGCACCCAAGCCCAAACATCATCATCCCCTGTGTCTGAGCCTTCCGTCCTGCCTGTCCTATAGCACACAGGCCAGAGAAGGAACAGACTGGAGGTCTAGAAACCAGGACACGCTGTTATGACGCTTAGAGCTTCTTTCTCTGGTCTGTCACCAGAGGCACAGCTCTGACCTCACCATTTTTCTGTTGAAAATCCATAATGACCTTCTCTCCACTGTCCACACAGCAAATAGAAATTCCTTAAACCAGCATCTGAGGACCTTCGCTTTCTGACCTTTTCCCCCCAACTTCTTCCCTGTAGAGTTTCTTTGCCTTGTCCACCCCTTCACGCTTTTACTCATACTATCTGATTCTAAAGCTGCCCTGATTTGCCTCGTTTTTCCATATGCATATATTATCTATCCTCCCAAGCTTAGTCCAAATACCACATTCCTTTATGAAGCCTACGTAATCTCTCCTCTGTCCAAATTTCCATAGCAGTATCACCATAATCTTGCATTATGTTTGTTTACATACATGCCTTATCCCCGACTATGTATTTTTGAAATGGCTCACACTTACTGATCTTTGTGATCACTGTGCTTTATGAATAATAACCCAGCTAAGTTTTACCCCAATGCTATGGTGTCAGTACTATTGCCACCTGCACCTTGACACAGGAGGAGCCCCTGCACAGAGCAGTTCAGTAACTTGCCTACAGTCTCATGGTGGAGAGGGGTTGAGTCTGGTACCCAATCCAGGCAGTCTGCATCCATGCTCCCTCTCCCAGCGCTCTCAGCTGGCTTTGCACCCCTGAAGGCAGGATCCACATCTGGCTCACGTTTATACCTATCAGGATACTCACTAGCATAGTGTCTTATGCACATTATACACCCGGTTATAATTTATGGAATGCATGTGCTTTTTACGTGGTAACCCTAGTTAATACCAAACTCAGTGCAGAAAACTGCTTCCCCATCTAAGCTGGGAACATAATGTGTTTGGTAAAAGCATGTTGACTGATTGAGATATGGAATCAGATTTTAAAAAGAGGTCTGTCTACTCTCACCCATGTAACAATAATTACTGTAGAAAAGGTCACTTTTCACTGATGAGTCAGAACTGAATAATCTCACAAGAACAGATGTTGACGTAAAAAAGTAGAGAATAAGCAATAATAATGAGGCTTTGAAGCCCATTTCAGAAGTTTTTCGTTTCTGTTAATTATTATTGATAATAATATCAACTCTTCATTCCATACCACACTGCTAAGATATACCCCCTTGATTATTTAACATTAACAATAACACAATCATTTTAAGAATGAGGATACCAAGGATCAGAGGAATCAGGCAATTTTCATCAGGGAAAATTTAATGAACAGTCATTACGTGCCACCATATCACAGCATCTCAATTTTGTCTTTACAACCACCCTGTAAGGTACATATTAATATCCTTTACATTTGTAGATAAAGAGGTTGAAGCACAGAGAGGTTAATTAATTTGCCTAGCACCACACAGCATGGAAATAATAGATTCTGACCTTGAACCTTGAGACTCTCTGAATCAGGAGCCTGTCCTATGCACCATGATTGACCTTAGTAATAGGTCTGAATTCACATCTCCTTGACTTTAAGACCCACGATGATAGTGTTGATAAAAATAGATAACTCCTAGCCACCACACATGGCCATACAACATTGAAAAGTAACCAAATCACAGAGCACAATGCCAGAGAGAACAACCAGAGAGCTAAAAACCAAATAATAAAATTTTTCTGCGTCCAAGGACTAACACTGGAAGGGGTGTACCTCATTCCTAAACTTGTAAGAGAGGGGGAGGAATGATTACAATCCAAGGTCTATCATCTGTCAGCATCTCTCCAAGCTATGCGGTTCGTAAGCGCCAGCTATTCCTGTCAAAGTTTCAGCTTGTGGTGGTGTTGAGTGATTGTCCCTGAACAAGGATATACAGGCTTTGGCTCTCTTGGCTTAGATTTCATATGATCACAGGTCATCTCTGACGAAGTCAAGTTCTTTCTACACTCCTCCAGCTGAAGGACCTTGAACTTGAAAATGAATGGAGCTTGCCTATTCTATCCCTACCGTTTCTCTCTTATACCCTGGGCCCCGGCCCAAGGGTCACAACAACCATGTTCAGAGCTCTGTGTTGATGTCTGGGGGCACCTTGGCTCCCCCTCTTCTCCCTGGGTCATCTGCAAAGAACCCTTTGGGATAAAACAAAATGGCTGACAGTCCTATTTAAGGGAGATCATTAGGCAGCTGATGACAGCCCTATAGTTAGATCTGCACATCACCAGTACCAAGAAGCTCGTGAGTAGGGAGCGCGTGGGACAGAGTGCAGTCCAGCAGATTTCATCGTCCACGTTTAAGTGCAGGCATTACTGCAGAGGAAAATCCATAACCATTTATTGCTTTAAAAAGGAAGATGTGTCCCAGGCACTCATCTTGAACATCAGACACTATGTTAGGAAACTGATACAGTTAGAGCTATCTGCTTAATATATGCAGACACGGGTGAGAGCGCTCACTGTCAGGCTTTACCCCAAGCATCTCTTAAGTGAAAAATAAGTGGGCTCTTGAGACGACGAGACTATCCCTCAATTATTTCACAAGGATTCATGGTCCTGGTGGTTACTCTATGTTCTCAATATCAACCATTCTGACTATTTGCTTCCTTACATTCGCTCCTTGGAGGCAAAAGCCTCTCATTTCCCTGTGAATCCTCAGTGTTCTGCATAGTGCCTGGCAGAGTAGAAAAATAGAAATATTTATGAGTTTAGTGAACAAATTATATACTTTGAAAACAGCTATTAACAAAAATGCTTATGCATAAAGACTGCATAAAAAAATCTTCATTTTCTTACTTGAAGGGTCTGGAATGCCAACATGGAAATAGTGGGGATTATACAGAAGGGACTAGGATACCTTGCTTCCACAATGGCCCTATAAGACAAATATTTTTAATCCCATTTAAAAATTCTTGAAGCTAAAGGTTATAGACTGAGGGAGGCCTCCAGCTAGTTTAATGTCCAACTCGCAGAAGCTGACGTTATATTGTGTCCCTAGAGACAACTTTTCTATAGTTTTTCTCTTGCTGTTGTCTGTTTTTGATGTAGTAGGATTACACCTTTGGAACTCCTCATTGTTCTTCCAATCTCTCACAAATGGGAGATGGTTTCCATCTCTCGTTCCTTACTACTCACTGATAGTTGCAAAACGCGTAAAATGGAAATTTCAGGATCCCAAGAGATAAAGTTGGTATAGTTTATAACTCCTTCCTTCTTTGAAAACTTTCAGCATTTGGCTCATAGGGTAGACTTTCTTTTGGTTTTACCTCTATCCACTAGCAGATCCTTCTCAGTCTCCTTGGCTGGCATACCTTCCTCTTCCCCTCTCTGCTGCTCCCTGTAGCTCTCCCAGACTGTTCTTTTGAGTTCTTTTCTTTATCGGCACTCCCCTCCTTCATTATCTCATTTGCTTTCATGGCTTTAAAAACCATGTGTACGTGAATGACTCTCACGTTTGTATCACCAGCTTAGGCTTCTCCCCTGAACTCCAGCTTTTATCTCTAGCTGCTTAGTATCTCCAAAATCCAACTCCTAATGGTCTCCCCCGAGAATCTTCCCAGAGTCTTCTCTGTCTCAGGACATGGCAACACCTTCTTTAAGGTCTTAGACAATAAATAAATTAATTGAAAACTGGAGTCCTATTGATTCCTTTCTTTCTCTCACCTCACATCCAAACCAGCAACAGATCCTACCCATCCTGCCTTCTGAATGGATCCAGCCGGCCCACTGTGCAGCTGCCGGCACCGTGGCTCAGGCAGCAGCTCTTGGCATGTTTCCCACTCCTACCTCTTCTCTCCCCCCACAGAGAAGCTTTTCAAACCTGAGATAGATCGTCCCACTCTTCAAAACCTGCCAGGGGCTCTCTGTCTCCCTCAGGAAAAAGGCAGAATTCTTACTGTGGCCTGTGTGGTCCTAAAATTATGCCCATCTCCCAACAACCTCTCTTCTATCACCCTCTTGCTTGCTCAGTTTCAGCCACACTGACCTCCTCCTAAGAGCCCCAGTTTTTGAAGCGTGACTCTCCCTCACACCTTTGTGCTCAGTGCTCCCTTTGCTCAGAATGCTCCCCAGATGCCTGCGGGACTCCCACCCTCACTTCCTTTAGGTGTCTGCCCCGTGTCTCCGCAGCAGAGGGGCCTTTCCCGATTACCCGATGTACAATTACAACCTCATTCTCACTCAGTGCCGCCCATCTTGCTTAATTGGCTTTCTTTTCCAACTAGCACTTACCACCTAAGAATATACATATCTCTTAGTTCTCTCCTTCATTAAAATGCAACTCTCCAGGGTGCCTGGGTGGCATAGTCATTAAGTGTCTGCCTTCGGCTCAGGGCCTGATCCCAGGGTCCTGGGATCGAGCCCCGCATCGGGCTCCCTGCTCGCTGGGAGCCTGCTTCTTCCTCTCCCACTACCCCCGCCTGTGTTCCCTCTCTCGCTGGCTGTCTCTCTCTCTGTCAAATAAATAAATAAAATCTTAAAAAAAAAAAAAAAAGGCAACTCTCCTAGACATGGTGTTTCTTAACCCTGCATCTCCAATGCCTGAAGTACCTGGTACATGGTAGGCGCTCCAACGGTCACTGAATGACAGACCAGTCATGTTATTTCCTACTAAATACAGTGCCCACAAAAACTAAAGAATTCATCACACTCTTCTATTGCTTTACGGAAAGTGACCAGTCCTCAGACTCAGCTGGAACTGCTTATGTCGGGAACTGACCAGCAGAAGGGGCGCCTGCAGCTTCCAGGGCCCCTTCTGCTCCAGCAACCGGAAGGTGTGTTCTGCTTCCTCTTTGTAACTTCCCTCATTGCTGAGAGGGCAGAGTTTGGGGTGTGATTATAAAAACCATTCAGCGTCACCCATGGCTCGGTCCCCTTGGAACTTGCAGAGAAGAGGGCACAGGAGAAAGCGTTTCCCGACCTTGATTAGGGGGACAGGCAGGCACTAGGGTCTACACATGCATTTAATTCCCTCTCAGATCACGCTGCTATTAGACACGGAAGAATGCAGTGACCTGTGACACGTTCTTCTAGAAATAACGGGCAATTACTCAAACGTTTCCTATTCTCATAGGACAGAAAAATAATGATCTAGTTGGTACCAAGGGAATCTCTGGCTCCAAAGGAAGGTTTTCTATAAAATTTCGTTTGTAATGTTGGTATTTGGAATACTTCTCTCTCATCCAATGAGAACATACCAGGTGAGTGTATGCACTTCCCCCTTTGGTTTCTTTCTTCCTTACGCACATTGGTCAGGGTGAAGAATGAATGGGAAAAAGATGGGATACTAGAGCAAATCATGGTGTTCAGTGTCTAACCTAAGAGGTACAGCAGGGATCAGTAATACAGTTATGGCAGGAAAATGTAGGTCTCTGGATCCAACATTGATCTGAAACTAATTTTAAAAAGGGGATCTGACTAGGACACTTCAACCTCCCATGTTCACAGTATAAATGCTGAGGAGTTTGCTCTGTGTCTCCATCTTGATGCGGTCTAAGCACTGTGACCTGAGAACCATACAAAGAGCATCCAATTCTGTTTCTACCTCGGCACTATTGAGACCGTGACGAATTGTGCAATGATAGCCACATTTTTATGTTATTAGATCCATTCTTTATTTTTAAGTCAATCTCCTTTGCTTTTATCATTGATTCTGGGATCTTTGGCTTCTGAAGTGAAGTATAATATTTTCCCTGGGCCCCGCAATTCACCCATGACAGCCCACCCACTTGTAGGCAGATGTTCTAATAGGACCTCCAATGATGCAAGTGGGCCACAGTACCATCGGCTTTTGTTTCTTGGGACTAAACTAAGTATTGAAATTCTTTCCACTAGCATAACAGAGTGCCTCAGACAGGGTACTTTCTGGAATCTTCCCCTTTAAGATCTGTAGAAAAAGTAAACAAAACTAAAATACCCAACATGAAGGACACGACCCAATACTCTGCGTATGCATAATCAATCCAGTTTACTGACAGATGTTGTAAAATCCGAAAGCAACAATGCATCTAGCAATTTCCATACAAAATCTAATAGCTAGGGAACACTGCGCCTTTTTCAGAAAGGATGCTTGACAAAGTTAGTAGATTGTAATGAAATTTATGGGCTAACATTTAGATAGATAAGTCTTTGAAAATAGGTCACTTAAAAGCAAAAGAAGTGTTTTCGTAATGTAATTAAGCATAAAGCCCTATGAACCACCCAGGATTAGGGAAGGAAGGCAGGGAGGGAAAGAGGAAGGAAGGAAGGGGGAATAAAACAAAGAAAAAGTGAACGCATCCATTTCTTCCAGCTCCATGCAGAATTAAGTCATACGTTCATTCGAGAACTATTTGTGTGACGCCTGGTGTGTGAGACTCTGTTTCATGGCCTGGGGTATGGTGGTGAGCAAGACAGGCCGTGCATCT
Organism: Ursus americanus; assembly: GCF_024610735.1. Classification (NCBI taxonomy): domain Eukaryota; kingdom Metazoa; phylum Chordata; class Mammalia; order Carnivora; family Ursidae; genus Ursus; species Ursus americanus. The sequence continues at coordinate 18,325,027 of NC_142162.1, forward strand.
GCCCTCCTGGAGTTCCCATTCTAACTGGATGGCACCCTGTAGAATACAGGGATGCAAATGGGTTTTGGGCGACAGTGGTTTAGACAGGATATAATCCAGGACCAGAAGAATCTGAGTCAGAGACAAGAACCCAGGGTTGCTGGAGCTACTTCTCTTTCTATTTTTTCTGACACTGTTTCTGTCCCAGGATTAGCTCCTGTGTATGTTTCTATCAGAAACCTGACTTCTCTGCATTTTAACTCTGGGATTTCTTATCTAAATCCCTCTTACCAGAATTTTTCTGCTCCGAGGGCAGCGACTACACCCTGCTCGTCTCCATCTTGTTTGTGTTACATCCCTAATACCTACCACATGGAGCAAACATGTCACAAATTTGTTGAATGAAAATAATGAAGGTTAAGACAAACAGTGGATCAAAATGTTGGGTCAAACCTGAGTACAAAGCTGCGGACCAGGGGCGCCTGGGTGGCTCAGTTCGTTGGGCGTCTGACTCTTGGTTTTGGCTGCGGTCATGATCTCGAGGTGGTTGGACTGAACCACCAGGCATCCAGCTCCACGCTTAGTGCGGAGTCTGCTTGGGATTTCCTCTCCCTCTGCCCTTCCCCCAGCGCACATGTTCTAATAAATAAATAAAATCTAGGGGAGGGGGGTGGGGGGATGGGCTAGCCCGGTGAAGGGTAGTAAGGAGGGCATGTATTGCATGGAGCCCTGGGTGTTATACGCAAACAATGAATCATGGATCACTACATCAAAACCAATGATGTACTGTATGGTGACTAGCATAACATAATGAACGAACGAACGAAGGAATGAATGAATGAATAAAATCTTAAGAAAAACAAAAAAGCCGTAGACCAAGAGTACCTGAGAGGATTCAAAACCAGATACCATCAGAAATATACCCACACTTATTTAGTCAATTAATCTATGTCAAAAAGGCAAGAATACACAATGGGGAAAAGACAGTTTTTTTATAAATGATGCTGGGAAAACTGGACAGGTACATGCAAAAGAATGAAAACTGGACCATTTTCTTACATCATATACAAAAATAAACTTAAAGTGCATTAAAGACCTAAATGTGAGATCTGAAACCATAACACTGTAGCAAACATAGGCAGCAGGGCGCCTGGGTGACTCAGTTGGTGAAGCATCTGTCTGCAGCTCAGTTCATGGTCCCAGGGTCCTGGGATAGAGCCCTGCAGTGGGCTCCTTTCTCAGTGGGGAGCCTGTTTCTCCCTCTCCCTCTTCCCCCTGCTCCCTCTGCTTGTGCTCTCTGTAAAGTGGATAAGCAAAAATCTTAAAAAACAAAACAAACCATAGGCAGTAATTTTTTGACATCAGCCTTAGCAACATTTTTCTAGATATATCTCCTCAGGCAAAGGAAACAAAGGCAAAAATAAACTGTTGGGACTACACCAAAATAAAAAGCTTTTGCACAGCAAAGAAAGCCATCAACAAAATTAAAAGGCAACCTACTGAAGTGGGAGAAGATATTTGCAAGTGATATAGCCATTAAAAGGTTAATATCCAAAGTACGTAAAGAACTTACACAACTCAACACCAAAAAACAAATAATCAAATTTAAAAATAGGCAGAGGACCTGAACAGACATTTCTCCAAAGACATCCAGATGGCCAACAGACACATGAAAAGATGCTCAACAGCACTCATCACCAGGAAAATGCAAATCAAAACCACAATGAGAGATCACCTTACACCTGTCAGAATGACGAGAATGAGGAAGAGAAGAAATAACAAGTGTTGGTGAGGATGTGGAGGAAAAAGGAACTGTCATGCACTGTTGATAGGAAGGTAAACCGGTTCCGTCACTGTGGAAAACAGAATGGAGGCTCCTCAAAAAACTAAAAATAGAATACCATATGGTATTCCACTATGGGGTATTTACCCAAAGAAAACAAAAACACTACCTTTGAAAAATATACGCACCCGTATGTGTATTGCTGCACTATGTACAACAGCCAAGACATGCAAGCAGCCCAAGTGTCCATCGATAGAGGAATAAAGAAGCTGTGGTGTATCTACACAATGGAGCATTATCAGCCATCAAAGAGAAGGAAATCCTGCCATTCGCAATGACGTGGATGAACTAGAGGGTATTATGCTAAGTGAAGTAAGTCAGAGAAAGACAAATACCGTATGATTTTGCTCATATGTAAAACCTAAAAAACCACAAATGAACAAAGAAACCAATAAAAAACCAGACTTTTAAGTACAGAGAAAAATTGGTGGTTGTCAGAGGGCAGGTGGGGTTGGGTGAAATAACGGGGATTAAGAGGTAAGAACTCCCAGTTATAAGTCATGAGGATGAAAGGTACAGCGTGGAGAATATAGTCAGTAATGCTATAACATCGATGAGCACTGAATAATGGATAAAGTGTTGAATCACGCTGTACACCTGAAACTAATATAACGCTGTCTGTTAATTACACTTCAATTAAAAACAACTACAACAACAGACACCATTAGGGACCCTAAGACACACCTCATGAAGAGCAAGGGGACTCATGAAAGCCAAGCAAAGCCGGTTTCTCTTAACGGGAATTCTCCTTGCCACATGCCCGGGTGGCAGACTCAGTATTCAGTTCTCAGAGTCGAATCTGGGGTTAAAAGTTGGTTATCGTGTGCAACAATTTCCCACACTTGAGGATTTCAGTTCAGCAAGGCTCTTCCTAGCCCGCGTCTGTGAAAATACAGCCCTCAGGGAAGGCGTGTGCGAGGAGGCAGCTCAAACGTAAGGAAGCTCCACCAGGTACTGGTTTCAGCACTTCATACCTCACATAAGCCTGGAAAATCTCTGCTTATCAGCCTGCCCCTTCCACAGGTATAGACACTGAGGCTAAGGCTCAGATGTGTTAAGTGACTGCTCAGAGTCAGGTGGCTATTCCTTTTGTTCATCCGTTCTTCCCTCATTTATGAAGTGTTCATTGTTATGGCCTATTTTACATGCCCTGCGCTGCCAGGTCCCAGGAATACAAAAATACATCAAAGCTAGTACACAGGGACTTCAATCCAGTCCTGTAGGTCTCCCAAACCCAAGTTCTTTTCACTGTACTAAGGTTCCTTGGTGAAGAAAGCATTTCAGTAGCTTCCTAATTGACACCATTCCTGCTTACTGATGCTGCTTTTTCAATTTCTCACCTTATCGGGGCTGGTAGGGGGTGGATGCTACAGTGGAAGGCTTTAATTGAAGGGGCAGTTCCTCTTTCTTAAATAAAATACAAATAACCAATTTTTTAAAAAAGATTTTATTTATTTATTTGACAGAGAGAGACAGCGAGAGTGGGAACACAAGCAGGGGGAGTGGGAGAGGAAGAAGCAGGCTCATAGCGGAGGAGCCCGATGTAGGGCTCGATCCCATAACGCCGGGATCACGCCCTGAGCCGAAGGCAGACGCCTAACCGCTGTGCCACCCAGGTGCCCCCAAATAACCAATTTTTTCTGGATCTTACGTCAAGTGAAAACACGACTTCAAGTCCCAAGCCCACTCTCTCCGTCCACCATGCACTAACTGCCACCCCTTCCCCACCCCCGAACACTACCACACTGCTACCCCTAAGCCCTACCATAAAAATTCTCAGGTCTACGATATCCTAGGAACAGGCTTAGAAAATGCAGTGTTGTCCCCAGAGTTCTCAGCCAAACCAAAATCTAATGAAAACCCAATAAAATTAAAAGCATATATGAAGAGGTTATTCAGTCTATTTGAGACTGATTGCTTGATTCTTCTATTACAGAGACTAGAATTTATTCCATATACCTCAGATGAAAAAAAAAATCCATACTGCCCCCCCCAATACAGTAATGTCTGGCTCTGAATCCTTACAATAATTTCAATCCCGGTCCTCTTTAAAGAAGTTTTCCCCTTCACAGGTCTGTATAATAATCTGAGGAGATTTATACAGTCCATAAAATTTGGAGTAAAGCAGCTGGTTTTCAGCCCATTGAGACTGCTGCCAACATGCTCACTCCCCAAGACTGCGTGGTCCACTTGCTGGCAGCTACCCGCTACTCTTTACCCTTCTTAGCCACAGAGACTGTGGTCCCCGAAGTCTTGGTGCTTCAGGTCTAGCAACTTGACCCTCATCACCCTACCACCTCCTGGGTAAGAGTAAATGGGCAGGGTTGCAGGTCTCTGCTGCCTATGAAGCCACCCCTGCCCCCCATGCCCTTCCCTGCAGCCTCCAAAGTGAGACTTCCCTAGGTTTGGTCTCTCAGCCTCACCCTGTCCAGCCTCAGGGCCCATTCCCCACTAGGACCACCCAGACTTTCACCTCCAGGAGACTTTGGGAAATAAGTCTCAGATCACCTCAGGGCAAAAGGAAGCCCCAGATCTCCAAGACTCAAAGTTCTGCTTGACTTGGTGAGAAAGAAAAGGAGGAGATAACTAATTTTTATGTTACGTTTTTTTCTTGGATTTCTCTCATTCTGAGTTGTCTGCAGGAAGAAAATCTAAATCTGCTGTAAAGCGGTGGGGCTCAACCACATGAGACATGAGAATCACCAGGAGCCCTTTTAAAACAGACTGATGCCTGAGTCCCACCCCATCCCAAATGATGGGAAGCTCCAGGGAAGGGTGCTGGGTGCAGGCGCTGAAGGTTTCTCCGCGCGACTGAGGCCCACTGAGGGTCTGAGGGTGGAGACTCTGGGCAGAGGGGATGGCGGGAGAGCCAGAGGAGGCTGGCAGATACTCTGACACAGGGATGCAATCGCAGGAGAAAATAAGTGAGTCGGGGATATGACAGAAGGAAATTAAGTGGGGGAAAGATCCGATATTGGGGCTCTCATTTTCTTTTAATCAAGGATCCAAACGCTAGGTCACTGTCGATCCAAGACCCTCCCAATCACCAAAGGCTACCATCCGTGGGCCCCCCATTAGGTATGTTCCTTTAGAACATGGCAGGATTCCTCTTTTCTCTAGGCATTTGTAACACTGCCTCATGGGAGTTCTTCCTCGGGCAACAGGGACTAGAACAATCTGTCAGCTACAAGAGAATCACCAGGAAAAAATACCGCACTTCTCCAAAACTAGGGAATCTGAGAAATTTAAAATGGAAAACTAGCCAACCAACTAGCAAGTAGTTATGGAATATTTTCAATCTACTTGGCACTGTCTATGTTATAGATCTTTATGTGTCCTTCCTTTCCTTTCCCCAGCCCACTCCCAAACCCTTCTCATGACAAGGGTAAATGACTTTCTGGTAACTTCAGAGGAAAGCACATAAAACTATTTTGAATGAGTAATACTTTTCATATTCCCTAAAGAAACTGAAGTGCTTTACAGTCAAGAATAAGAGGTCTCAAAATGTACAAAGGAACCGTTCATAGTTGTGCAGTGGCAGATCTCGGTGGAGAATCAAGTCTCTCCATCTCTACAATGGCACCTTTCCATCTCAGTGGCAGGAGTCAGAATACCTAAACAATATCCCCAAGTTAATACGTATCCATCTGACTCTATCTTTGGCGCATATTTTCTACCTGGAAACAGGGAAAGCAATTTCAGTCTTCTTTCCAAAACGTGGGAGAATATGTATGGTTGGTATCCCATGACGTGCAATAATTCACGTGATTTACAAGTAAATGTATTCCAAATAAAATTCTGAAATCACAGCTCATCTGTAGGTAGCTCTCCACGTGCTGAACACAAGCCAAATCTGAGTCACTATGCAACATTTATGGTTTCAGCACTTGAGAGCCTTTCCTTTTATCACTTTAGATTGTAAATTCTTAATCAACTTAGAATAAAGCATCGATACCCGTTCCTTTTGTATAAAGCAGATCAAGGATACAGCAAGGCCTCTATTTTATCCAACTAATTGTGGCTCTGATGATTTGAGTCAGCCTTGACTAAAACCGTACAGAGCAGGGGTGCCTGGGTGGCTCAGCTGGTTGAACATCCGACTCTTGATTTTGGCTCAGGTCATGACTTCAGGGTTGTAAGAGAGAGCCCCATGGGCTCCATGCTGGGTGTGGAGCCTGCTTAGGATTCTCTCTCTCCCTCTGCCCCCCACCAACCCTGCTCAAGTGTGCTTTCTTAAAAAAAAAAAAAATTAAAAATAAATAATCATATAGAGAGATCATACCAGCCACAGTCAAAAGCAGTATCCATCTCTACCAGCAAAACCCTAACCAAGTGTTCATGATCTCAATCTTCCTGCATTGCCATGATCAGGTTCTCCTATGCAAATATCTCGCTAAACCAAGATAAGGGAAGGAAAAATGGTCCACATGGGATCACAGAAAATTTAGAGAAAAAGCACCTCAGGAGTCATTGAACACAAACCTCTTGGGAATTTATCCACACAAACGTTAAGACTGAAATTCAAACCTTTCTCCTTATCAGGGTAAACATTCACATGCAAAGCACCAAAAAAAAAAAAAAATACCATGAAAACCAACTAAAAAGTGTAATATTATTTTGCATGTTTCTTTCTGATTAAAAATTTCCTGTCACGTGCCTGCCTGCTCTGCCTACCAACAGTCTGTTCATTAATGAGGTAATCCTCCTAGGTTCTGTAAGATCAATTCTTTAGGCCTTATCAGACTTATGTAGCCTGGGGATTCCAAGCAGAAGGGAAATTTATTATTCATCTGCAAATATGAGAAGGACTGATATATGGAAGATGGCAACCATCTGTTACCCACTGAGGTCAGAATGAGACAGGCTAGCCCCCAAAATATAGCAGAAGATATTGAAATGAGCTATGAGAAAGAACTTACGAGAAGCAAGGGTTAACCACCACCATAAATTATCAAGATTGGCTTACAGCTTTTTTACAAACAGAATACAGAACTATCTTCTCTGGGCTGTTGAAAGTATCTCGCGATTAGAATTCTGTAAGAACCACTCTATGGAAATAGCCATTTAAAAAAAGATTATTTTTGGTCAATTTACCCAATGTTAGAGTCTCAATACTTGTGCACTAAAGAGCGTGAGCTCCATGAATGCATAAACGGTGTTTAATTTTCCCTCTACTCTGTTTAGCATGGCATTATGTGCAAATAAACAGGCAGTAAAGTATTTCTGCTGCTCTTTAACAAGGTAAATAGCTTTGCCGGTTACTTTTCTCGAGAACCAATACCCAGGATTCTTGGGGTCTGTCCCTATGACAATGTGACAAGGGCTCGTCCATTTGATCAATGATGTGTGATATTATCTCTGCTCCTGCAGCCGACTGCTTTCACTTTAGGTCACCAGCAACCTCCTATTTGTCATATCTGGGGAACATTTTCTGACCCTGTCTTTCTTGACCTCTCTGTGTGGCAACAGATACTGTTTTTTCTGGAAAAAAATATTCTCTTCTGGCTTCTAAGGCACCGTGCTGCCAGATGAGGTCCCATCTTCTCACCTGTCATTCAGCCCCCCTCAGCCCTGTGAGCCGGCAGCTCCTCAGACCCTGTCCTCAGGCCTCTGCTCTGCTCAGGTACTCACCAAGTGAACGCATCCAAGTCACTGGGTTCAACTCGCACCTTTCATGCAGTCTCTCCTGAGCCTGGTCCCCTATGTAAAAATGAAGGCTGCTGGTCATCTCCATTGGATGTCCCTGCCCCACTGCAACTCATCCAAAACTCCTCTGATGACCTCTCCTTCCTAGGCTTGCTCCTTCTGCACTCCCTCCATGGGAGGCAGGTGTCTTCATTCACCCACACACCCATGGCGAAGCCTGGAGGCCATCCACAGCTCCTCTTCCCTCTATATCCACTCAGAATTTTCTTTTCTTCTCCCCTCCTCTCAATTCCCACTGCTCTTGCCTTAGTTTACACCCCTAGGATTACTGCAGTAGCCTCCTTACTGGACTTGGCCTTCTGTTTCACTCTTCCCCATCAACCTTCCGTGCTCCTGACAGAGTGTTATCCCCAGAAGACTTCTGAGCTCTTCACTCCATTGCTTAAAGTTCTCCGGGGTTTCCCCAGAACTTTCAGATTCTGTGGAGTTCAAGGTCCCCTCCTCATCTGGCTCCTGCCCTCTTCTCCACAGCCTCCGTTCCTATCCTTCCCCCGCAAACCCTCCCCAAACATGGAACTTCAGCCCGCTGGAGCTACCTGCTGAGAGGCCATGCTTTATGCTCACTCCTGAGCCTCCACTTGGCCTAGAGTGCCCATCTCTGTCACACTCCTCATTTTCTAAGACTTACCATACGTGTTATGTCATCTGCAAAGCTCCCTGCTCCCCCCCCCCCTTGTGCTTCCGTAGTACTCCCTGCCTCCCTCGGGGACTGCATTTATTAGCTTGTACCCTAACTGTAGTTTTGTCTACCTCCCCCTGCTGGTTCTAAGATTCCTGAAGATGAAAACTCAGTCCAATTCATCTGTGTGCCCAGAACAAAGCATTGCACAGACGAGGTGCCCAGTAAATGTCTCACGAGTGGATGGTTGAACTTAGCTGGCCCAGGGTCTTAAGTTCAACTCGGCGCGCTACACTAGTCAGTTTTCTAACTTTTATTTGTTAGGCCAGGCCAATGGGTGGGAGAGCAGGAGGAAAGAAGCGGCCAACTTTACAAGTAATGAAGTCAGAGGCTGGCTTCAAGTCTTATCAGCAAGTGCCTCAACTGCCTTCTCTGGATAATCTGATTTGAGAGTTCTCAGCAACAGTCTAACTCCTTGGTTCTTAGTGCTCAAGTCTTCTCTTTACTGGAAGCTCCTTGATGTTGGAGCCATGTTTTTCAAAACTCCAATATCTTCACAGGACTTGGTCAAGTGAACGCCCCCCAACCTCAGAAAGAACAGAAGGAACAGAGAGGGGGATGTCCTCCAGTCTTAAGTCAAATCCCCACTATGCCTGCTCAGAGCTGGTCCATTTGCCAATTTGCAGGGGTAATGCAACCCCAAGTCTCAGCCTGAAAAGAACCCAGCAACTCCTCACGTAGAATGAGTCCATTGTTTACCTGCGGATCCTCAGAAAGGACCTGGGAGGCTGTGTCTGACTCACTGTTCCTCTCCAACTGAGCCAAAGGGCTGACCATTTGCTGTGCAATCTGGGTTCCTTTGTGTGTTAAGTTCACCATATGTTTGCCCCTCTGAGGCTAATACTTCCTTTAGAAACAACATCTTCATTTCTTTTTCTTCTGATTGAAAAGAGCATGAACTAAAACCTGTGTGTTGACTACTGCAGAAACACAAAGACAGTCCAAGGGCACCTGCTCATTTCCGAGTACAACAGGGTTTGGGGCATAATGGCATAGACAACATCTGCGTACAGATACACATTTTTAGGAAAGCTAAATTGTTACTCGTTATGCTATACCAGTTGGTCCTTTTTGCATAAAACCTACAGAATTGTCTTATGTCCCACTTTAGATTTCAGCCTTTTTATGGACAAGCACTAGCTACAGAGAACTTTCTCACCCTGGCAGTTACGGAAGCAGATGTTGTCTCTTTCTACCACATGCAATGCCAGACTTCTCATGGTAAGACCGCTCTAGAGGAGCAATGTATAAAAGCCCCCAAATGGCTAACGTAACCACTAGCAAAGATGGAAAAAGCTTATGGAATCAGCTGCATCCTGAAAAGGATCAGAGAGAAATAGCTAAAGACGCCTAAAAGCCATCTAAACAGCAGTTAAGGTTTGTTTTTTCTGTAAATCTTGCTTTAAGAGGACACTTAACCTTCTCAAATTTCTTCAATTTAAGTTGACAAATGGATGTTATAATAGAGGTCTGAGTTTATTTAGAGCTTAGAAAAAGAACTTGTTGCTTTACAAGCAACATTCTCTTTGAAGCTATAACCCACAATTCAAGTCACTGCCCCTAAGAAGAAAATTTAAATAGCAGCAAACCTTATTACCGTCTTGCCTCAATTCTTTTTTTTTTTTTTGCTTGTGAAATGGGAACAGTAATAATTTCTTTATGCATTGTTTGAGGTTAAATGAGTTAGTATATATAAAAGCCTTGAAACAGCACTGCAGTAACATTCACTAGATAACCACTTTAACAAAATACCATTATTTTATTGAAGAAACCACTTGAGAATAACCAATATTCAATTGCCTACGTCTTCTTATCACAGTAGAATAGTCTGATCTTCTCAGATCTATCACTGATGTCTCCAAAGTTGGAACATGATTTAGAAAGAGAAACCGAGACGATTTGGTAGGGGGTGGAGAGGTGTTAGGTGCTTTTTTTGACAAATGAGATACTACTTTAAACCTAAACAATAAAAAATCCCAACAGATTACCAATCCAAACCCACACTACCAGTCCTACTTTTGGAGAAAACGTCTTTTGTTTCTGTGCTTCAAAGAATGGTCAACACTCGGGCGCCTGGATGGCTCAGTCAGTTTAACATCTGCCTTCAGCTCAGGTCATGATCCCAGAGTCCTGGGATCGAGTCCCACATCAGGCTCCCTGCTCAGCGGGGAGCCTGCTTCTCCCTCTCCCTCTGTGCTCTCCCCCCAAATAAGTAAATAAAATCTTTAAAACAAAAATAACAACAAAACAAAACAAAAATGGTCCACACTCTCAGTGATCACGAAGACTGACCCAAAGGATAAGAAACCACTTGTTCCACTTAACCTTCTGCCCCAGCCCACACCCCACAAGCAAGCTTGCCTATACAGGTTGGATCTTCTCCATTCTTTGAAAACGGTTCTAATACTGGGAAATAGGCAAACACGCCCTGGCCCACAAAGTTCTGCCCTCTCTCAAGTTCTAGTTGGTTGCTGGGGTAGAGGCCCTTTCCTGTCCTTCAGCCAGACTTCCAGGGCCCCAGTCTGTTTGACTGAGTCTGAGATGGCGATTTCACAGAAGCAGCACCAAAATGAGATTCCAAAGACTCCAGTTTGAGTGCTGATTAGATTTCTCACTGGCAGCATGGCTTTGGATAAAGCCCTACTTTAATGAGCCTTATTTACAAAATGAAGTTAATAACCTCCAAGTCAGAAACTACTGAGAGAAGTGACATAATCGTGCGGATGCATTCTATAAACTGTGAAACAGTACAGTCATAAATACTGATGACCCCAAATCTCAGGTTTTTTTGTTTTTTTTTTTTTTTTTTTAGTCTCCCAGTGTGCATGGGGCCTTATCATCCTTGCTGTGTCATCTCCAAGTTCCTCTCCAGACTTGACCCTCTGGCCTCCAGACCTTCTGGACTCCCTTCCATCCGGCCAAATCCTGGCAGGCCACTACAGATACATTAATAATCCTGGAGTTAATGTAACCTACTTGTCCACCTCAAGTAATCTGATGTGCAGTCGGTGTTTCTCTAGTGTGTTTGTTTTTTAACTTGGGCTTCTCTTTCCTGACAATCCCAACAACTTTCTTTTTTTAAGGTTTTAATTAATTTAGAGAGAGCATGCGCATGAGAGAGCAAGCAGATGAGTATAGGGGAGGGGGAGAGAAAGAATCTCAAGCAGACTCTGCGCTGAGCACAGAGCCTGATGTAGGGCTCAATCCCACAGCCCCAAGATCATGACCTGAGCCGAAATCAACAGATGCCTTAACCGACTGAGCCACGCAGGCACCCCAATCCTGACTACTTCTGACAGAGCCACGCAGCCGGTGGGCACTGTCTTCCATTCAGTTTATATCTCTGAGCCTCTACTAGGCAAATGGGAAGACTACTCTTAAAAGGTATAGGGGAGTGAGAAGGAAGGGAGAGGAGAATAGGGTGCAGGATTGACTGGTAGCCATTGCTATCTGTTGGGGCAAAGAAAACCGAAGCCACTTACTGAGTGCCTGTGATGTACCAGTTCTATGCTAGGCACCTTATAAGCAGTCCTTCATTTGATCCTGACAATAAACTCATATGCATATGACAGACAATAAACTCATATGCATATGACAGACAAGAAACTCATGAGGCTCAGAGCAAACGTCATTTACCCCAAGCCACACAGTGGTAGAGATGAACTGAGAATTCAGGTCTGCAGAAATGGATTGAGGGAAATGTCACCTCGTCTTTACTTCGCCTCTGCCAACACTGGATTGTTTCAGCCACTTCAACGCATCTCCCGTAAGGGCCATGGGGCATCTTATTTCTGCTGCTTTTGGAGATCACTTGCAAAGCTCAGAGGGGATGGGAAGAGGCACTGGAACTTGTAAGCTGGAAAGTCATTAAGTAGGCCTCCTACCCTGGAGCGGTAAGAAGCAACTGGAGGAGACACGGAGTACCGCTGTTTCCTGAGGTTCACAGCATGTGTTCTGGAATCCTTTTCCTTCCTGGCATCTACACATGCATGTGAACTGGGCATGACCACAGTCTGCTTGATGGGAAGATCAGGGAACCAGGACTGCGTGCTTCTGCAGAGATAAAGAACCTGCAGGTCTGAATAAAGACTACATACACAGTAGATGGTCGCTGCATTCAGACAAAGACCGGGGAGCACAAGAGATCTGCCCAGCAGTAGGCAATGCCACTCTGCTCCCAACCGTTGCATCCCAGCACTCCGGGCTCTCTCAACAGCTGGGCAGAAACATCTGACTTGGGGCAGCTTGAGATAAGGGCAGGAGACAGGGTGCCTTTGCTGCCTGCACAGCCACTGAGAACATGGCTTGGGGCTTGGTGGCATTCGGTCCCTCCCCTCTCTGCCTCTGACCTAGCCTTAGAAATCAATTATGCATTATAAACTCACGATCGGGCTCTTGTTTTCCCAAATCGAGTACAGCCAATAGACTCATGAACTAATTATTTAGCAGGATGTGTTCTTTGTGCAGAAGGACATCTCAGAATGTCAGATTCTTGATCCCATGCCTGAACTCACTGACCTCTGCTTGGGTTGGGGGCAGGGTGAGTGATGCCCCTGGCATTCTTCCATCTGAAGAATGTTCAGACATCCACAGAACTGGCTCATCGCTGCAGCCTCATTTTCTTTCCAGGTCTCCATGCTTCAGTCGCCATAAGGGTAGTGGAAATGGATGGAGGGGAGGGAAATAACCAACTTACAGATAATTTGCTCTCTAATAGGGGTGGGTAGAACTGCCCCAAAGTAAAAATTCAAAATAGATTTTAACTTCCTTTTGGATAGTCTCCCACCTTATTCAGAACCTGTCCCATTTCTTCAATTTGTCTCTCTCCTCCCAGAATTTCATTGTCCTTATGCTTCCGTCTGGCCGAATACCTTCCCTTCATTCCAGCATGGTTACACTGTCTTGGGAGCAAAGAGATCTGCGCTCCAAAGTTACTGACATACTCCTGCACCCATGGTCAAATCTTCCAAGCTCTCGATGTTATCACAAAAAGCAATCTGATTAAACTTCAAAAACTGTCAGGATGCTTCCAGGTTTCATTACGGATTGAAGTTATTTTTATACACACGGACTACACATGGCACTGCTACATTTTAAAATATATTACCAAGAAAACAAATGTATTTCTGCAACATGTTCAATAACCTTCCCCCACTCACACTACGATATGCTACAGATCTCTTCAATGGACTCCAGTGATTCATACCCTTGTATAATCCCTGCCTGCCCCTTGAATGTGGCTAGACCTAGTGACCTCCTTCTGATGAAATAAATACAGCATAAAAGAGGGGTGCCCGGGTGGCTCAGTCGGTTAAGTGTCTGACTCTTGCTTTTGGCTCAGGTCGTGATCTCAGGGTCCTGGGATCAAGCCCCGCATCAGGCTCCATGCTCAGTGGGGCATGTTCTTGAGGATTTCTCTCCCTCTCTTTCTGCCCCTCTCCCTACTTGTGCTCTCTCTCTCAAATAAATAAATCTTAAAAAAAACACAGCAAAAAAACCAGTGTGATGTTACTTCCAAGATTAGGTTACAAAGAGCCTGGGGCTTCCATGTTATGCACCCAGCTGCCCCACAGAGAGATCCATGTGGCCAGGAGCAGCTATCTGTGGCCAACAGCCAACAAGCACCAGGGGCTGCTAATAGCCAGGTGAGTCAGCTTGGAAGTGGGTCCTCCGCCAGTCCAACACTGAAATGACTACACCCCCCGATGACACCTCGATTCAGCCTGTGAGAGACGGCAAACCAGAGGACTCAGCTAGGCTGCCTTCAGATTCTTGACCCACAGGAACTGGGAGGTCATAAACGTTGTTTGAAACCAACACGTCTGGGGTACTTTATTATACATCATCAGATAGCTAATTACTCTGAATCAGAAGTTCTGATTCTCTCTCTCTCCAGGACACTCTTGGCAGGCCCCAGAGTCACCTCTGTACCCCCACTTCCCTTGCTGAGCCTGTGGAAGGTGTGGCTCGTCCGTCACGACACTCTCTCCCCACACTCGAGGCAGCCACCTGCCACCAACTGGATGGGCAACTCCGATAAAGCCATGTGTCCTCCAGCTCCGGTTCTATGAGAAAAGCGCTATCACCTTGGTCAACTAATGAGACCCAGAATCAGCTTCCCAAGACCTTGGTTCCTTTACTCCCCTCTTTGCCTTTCTTTAGGAGTCCAACTACACTGAGGCAGTTAGAATACAAAAAAAAAAAAAATTTTTTTTTCTGGATAAAATTCCCCTTTGCTCTAACAGGAAAAGATCCCTCATTACTTTCTCGTTGTCTGTGGAAACACGTATCCACGACTGGTATTTTATGTAAATTCCTTATTTCATTCGTGTTCAGCCACCTTCGAATCTCACTTGCTACATTTTTTCTTTGTTCCCTTCTTCAAAAATATTCATCTATTTCTCTAGGAAGTCTATAATAGTCTCCCCTGGTCAGGATGTTTCATAACTCACAGAGAAATAGGAATTAAAAAATGGCCTCCTGAAGTCTTTCAAGGGTCTTTTTTTGCCCAACCGGTACATCTTTTCAATGGTAGATCAGGTTGCCTCGGGGGAAGGGTCTGCTGTGGAATCTTACCTATTCTTAGTCCCAACCAAACAGGACTTAGGTCTGGAAGAAGAGGAGAAACAAAAAGCAATCATGAAATTCAAGCTTTTCCCTCTAAATGAGATGTCAGGATAGAAAACGGTTTCCACATTCTCCTGTGGTTAGCAGCGCGGCAGAATTCTGCTTCTCTGAGAGGAGCTGCCCACACTCAGGGAGCCCCTCAGTGGAAGATTCAGCCACCTCCAGGCCTCGGGAACCAAGAGAAGACAGGCAGCAGGAACCCGAAACCAGTTTAGTGGGAGATACAACCTCCTCACAGGACTAGCTTTAACCTCTTTAATTCTGTCCAAGACATCCAAGTTGAAACTATAGACCATTTTCTATCAATGAAATTAGTCATTTCTAAAAATAGATGTATTTTCAAACTCCAAATGGATGAAAGACCTCGATGTGAGACAGGAATCCATCAAAATTCTAGAGGAGAACATAGGCAGCAACCTCTACGACATCAGCCAAAGCAACCTTTTTCATGACACATCCCCAAAGGCAAGAGAAACAAAAGATAAAATGAATTTATGGGACTTCATCAAGATTAAAAGTTTCTGCACATCCAAGGAAACAGTCAGAAAAACTAAGAGGCAGCCCACGGAATGGGAGAATATATTTGCAAATGACACTACAGATAAAGGACTGGTATCCAAGATCTACAAAGAACTTCTCAAACTCAATACACGAGAAACAAATAAACAAATCAAAAAATGGGCAGAAGATATGAACAGACACTTTTCCAATGAAGACATACAAATGGCTAACAGACACATGAAAAAATGTTCAAAATCATTAGCCATCAAGGAAATTCAAATCAAAACCACACTGAGATACCACCTTACGCCAGTTAGAATGGCAAAAATAGACAGGGCAAGAAACAACAATTGTTGGAGAGGATGTGGAGAAAGGGGATCCCTCCTACATTGTTGGTGGGAATGCAAGTTGGTACAGCCACTCTGGAAAACCGTGTGGAGGTCCCTTAAAAAGTTAAAAATTGAGCTACCCTATGATCCAGCCATTGCACTACTGGGTGTTTACCCCAAAGATACAGACGTAGTGAAGAGAAGGGCCATATGCACCCCAATGTTCATAGCAGCAATGTCCACAATAGCTAAATCGTGGAAGGAGCCGAGATGCCCTGCAACAGATGACTGGATTAAGAAGTTGTGGTCCATATATACAATGGAATATTACTCAGCAATCAGAAAGAATGAGCTCTCAACATTTGCTACAACATGGACGGCACTAGAGGAGATAATGCTTAGTGAAATAAGTCAAGCAGAGAAAGACAACTATCATATGATTTCTCTCATCTATGGAACATAAGAACTAGAATGATCAGTAGGGGAAGAAAGGGATAAAGAAAGGGGGGGTAATCAGAAGGGGGAATGAAACATGAGAGACTATGGACTATGAGAAACAAACTGAGGGCTACAGAGGGGAGGGGGGTGGGGGAATGGGATAGACCGGTGATGGGTAGTAAGGAGGGCACATATTGCATGGTGCACTGGGTGTTATACGCAACTAATGAATCATCGAGCCTTACATCGAAAACCGGGGATGTACTGTATGGTGACTAACATAATATAATAAAAAATCATTATTAATAAAAAATAAAAATAAAAAAAATAAAAATAGATGTATTTTCATTATTATCCTTCCTTAGATACTTTCTAATTTGGGGATCTTGGGCAAATAACTTAATTCACTGAGTTTCTGCTTTCACTTTTTCACAGTGAGATTTTATAGAGAGTATAACTCATGGTGAGTGCTTACTAAATAGGGCCTATTATGATTATTATCTACTGCAGTAAATAAGTAACAGAAAGTTGAGATCTAAGCTTCAGAACCAGGCTGAACAACAGAACTTCCCCTGACGGTAGTGTTCTCTGATCTGTGCTGTGTAATATGGTAACCACTAGCCGCATGTGGCTACTGAGTACTTGAAATGTGGAGTTAGCCTAGCTGAGGAGCTGAGTTTTTTATTTTAATTTAAATTTAAATAGCTGCATATAGCCAGTAGCTACCATACTGGACAACGCAGCTTTACAAGAACATCTTATCCATGAAGGAGCACATGTAGATTGTCTGCACTGACCAGAGAGCCCTGCGAAATTAACTCTGACCTCTCAAGGAGTCCAAGAGCCCAAAATTGTTCAGGGGAAAGCCCTTTATAAGTGGGCATGGGATGGAGAGGGAAGTCCTTTCAGGCAAAGAGAATGCATCTGACCTATGATTGACAGGATATTCAGTTCCAGTTGTTCTGAAGAATACTGGTCATTTATACCCAGTCGTCATCGTCATCACCATCACCTAATCATCCTAATGGCTACTGGTTAGATGAAGTCAGGGGGTTCTCTGTATGAAGCTAATGAGAGTATGGGAATTTAAAGTAATGAATACCGAGTTCCAAGCGATGAACAGAGAACCTTTATTGGCACGATGTGAAATGTAAGCTGTAAGCAATACTGACATATATATATATATACTTCACCTTATTAAGCACTAACTGTACGCTAGGTAAACACTAAAGTACCAAGTTAAAACCAGTTCTTGACCTCATTTCCCTCATTCTAGTCAAAGGTAGAGCTGCAAGTACAGAACTGGGGTACAGGGCTGGAAGTACAGTAACATGCATTAAAGAGTTGGTAATGCACTGAACTGGTTGGATACAGAGAAGAAAAGGCAGCTGAGCAGAGTCATGAAGGCACTGCATAACTGGCCTTCTCAAAGTGTGGGCGGGAAGGAAGGGTGCTCTTGGCAGAGAAGCGTGTGCAGAGCCTGACACCTTTGAGAAAGATGAATGCTTCATGGTTGGCACTTAGAAGGCAAATCTGGGAGGAATATGGAAAAGTAAGTGGGGGTCAGAACATAAAAGACCATCCCAGGGAGTTTACATTTTATCTCCTAGAAAATGGGAAACCACTGAAGGATGTCAAATAGGAAAGTAACATTGAGATTTGGGTGTCAGATCTCTCTGATGTTGTGTGGGAGATGATGAGAGGGAGGGGAAGACATGGGGATGTACCAGGAGACATCTGTACCGGAGTGGGGGGGGGAGCAGGCAGAATATGGTGGAGGAGAGGAGTCAACAATGGTTCTCAACATTAAGGTACTAAAAAAAAGGCTGGAAGCTTCTACATTAGAGTAAGTTTTATGGGAGAGGGGTTTTAATAAGATTGAAATACTGTATGAGCTTAATTGTGTCCCCCAAAATTCATATGTTGAAGTCCTGACCCCCAGTACCTCAGAATGGGACTATATTTTGAGATAGAACATTTAAAGTGGTAATCAAAGTTAAATATGGTCATTAGGTTGGCCCCCAATCTAATGTGACTGGTCTCCTTATTAGAAGAGGAGATTAGGGCACACACTAGCACAGAGCAAAGGCCATGTGAAGGCACTGGCTGAAGACAGTCATCTACAAGCCAAGGAGAGAGACCTCAGAAGAAACCCCCCCTACTGACATTTGGATCTCAGACCCCCAGCCTCCAAACCATGAGAAAATAACTTTGTTTAAGCCACTTGGTCTGTAGTCCCTTGTTACAGCAGCCCAAACTAATACAAACATATTAAGTCTCTTTTTTCACTAATTTTTACCCATATAAAGTGATGTTGGTGTTTATTGTAAAGCTTCCATAACTGGGAGAGAAATGCTTGAGCTTTCTTATGTCTTCAATTTAAAAAGAAAATCTTCTACCCTAATCTCTTCTGCCTGGTCCTCATGAGAACACTAATTTGAACAAGAGAGTCAGGAAAACACAAGTTAGTGAGGCCAACAGAAATTAAAGGCATTTTTTCTCCAGGTCATGGAAAAAGATAGATTCTTGGTTCCCATTCTGGAAAGCTCTCCTGCAGGAAATCTTCAGGGGTGGGGAAATTAAGAAATCGGCTCCCCTATCTTCCAGACTCTGCTCTGGACAAAACACTGAAGCTACTGTGCACAGTTCATGTACTGGCTTAAGACAAGCAAGTCTACACCACCTCCTAAGTAAGGTGCCTCAGGCTTCCAGGACCTTCGGAATCTCAAGGCTCATCCTCATTATGTAACTTAAAACACTTTCCACCATTATTTATGACAGCACAAAAATTACACCGACTTTCTTCTTTGGCTCTAAAATGTACAAATCCAGTATCACAGTACAAAATAAGGATCAATTAAGTCGACTTCATTTAAAAAAAAAAACCAAACAACAAAATTTCTTCTTTCAGTCTCAAAGGACATTGCTGTACGTACATGTGTGTGTGTGTGTGTGTGTATTTATTCTTGTGGCAAAATGAAATAAGGAAAGACAGGAATTGACATTCATTATCTGAGACTAAAAGACTGAAATGCAGGTTCTCTGAACTTGGATGATGTTTTCTAAACCCTAAGCCTACTGTGTTGTCTGCTACCTTCCCTAAAGTGGACCTCGATCAGGAAAAATAAGATGCTTCTCTCTCCTTAGATGGCTAATGGGCATTTCAATGTGAACAGGCCTAAAACTCACCTTTTCATTTCTTCCTGTCTTCTCAGTACTGCGCGTATCACCATTCACTCAGTTGCTCAAACCTCAAACTTAAGATTCATTCATTTTTACTGGAGTGTAATTAACATACAGTGTTATACTACTTTCAGGTGTGCAGCGTAAGCACTCCACAGCTCTCTACATTACTCAGTGCTCATCATAATGTACTCTTCACTCCTTCATCTAGGAGTCATTCTTTTTTTTTTTTAAAGACTATTTATTTGACTGCAAGAGAAAGAGAAAGAGAGAGAGAGAGAGAGAGAGCACGTGCACAAGCAGGGGGAGGGGCAGGCAGAGTGAGAGGGAGAAGCAGGCTTCCTACCGAGCAGGGAGCCTACAGCGGGGCTCGATCCTAGGACCTTGGCATCACGACCTGAGCTGAAGGCAGATGCTCAACCGACTGAGCCACCCAGGCGCTCCTCTAAGATTCTTTGAGTCCACCTTCCCCTCACCCCTGCAATATCAGTCCCACAGCAGCTATCACCGTCACCTCCAAACACACCCTGTCCTCCCACGTGACGGCACCCTCCCCGCTGACTCTGGCCCAAGCTCTCCCACCTCTGCTTCAACCATGGCTGCCTGCCGCTTCTTCGCTTCTTCACTCACCCACCCTGCTCCCTTCTGCTCTCCAGCCCGGCTGACAGCTCAGTAGTCAAATGGAATCTTTTCAAGGCATAACAGGTCATCCCTCTCCTCTGCTAAATGTCCTTCAAGAGTGTCCAGTTTGTCTCAGGATAAACCAAACACCTTGTTGTATCCTACAAGGCCCAACACGAGCCACTCACTGTCTTCATCTCTACCCCAACTGCTGTCATTCCCTGGGACTCACTCACACTGGCCTTTTGTCAGTTCCCTGAGAGAGAGCCCTTCCTGTTTCAGGGTTCTCTCCGCTGGTGAGGCTCTTCTGCTAGCCGCTGCGTGTGGCCGCTCACTCACTGCTCAGGTCTACGGCTGCAGTGGAAGTCCCGAGACTCCTTCCCCCTTCCTCTCTCTCCCTCACCACTGTTAATAAATATCAGAGCATCTGCCACCGTCTGCATTCATTCACGTGCCCTCTCGTTTGGCTCTTCCCCACTGGCCTGCACGCTCCGTGAGGACAGGGATTCTGTCTTATTCGTCCCTCCACCTCCCACCGCGGTGTTCTGCACATGGCCCGCTCTCAGGAAATAGCCACTGAACAAACATGACCCGGAGTGGGGACTGTGGCTGTTTCACACCGAACCCAGCATAATGAGGCGTTTTCCAATTGCTCTGACATTGCAATTAGCAAAATAAGAAACACTCTGAAAATTTCTGATTTTCACAAAGCAAATTAAAATGCAGATTAGCTTAATTTGAGGGGCTGCTAAGAAAATTTCCTGTTCTAACAAGCTTCCAGCTCACATGGCCAAATAATTAATGTCATCTACCTGTCTATACTGGGTCTGTGATAGCCTCTTGCTCTCAGCTTCGAGCACAGACTCCATTAACAGCCCATGAAAGGGCAAAAATCCCACAAGAATTTTATTATGGTGAGTCCCAACTTGGTTCTCCAGACTAAAAATTTAATTTCCAAAACTGATAACCACAAAGCCCTCAAATTCATTTCAGGCACATTGGGCACCTTGCGATGATCACTCCAACAGAACCTGCCGGGTGGAAGATGACTCAATTTCATGCCATGGCCGCCTCCCCCAGCAACGGCAGTGTATTAGAACGGAACGGGTTTTCAAGCTGTCTGACACGGAACCCCAGGTGAACTGTCAACACAGAGGCTGAAATCACCAAAGATGATAGCAAGGACTAAACGAAGGCAGAAAAATAGAAGGAATCATAAGGAAAAGGTAATAAAGAGCATCCCACTGCTGTGTGCAGGAGAATGAAGCACCTCCAGTAAATTCCTGAATGAGTGAGGTGGGCATGTTTACCTTGTGTCTGCTCCATCAATCCCACACTCCGCGGTCCCCGTGTCTTGTAAAACAATAAAGCACTTCACAAGCAGACCAGGACTCCTCTGCACAACGTCAAAACCTTCTTGCCCACCTTAGGTAAGCAACGCTTTGGATGTGATATTGTCACATCGTCAGGAGCTGGTCTCTAAGTTCTCAGGAAAAAATGGGTTAATATCTTTTTAAATGAATTATAAACTCTCGCTTTATTAAACGGCCTATACTGAACATAATTTAACCCACTGTTAATAACGTAGGCTCATCATAATCAAGTTAAATTATTTTCTTGTGCCCTTAATGGGTCTGGTGGCATATTTTAACAGCTCCAGGGCATCACCCTTTGAATTTTTCTAATTTCCAGGGTTTGGTTCATTTTCTAGCTGTCAACTAGAGATATTTTGCTTTTATTTACACAGTGTGTAATTCCCTCCCCTCTCTCCCACCTTCTAATGCGCTGCGGTCTGGAAAGCCTAATTACCAAAACAATCAGAATACTTTTGACTTCAGAACAAGTATACTTTGATTATGGCCTTTTCAGTGAATTAATACACGGACTTAGTGTTTTGGCTTTATGACATCTATTTTGGCTGTTCAGAGGCCTTTGCTTATTATATTACCAATTATTGTATTTTAAATGTCCACAGATATTGGATATGTGACCTCCAGATAAATAAAGTATTGCTATGGTTGCAACTTCTGTCTAAAACCTATTTGGCTTGAGGAAAGAAAATAGACAAAATACGACATTTCCAAGCCATGTGCAATCTGCTGATACAGCCAGGTGGTCGTAACCTATGGTGCTAATTGTCTTTCTTATCAGTATCGCTATTACTGAATGTCGCTTCTTTGCAAACTCACTCCCCTATTTAGTTCGGCCGGAAGTATCCAGAAAACCATTTCACACTGAAATCCTCAAATCTAATTCTTCTTTGAAACTTAAAAAAAAAAAAAAGTTTAAAAGCAAAGAAAGCATCAAATCCATTTAAATATTTTAAGCAAAATAAACTCCCAAATTTGAACACAGATGTTCAAAGGTAAGTTGCATGAAAACTGCTAACTTGGTTCCCAGAGAATGTAAAAATGAGATGGAATGAAACAATGTAATTACTTCATGGTGCAAAATACCAACCGCTTGGCTGAATATTGCCTTCACAAACATCTTTTAGCTACATTTTCTGCGCTTCAATTAAGAAAACCCCAAAACCAAAAATTAAGGTAACTTATATTGCTTACTTTATGGTCCACTTTCAAATATAAACATAAGGGACATGAAATACCAAGTTGAAAATTTAAAATTTTCTATTTGGTTGGGACATACTGAGAGGGGCTCACTGACGTTCACCCTGTTTCTGGCTTTGACCTCTTTCTGGTTCCATCCTCCTGTCAAGAGCCTGTGACCCAGCAGAGTGGGAGAAAAAAAATGAAATTTGTAAATTCCTATGTATAATCCAAGAAGTGATAACCAAGAATTAATTTGCTGAATGATATTCCAGTGATAGGTCTGAAAACTACTTCCTTGCTGTATAATTACTCTTCTGTTCTCTCCAACTCTCAAGGAAATAGTAAGTAGTCTCTAGCAAGAGGCTGTGTGTAATCTTGTGGTGACCATGTAAGGATCTAGAATAGAAATTTCATGTTCAAGAGCATTAAGATCCTTGGGACACCTGCAGAAATAAAGTAGAATTAAAAATCCAAATGTATAAAGCAGAGCATTCAGTTAAAAGGAGAAGTCTTTAAACA
This sequence comes from Ursus americanus, assembly GCF_024610735.1. NCBI lineage: Eukaryota > Metazoa > Chordata > Mammalia > Carnivora > Ursidae > Ursus > Ursus americanus. The sequence continues at coordinate 18,348,004 of NC_142162.1, forward strand.
ATGAAATTCTATAGCAAGAGCACTTCGTAAATTTAATTCTATGATTACAGAGTTTTGAGAATATACCAGAGTTGGTTTGGTCAAGTGGCTGACAGCATGGGCTCAGGAACCAAATCAGGTGGGTTTGAGTTTCCATTTGTACTAGCTTATGTGACCATGGGATAATTGCCTACCTCCCCTTGCCTCAGTTTACTCACCTAAAAAATGTGGATGGTAATAGTGCCTACTTATCAGGTCATTGTGCAAATTAAATCTGATACATTTAAAGTACTCAGGCCAAGTCCTAGAAATTTTTAAGTGCTACAGAATTTTTGGCTAAAACACCTTTTATACAAAGATGATCCCTACAAATGGGTTTTTGGTCAAAGTGACATTCATTAACGCTGTCGCTGCAATGGATGTCCAGAAAGCCGGAACGAACGATTTGGCCAACAGAATAAAATGGTGTGCAATTTCCTCTAGGTATTCTTAACCCTAACTGTAACAGGATTGCAATAAATAAATTTGGTGAAGAGTGCTATAAATTGAATCCACAGCCCTCAGCTTAGTTCACAGCCTGCCGAGAATGATGGCAGATCCTCATCACTGAAGTGACTCTGAAGATGTGGCTGGCGGAGCAAAAAGCACTTGATAATGACAGAAACCATTCAGCTGTGCGGTGCATGTAACGGGGGGAAGAATCCACTGCCACACAAGGGCAAGTGATTGGAAAAGTTACTGTTACCATTATAAGAACATATCAGTGCAAAGTCTGGCTGCTCCTGGGGTGGGGCTGGGGGGTGGTGGTGGTGGTGGTGGTGGGGAGACACAGACCCTTAACTCTAAAGAACAAACGGACGGTCACCAGAGGGGAGGTGGGTGGGGAATGGGTGAGATAGATGATGTGGATGAAGGAGAGCACTTGTGATGAGCACTGGGTGTTGTACAGAAGTGTTGAATCAGTCACTCTGTTGTACACCTGAAACTAATAATATACTATGCTAACTGGAATTTAAATAAAAACTTAAAAAATTGTCATTACTTGCAACCTATGTAACTTCCTGCACAGAAATACATGAATTCAAAGACCAAGAGAACTATTAAGAATTTTACAAGGTGGCTAGTTCTAAGATCAAAAAGTAAAAGCATGCCTATAACCCAGCTGTAACGGATTACAAAACAAAGTTTTACAAATAAGATTTAAATAAATAAAAGAAGAAAATAGAATAGCAAGTGGTGGAGGGGAAAAAAGAAAAGATAATAACTGATGATTAAAGGACCTTTATTCTTTTAAATTTTGAGCTTCACCTCTTGGCCCATACATAAATCAATACTTGGCCTATTCATGTGCATTCCTACTTCAATTCCACAGCACCCACAGAAAGACCTCCCAATGGGCTGGATTTGTATCCTTTTGTTTGCAGTAGTCCTTGGAAAGTGTAGATTACTGTTTTATGTGTATGGGTGTATATTTATCTGACATAAAGGGTAATGTGCTATTGATTCCATTCTTTCTTTTAGTCATGTTTTTAAATCTGTCAATTTCAGGAGAAAATCATAACCTTTACAGACATTGAAGAGGACCTGAATAAATGGACCATGATCAAAGATAAAAAAGATTGTAAAAAATGTCAATGTCCTCAAATTAATCTATAAACCCAGCACAACACAATAAAAATAAGCAGCATGTGTGTGTTTAACAAGTTAATTCAAAAAATTATATGTATGAGGGGTGCCTGGATGGCTCAGTCGGTTAAGTGTCTGCCTTCAGCTCAGGTCATGATCCCAGGGATTGAGCCCCGCATGGACTCCTTGTTTGAGAGGAGCCTGCTTCTCCCTCTCCTCCTGGCTCAGTCCATGTGCTCTCTCTCAAATAATAGAATCTTTTAAAAAGAAAAAAAATATATGCATGGAAGATCAAAGTAGAATAGCTGAGACACTTGAAAGAAGAATGATAGGGAGTAAGGGAGAAAGACTTGCCCTACCACATAAAAACATTCTTAATGTTCTAGTAAAAATGTGGTGCTGGGGCCAAGATAAGCATCTAGACCAATGGAAAAGCAGAGTTCAGGAGTAGACCACTATGGCAGATACTGTAAGTTGGCTTACTTAATACTTACTTAACCCCATTCCCTCTTGCTTTTGTCTATGGTAGGCTACTCAATTCAACTCTCTAAGCACTCACCTCCTTCTAGCTAAGGTGGCATATGTTAACAGTTTTATGTAATAAGATTTAGGCATAAATCAGGGGAAATTTCTCTTCCTGAAAAATTTAAAGGGAATGAAATGCAAAGATTGCTTCTTTGCCCTTTACAGTTCCCCCTCTTCTTCCTGACTTGAACATAGATGTGATGCCTGGAGGTGCAGCAGCCGCCCTGTAGCCATGAGAAAAATGTTAAAGATGCAAGAGTTGTGACGTAAAAGCGGTCCAGGGCCTTAGTGACACTTTTGAACTGCTGTGCCAACCTGAACTACTTTTCCCCAGACTACTCACTAGTAGACGAGATAAGTAAATTCCGTTTGTTTAACAGGTCACTGTAGTAACATTTAATTCGTTATCATCAGACTGAACTCACACATACATACAATCTCGATATTGACAGAGGTCAAAGTATAAATCATTACACTCCATCAGTGAGGCTAAGCCAACTGGTTAGCCACATGAACAAACAATAAATCTAGATTCCCCACTTTACAACTCAACAACAGCAATTCCAGTGGATTAAATATTTCCTTAAAGTTTACAAAAAAGTGTTTGAGTCTAGTTGATACACAATGTTCTATGAGTTTCAGGTGAACAGCATAGTGATTCGACAAGTTTATATGTCATGCTATGCTCACCCCAAGTGTAGCTTCCTTCTGCCATCACATAATGCTATTACAATACCAATGACTGTATTCTTTATGCTGTGCCTTCTATTCCTGTGACTTACGCATTCTGTAACTGGAAGCGCATAATGGAACCACAATGTAGATAAGGATCGCTTACATAAAAAAAAAAAAATCACACATCTTAAAAGGCTAATACATCAGACTGCATTAAAATTAAAAATACAGTTTCATTAAGAGACAGATAACATAAAAATATAAGCCAAAAATTGAGAGATCTTTGTCACATATAACCAACAGCTTAACAACTATAATATACTCTGTAAGAACTCTTATAAATTATTTAAAAACAAAGAAAAAAAATCCAGTATAAAAAAATCCATGAGCAGCCATTTCAAAGAAAAAGGAAAAAACGGAAATGTCTAATATATATATTTCATATATATATGAAAAAGATACCCAACCTCAATGATAATGAACATTAAGGGCACAACGCAACACCATTTTACTGTATCAGATTTGCAAAAAATAATCCAAGTCTAACAAAAACCAGTTTGGCAAGGACATAGACCAGGAGGAGTTAGACACTGACGGGTCAAATGTAAATTGGTATAAGCACCACTCTGGAATACAAATTGGCATTGTAGGATATGGGTGAAGATGCACACAGCTCATCTGACCTACCAATTTCACTTCTAAGTATAAACCTTGTAGAAATTCTCACCCATGTACAAGAATGCTTATAGTGGTACATTTTGAAATAGCATGTGTGCACACACACACACACACACACACACACACACACACACGAAAAATCCGGAACTCTCCACCTCTCCACTGACAGAATAAACGCATTGTGATAAAAGTATGCATTGGAATACCATAGAACAGCGAAAATTGATAAGTATTATATATATATATATATATCAGGGCGCCTGGGTGGCCCTCAGTTAAGTATCGGCCTTCAGCTCAGGTCATGACCCCAGCGTCCTGCGACAGAGTCTTGCATCAGGCTCCCTGCTTGGCGGGGAGCCTGCTTCTCCCTCTCCTCCCCACTTGTGCTCTCTGTCACTATCTCTCTCTCTCTCAAATAAATAAAATCTTAAAAAAAAAAAAAAAGAACTATATATCAACATAAACGAAACTCTTAGTGTTAACCCCCCAAAAAAATCCTAAAGAATACAGAGTATGATACCATTTATATATAAATTTTAAAAAAGAAAATATTTTTTAGTATTTAGAGAAATATATACGTAGTAAACCTTAAGTAGAAGCAAGAAAATGACAGCATTTTGGTCAGAGGTTATCACTGGGGAGAAGGGAGAGAGATAATGTTGTTTTGGCTGAACAGTAAATACGTGTGTTCATTTTATCTTCATTTTTGTACCTTACAGATAGGTACTATATATTTTTTTAATTTAATTAGCCAAGGTATAGTACATCATTAGTTTTTGATATAATGTTCAATGACTCATTAGTTGAGTATAACACCCAGTGGTACTATATATTTTTACACCAATAAAATGTTTCATAAAATTGCCAAGGTTCCACGTCAAATTCTGTTTTCAAAAATCTTGCCATGAAATTGGTCAATGCTCTTGTTACTAGTGGAGATAGTTTTAGAAACATGGAAATATAGGGAAGAATAAATGGATTCAACAGAGTCCTAACACCTTCTGAAGTATTACTTTGACATCTTTAAATGTGCAGATGACACAAAGCTCCTGCAGCTAAAATGAGCTATAAGCACCGCAAATACCAATACACTGGAGACGATCTGCAGAACAAACTTCTGCGGCAATGACTGGCAAGCAATAAACATGTGTGAATCTCACCGTGGGCAAGCACAAGACGATGTTTTTACTGAAAAAATAATCCATATTCCACCAGCTGCCTGACGAGGTTCCTCTCAGGCACAACTTAGAAAAGAGAACTTGATGGGGCACCTGGGTGGCTCAGTCGGTTAAACATCTGCCCTTGGCTCAGGTCATGATTCAGATTATGATCTTGGGGTCCAGGGATCAGGCTGCATCAGGCTCCCTGCTCAGCGGGGAGTCTACATGCCCACTACCTCCGCCCCTTCCCCCACACTCCTGCTCTCTCAAATAAGTAAAATCTAAAAAAAAAAGGGGGGGGGCTTGACGACAACACAGACTATTTTTAAAGACACTGACCCAGTGTACTATTGCTTAGAAAAATGGCCAATAAAATGTCAACTATTATCAGAAAATGCACAAAGTATTAGCCAATGATCTTGGAGAACAGGATGCTTCTGCACTTGGTACACTGTGTGCAGTTCAAATTGTTGCACTTGAAGAAAAATACAAGGCATCTGGAAAAGATTCAAAAAGATTAAATATAGTGATCAAGAGGGTGAAGTTCTGTCCACAATAAAATATAAGAGTTTGCCCCATCTGGAGGATAAGATTTCAAAAGGAATATAATTGAAATATATCAACTTTCCCAAAGGTATGAATGAGATATCTCAAAGCTTGAGAGAAGGGGAAACAAACATATAACAAAAGTCTTAAATGTACTCATTTACTCAGTTTGGTGCTTTTTCATACACATGCATTTTATTTTTTAAAATATAAGAATTTTTGGGGCACCTATGTGGCTCAGTCAGTTAAGCGTCTGCCTCGGCTTGGGTCATGATATCAGGGTCCTGGGATCAAGCCCGACATAGGGCTCCCTGCTCAGCGGGGAGTCTGCTTCTCCCTCTCCCTCTGCTGATCCCCCTTCTTGTGTGCTCTATTAAATAAAATCTTAAAATATATATATATATAATGAATTTTTATAGAGAATAATCATGTGAAACTGCTGATCCCCCTTCTTGTGCATGCTCTTTGTCAAATAAATAAAATCTTAAGATTATATATATACACATATATATGAATTTTTATAGAGACTAATCATGTGAAACTCATTACTCCAAAAGATGCTACCAAATCAATATATGAAAATAACATTTTACCTTTTCTTATCCTTGCTCATACTGTCCTTTAAACTCTTTAAGAGTACCATCACTCTTCATCTTTTATGTCTAGCACACAGTACCTAAGTTTTGGGCACTTAATATATATATTAAGTGAAATGATAAATGATAAAAAGAGCTTTAGATAATTCCAAATGTGCACTTATGGTCTAATAATGGAATAAAGGGTTTGGGAGGATATGCCTGACCTTTGATACTTATATTTTTAAAAAAAAATTTCACACAAGGATGCTCTTCTGTAACAAGGGACATCCTGTGGAAGACAGCAAGGTGAGCATTGGGGGGGGGGGTTCCTGGGTCCAAGCCCAGGTGGCAGTTTTATGCTCTGTCCACACTAACAAAAAACACATACCTGAGTATATACAACATAGAACACGTATCTATACAGCAGACAGCAATGACTTAAAAGTTCCCATTTCTTTTTCCTCCACATTGTTTGCATAGGTCCAAGACTGATGAAGAAAAAGGTCAGTATAGGTTTGGGGCAAGGGACAAACCAAGAGTTGATCAATAAACTAATCTGATGCAGGAAACACATGATGGGCATTATTTCCAGGGTTTTAAGACAAGATTAATTTAGGCCCAAGAGTTGGGATTCTATTGATTTTTCTACCCTCGCTTGATATAAACTAGACATTGAAAAACTAATTAATTCAAAGTGGCATTATTGGGACTACCAAGTGCTTCACATCTAGTAGGATCTAAGTGGTTCTCATGGTGAAAATTTGCCAGGTGAGATGGCTGACTATTGCAACACTAGTTCCACAGGCCCCTGAAAACCCAACTTAACTGAAGGATTGTTGCAAAGCTCAGGAGGGAGAATCTTAAGTGACAGGGAGCTTTCACAGCCCAGAGAGAAGAAAAAGTCTTGGAACAGCAATTTTCCTCCAATAGATGGTGCAGCTACAGGGAGAGGGCTGGCAGGTGCATTGTTTTGAAAACTACACGTTACGTAATTCAATAATCTCTCGTGCCCCCAAGATATCAAGCTGTTCTCCCTTTAACTAAAAGTGGACACTTGGCTTTTCTCCTGCTGTTCCAGTCATCTTTCTACATTGGCACCTATGAGTTTTATGATCCTCACAAGCGCCTACTTGTGACACTCATCTTGGCTCTCTCTAAAAACTCACTCAGCCATGAAGAGAACATGAACTTACTCTCATCTGAAAATGCATAATTAATATTCGCGAGGCACCCAGGAGCTAAGCCAGAGCCAGCGGGTACATTAGCCTTTTACAAGGAGCCAGATCTGAAGGCAAGGGCAAGCGGTAGGAGTGAGGGTAACTCAGTGACTTGGCTGCACAAAGAATTCCTATGCCCAATAAGTCGAATTGTGAGCTAATATATGCTCACAGATCACCAATGGTGCAGAAAATCCCCTGGCCCCACAGACTTCCCAGTCCCCCCACAAAAGGGGCAGTGCTTTTTGTTTTAAGCTTCAAATTAGGTCAGTGATACATGAACACACACTTATTTAAATGTCTTTTGGCATTTCAGAAAAGGCGAAGTCATTCTCCATTCCTGTCTCCTCTCTCTTCCCAGAAGTAAAAAAACTGGTTTGCTTCCTTTCAGATACACCTATACACACACATACATACACTTCAGTCTATGTGTGATTGTATGAATTATGTAGTAGCTCATTTAAGGCATATATCTATATCTATCTATATCTATCTATATCAGCTCCCACCACACACACACACACACACACAAATCTACGCCTCCTCTTTCCTTTTCCTGGTGCTGGCAGGAAATCTCACTCATTTATTTGCCCACACACCTCTCTCACCTTATACCAACTCTAGGTGTCTCCAGCCAGAAGGCCCTGTGTGCTCCAGAGAACTTCTGGCTGAAGGTATTGTAGAAAGCCATAGAAATGTTTTCATCTCATTGCTGTTATGTCTATTTCCTGAAAGAAATCCTAATAATGAACCATCTTTTGCAAAGAAATCTTTTTTATGTCATACAATATTTAACACAGTTCTGCCCTTCCAAAAGCCAACAGTCAGAACCCAGTCAATAATAGCTTTCTAAATTATTCATTGGATTTTTGTGATTTTCCAATGCATCCTCAAAAACTTCTCAATTAATCAATTTAAGCAGAACGTACAAAGGAAGAAGTCCCTTAAAATAGTGTTTTGAGAGGGGATGCAGAGGAGTGTTGGGAAAGCATTCATAGTTCTGAGGAGTGTTTCTTCTCTTCCAAGAGCTTCATTAAAGCACAACGAAAACATTAGCAACAGCAATGGCACATTTTAACCAGTAAATTAAACATCACCATTAAAAACTCAAATCTGATCATCAGGGTTGGCCTCCCATAAGAGGAAGAGAGAGGAATCACGTAGCTATACATCCTGTGATTATTTCTGATTTTTAAACCTTTCCCCAAAGAGACTGGATTTATTATTGTAAGGAAGGTGGTTTATATGAAAAAATATCAATATCTTTGAGCTACATGACAATCCTTAGTGCTTCCTATACTTCACTAAGGTGGTGTACTCACTGGGCTGAAAAAAAAAAAGTTTTCTTGCTTTCTTGCAAATTTCCACATCAACCCATAATAACTGGGCATAAATAAAATGATAACCTCTCCAGGGTCCCTGGTGATAGAACACTTAGAAACGCTTAGGCACACTGAGAGATTAGCTTTCTAGGCCTCCTACATCACCTGTTCCAACAATTATCTTAAGGGAATGTTAGAAAACAAGAAGGATCAGAGTGGGAGAAAAGGAGACACTCCTTCAGTGTCCTATCCCTAAACAAAGTATTGTTTCTTTCTCAAGATACTGAAGCCACTGATCATTTTGATGACTGAAAGACAAGATTCTCGTAGAGGTGCTGCTCTTGAAATTCTCAGGCTTCAACAATGAAGAATTTCAAGCTTAGTCTTAGCTTAAATGACCAGAAATCACCAATGTTCAGATCACACTCAGGTATGAGGCCCCATAATCTCAGGGTTTTTGTAAATCTTTAGCCCAGAAGGTTTCATTGGTGAATTCTTTCATTCAAAGAAGAATTAATGCCAATCCTCAAACTTTTCCAAAAGATAGCAGACATTTCCAAACTCATTTTATAAGGCCAGCATTACCCTAAAACCAAACCAAACAAGGACACTACAAGAAAATTGCAGGCCAATATTCCTGATGATATAATGTTAATACAAAAACCAAGAATATACAATGGGGGAAGGAATAGTCTCTTCAATAAATGGTGCTGGGCAAAGTGGACAGCCACATGCAAATTGATGAAATTAGACCTCTATCTTACACCATACACAAAAACCAACTCAAAATGAATTAAAGACTTGAATGTAAGGCATGAAATCAAACTCCTAGAAGAAAAAAAAAAAAAGCTTACCACCTAAGTTTTTGTTTTGTTTTTTTAGGATTTTATTTATTTACTTGAGAGAGAGCGAGAGAGAGAAAGAGAGAGCACGCACATGAGTGTGGGTGGGATGGAGGAGCAGAGGAAGAGGAAGAAGAAAACTCCGCACTGAGCATGGAGCCTGACATGGGGCTCGATGCCACAATCCTGAGATCACAACTTGAGCCAAAATGAAGAGTCAAATGCTTAACCGAGCCACCCAGGTGCCCCAGGTGCTTAGCTTCTTGTCATCTGTAGTAGTAACGATTCTAGCAAAGCAAAAGCAAAGAAACCAAAAAAACACATAAGAGGAACTACATCAAACTAGAACACTTCTGCACAGCAAAGAAACCATTAACAAAATGAAAAGACAACCTATTGAATGGAAGAAAATATTTGCAAATCATATACCTGAGAAGGGGTTCAGTATCCAATACATATAAAAAACTGACAACTCAATACCAACCCCCCCAATAATCCAATTAATAAAATGGGCAGAGGACCTGGGTAGGCATTTTTCCAAAGATGACATACAGATAGTCAACAAGTTCATGAGAAGGTGCTCAACATCACTAACCATCTAGGAAATGCAAATCAGACCCACAAGGAGATAGTACCTCACACCTGTTAAAATGGCTATTATCAAAAAGACAAGAGATAACAAGTGTGGGTGAGGATGTAGAGAAAAGAGAACCCTTGTGCTCTGTTGGTGGGAATGTAAATTGGTGCAGCCACCGTGGAAAGAAGTTTGGAGGTTCCTCAAAAACTTAAAACTAGGGGCGCCTGGGTGGCTCAGTCGTTAAGTGTCTGCCTTCGGCTCAGGTCATGATCCTAGGGTCTTGGAATTAAGCCCCGCATCGGGTTCCCTGCTCAGCAGGAAGCCTGCTTCTCCCTGTCCCACTCCCTCTGCTTGTGTTCCCTCTCTTGCTGTGTCTGTCAAATAAAATCTTTAGAAAAACAAAAACAAAAAAAGCCCTTAAAACTAGAATTACCATATGATTCAGCTATTCCACTTCCAGATACTTATCCAAAGGCAACAAATACACTAATTTGAAAAGATATCTGCAGCCCCATGTTCACCACAGTATTATTTATAATAGCCAAAACATGGAAGCAACGTAAGCACTGATGAAGAAAATGTGATCTATATATCATGGAATACTATTTAGCCTTAAAAAAAAAAAAAAAGAAGGGAATTTTGCCAGTTGCAGCAACATGGATGGACCCATAAGGCATTATGCTAATTGAAATAAGTCAGAGAAAAATACTGTATGATCTCACTTCTATGTGGCATCTTAAAAAAAAAAACCTTCTAGATACAAGGAACAGATTGATGTTACAAAAGTGTGGGCAAAATGAGCAAAGGTGATCAAATGGCACAAACTTAGTTTAAAAAAAGGTCATGGAGATGTAATGTGCCTCATGATGATTATAGTTAACGTACTATATTGTATAACTGAAAGTTGCTGGAAGTAATTCTTAGGTTATCACAAGTGAAAAAATTTGTAACTACCTGTGGCAATGGATATTAACTAGACTTACGGTGGTGATCATTTCACATATATACATAGTGACTCGTGGTACACCTGAAAGTAATGTATGTTGATTATAACTCAATTAAAAAAAAAACTTCAGTGAAAAATCCTAGTATTCTACAGAAACATATTAACAGACTCTTGACATTTTTATTAAAATATTTCCTCTAAACAACAACTCATTATTATTCATTTAAAAAAAATCAAGTCACAGGAAAAATTGACTTAATTTGGTCTGATTGGGTGAATGCTAGAAAAGAATAAGAAATCAAATAATCTTAGAATTGAAATCGATCTGAGAAGTTCTCCTGTTCATTTTCCTCTCAAAGAGAGGAGAGAAAAATCCCTGAATAAATTTAGATAAAGTTTTGGTTCCATGTGGGCATTTTATTTTGCCTTAAAATAGGGGCACCTGGGTGGCTCAGTCAGTTAAGCATCTGCCTTTGGCTCAGGTCATGATCCCAGACACCTGGCATCGAGTCCAACATCCTGCTCCTTACTCAGTGGGGAGTCTGCTTCTCTCGCTCCCTCTGCCTGCCGCTCCCCCTACTTGTGTTCTCTCTCTCTGTCAAATAAGTAAGTAAATAAAAATTTTTTGAATGGTTAAAAAAATGGATGTAGGAAGACTAGATACATAGATTTGAGGTACTTTGTTGCTTATTCAACAACATAGATTTGTTTATCCAAGATATTTGGGTAAGGATTATGAAAATCTTCAAAGTTTATATCTAATTATCTATACCCACAAAGACAATTTTCATAAAGGAAACTAAAGGAGAGAAAGTAAGATCTTTCTTGGAGCAGAGCTTGTTAAACCTGAGATAGTTCTCAACATTCTTAATTACCTAGTACTCAGAGGTTAAGTGTCATTTGATACGCCATCAGCTTATTCACTCTAATGCAATACAAGAAATGGAGATAGATGTAGGAAAAAAAGGAAATATATCATGGTTCTACCTGTATGATGAACAATAGGCTTACCTAGACATTCCAGGTTATCCAGAAGTAACAGGATGGCCTTCTACTACTGTAAGTCAAAGACATGAACCTTTTCCTCAAGGAGCTAACCATACAAAGCTAAAGGACAACATGGGGCAGATTATACCTGATAGTTGAGGCAGACAAGGGGACGAGGTGAGGAAGAGATCTCTTTGGCTGGAGGGTGAGGGGATTTCAGAAAGGTCTCACCAAGACAGCATTTCCTACATGAGCATTTCTCATCTACTGGAGACCTGCCCTTTGCTACTTCCTTTGGATCACAGCTCCCATCCAGAATGACTGTCTAGCAGGAAAAGGGGGAGGGATATGCAGCCATGCTACTTTAATGGCCGACTCCAGTTTCATGTTGTAGATTAGTGAATCTAGACCTGCCCCCTTTCCACCTCTGCCTTTCACTGTGATGCTACTGATTGCTGACTGGTCCCATTTGGAGCTGTGAAGGGAGCTTGCATAGATAGCTAAGTATTCATTTCAGAGAGCTTTGAATAAATTTTCAGCCACCCACTGCCAGGCAATATCCAGTTTCAGAAAATAAAATCAAAGGTTTTTAAGTCATTATCCCAAAATGTATTTTTCAAGGAAGAAAGAATACTAGTCATAAATATACACTGAAGAAAACACAAAGTTGTAGTTATGAGCAGAGTTCTCTAATGCTAACTACTAATCATCAGAGTTGAATCTTTTTAAAGCCTTAATCAGAAATATTTTATGACATCAGCTCTATAAAATGAGATTGGGACTAACTTTGAGAAAGAGTAGAATATTAAATTTTGATACTACTATACTTTTATAATGAATACCTACTGATGCATATAACCGTATACTTAACACAGTTCAGAAATTGGCTGCATATTCTCCTCTGGATCCTGGCATCCATCAGAGGCACTATCTACCCATTAACTATGGAAAGCAGCAAATAATTGTTGAACATGATTGAATTAAAAAAAATGACACTTGAGAATCCCAGGACTTTGTTTCCAATCCTGGTTCCGCCACCAATCAGCTGCTAACTTATTCAACTTCTAGAGTCTCGGTTTTATCCTTGTTAATTGTGGATAAGGAAATGGTAGAGGCTTATTGGGAGGATTAAATGCAATTAGGTACATGCAAATGCATTTAATAAACTGTGCAATTCTTGCGTAGTTTTTGTACCTACAAAGCTGCCTTTAGTACAAAAATTGTACCCTTACCACTAAGAGGATGGCAAAGTGCCACGTCCAGGGCACTTTTATTTAAAAATGAAAACCATGGAATAGTGCCTACAGCCTGCTATCTTTCAAACGCAGGAACAAAAGCCCATCTTCTCTTCCAAGGCTGGATCCAACATCATCTCAAATCTTGAAGCAAGGCTGAAGCGTATAAAGGTCCACAGTGGATGCCTACAATTGCCACATTTTCATAAAAACAAAGAAGAATTTTCAACTAAGTAATTTCAAAGGTTTGAAATCATAGTATTCCCAAGTGTGAATTCAGTTCCTGTTCCTTTATTATCCTCTTTTGCCTTAACTGTCAAGAAGCTCAGAACAGTTTTATGTCTGATTTTAAAAAGAATGCTTAGCCGAAGCTTTTTGCTTTAACTTTTCTCCTGACTCACACTTCTTCCTCCTTTCCTAAGAATACTACTAAATTTGTAGCTTTCATTATACGATCAGAGAGATGGGGAGGCAGGTTATGAACAATGAAGGAACATATCAACATACTTTCTTTAAAGATAAAAAATGACAACATTGTACGTCTCAACGTAGAACTTCAGACCAAGCAGTCAGAGTCAGAAAACTCTTTGCCGACCGTAGACAACAAAGGGTTATTCTGTAGAGGGTTTACTTCTGAACTGCGTCCTATTGTGATCTCCCTCTTGACTTCTTTGCAAGCAGAACTTCTCTTGTCTGTCTAGTTTCAGATTTCACCAGAAATTCAGGAGCTGACTCAGGACTACAAGTGGCCCCATCTGCCAACCGAGAAGGATGAGTTATTTTGGAAATAAAATGATGCTATGAAGAATCAGAATTTCCCAAGGCCTTTCCAGAAAATGGATAGAGACCACAATTCCTCCTACTAGATTTTACATTCCTCAAAGCCACAGGATAAGCAAGAACATTTATCTTGAGAAGCCTCATTAACAGAAACATCTTACGCAATTCTCAATCTCCCTTACGGGGACTCTTAAGTGACTTACAGAAACTGGGAATTCAATAGAGTTGCTGAATAAATAAAACACCGTCAAGATCAACAGCAGTAAATAAGATTCACCCATGGTTCACGTTTAAGGTGTCTCTTCTGATGACCATACGACCACATGAAAAGACAGGGATGTTTTAAGATGCAGAAATTTTACCCACCAACCATATCAAGCTAGAGAACAGGGAACAGTGCTGGTTTCTGTAAATGACTTGTGTAAGTTCAGTAATTCCCTATTCGCATCTTAATGGAGCCCCCACAGTAGTGATATAAACAGGATATGGTAATGAGATAAATAAGAGGAGACCTATGCAAAAACATCCTCGTGACAACAGGTTGTTCCCCTTGTGACAATCACTGTAACAGAGATGAGGGACCATGACCCAGCCTGGCATGCAAGGCAGGACTTCACGGGAAAGGGCTCTTCCTACAGGCTTATAAGACAAGGACAAGGTCCTTATATGAGGCTCAATCAGGCAGAGGGAAAGGGCAGGCATGAAGCTGTTTTCATGAATGTGTCTGGTCTATACTGGTCGGTGGCTCAGGCAGGCTGAGGAAAAGGGGTGAGGCAGCAGATAAAGCTAGTAACCTAGATTGCTAAGAGCTTCGTATGGATTGCCAAACAGTTGAACTTTGTTTTGATAAAGTAAAAACCCCAAGAAGTTCCAGCAGAGGAGTTCCACAATCCACTTTTCAAAAAATAAAAAATAAAAAGTCTGTAGGCTGAGTTATAGGAGCCCAAATTAATGATGACTCTATGTACCAGGCATTGGGCCCGACATGCATTGTGTTACGACGGGTCCGTCAAGGAGACACTATTTTATGGCTATGGACACAGGGTTTAGTGAGATGAAATGACTTGTCGAAGACGTGGCTAGCAGTGGCAAGCTGGGACTCAGAACGGGGGCTGATTCTCATGTGTGTGCTCTTAGAACCAGAAGGAGAGGAGATCACACCTACTGTCCTAGCCCAGCCCAAAGACAAGGAGGGTCTGAACCAGGGCAAGGAAAGTGGGCCTTGTTTAGCGAGCTTCGCTGAGATAGCCAGGAATGGCAGTATCAATAAATGGACCCTGAATGCACTGAACTGGATTGCAGAGACAAGGATTCTCTTACTTTAAAAATTTGGAAAGAACACTCCAACTACAAGCCTTAACTTAGAAACACAAAGTCTACAATCAAACGTCATTTTCTATGGCAAAAACAGAAATTCTTTCTTCAAGAAGCCTCCTGAACAAAAGGGTCTTCAAAGTTTGGTATTATGGACTAGAAAACACCTTTGCATTTCCCAAAATTAGCGTGTGTAAAACCACAACGCAATTCTACTTCACACCCACTAGGAAGGCTATAACAATAAAACAACAACAACAAAAGGAAAATAACAAAGAGTTGGCAAGAACAGGAAGAATTAGAACGCTTATATATTGCCCATGAGAATGTACAGCCACTATGTAAAACATTTTGGTCGTTCCTCAAAATGTTCAACATAAGATTATCATATGACCCAGCAACTCCACTTCTAGGTATGTACTCAAAAGAACTGAAAGTGGAGATTTAAACAATTACTTGTAGGCCAATGTTCACTTCAGCATTATTCACAATAGCCAAAAAGGTAGAAACAACCCAAGTGTCTATCAACAGGTGAATGGGCGCACATAATGCAGTGTATGTATACAACGGATACTGCTCAGTTATAAGAAGGGATAGTGCGACAACACAAGTGAGTCTTGGAAGAATTCTGCTAAGTGAAAATAGCCATACACAGGGGCGCCTGGGTGGCTCAGTCGGTTAAGCGTCTGCCTTTGGCTCAGGTCAGGATCCCAGGATCCTGGGATGGATCCAGTCCCATGTTGGGCTCCCTACTCAGTGGGGAGCCTGCTTCTTCCTCTCCCTCTGCCTGATGCCTCCCGCCCCCCGCTGCTCGTGCTCTTTCTCGCTCTCTCAAAACCTTAAAGAAATTACCCATATACAAAAGGACAAAGACTCTTTGATTCCACTTATATGAAATATCTAGAAGAGGCAAACTTATAGACGCAGGAAATAGTTTACCAGAGGGTGGGGAAAGTTTTTGCTTCATGGTTATAGAATGTCTTTTGGGATAATGAAAACGTTTTGAAAATAAAAGTGGGAATGGTTATACAACACTGTAAAGGCACTTAATGCCATGGAATTGTACACTTAAAAATAGTTAAAATGGTAAATTCTATGATTTACACACACACACACACACCCATAATAAACAACTTACCCCCAAAGGCTGCAGTGGGGAGTAAGGAACAGAGTTGCCTTAACTATTGCCAGAGGGAGTAAATGCAATCTTTCTTATCTACAGATCTATGTCAAACTTAACTCCCATCCTAGGTAAGAATGACAACATATACAAATGAATACAGATCTAGAGGCCTTCAAAATGTGCCATTCAAAATAATTCAGGGGCTTTCTACCACCTATAGGCTAGTATTTTAATTATTTTACAGAGGATACAAGGTCTTTCCTGATCTGGTTCCTACTTACCTGTCCAAGTCTAAACTCTTATTCCACATTCTCACTTTCTAGAACCTTACTCTTCAGCCCCAGGACATTCCAAGTTCTCTCATTCCTCTGTTTTCCCATGCTGTTCCATGTGCTTAAAAAGGGCTCACTCCCCCAATTATCTAGCAAATGTCTAATCAATCTCTCAACAAATTTCAGTTCCATGAAGCCTCCCTCAGGCTTCTGAGGCTCCTTTACCCATGGTCCATTAACTATTGATCGCTCTGCAATGGCAATCATCACATTCCAATTGCTATTTGCATGTCTATATTCTAGACTATTATTCTGTTGAAAACAGAAATATGCCATTTCATTGCTCTCTACAGGGAGCATAACACCTTAAGTGGTGTTTTAATACATGGTCAAGACAGTGAGCCCAGCACTTAGCTGGGGAGTAAAGACTCTGATCCCCCAAATTCTAAGGAGCAGTCACCCATCGGTACTTCTCCAATGTCCTTCTACAGACCCCAAATTTCAGTATGAATACCATGTATTATGTAAAACATAAAACAGAGCGAGAAAAGCTGGAAAGGACTACCCACACCTGTGGGACTATCAAATCCACACCATTTGGAACCTGAGGAAATTTTTTGAGAAGGTAACTGAAAATCAATTTATTGAAAATGTGCTTCATGTAAAATAGATTTGTTCCATTGTAAAGATGCACTCAAGTTGCATTACAATAAGGGAAACAAAATCTAAAGTAAAGAATGTTAGTAATCATCCAACACTACTAACCTCAAGTGGGTAATCTGATTACTTTTGTCACTAAATATCCAATTGGAGGGACCTCCCACATTTTATGTGACTAAATAACTCTTCTAAAAATCCATGAAATTTTTTGTTCTTCTTCCAAATACATATGATAATTGGGTTACTCTAAAGCTCTACCTAACCAATGGACATAATATAAATATGGGTTTTCCTATCACCAGAAAGATTGATTTCTAAAAAAATAAAAATAAAAAAAATAAAGTTTGCAAACTGATACTGATTGATAAACTCCCGTGAGTTTTGTCAGCATGATCAGGGCCTCAACAGCCCCACCTGAGCATAATTCAAAGGGAGAATTTAGCCCTTCAGGATTGAGCATTCCAACATTAGGAATGGTACTGTCCAGACTTCCTTCTTCATGGTTGGAAGGGGGGTTATATGAAATAAGACCTCTTCCCAGGCACCTCCTTCCTTTCTCCCCTCCAAGGGACTGTCTGGTTGTTGTACTCCCTAAATTTCCCCTTTCATCATTTAGCTAATTCCAGGCCTATTCAATTTTTATTATCTACAATTCCCATTGCTATCCTTATTTCTTTGGGAAAATTCATTCCGCATATCTAACAGCCAGCTTTAAAGTAAACTTCTGACCACTTGTAAATTGGAGCCTACCTAGTACTCCTAACATGATTAGCCAGGAATCACTACTGAAGATGTATTTGTTGAATTTCTACCTCCCCTGTGCTATTCTGGTCCTCTTAACAAGACTCTATTCTTTCCAGCTGCTGGATCCACCACCCAACAGAGAATTCGACACAAATATCAAAATATTGCCTTCTGCCTCTTCGGAGTATCTTATTACCAACGAGCCAAGGTGGAGCCTAAGCCATTGCCTCATTAAGACAGCCTAGGCCTCTGGCCAGCACTTGGTAATGACTGGCATTCTTGGTCTTCTCCCATGCAGGCACCACCTGACACCTAGCAGGCACCTTGCTGGTCTTCGGAGGCATTCCAAAAAGCAGCCAGCTGGATTCTGCCGTGACTGAGTCCCCAGTGGCCAAGCTGAGAAGTTTACCTAAAGGTCATGTCACATTGCCTCAGAACCTCAAAGAAGCTTTTAATGTGCTCATTTCAGAAGGACGTGGCTTGGCCGGTCCTCAGGCTCACATCTGCCCTTCAGCAAGTCCAATTTGTAAGTCCTCACTCAGATGCTCCCCATCTATCACACCCGAAGCTGGACCCTTCAAAAAGACAAGACGCTGAGGCCTACAAGAGGGCTCAAGCCAGAGGTTTCAACTTCGGCTCCCTGACTTACTCCCCCGTGTGAAACTGGGATTGCTGTTCATTCCTCTGAGCCTCTGTGTCCCCAGTTTTAATACATGCATATAAATCCTTTATATTTAAAAAGTTGGCCAAAAAAAAAAATAGTATTACTAAGAACCAATCCTTACAAACATCAAGGCCAGAAACTCATACTTTACTGATGACTAAGATTGATTCATGAGCCTGGCTCTTCCAAACCTGCTGCCCACGTACCTCCTCTCACTCCTGGCTGGACTGGGCTCTCCCTGCACCCTTTCCACTTTAACTTCTCCATGCTAGCTCCCCGGGGAGCTCTGGAGAATTAAAACAAAACAAAAACAAAAACAAGGAGTGCTCAACTCAGCGGGGTCCCAGAGAGACTGAAGGCTGAGGCCAAGCCCACCGAAGGAATGATGGGGGAAAAAAAAAACCTCTTGACTTAAAAGATTTTAAATTGCCTTTTTTGCCAGAATAGGTTCGTTTATTCTGTAGTTAAATAAAAAATAAAAAAGATAACACTATTCTCTCGGGATTGATATGACTAATGATGGTAATTCAAAGCCTTGCCTTCCTCCAAGTCCTCTTACACTGCGGCTGCTTTGTGCTTCTTGTACCAAGGAAAACACTTTTTACAGTCTTCTGGTTTTGAAATGAGATGGCCTTCTCATGTCGGTCTGTTATTTCTAATTTATTGAATTGTAAGCATAAACGTCTAGGCACCAGCAATTCTGGGAAGCAGATGGGCTCAGCCTGATCACCGAAGGCCTCAGAAACAAGCAGGAGGAAGTCGACACCAATTTCTTTTTTTTTTAAATGATTTTTTATTATATTATGTTAGTCACCATACAGTACATCCCCGGTTTCCGATGTAAGGCTCAATGATTCATTAGTCGACACCAATTTCTAATACCCCCTGCAGCCCTAGCGCTCCTGTAATTAAGGTGTTGGATTTATTGACGCTTTTTTAATAGGACAGCTTTATTGAGATATAATTCACATACCATGCAAGTCACCCTTTCGAAGTGGACACTTTAGCGGTTTTTCAGTATGTTCACAGAAATTGTGCAACTTTCACTACCATCTACTTTTAAAACAGTTTCATCACTTCAAATGAAAGAAATGCCATACCTATTAGCAGCTGCTTCTCCCCAGACCCCGGCAACCACTAACCTATCTTCTGTCTCTGGGCATTCGCCTATTCTGGCCTTTTCATAGGAGTGGAATTGCACAGTATCTGTCCTTTCATGACTGGTCCTGAAGCTCCTCATGTCCCCTCCATGCCCTGCTCCTGCTCTCCTTCCCTTGTCTCATGCATGCCTTTGGGGTCTCCCCTAGGTCCTCCCCTCGGTCCACTCTCCACCAAATGTCTGCAGAACCTCACCCCCTCAATCCAAAGGCTTGGATCCCTCAGCTGAAGGCTCAGACCTTGATCTCCAGCCTCGATCTCTGCGCCGGGCTCTCAGTCCCCATATCCACTGGCTGCTCCGCATCTCTGTAAATTTCTTACAGAGAATTAAAGTTAAGGGTATGGTCTCCTGCCGTCCCACAAAGCTGCCTCCTTCAGTGGTGTTCTCACTTACCCGGCTCTCAGGGCCAGAAACTCAGGCCTCATCCTAGAAGCCTCCCTCCTTGGCCTTTTTCTCCACATCCAATAATGACCAGGCCCAGCTAAAGCTTTCCCAGATCACCCAGATTATTTCCACCCTCAATGCCATTCTCCTCATCCAGGCTTGAGTTTTAACCTGGAGGGTGAACTGACTTCAAGTTGCTCTCCCTGCCATTAGTCTTGGCTCCTTCCAACCCATCGTTAGACTCACAGGGACTGGCTGAGGTCTGCTCAGACACACTCCCGTGCGTGGCCCCTTCTGCGTGCCTGACATGGCCTGGCCCTACCCAGCCTCTGCCTGCCCGGTCTCACCAGGAACCACGCTCACTCGAACATTAGCTTTCACACGTGTTTCCTTCAGCTCACTAGGATCTTTCTTACCACCAGGCCTTTGTTCTGCACAGAACAAGCAGCACCTGAGTGCCTCCCCTCGACCTCTCCAACTGTTTGCCCTTTTTGCCCTGGCTAAACCGTTAAGGGTGATTCATCTAGTCACCTTTTCAAGGCGACTCTCCCTAACCAAGCCATACACCTAAGAGAAGGTTAGTGGCTCTTCTTGTGTTCCCATAATATCTCATACTGCTGTGATCATAGTACTTCTCATGTAATTCGAATCTTCTGTCGACTTTCTTCTGTCTCTCACTCGACTGTGAGCTGTGACAACAGGGGCCATACTGTCGTTCACCATGACAGGGTGATAGGTCATTTCCCATGTTGTTCAACTGATATCCTCAATCTCCAGCACACGGCCTGGCACAATACGGGTGCTTCAAAATGCCTCTAGAATGACAGCTTGCCATTTGCAACATACAGGCCATCGGCATGCTGGGATTCCATTTTACCAATAATAGTGGGCACTGATCCAGAATATTTTTGTTTTTTAATTTCTTCTATCTGGGCATACCTCATCATGGGGCCTTTTCAGAAGCAAGCAGATTGCCTAGTTTTTGACTACCTCATAAGAAAGGAGACAGCTCCAACATCAGTTTAATTTTTAAATTTAATATTTTTTTCTAAAGAGGACGACAGGAACACACCGTACGCATTTAGAATCCTGATTCCAGCACTCCACGCATCCCTGACCTCCTTTGCTGAAATGGACTTGTGTTTTAACTTCCTTAGGAGCAAAATGCGGACGATAAAGCCCACCTTATGTTGCAAGAACAAATAAGAAGAAATGTGAAGGTACCATGACTCTAAAAAGAATGACCTACAAGAAATTAGACAGATCCACCTTGCTTTTCTATGTCAGTAGAACAGTAGAACTTGAACGCCAATACAAGTACCGTTACACACAGGAATGAATTAAGCTCTGTGGGGTCATATACGCAGGGCTCCGAGCTTGAAACGCCCAGGTCACCTGCTGAACACCCCCCTTCCTGACTCTGATTCTTCTCTCTCTCTTGGTCTCTTAGATGCAGGTAAGGAGGAAACCCATCACATTTGATTTCAGCCTTGACAGACGAGCAACACATTCATTTCTCCTATTCCATCCTCCATGCTACTCAAAGTCTTGAAAACACGGTGGGATTCTCCAAAGGAGAAAGTGTGATTAGGGTAATACATTAAGGATTGCTGTGGAAAGTCACCTATTGTCTGATAAATTCCTAATTATAGGTTGCTTCTCCGTTCTCTGAGAGGCACCATAACAGTCTTTTAGTTTTAATTTTGCTGGTGGAGAGGAAGACTTTCAATCATTTAGGAGGCCAGCTGTGTTGTACTTCAGCTGCAAAATACGAAAGTTCTCAAGTGTGCTGGCATATATTCTGAGCGAAAACATCGCTGCTTATACAGGCAAAATGTCCTTGTGCCGCAGATGCCTCGTAATGACATGGAACTCACTACATCTGTAGTCCATCGACACCAGCTTCTTCACCAATGAGCACACACCGTATCACTTTTTCCTTGTTTCATGTCTTGTTGATTGAATAGGCACCAATTCAGCTTAGAACCATACTACCACAGAATTCTAAAATTAAAAGGGGCCTTAGCAATAATCAGTTCTCATGCCAAAGCTTTAGACATCAAGAAAATCAAGCCCACAGTGTATTTTACAGGGTCAAACTGTCAGGAAAAGGTAATATTTCCATTAAGTTTGATAGAGCCCTTCAATATCGAGATACTTTAATTTCCTTACATATTTTCAAACTCAAGTCCAAAGCAAAGAACATCAATGTTTAAAAAGGGGGAGTACGTAGTCTCTCATGGTTCTTATGTTCCATAAATGAGTGAAACCATATGATAATTGTCTTTCTCTGCCTGACTTATTTCACTTAGCATTATCTCCTCCAGTCCCGTCCATGTTGCTGCAAATGTTGGGTAATATTCTTTCTGATGGCTGAGTAATATTCCATTGTATGTATGGACCACATCTTCTTAATCCAATCATCTGTTGAAGGGCATCTTGGCTCCTTCCACAATTTAACTATTGTGGACAATGCTGCTATAACATTGGGGTGCATATGGCCCTTCTCTTCACTACGTCTGTATCTTTGGGGTAAATACCCAGTAGTGCAATGGCTGGATCATAGGGTAGCTCTATTTTTAACTTTTTAAGGGACCTCCACACTGTTTTCCACAGTGGCTGTACCAACTTGCATTCCCACCAACAGTGTAAGACAGATCCCCTTTCTCCACATCCTCTCCAACATTTGTTGTTTCTTGTCTTGTCCATGTTTGCCATTCTAACTGGTATAAGGTGGTATACCAATGTGGTTGTGATTTGAATTTCCCTGATGGCTAATGATTTTGAACATTTTTTCATGTGTCTGTTAGCCATTTGTATGTCTTCATTGGAAAAGTGTCTATTCATATCTTCTGCCCATTTTTTTATTTGATTATTTGTTTCATGTGTATGGAGTTTGAAAAGTTCTTTGTAGATCTTGGATACTAATCTTTTATCTGTAGCATCATTTGCAAATATCTTCTCCCATTCAGTGGGCTGCCTCTTAGGTTTTTTTGACTGTTTCCTTGGCTGTGCAGAAGCTTTTTATCTTGAGGAAGTCTCACAAGTTCATTTTATCTTTTGTTTCTCTTGCCTTTGGAAATGTGTCATGAAAAAAGTTGCTGTGGCCGATGTCAAACAGGTTGCAGCCTATGTTCCCCTCTAGGATTTTGATGGATTCCTGTCTCACATTGAGGTCTTTCATCCAATTGGAGTTTATCTTCATGTGTGGCGTGAGAGAGTGGTCAAGTTTCATTCTTTTGCATATAGCTGTCCAGTTTTCCCAGCACCATTTATTGAAGAGACTGTCTTTTTTCCACTGGATGTTTTTTCCTGATTTGTCAAAGATTAGTTGCCCAAAGAGCCAAGGGTCCATTTCTGGAATCTCTATTCTGTTCCATTGGTCTGTGTGTCTGTTTTTGTGACTATGGACTCTGGGAAACAAACTGAGGGCTTCAGAGAGGAGGGGGTGGGGGATTGGGATAGGCTGGTGATGGGTATTAAGGAGGGCACGTAGTGCATGGAGCACTGGGTGTTATACGCAAATAATGAATCGTGGAACACTACATCAAAAACTAAGGATGTACTGTAGGGTGACTAACATAATAAAAAATTATTATTTAAAAAAGGGGGGGGGGAGTACAGGAGCTCAATGTTTATAATGACAGCAGATTCCAACATCCAGCTGATTGCTTCGTGGCACAGAGTCTACCTCCAGTGGCCAATACCAACTTTCCTCCTTGAAATGGATTCCCCACCCAGGCTAAGAAAGTCGACGGCCAGCAGAAACAGGACTGACACCTCTAAGGTGCCTGTTGTAAGAAGAAGAATTTAAAGTCTGCTGTGCCTTTGTTACCAAAAGAAACAGAAAAGAAATTTTTGGTAACCTCAATTTTTCCACAAGGGCTTTTTCAAATCTGACTTCTTTCCTTTACACAACTGTGGAGTCCCCCACGTCATCCCCCACAAATCATCGCCTTGCTCCCATCTCTCTCTTTGCTCTTTCTACTCAGTCTTCCCCTCCTTCCCTCAGCTCAAGCTTCCCTCACTATGAAACATATACAGCATGTCCTCCCACCAGAAAGGCTACTCACTTTTCTCTTTTCCTGTACTTCCAAGCCACTGGAAATAAACAGTCACCTATGCTTACAGCTGCCTCTTCTTATCCTCCACTCACTAATTTATAGCATGCTGGCTTCTGCCCTCACCATGCAAGCAGACTGCCCTGATTTCCTAAAGCAACTCAACCCCCAAATTCTGTTTTCTATACCCTCTAGATACTTGGTGAATGTGGCACCTTGTCTTATCCCTACTCCCAGTGTTTAAGGCCCTTATGTCTTTTGACAATGACCTTAGGCCTGATTTTCCTGGGGGCTTCGGTCTTTGTTCCCTGGCAAATTATAGTGCTTCCGGAGCCAGTTGTTTTAAAACACAAACCTGACATCACCTTCTGTTCAGAAACCTTCCATGAAGTATCCCTAGAGGCTAGCTTCTTCTATAGGCCGTAATCTATGGGATAAAGTCCCCTTTCCCCACCTACCTTTCCAGGATCATCTTTCTGTACTCGCTCCCACCTCTGGCCACACGACTCTTGCTGGAACCCACTTTGTCCAACTCTTTCACGTCTTGCTGTCTTCCTTTATGCTTTTCTCGATCCCTGGAATATGCTCTTCCCATTTTCTCCACCTGCTCTATTTTTACTTTTCCTTCAAAGTCTAGTTCAGATGTCTCCCCTACTCCCTGGCTTGAGGTGGTCATTCCCTTTGCATCTTTTTGTTATTATTATGTTCATTTAGCCAGCATCTAGTCCGTCATTAGTTTTTGATGTAGTGTTCGCTCTTGCATCTTCTGTGTTCCTAAAGCATTTGTATACCCCTCTATAACAGCACCCAACACACTGCACTGTGAGATTATTTTTAATAGACTATCTCCTCTATCAAATAGCATGGCTCCACCACTAGGAATTAACAGTTCTCTACTCCAGTTTCAAAGTTCCTTCACGTCCTTTTGGAAACCACACTTGCTATAGCATCTCTTTCTAATGTTCATCCTTGGAGAAGGTGGCTAAAATATGATGAATTCTTGCCCAAGACATCAATCTTTTGAGAATCATCTAAATCGGTGAGAAGAGATTTTGGACAATACAAATGTGTTTGACCAAGTTTCCTGGGAAATGCAAGCTACCTTACTTTTCTTAAAGGGCATCACACGACCCCTCCTAAAAGCACCAATGCCAGAATTCAAGAGGTTGCAAGAATGTCTCATTTGTTTCTCCAAAAGAGTCATATATATATATATATATACATACATATATATATATATATACACATACACACATACACACACACACACACACACACACACACACACACACTGCTATTGAAATAGCATCACTATCAAGATGATACACTTGTCTTTCAGGCCCAGAGATGGGCAGACCATTCCTATCCTCAAAAGAGGATAGCAGTTAAAAGATGGAGCAACCAGCCTATAGAATCTTCTTCTCTTGAACAGAATCCTGTTCTCCTGATCAAGACAACCCCAGCTGCCTTCCTCCAGGAAGACTGGCTTTCCTCCTCCTTTTCCTGACACAAACGCATATAAACTTGGTTTTCTCCATTTAACAAGCAAATCTGTTTGCAAACAGGAAGCTGCCAAAGTGGGAGGGTGTGAAACAGGCAAGGCGGAGGACAGCTCTGAAAATGCATCTGTGGAGCAGGAGCCTGATTTAGCCACACTGCTCAGCTTTGGAGATACTACCAAACCCATGCATCCCCAGTAGTGCAGGAAAAGCCTTGAGTCCCATCCTCTTGAGCCCTGGTGACAAATGCCAGGCCTTGAAGGCTTTCCTCTCCTTTCCCCAGAGGGCAGGGAGACCTCTGCCAACAACCATGAACAGTTGGTTGGGGTGGCTGCAAAAAGATCCTACTGATGATAACCCAGTAATTTGATGAAAACCCCCATACCACCACCTGCTGCCTCTCCCAAAGCCTTGAAGAGAGCCAGGGGTTCCGCTGTCAGCTCAGTCCCCTTGGAGGAGTGGCATCAAAGACCAGATCCAACTTGGGAACATACCTCTGGCACTTGGAAGAGGTCACCGGCAAGTCAGTGCCCAGAACAACCTCTGGCCTTCCCAACCTCAGCCCAAAGGGCTGTTAGATGGAAAAGCTGCATTCCTTCACCAGAAACTACTGACTCTATCAGCCCATAACTATGTCTGAAAGGGAATGGAGTCTATTTCATGTCAGTGATCATTTTTATAATCTATTTGTCTAAGTGACTATTCTAAGTAACTCAGAAACTATTCACTAAGGAGCCCAGTGAATGGCAACAGCAGGTGTAGCTGACACACAGGAAACATAAATTTGATATTACATTCACAGTAATATGAGATTTCTTGACGGACAACTGTGACAAATTCTTTCTTGGGGGTTCATTTGGTCCTAAAATGTCCTCATGGAGCTGATTACTACAGAAAACAGGCAGAAGACAGGACAGGGCGACATCTGCAAAGCCCCTGATAATTTTCTCCCTATTTCTCAATGCTTATTTCCAAGGCAATGGAAACACCCTCACCGTGCAACCAAAGGGAAGGGACCCGCACAAGATTTTCTAAAGAAGACACAGCCTCTCAGAAAGTGCAAGACCACTGATGACCTCATGATCTTGTGCATGTGGGCAGGAAGGGAAACCAACTCAAGGGAAAGTCGATGTGATCTGGACTTTGGCAGCTCTGCCCAATGAGTAAATAACTAGAAAACGATCATTTTGAAGACAGGCTGCCCAGGGAATTGCCCTGCATGTATCATCCTTTCTAAACCAGTCTTTTCTCTTTTACCTTATTTCTTCTCATGTCCACATGTGGTCTCATCAACTTCTCTATGTACTATTGAATGGAATGTACAAATTGGTTTGCTTGGATCCTGGCAATTACAAACATCTGCTTTCATAATTCTTAAAGGCAAGAAGCACATTTGCTTGCCTCACTTAATACCTCAAGGATGCCAAAGTGATGGCTAAGCATTGTGTAGACACAATGACAATATATTCTGCTTAGTCTGCTTCTCTCCTAACTTTGCTCAGGGGGCTCAGCTACACAACTTCAGTCCCAGGGAAGCTGACTTTGTAACAGCCTGAGCAGGAAAAACCCTAGCATAGGGGGCTGAGAAGTGAGACACCTGCAGGAAGCCAGCTTTTAAGCCGGAGACAGACAGCAGCAAAGCTATCCCACGGGGCCCTCCACCCATTCCCATGCTGTGCAGCGCCCACGCCACCCCTCTCACTCCCAAGCTGAAAGGATTCACAGTGGAGAACTTCTCTGAGGGATGTTTACATCTCCAACCCTCTCTGACAATTCGATGAAAATAAGGCAGCCGAGTACGCCGACCACTCACTGCTGACTACTTGGCTCTCCTCACCTGAGGAAAAGGGCTCCTCTGGAACCCATTATGGAGGGCTGGTCTAGTGTTTGAATAATGAGGATAATTTTAGTGACAAAAAGTGTGCCTAAACTCGTAACAGATCATTTTCGACATTTTGACATGGAATGAATAATGAATTTCCACTATGCGGGCTACCTGCCTGTTCAATTCATCTCAGAGGGTTCCAAACTAGGGAGCCCTGAGCCTCTCAAGTCACATGTTCTGAAGAAGCAAAGCTTCATGTCCAGTTATTTAAAAATACATGAGGAGCCATAATGCCACCGAGTCTGACGAGCTGGCAGGTCAGGTGCAAATATCTGCGTAATCGGTGCTGCGATGCGCATTCCCCGGGTGACTGCGTTATTGGAGCCGGGCCCTCTTGTATCATTGATCACTGTACACAGAGCCCCAGATCGTTTACGCAGGGGAATATATAATTCTTCCATGTTCAAAGTCAAACAATGAAAAAAAATAAAAAGAACAAGGAAAGAGAATCTCTTTTAACTTGACCCCTACATTTTGGGGGTTTATACTTACTTTGGATTGTCTAAACTAGCAGGGACGTGATCTGAATCCCAGGATCACTGGGCTCTGCTTCCTTCAGCAGTCTCTCAGGTTATAATTCTCCAATCCAAGCTTTTTAAATCACCAAGACAAATTCTTGACTCCCTCCCAGAAGTGGGTCTTAATTCAGCTATTTTTTTAGCCATAGCTAGAATTCCAGGAGTGAGAAATTCCTAAGATACTATCACTTGTCCACTCACCTCTGGCCCAGATGAAATAAAAGGACCAGATTTACCCTTCCACATGAAACAAAAGAAAAAAAAAAAAAAGGACAAAATACTGTGTATGAAACAAAGGTTTTCAAGACATAGGATATCAGTTAATGAAGGAAGCTGAGCCACATCGCTACCCCGGCTTCCTGCCTGCAGCGTGGGATGGGAAACGGGGGGGGGTGTGTGTGTGTGTGCTGAGTACAGGAGACAGAGCTGAGAATCTGGAGAGACCAAGGCAGCAGTGTTCACAGAACAGAGTGCCAGAGAGGAGAGGGCTGCACAAGGAGGAGATGCTGCCCAGTGTTCTGACCAGGAAGACCTGTTTCATATTTCTAAGCAGAATGCAGTTAGCTGAGTCACTAGCAATTCTCTGCTTATCCGTGCTAGGAGACAGAAAGGCCATTGGTTAGTAATCAAAAAGTGAACCACGGTTGCACAGTGTTGGGGCACCTGGGTGGCTCAGTTGGTTAAGCGTCTGCCTTCGGCTCAGGTCATGATCCCAGGGTCCTGGGATCGAGCCCCGCATGGGCTCCCTGCTCAGTGGGGAGTCTGCTTCTCCCTCTGTCTCTACTGCTCCCCCCAACTCATGCATGTGCTCTGTCTCAAAGAAAAAAGGCTTTAAAAAAAAATCGTTTAAAGAAAAAGTGATGTTTAGGTTGTTTTTTTTAACACCCATCTGAATATTTATGCAGGGAGTCGATTTTTGTCAAATTCATAAGGAGCATTGTTCCAGGTGTAGATAACTCTGAATAGATGACTATAAATTTTAAAGATCCATTTTTCAGTCTACAGAAGCAGCAACTGAGGTCCATACCTAAACTATTAAAGTTTATTTTCTGCCCAGTAGGCTTGCCAGGTAAAATATAGGATGGTATAGAGCATCTGGGATAGACTTAAAAGTTATTTGTTGTTTATCTGAAATTCAGGCTTAACTGGGTTTCCTTTACCCCCCCCCCCTTGTTTTCTAAATCTGGCAATTCTACTCCCAAGCAATGCTACACAGAATAACACTACCAGATTGGACTCTTTTGAGTGAAAGAGGAAGGGAAAGAATACACACCCTACAGGAACTGCTCGGATGGTGACCATGTAACAATGCAGGATTAATCTGAAGTCCAGCGGCCACATGAGGAGTAAAGGTCTTTCTCCAGATTTTAAGCCTCTGTTTTCAATGGACTCCACCATTTGTATTTTACTCACTCTCTCCCACTGCCATGGATAAAGGTTTCTTTAGCTAGTATGAAGCTATGTGAACTCCATCGAATGACACAAAGTCAAAGTTACCCAACACCGGTCTTGGTACCAGGTGAAATGGCATGTCACCTCTTCAGTGCCTTTCCAGCTCCCTCAGAGTACAAGCCAAGGTCCCCACGGTGGCCTCTGAGGCCGACTACTGTATCTGCAGTTCCTCTGTCACACCAAGCACGACCCAGCTTAGAACCACGCACTTCCTGTTCCTTCTGCCTCAATTCTCTCTGCAGGCATTTCTAAGGCTCACTCTCTCTCTTCTATCAGCTCTTTGTCCAGTGATGCTCCTTCTTCACCTCATACACAGCCTATTCTCATTACTCTGCTCCACTTCTTTTCTGACAAACATATATTTACTGGCTTATTTATTATCACCTCTCTCCTGTCGTAGAATAAACATACGATAGGACAAGAACTTTGCTTTGTTCATTGATGTAACCTCAGAACCTAGACTCGAACTGGACATATATTTGGAAGTCAGTCAACATCTTGTTGAAGGCATCGATGGTTGTTCTCCATTCCAATGGGAGTGCCCTCACCTGGCAGTGAGCTTTCAGCTACATCCAAATTGATTCTTCAAAACTCAGAGCCGGAGCCTGTAGCACGAAGCAGACGACGTGGCTACCTACACTGCATTATTTGAGGATTTATGGGGGGGTCAGGGGTGCCTGAGCCCCAAATAGAGAACCTCTGTCCATTGTTTCATGGTGATTTTTTTAGTCCTTGACTCTTAAAAGCTTATCTTTGAAAAAAATCTCCAGTGTCCATATCCTTGGGAGGCAATGAAATCTCATTTGCTCAACACTTTCACTGACAGGCTGATATGAACAGATCACAGATAGAGACTTTATGGAAGTTGGGTGAGGCCAGAGGTGAGGAAAACAGTTGGGAGGATTCCTGAGGGGGAGCTGGGACATCCAAAGGTCCCACTGTCTGGCCAAGGGGAGTTAGCCTGTCTGTTACTAACTGATTCACTCTTTGAAGCTCATTCCTCCCCTATCACCCAGCCAGTCAGAGAGGGTAGTAATAAGAGAATTTCTTTGGCATCCAATGGGATTACTATTTCCAGATATGCATGACAAAGCACAGAATGTGCTCTGATGAGTCACTGTGATGTTCTTTCCATCCCGACACCCTACTATCATTGGACCACCTTTCCAATCACAGAGGCGAGCAGGTAACTCAGGCTGGATTGCCAGAGTAACACATACTTCTAGGTACACTGCTTAGCTCGAGGGTGGGTGGGCACATGACCGAAGAAACACCAACCAAAGTTGGTATTCAGAATATGAGTACTAGAGAAGTGAGAGACACATTCTTTTCCCTGGGATATACAGGGGTAAGAATGCTATGGGCCTAGAGTCATTTGTGGGCCTCTTTGCCCCCCAAGAGAGAACCTGCCTAACTACACAGCAGAGGACAGCAGAGCCAACCACGGGAAGCAGAACCCTGATAACATCAGCTAAACCCTCAGATCACCTGTGAATGAAGCCAAATCTGTCAACTGGACTATTCAGTTCCATCAGTAAATCAGTTTCCCCCTTTGCAAGCTTCTTTGAGTTGGGTTTCTGGTGCTTGCAACTGAATGAACATCATTAATATGCATCGTTACTACCTACAGGCCAACAACGCACTTGGCAGTACCAGAGAAACATCAGTCTATCAAATGAGCTGACCACTACGCTTTCTACCAGAGAAACCATCTATTCAACATGTAGAGGCTAAAATACACCTGCGCAACAAAGAGATTTCTTGTTTCTCCAGATTTGCTCCCCCCTATTGATATCTATGATGAAAACCAAGATAAACTTCCCATGGTCCCAGAATCTTCTCTTCAGTCTATAACCCTAGCCAAGTAACTCAGCAAAAAGGCCTAGGGAACATCCCTAGAGAGTGGACACAAGACAGTTTATAAGGTCACATCTTACCCAGTTAAACCAAGCCACATACTTAGTGTGTCAGGAGGGTGGTTTAGAGCCTCGGCCTCGATGCCAGGACTGTGGCCTTAAAGAATGAAAACCAGCCATGACTGCTTTGCTCAGATTGCTAAGCTACCTCCCAGCCTAAAAATACCCACCCAAGACAAGCAAAGATAGATATAGATATAGATATAGATATAGATAGATAGATAGATAGATAGATAGATAGATAGATATATTTTTTTATTTTGGTCAAACATGCAAAAGAAAAACCACCTTTGATTCAGAGAACACTATGTATTTACAATATATCCATAAACATGATCTCACCGGGGCTTTCAAAGCAACCTACAAGTATTACTGTTCTTATCTTCCAGATGAGACAACCAAGGCCTGTGGAAAGGTTGCCACTTGCCCAAGATCACACAGCTTGCTAGTGGCAGACCCAGGACTTAAACTCAGGTCACTTAAAGATTCATGCTCCTTTCATTCTGCTTCTAGGTTTTCCCAGGAGATCGCTCCTAGGATACTTGATGTCTGTTATCAAAAAAGCTAAAAAACAAAACAAAACAAACCCACAGAAAACCAGATTTTAAACATAAAGATCATATGGACAGATGAAAGGTATACACTCTAGAAAGAACAAAAATTAGTCTACGGCTTTCAAAAGTCAAACTAGTCTCAGTCCTGTTTATACGTTTATTATGAATTTATTATGAACTTTTAATTATTTTCTGTTTGCGTTAAGACTTTTGTTACAGTAGTTAATGCTTTGTTTTTCTGATAAGTTGACTTGTGCACTTTTAACAGCGACTCAAGCCTAGTATTTTCTAATTTTGACAGTTAAAAGTACCAAGCAGTAGGAAACAGTCATTCTTGATTAAAATCATAAATAAGTTTCCATTTTGTTGTTATGTTGATTGTACTAATTAACTATGTCAATGACAGTAGTTGTGCCATGAACAACCAGCTGGCTGAAGGGAATGATGTAGCCCAAGGAACCTGAGCTTTCAGATCAAATACCCTTAGGTTTCAGATAACAGCCACCCCCATCTGTGTGACCTTGGCCAAGTTACTTAGCAGCTCTGAGGCCCATTTCTTTTTTATTGGTTAAGAAAGGATAAATATTTACCATTTAGAATTGTTGTGAAGATTAAATGAGCACATGAACATGGAGATGTTTAGTAAGCGAGTTCCTTCCCTTCAAAGATCACCAATAGGTTTCATCATTTATAGTCACAGCGCACGCGAGGAACAACAGCGCAAGCAATGTTCTGATTTTACATCCTGTCATCATTTTTACTAATAGAAGGCACCACTCCAGATGCAAGCTAGCCATTATTTTACTACCACATCACCCCTGAAAAGGAAAGGCAAAAACACTCGTGAAAAAACAGGAACATGTGGCCTGCTATTATAAGGGAGAAATATCCGTACAAAACAACTGTTTATCTCTGAGTTGACAAGATATTCCATATGCTTCTTGGCAATTGCTTTTATTTTTTACAACTCCTCTAAAATTATGGCTGGCTAAAAGTCTGTCTTCTGGCTTTAAATTTGGAAACCATCCAAGATGTATTTAAAGAACAAGCTTAGCCAAATCCAATGAAAGGTAAAGATATTTTGAAGAAATTAGAGAAACAATGGACTTGATTATGCACAGTTTCCACTTAACCATTTAAGTTCAGTGTTGTAGGTCATGGATACACAGAAATACTTGAATATAATTATTAGCTATGAAGCTCATGGGACACAAAATCCTAACTATTTACTTCACGGATTCATTTTATATTTTCTAAAAGTACGCTAATTTAGATCAATGCATCATACAGTGTTCACGGAGAGTTTTGTTGCTAAAGAATTATTATTCTACAGTGAAATTTACAATGTGACCTAGAAGAATCTTCAGAGATTTCATCAAGTCTATCCATATTGAAAGACTCAGATACTCATTTCTTATGAACATGCATATACACATATATTCATATACTAATGATGTTTATATTTAATTTGTATCAGGTATATACATTTACTCGATAAGATGTACTGTTGACACTTACGAAGTATTAATTCATCTGATTGCTCAAAACATTCAAAACCCACCAATAGTAAAAAAACAAAAACAAAAAACAAAAGACCCTCAAAAAACAAAAACAAAAACAAAGTCAGCATTTCCCAGTATAGTCTTCAGAGTTAGCTTCATGACTTTAAGCATATATTATATTCTTGAGTCTAGATTTGCTTATTTTCACAAACCCAAATATTTTATTAATTTAAAGATACTGGCTCCAAGTTTAAAAAATGAAAAAGCACTGTCACAAATTCGTTCAATTGGCTACCTAGACACAGTTATAAACT
The DNA here is from genome assembly GCF_024610735.1 of Ursus americanus. Classification (NCBI taxonomy): domain Eukaryota; kingdom Metazoa; phylum Chordata; class Mammalia; order Carnivora; family Ursidae; genus Ursus; species Ursus americanus. Next base: position 18,381,698 of record NC_142162.1, read on the forward strand.
AAATACCAACGTCAATAGTTAAGACATGCTAAAAAGCTCTCGCATCAGTTACTGGGTTTCAAACCTCTTTATAGAGTCCTGGTTCAGAAACGAAGTCTCTAAGATTCCTCATGTCCAAATCAGCCATCCTGGCCCGTCATTCATTTCTATACCGCTGCCCAAGAAAGACACAATCTCAAATAAAACACCAAGGTGAAAGGCTATTAAAGAATTCTGTCTCTTGTCATTAATGGCGGACTTGGTCACTCACGGCATGGTGGCGGCGGCGGCCAGCACTGTCCACCCAGATCCAGCCGCATCTCTGCAGCTGACACCATGGTCACCCTAATTAGTCTCGGCCCTATCAGGCACAGGATTTCATAACAACAGACGGCACGAGTCCTACCAAGACATGACAAAACACAAACTTGATATCTCAGCAAGCGAGCCTTCTGAGTCCTTGAGTAGTAAGCAGTCCCTGGGGCCCCCTTCCTAAGGGCAGTCCTGACTGGCCGCTGTGAGTCCATGCAGGATTTACACCGAACGGATCCTCTTCAAAGCTGGTGGTCTAAGTCTAGCAAGGCTGTTGAACATGTGAAGTTCAGCCTAGTATTAAAAACAGCAGCCTGTCTGTATCTCCAGCATAAATCAGGCACTAAAGTAGAGATCTGGATGAACTGATGAATAGAGGGTGTTCACCCAAGTACAACAAACAGCATGCGGCTGGTTAACACTTCGATATTTGATGCAACAGGCTTATGAATGCCGCCCATGTACCATCAATATTTTGGGAATGAAAAATCAAATTAGGAACTAAATTCCATTTTCATTTACTAATCATACCACTTCAGTGGTGCTATTCATTGTCCTTACTCATCTATAAAATGCAAACTGTTCTAGTCTCCGTGTTCTATTAGGATAACACTTGTGAACCAATCAACCACAGAGTCGAGTATGAATTTATTAGTGTCTTCTAATTTCTTTCCTGATATTCTGTACACAAGTATCTACGACCAAGAAAATATTCTTGAAAAACATTAAAACTAATTTCTATTCTCTTTCCCTGAAACCAACCTCTCCCTAAATATCTTTAACCATTTCTGCAGACAATTTCTGCAGACGTTTTGCTTCTCCATCCACTACTTTATAATAATCATGAGGAAGAATTTGATCTTTCTCTATCAGGATATACTTGGGCCTTGCATTATAGTCTTAAAAAGGCATTGTTAAAATTAATATTCACTTAGAAAATTTGGAAAACACAGAGGATAGAAAAAATAAAATTAAATCACCACAGTCCTCCACCCAGAGATAATCACTGTTAACATTTTGGTAGAAAACCTTTAAATTATTTAGACAGATTTGAGAAAGAGGAAGAGAGATCACAATAATTAACTACAAGATGCTATCAAGATCTACCATCCATATAATAAATTGTCTGAGTGGGACACAAATTATAAGATGTACCCTTATGTCAAAAATGTTAAACAAAGGAAAAGAATTGGTCTTAAAAGAAACAGAACAATCTTATTTTCCATGTGGCATCACACTGAATAATTCTTTTATAACCCATTTTCTGAATTAAATATTGTGAACATTTTTCCATGTAGAAAATTATGTTACAGGTCAGAAATTCTATAATTTCCAGGATTTCTACAGCATCATTTTAATGGCTATATAATATTCAGCTGGTTGGTAGACAGAACTGAACATAATCTTTGAAAGTCCTGTTGCAGGATTTTTACAAGATGGCTTAAATTCATGCAATATATTTAGTGTACTTGTAAAATCAGACACCTGAGACAACCAGAAAGTTACACTCATCCTAATCAAGGGTAATATTGCAAAGATAAAATAATTCTCTGAATGAACTTTAGAAGTCAAAAGTGCTCTTTAGAGAGCACTTTCCAAAGTGTCCATCAATAGATGAATGGATAAAGAAATTTTTATGTATACACACAATGAAATATTTAACCATAAAAAAGAATGAAACCTTGCCATCTGCAACAACATGATGGATCTTTGAGGGCATTAGGCTAAGTCAAGACAGTCAGAAAAATGAAACAAATCCTGTATGATTTCTCTTATATGAGGAAACTTAAAGAACAGATTGGTTTGCCAGGGACGGATGGAGAACAGTTGTCCCAACAAGGTGGGACTATATTTAAAACCTCATAATAGCTCAGCAACAGACTTGCTAAATGAGATTCTCCAGGGACACACCTCTCACATGGTGCAGATGAGAAGAGCATTAGTTCATATTTGGCCCGGGATTGTTAATACCTTTAACATGTCCTGGTAACCAGAAAATATCTCTTAACCAACAGTTATTTCGGGGTGAAAGGATGACAGTGAGTTTTGAAGGCATGCTGCTGGTCTTGCAAATCGTTTATTCAAAATGTGCCTGCCCAGGCTGCCTTCACTCTAGGTGACTATGATTGACCCAACAGTAGCTCAGAGATCAGAAGGAAGGAAAGGGTATTAAAAATTCAGGAAGTAAGGTTCATAGAGTATTTTTCTCCTTCAGGTCATAGCTTTAGCAGACTGAATTATGAGTTGGGGGGAAGAAGGGAAAGAGTGTTGGTAACTTAACAGTACCATTCCTTGGTAGAGGCCAATTCAAGCACCTTACTGTGGAAGCCATTTCTCTTTTTTTTTAAGATTAAGAAAATCAAGCACCCTTACTTGAGCACCTTACAAAATTGCCCCTTTCCCTTACCTTGTTGTGCACGGCTCCCTAGGAAGGAAGACAATCTCCATGAAGGAAGCCCAGATCAGGGACAGAACTCAGCCCTCCACAGCTATCACAGACCTCCAAAAAGGGAAATCACTCAGAGCCTCTCCTGCTTTCCCCCAGGTCATGAACACAACTGTGTCAGGACCAATCAATTACCTTCATCACAGATTCGAGGAAAAGAAGATACCAAAGGGCCAGCAATAGGGTGTGTGGGGAAAAAGGATTCTATCTCTTTGCCTTGGTGGGAGGTAGGGTTGCTCATTCAATTTACTACCCGAATCAGGACATTTTCTTTTCCTTTTTAAATATTTTATTTATGAGAGCGAGAGGGAGGGAGGGAGGGAGAGGGCGGGCGAGCACGCACACACGAGAAGGGGAGGGGTAGAGGGAGAAGCAGACTCCCTGCTGAGCAGGGAGCCCAAGGCAGGGCTCCATCTCTGGGATCGTGACCTGAGCGGCAGAAGGCAGATGCTTAATGGACTGAGCCACCCAGGCGGCCCATATCAGGACATTTTCAAGAGTGAAAAGGTGAACTATGAATAACTACAAGACAGTAACACAAACTAGATGGGTCCTGGGTTACATATGGTTACCTCGGTGTAAGGACCTGCATTAATGTAGGAGTCTCACAAATATAACTCCTGAGCGGAAGAATTCAGACACAGAAGAATATGTACCGAATTCCATTTGAATAAAATTCAAAACCATGTAAAACTTATCCACGGGGTTACAAGGTAGGTTAGAGTTTTCCTTAGGGGATGGCATAAGAAGGGAAGGGAGAAGGAGGGGAACAAGAGGGACTTTGGGGATTCTACTAATATTCAGTTTCTTGACCTGGGTGGTATTTGGACTTTGAGCTATACTGTTTCAATATGTGCACTTCTCTGTCATATTTCAATTTTAGAAGTTTCTGTAAAAAGGAAGCCTTAGGATTGGACTGTGCATGCAGATACATGTCCCTATACGTATCTCTATAGCGACAGCGGTAACTAACAATAGCCACAGATGCAGTTTTCTTCCAGGTTTACTTTAGGATCTGCGGCTAGATCACTTCTCTCCTCGCCTGTGGGCTTGGAAAGGGACAGATAAAGGAGCCGTGGCCCACACGCAATCCAGGGTATCCTTTTGAACACAAGGAAAAAGAGCTTGGTTCTGGATCAACTAATTTACTAAATTGTAATGATGCAGATCTTAACAGCACTGTAAAGTTGAAAACTTAAGTTGACTGACAAGCAAATACGAATGGGGTCACGTAAGTCTCGCCACAGTAAAGAGACTTGGAAAGACGAGGTCCCTCGTCAAAGGTGACACCAGGGTTTGGCGCCAGGCGTAATAGGTTGGTTTTAAGCTGGTGCTATTTACCACGAGGTCTCATGATTCTGGATTTACATCTGATGCTGCAGTTTGGGGAAGAGAAACATTCTACCCAGAGAACTGAGAGATGTCAGCGCCACCTGGGAGCTCCGTTCTTGGCGTGCTGTGTGCAGCTGCCAGTCCCCATTGACACCAGGTACCCTGGCCACCAAAGACACCCAGACCGTCCTGTGTGAGTGAGCCCCCTTCGGGGCCGGGCCTCACTGTCCTTGGAGGCAGGCATGCGAGTCACGTCTGTACCACCTCTCACCCCCTCAGCCCGTGGTCCCTGCCCACAATGCTCTGTGGTTTCTGCAGCTTCCCAGGGCAGACGCTGCCACCGCCGCGCTCCCACAGGAGCCAACCAAAGCCCTGCCTACCTGGACGAGAGCAGAATGGAGCAGATCCCTCTCCCCAAAATCACATGCACAGAGAAATTTCTTGTTTTACACAAACTGAAACTACTATAGATCCATTGACCATTTGAAGCCCTTCTATCAGGATAGCACATTTTAATACTATCAAATTTTCAGTGACCTAGTTGTTAACCCCTGTGACTCTGATCCCCAATTTTCTGACTGTGCTGTTGCCAAACCCCATTCACAGAGTCCACAACTTTTTTTTTTTTTTCTTAAAGATTTTGAGATTGAGAGAGACAGAGAGCACGAGTGGGGCTGGGGGCAGAGCTACAGGCAGAGGGAGAAGTAGACTCCCCGAAGAGCAGGGACCCTGACGCAGGGCTCAATCCCAGGACCCCGGGATCACGACCTGAGCCAAAGGCAGACACTTAACCCACTGAGACACCCAGGCGCCCCCACAACTTATGTTCTTGAGAGTAAAGATATAATAGAATTACAAGTTCCTCTCACTGCCATTACGCCAAGGTACAGTAGTATGCTTGATACCCATAAACTCTGCATGAATGACAGTTTCTTAAAAAATAAATAAATAAATTTTGTTTTGACCTCTAATAGATGATCTATACATCTCTGAAAAAATCTTTTCAAAAAAGGTACTTCCCTCAATAGTTTCTGTGCACACTGTATTTGTCTCACATTAAAGCTATTTTTTGAGGTATATTCTTTTTTTTTAAATCATGAATGGATATTGTACTTTGTCAAATGCTCTCTCTGCTTCTATTGAGATGATCATATGGTTCTTTTCCTTTCTCTTACTGATGTGATGTATTGTGCTGATGGATTTGCCAACACTGAACCACCCCTGCATCCGTGGAATAAAGCACTTGATCATGGTGAAAGATTTTAATGTAGTATTGGATTCGGTCTGCTAATAATTCTGAGGATTTTTTACATGTGTGCTCATCAGAGATATTGACCTGTAGTTCTGTTTTTCTTGTAGTATCTTTATCTGGCTTTGGTATCAGGGTAATGCTGGCCTCATACAATGAATTTGGAAGCTTTCCCTCTTCTATTTTTTTGGCATGGTTTGAGAAGAATAGGTATTAACTCTACCTGTGAAGCCATCTGGTCCTGAAATTTGCTTGTTGAAATTTTTTGATTACTGATTCAATTTCTTTGCTACTTAAAGTTATTTTAATTTTATCTTTTAAAGGATTATTCTTTGAAAGGCCCCAAGTTGAATATTTTATATTGAACACTAGAGAATTGGAATAATTATATACATACCGTATTTGATATGCCAGGCTCTTTATATATGTATCACAAAAATCAAATGTACTATGTTCCCTTCCCTGGATATGGATGCTCCAATTTTTCCTGCCCTATTATTCCACGCCCTATTACAATAGTATCAATAAAATATACCAGGCTTAGTTTCTTCACCAAGGAAATAAAGAGGTTTGTGTTTTTGGCCATATAAGCATTACTCTTCTGGGTTTCAGAGTCTATAAAAGGGGGCTGAAGGAGGAAGGTGCCTCGCTAAGTGTTCTTTCCCGTGGGATGAGTTATCTATTGATGAAAGGCAAAAATCACCCTACGACTCTAGACCCAGGTCATCGGTGATCTCAAAGATAACACTGAGCCCCAATATTGGGGCTAGATCCCTCATACATGCTCATGTATAGAACTGAGGGACAGAGAAAGGCAGAGGTAGGGGTTGGGGATTAGAAAGTTACAGAAAGTGGCTTCTGAGAGAGATCAGAAATGGCAGCCCCAGACCCTATGTGACACACAGAAGTTTAGTCTGTCTCAAGAGTTTTGAAAATCTGAGTTTGCTGTCAACAAATATCAAATCAGAAGATTTCATATAATATTCTGTATTTACAGTTTCTCTTGAAACTCTTTGGTCTCAAGTTCCTTCTCATCAACAACGTTTGGAGCGAAGTAGCAGGTGTTTCCTGCAGGTGGGTCACCTGTCCTCCTGTTTACTACGGTCCCCAGCACTCCCAGTATCTCTTACACTGCCTGTCTCACTCCTGTGTTATCCTGGCCACATGACCTCTGACCTAGAGGGAGAGGAGCTGGGGGGTTGAGTTGCAGAGCACGTGGTAAAGTCCCACCCCTTTACCAAAGAGCAGGTGAAATGGCTCTCAGGGGGCAGAAGGCAGAGGAAGGCCCTAGAGGTGAAAACCATGACTGTCCCCCTGAGCAGGGATGGAACATGCCACTCAAGGCACCAGCCACAGAATACAGAAGGAGCTGGATGGTGCTCCGCTCCCCACCCCCCTGGCTCTTTTCTGACTTTTAATCTGACTGAGTGCAATCCCAGAAAGGCCCGTGCAGGGCACTTTGAGGGAGGCGTGCTACTCTGCGCCAGAGTGAGCCCAGCTTTCGAAATTACTCAAATGGGTCACCAACGGACTAGGAGAGCACTTCAGACCACGCCTGCATCCCCTCGGGGTCCACGGCAAATCACATATTCTCAGTGTCTGAGTCCCTGCGTGATAACAGAAGTGGGTAGAGCCTCCCCTTCACTCCTTCAGGCCAGACATCCACAGGGGACAGGCCCAGTGGGACTGTTAAGAACGCAATCAAAGGCCAGCAGGCCCCCAAGATAACTCGCTCAGCTAAGCAGGGGAGATGCGTCAGGCGAGATCCTTGGAGTGAACCACGGCCACGCTGGGCACTGCCCAGAGCAGACAGATTGGATTTCTAGGATCTCTGACACACACGGGATGCCAGCTACAGAGGAAGGACTGAGCCGAGCTCCTGCCCATGTCCCTGGCAGCCTGTCAGTCACTGAGGCTGGCCTGGATTCTAGCACCAGCTCAGATGTTCTGCTCTGCCAGTCTCTCTGGGTTTGCCTGTCAGTCATCTGAGAGCCTGGCCTGACATTCAGAAATGCCCACAGTCGAACTACCTCTGTGCGTTGCATGAGGCAGCGGTTGTTGGAGATAAAAGCACCCTGGATAGGTTCCATTTTTAAGATTCTTTTTTAAAGAAACTATCACAAACCTAGCAATGCTCCAGGAACTACACCTGAGAAAGAAGAAAGCAAAAATATCATCTCTGCCGAAGTTCCTTCCCACAATCCATCTATGGCTTGAGGCCTCGGCTCCAGCCGGATCGTCATGTGTGTGAGGAGTAGGAAAAGCCACACCTCAACGGGGGCACAACTATGAAGGTAAACGCTAGTTTCTCACCATCAGAACTTATAAGCCACCTGTTTTATGCATTTGAGCACAATTTGTTTTTCCTCTAAAAAGTACCTCGATACCACAATCCTTGGAGAACACACGTTTTCTAGTCCAGTGGTTCTCAAACTCTGGGGAGCTTGTAAACTCCCAATGCCAAAGCACACCCCATACCATACCAAGTTTACCAGAACTTCTGAGACCCAGATGACAGTTTTTAAAATTCCTCATGACTAGTGGCGTACCATACCCCAGTCTGACTCTCCCTCCCTTTCAAATTCCAAATTTATTTCCATTAATCGCTCAGAATTGGCTTTCAAAACCAATTTCCCTCCCTCTTGTTATTGCCCTAACTGGTTGCTGTGTTATTTGGAAATTAGCTTGACTTACAAAAAAACAGAACCAGCACATCTTTGGTTGGTGGAAGCCCCAGAGATTCAAAGATGAGCTTTCCTATACAGCATCATTTCAGAATCAGATTAGCTTGCGGCGTCTGCCAAGGATCTCATACAATGAAGAAAAGAATTCTTCCACTGAAATCACAGTTCCCTTCACAGGATAACACCCCAAAGAGGCACTATGGAAGAAATCAGCTCAGCAGCCAAAGTGACAAAGTGTGACTCAACAGGATGGGAAAAAAACAAGGTATCTCCCATCCCCCACCCTGCTCCCAGACCTAAAAACAAGAGTTGTGGTCTGGGCCCCCTTAACTGCATGGCAAGTTGAAAGGTAAAATGGAAATTGTTTCTCTTTCTAACCACAGACCCAGATGACTACATGCTCTGACGAGCTGATTCCCCATGTCTTTTCTGGGCTCTGTGGAAAGGATCTTAAGCAATGCTGAAGAGCAGTGAAGAGTCTGTGTGTCTTGTAATGCCCTTCTTCCTTGCCCACCATCTTGGCTCACCATAGGGTGGCCACCATGCTCACACAAAGGCCAGTTCTGCTCTGGGAAGGAGATGCTAACGTGTGGTGTTAAACGTGTGGCCTTCCAGATTCCCCAACATGGAAAATGAGGATAATAACACTTCAACTAATTTCCCAAGGTCACAGGCAAGTTGGAGGGGTAACCTGTGCCACAGGAAGGAGTACAAAGGCACAAGTTTTGGAATGAGATAGGAGTCTGGCTCTGCCACCTACTGGCAGGCTGGTCTTGGGAAAACTGCTTCATTTCTTTGGGTCTCAGTTTCCTCATCTGAAAAAGGCAGTGCACCCTCTGCCACCTAGTAGATACTACGCTGAACACCCAACATCACGTCTGGCGCACAATCCTCACGCTATAGCTGCTTGTTTTCCTTCCCTGGGACAGATCAGGAAAGCCAACAGGAAAAGCCAGGTGGTGAGGTCCAAGGATCCTAGAGTGTGAGTTTGCCTGGTTTGGAATTCAAGCTTATCCTGCACCAGCGTAGAACAGAGGCCCTGAGAAGGACAAACTGGAAATGTGCGACACCTAAAATACATAATGGGGAATCGTAATCCTGAGTCCTACCGATCCATTACCCTGTTGTTCGATTTCTCATCCTGTCCGTCAACCACAATGGGTTTGAATGGGCGTGTTACTATGTTGTCAGAGTATGTAAATGCTTCCCTCCCTATAAGCAACAAATTTTTCTTACTGACTCCGTTTTTTAATATGTGCTTCCTTCCTCTCTTCTCCCCAGAGACGGCTTAAAGAATGCTGCATTTTGACATGTGTTACGCAGGCTTTCATCATGGTTCTCGTGGTCTTTAGAACAACCCTGCCACGGAAATAAAACCATCACACTGAGGGGAAGGCCAGTGGGTATGGACAAAGTTCACTTGCCATTTATGCTAAACTGCTGAAAACAAGTAATGATTAGGATGCAATATTTCAGTTTTCTTTCATTCCTGAAATGTTTCAGTTCCTTGTTTACATCCGGTCAGCTATTAGGCAGATCCCACCTGTTAATATCCACCTAGCAGAATCATTTCCTGAAAATATTTAAGCCATGACAAAACTACACACTCAAAGACAAATGCTGTCAACATTCCCCTCCTTGACGGAGCCAGCCCCTGGTGACAGAGGTGAGGTGGCACCAGCCACTCATCCAGGGTGCTTCCAAGAACCTGTTTCCGGTTTCTGACTCTAGGCAAGCTGGGTTTTCCTACTGCCACAGCTGTATACCGTGCAATTCACTGCTCTTTCGCAGTCCTAAAACCTACTTGAGCCATAAGAGCTGAGTATACATGTATTTATTTTTTCCTCTTACTTGCAACATATGACATGATTATAAATTCTCATTGCTTCCATTTCATCCAGTTGGGTTTCTGATGACAGCAGATGCTGCTGGTGGCCCACTCATATCCTCGTGACATCATTCCAGTAGAGGCAGGGGTCTTGTTACTACAAACATTTTCTACTCTTTGCCTAAGAAGCTTCTCTAGACACATGACCCTGTGGGGCCCTCAAGTGGAAATAGCCAGAAGAGTCAGGGAGTAACCTTCCAACAAGAAAAGGGAATTTAGTGAATAAATATCCAATTCCTCAGCTCTCAGAACAATTCTTGAGTCCTATCCAAGGCCCTAAGCAAGATGGAGTCCCAGTTGCCCACACAGGCGACCTGCTGTTCACCCTCGCTGGGTTAACTTCTTTGCCATCTCTGCTGGCTTCCCCACCCCCTACTGACACTTCCTGGGATCACCTTCCAAAGAAAGAACTTGCACTCCAACCTTATCTCAAGATAGGCTCATGGATTGGTCCAACGTAAGACAGTGACACATGCAGTGAGACCAAAAAGGTTCACCACTGCAACAAGATAGAGGGTCTTCATTCTTTATTCAATAGAGAGGTGGTTTTTTTGTTTTTGGTTTTTATTTGAGCCTGGCCCTGTGCTAGGTTCTAGAGCTGCAACAGTGAACAAGGCAGACACCATCCTTTTCTCATTAAATTTCCAGTCTAACAGAGGAGACAGACATCAAACAAGTTAGAATTTAATTGATGGATGCTATGAAGACAAAGTACAGAACACAGCCAGCGTATAGAATGAGACCTATCTCTGTCTGGGAGAAGAGTTCCCTTAGGGAACAGCTTATAGCCGAAGGCTAGAGTGTGGGTAGAAGTGAGCAAGGTAAAGAGTGGGTGGAACAGTGTCCCAGGCAGAGGCGATGGCATTTATAACAAGCCTTGAGGTTTAAAGAGACATCATTGCAGAGAGAAAACAAATGTGGCTGGACACAGTCCAGGAGCCTGGCACCCTCTGCCAACCTCTTGTAAGTCCTCCAGTTGGACAAAGGACCCCAGGACATGGAAAGGACTATTTAATTTCGCTTGGGAGTTAAAAGAAAAACAACACACTATTACTTAACTCCTCTAACAAATGATCAATTCTACCCATTGGTCCAGCCCTCAAATATCTGGGTTTTTTTTGTTTTTTAAGATTTTATTTATTTGGGGGTGGTGGTGAGAGAACACATGCGCAAGCAGGGGGAGCAGTAGGCAGAGAAAAAAGCAGGCTTTCCCTGGAGCAAGGAGCCTGCAGGACTCGATCCCAGGACCCTAGGATCACGACCTGAGTCGAAGGAAGACGCCCAACCGACTGAGCTACACAGGCATCCCCAAAATTTGGTTACTTTTAAACTGTACCTAAAAACAGGAAATCTCCACATTTGAAAATCAAATTAGTTGGCTGCACAAGAAGTGAACCCTCAGTGGAGGTGTACCAGTTCAGAATGGTTGGACTTCTAGTACTTTCTTAGAAGAAGAGTTCTGTGTTTGAGAACTACTCTTAAATCTTTGATCTTGTGGTGGGGAAGAGACATGGATGGTTAAGTAGGGATGAGAGAAAAGGGGCATAATTCATCTATTTCCTACTGTTTTGTGGGTCCCAAAGAGCACGCCCCCAATACTGGGAGACTCACTAGAAGGATGCATGCATGGGACTCAGCATACAGTTGTACTCTGGTCCAGGATTTATTCCAGCCACATAGTAAAAACACACAGTTGAATCATAAAGGAAAAAGATGCAGGCAGAGAAATCAATGCCAGGCTTCCTTATCCTCTCCCTCTTCTGAGGGGACGCACAGGAGCGTGCTCTCTTCTCCAGCAGCAAACAGTGCAATCACGTGTGTAACGTTGCCTCCCAGGGATCCTAGCAGAGATTCAGTACCCAAGGTTTTTACAGGGGTATGTTCACATAGGCACCCTCTTCTAGCATGTACCACTTACTATTCCACATCCCCAGGAGCAAACGTGCTCGGTACAATCACGTCGTCTGTGCAAACAGCCTAGGACTGCCCTTATCTCTCAGAGAATGGGATAAGTGCCTAATTCCAAATGCCAGCCATGGGCCAGGCTTGCAAGCTGATCCTTCTAAAGGCCTGAGGTCTACCACTTCACTCCTTTCTTAACACCTACCTTTCCCCTGGAGATGAGAAGTTGTGAAGATGAAAAGACTAAATTCTATTTTCACTATCATAAGAGCAAGAGATAAAGATAAGCAAATTAGTAGGGAGTTTTATGGGAATTCTCTTCCATAGAACCTTGGTCTCTTGAATGGTTTGGAAGAGTCAGTGTTAAGTAGCTCAGATAAACTTACGGCACTCCCCATTACGCAGGTACTGAAGCCAGTCCTGGCCCTGCTGGAAAACAGGCCCACCCAAAAACTTCTAAGCCTCTGACAGACAACACATATAAGCTATACTTAATGATGGTTTTCACTAGAAAAGCACGTTAGAAACCGAGATTATGTCTTTGGTCTCACAACAGTGAGCCTCTGCTTGGAATAAAAGTACAGACTTCTAGCAATAAAGGCAACTGATCCAGTGACATAAAATCCATTTACCACAAACATAAACCGTGTTTTCAGCAATTTACATATCTGAAATGAGAGAAATTGGAAACTGATCAGCAAACCCTTAATAAATGGCCCTCTTCATTGTAACTCTTTTATAGCCAAAGTGACCTCTCTGAGTGCCAAGCCAGCATATTTATAGGATGCTGTTTTCTCCTAGAACTCACTGTCACATTACATTTTCATAAATATTCCTGAAAGGTAAAACAGCTGCATATAATAACAACCCATAAATACCAAACTGTATCCTTGAAAAAGCAATGTAAATACACTAAATAAAATTTTACAAAAAGAATCATTCATAGTTTCATACAACATACCTATTTTACCTACATATCACCTTTTAGATTCTGTGTACATTTTATGAAGTTTTAATCATATCGTGTATCTATTTTAACAGATTTTTCAACATATGACATATTTTCACGTTTCTCTATAGATGTGGTTATTCCACCCAATTATCTGCTATGCTAGGATTGTTTTAATATGTCTATTAAAATTATTAATTTTATTTTTGTTTTTTAAAAGATTTTTTTATTTGAGAGAGAGGGAGAGTTAGCAAGACAGCACAAGCAGGGGGAAGGATAGAGGGAGAAGCTGACTCCCCACTAAGCAGGGAACCTGATCCCTAACCCTAACCGGGATCATGACCTGAGTCGAAGGCAGACGCTTAACCAACTGAGCCACCCAGGCACCCCTAAAAATTATTAATTTTAAACATGATCTATGCACATTGTTTAAAAACAAATAGTCAAGGAGTTATAATGAAATGTTACAGCCCCCTGCCTTACCATACTTTAGCTGTTTTTACTCCCCAATAGCACCCGCTTTTATTTAAATGTTCCTGTTTTAAATTTTTCTGATTATCTCCATTTCACTAAATAACACATACTAGTTTTCATTTTTATTAATTTTGGAAATTAAGTATTTTAGAGATTTTAAAAAAAGATTTTATTCACCTATTTGAGAGTGAGAGCATGAGTGGGGGTGAAAGGCAGAGGGAGAGGGACAAGCAGACCCCCGCCAAGCAGGAAGCCTGATTGGGGCTCCATCCCAGGAACCTGAGATTATGATCTGAGCCAAAGTAGATGCTTAACCCACTGAGCCACCCAGGTGCCCCAAGTATTTTAGATTCTTTACTCTTTGTAATTAGACACCTTCCTTGACTCTCCGTTTCTTGTCCATCTACTATAGATAATACTTTCTTAATTTCCTATTCTGAGAATGAAGCGTTTAGTAGTTTTATCCTCTCCTTCGCTTCTCCCCAGCTTCTGATTCCGAACTTCTGTTGTTCATATGTATGCTTTTATATGTCGGATTGAGTCTTACATGAGGTTCTGTACCCAGGATTGTCTTTCATGCTTTGTCTATAATTCTAAAAGTTAAATCAATAAATAGTATCTAGGTAACGATGACTCCACAAATATTGCTCACTCCTGGAGCCAAATGATACAGTGTGATAGTATTTCTGTTCTGTATGGCTTACTTTTTCTAGTTGTCTGTTTTCTCTCTTGCAGTGTTTCCCTAGATCACATTCTCATATTGCCTAAAGAATCTAAAGCAGTAATGTGTCTGTGGAATCTCTTTCCCCTAACTATCCCTACAAGGATACCTCCTTCCTAAAGCAATATTTTCTCCTGCTCCAGTAATGACTAATTGCTCCCGGTCAGTACAACCTAGCTGTCATCCTGGGACTCTGCTTTGGTACACTCTTGGGTTGAACGGATTACTTCCAAGACTCCACCTTTTTTTTTCTTCCTCTTAGAACGTATCTGAAAAGATCTGCATTCTACATTTATACTTGCCTGATAGTTTTGCTGAACAGAAAAATCTAAATTGAAAATAATTTTCACTCAAAACCTTGAAATTTTACTCAAAGCATTACATCCCTTGTTGCTAGGATTCTTGTTCCTTTGTGGGTGGCCTGCTTTTTGTTTTGTTGTTCTCTTCCTGAAGAGGCTCGTAAAAACTTCCCTCCGTTCCAAGTATTCAGAATTCTCAGAAACCGTCAATTTTCTCCATACATCATATCTCCATTTCACCTTAATGTGACCTTTAACGCTTTCAGTATTTTTTCTTAATTTCAAGTCATTTAAAATGTTTTGTTATTTTCTAGGGCATCTGGTTTTATGGATGCAGTATCTATTGACACTGTTAAGAGATTTTAAAAAACAAAACAAAACAAAAACCTGCTCTCTTGTTCTTTGACATATTTCTGTTTTCTGTATGGCCATTTTTCCCTATTTATTTTTCTTTCCCCAGACTTTCTTCAAATATCTAGCTATCCTTGCTTGCTCGTGTAAGAATTAAGCAATAAAAAGCTTAGTCACTTCCTATCTTTCAGGATGGCTACTATCAACAAATAGAAAATAACAAATATTGGCAAAAATATGGAGAAACTGAAATGCTTGTGAACTATTGGTGGGGATGAAAAATGGTGCAGCTGCCATGAAAAGGGTATGCGATGCCTCAAAAATGAGAGTTATCTTATGGTCCAACTATTCTACTTCTGGATACATACCCCAAAGAACCAAAAGCAGGTTCTGGAAGAGTTTTCTGTATATTCATGTTCATAGCAGCAGTATTCACAACAGACAAAAGGTAGAAGCCACCCAAGTGTCCATCCACGGATGAATAAACAAAATGTGCTATGTGTGTGTATATATGTAATACATATATATGCATAGAATACACATCACACTATATATAGACAATAGATTTGATCTTAAAAAAGGAAAATTCTGACACATGCTACAACACAAATGAATCTTGATGTGATACACAAGTGAAAGAAGCCAGTGAAAAAGACCTATCCCGCAGGATTCCACTTATATAAGGTAAGTACAACAAATTCATAGAAACAAAGTTGAACGCTGGTTGCCAGAGGCTGAGAGGAGGAGGAAAGGAGGATTGTTGTTTCATGGGCGCAGTTTCAGTTGCACATGAACATTTTCTGGATATAGTTGCACAACTCCGGGAATATACCTAATGATACTGAGCTGTACCTTTTAAAAAGGTTAAGAGGATTTAAAAAATAACAAACATCTGACAGGGAGCTGCAGCAGAAGCACAGGGATCCATCCAGCCCCTCATGTTTCCAGTAATTAGCATTTCAGCCATGCTGGTAGGACTCCAGTTGGACTTGAGTGTACCAGCGCAGGACAATTTTATCAATTTGGCATATGATAATATTAGTATCGTGCATCATAGAAACCTTTCTCTCCGAGAGAATGGGGCTCCTGACACCTTACAAGGTGTTCTGTATTTGGAAATGTTGTAAGTATGAGAGAACAGAGGCATCAAGAAATGAAAGGCCAAGGAGTTACAGCAACTGCTCAGAACCTAAGCGCTCAGAGTCTTCATTCATACCTTCATCGAGAAAGATACAGAGCATCAAAGGGTGGGTGGTGTAGCAAGGGAAAGAATTTCAGGCTATATAAATAAAATGAAGTGCTATCAACTTACAAAAATTAACATAGAAGGTAAAAAGATTCTAAGGATTTCAGTCTTAATTCCATAAGTTCTCTTCTCCTGGAGAAAATGTTTTGTTTTACAAAGTAGATGTTCTTAGAGATGAGAAAACAGGGCATTGGAGATACTTCTATTTTTTAGGGGGAGGAGAGGAGAGGGAGGGAATCTTAAGCAAGCTCCACTCCCAGCATAGAGCCCCAAGAGGGGCTCGATCTCACAACCCTGAGACCACGACCTGAGCTATAATCAAGAGTCAGACACTTAACCGACTGAGCCACCCAGGCGCCCCATCGCCACATTTCTTGAAAATTCTTGATGCAAAGGCAGGTTATTCCTATTCCTAATCAGTGATAACATGGGAACTAAGTATTTTGCTTTGCCATTCAGATTTTGACCTCACTCTGAGGTTTTGTTTTCGGATGTAGGAAGACAGGTCGGCATTTTTTACCTTCAAGGTCTCCTCACTGAATATGCAAAAGAAGTAGTAGAGGCAGCAACAGAACAAAATGACTTGAATCCTACTGCTCATCCTTCGGCTAAAAATAATCAGCCAAGCTGAAGTATGCTGGCATTTATAGGGATAAAAAAGAATATTTCCATTGTCACTGTTGTTAGCAAAGAGAACATATTCCTCCATCTTCTACAAGGAAACAAAAAAAGTTACCATTGAGCACAAAGCGTTAGCACCTGGCTCCAAGTCAAGTCTGCCAAGAGGCCCAGAAGTAATCAATAAACGCTTATTAACTAATCACGTAGTATCTCACTTCTGTGAGTAAAATGGCAAGTGTTGCACGGATCCAGAAAATAAACAGCCTTTAACATAGAGGAAAAGGAAGGGAAATAAGGAAAGAGCTGAGCAGCTAGTTTCACACCAGAATTTCCCAGGAAACGGTGTGACTTTCTTCTTTCTATCCCTGTGGGGACCATCTAAGGACGGAGAGGGAAAAAATCAAGGCTAATATATGGCAGTCATAGTTTACTAGTCCTTCCATAGTTCCCTTTATCCTTTAAATGCTTACTGGAAATTCTATGCTACCCCCAATCAACCTCTAAAAAATCATTAGTCAAAAAGACAAATGCAAAGTTCTTAATTTGTGTCCACAAAACTGAATTACAATCAGATGATCAAAGAAATTATTCACATATTTCAGGTAAAACCCATCCTGATGCCCATAGCCTGCATTATTTGGTATACGAATGGCCCTTTCCCTCACTTTACCCTTTCAAGTGTCTAGAGAGGCAGATGATCAAGGCTGGTGGGCTCTCTGAAGGCTTAAAAAAAGAATGTAAGCAGCTAAGCCATCATTCTTCAGTCTGGGTCCAAAAACTGTATCTCACACACACACAATGGCAAGATTGTCAAGGGAGACCCAGATTTAAGACCTAGGAGACAGAACTTCTCCAAACAGGGTCACAGTGCAAAAGCTGCTTTGTTTTTTCTGTGATGTGGTTACACAACTAGAGGCTTAAGTAGATTCATATAGTTTGAAAGCCAAGACTTAGACATGGTAGGGTCCATAAAAATGCTGCATGTTAATCCATGTGATTGGGTGTGAAATCCAGCAGGCAATCTTTAGAAGACACCTACAAGGACCATCAGTCCTCCTGGTCAAAGAATACTAGTCGCCACGAGAGACTACGGACTCTGGGAAACAAACTGAGGGTTTTAGAGGGAGGGGGGAGGGGGGTTGGGGGGATGGGCTAGCCCGGTGAAGGGTATTAAGGAGGGCGTGTATTGCATGGAACACTGGGTTTATACGCAAACAATGAATCAAGGAACACTACATCAAAAACTAATGATACACTGTATGGTGACTAACATATAATTAAAAAAAAAAAATACTAGTTGCCTATCAGAGGTACCTTGAATGGGACATACCCCAAAACTGACAGATCTCAAAATGCATCCCTTTTTTTTTTCAGTTCTCTACCTAAGTTCTCTCTTTAGTGACAGCAACACCAGATAGCCAGTTCCTATAATACACATCTGGCAGCCTGGCTACCCTTTCCCTCCACCCTCTTCATATGCATGTCCTAGAGTCTCTGACATGCTCTTATTTCACTTTTCCATCTCACTTGATCTTGACCCCATTCCTGCATCCCTGTCACTTCTCCCTGGGATTCCTGCAATATCTAACAAACCACCACTTGATCCCCCTGTCTCCATTAGGTCCTTCCTCCAACTCCTTTTCCCACTATGGTCCTAGGACCTTTTTTGCTATGTGATCACATCACCTCCTTACTGAAAACCTTTTTGGGGGTGGCAAGCGCTTCTAGGTTAAAGATCTGCTCATGTTTTAACTAAGATTTTTTTTTAAGTCATGGTAATACAGATGCAAGTTTAAATTTTTAAATATTACCAAAGGATATACAATGAAGTGTCAGTTTTTCACTCATCCTAGATCCTGAGACTTCCTACTATTAATAGTTTACGTATCACAAAATTTTTCTGTGTGTGCATATGTATACACACACAGATATATAATTTTACATTTTTTAACTTATGTTGAAGGTTATATCCTATAAACATATATAGACCTACTTCATTCTCTTGCATGGTATTCAGTTGAAAATATAAACCATAATTTATTTAATTAGTACCTTTCTGTGAGATTTATGTTGTGTTTTAGTCTTTTACTCTCAAAATTGCAATGAATGCAAAAGCAAGTTCAAACACTTCAGCAGACAAGTTCCTTAGGAACCGTCTGCTGCCTCCATACTTTGCTTTATCTCCTCTACTTCCCCGTACCTCGTCCTCCTTCTCGCCATACCGAGCTACTTGCAGTTTCCAAAAACACTATCCTGCTAGGTTACATCTACCTATGTCTTCTCTGCCCTTCTTGGCCTGGCCTACTCCCAGCAATCTTTTAAAGGTACTCAAATTTTATTTTAATTTTGCTGCCCCTCCTTCCCCTTCTGAACTCATGTTGATTCCTGTGCTATATTGTGCTACATGCATTCTGGAAATAATCATTATACCTACCACAGTCCCAGCATCCCAGCTAGGAGATGGATGAAGGCAGGCCTATAACAAAGCAAAATAATAGAGACGTGAAAAGGAGAGGGAGCCTGTAAGAGCCTGAATGAAAATCAAGGAGGAAGACACACCATGGCATGGTCATGTTCGCCACCAACGAACAGAGCTCCTGCAGGCCAGAAGGTGAAGTGGCAAGCAGTAGAATGTGCTCATGGGAGACACACATCAACACACAGCAGCCTGGGTTAAGTGAGCCATGAATACTGCAGAGACTCCAGGAGGCCAACGGACCAAGAGAAGCTGAGGGCTGGGGCTGTCAAGAATGATTTCAAGGAGTGGGAGGATTGCATTGAGCCTTGAAGGAGGAAGGACACTGAAAGGAAGAGTCAGAGTAGACAGAGTAGAAAGAATGCTCTCAGCTAAAATCTGAAGGACAGCTGGGCTGGGGTAGCTGAGGTCTGCAGAGGAGCGGGGGGAGGGGGGAAAGAAGGCTGGACTGAGATTTTGGTGACAGGTGGCCTAGGCCTGGCTCCTTCATAAATTAATCCAATCAATGTTTATGGACTCTGGCTGTTCTAGGAACTGGTGACAAAGCAGTAAACAAAATAACAATCTCCGACTTCATGGAGCTTCTATTCCAGGGGCTCTGGTGCTAAGTGCCAATGAACATGGAGCAAATCACTTCAATCGGGCACATCTGCCTCCTATAACCATAACAGGTCTTGGGCATTTCTCAGATCCCTTTCCTCTCCAATATTTTAAGATTCATAGGAAGAGGTTGGAAGTGTTGGTGGAGCCACAGGATAGTGAGGTGAAGAAGCTGGACTCCACCTGGGCAGTAGGGAAACTTTGTTGAGCTGTCTACGGGGAACACTTTCAAGGTTTACAAAGTTTAGGAAGATTGGTCTGATCAGCTGAAGGCTGAAGAAAGAAAATTGGAGGCTGGAAACCATTTAGGAGATAATTGACCCTTGCAAGGTGATAAGGCTCAAACAAAAATCCTAAGATTCAAAATCATGGGGAATAGCATAGATTTGATAAATCACGAATGAGCCACTTCTTCCTATAATACTGGCTCTAGTAAGTAGCTGGCTATAAAGTCTTCACTGGCATGGTGCTAAGATCAGCAGAACTGGGGGAGTTCTAGGCTTAATACGATTTTGCATCTCTGTAGGACTGTGTTTAAGTGTACATGTGCTGCTTCATAGGCTCCAAAGAAATGTCATGTTTGCCTGAGGAATACCATACAGCCCATACCAGCAGTGAAACACTACGCGGTGTATGGCTTGACAATGCACACAAATGTGGCTGGCCCACCGTGGAAGATGAATGAAGCCCAGGTAACAGCAGTTGTCTCCCCAGCATTCTGATGATATGTACAACATGTGGAATTTGCTATCTTTAGCCCTCTCCCTAGAAAATTCTAGAGTGCTTATCACCCTAGTAGTTAATCACTCAGCCTTCTCTAGTTCAGAATCCCATGGCAAAAGAACTTTAGAAGTCACTCAAAGATAAATGTTCCTTGCCAGAAAATGCCTTAAAAATAGAATGCTGTGAGGATTTCCCTGGAGCGGGTGATAGACACTCACTTAACTACCCCCATCTCAAGTTCTACCTCTTGCCTCCAAGAGCATACTCTCTGGCCAGTCCCCCTGCCAAGCCTGGGGTGCTGGGAGCTCTTTATGTAAGGTCTTTGGAGGCAGGAGTCACCAATGTGGAAATTGGAACGGAATTCATTGACCCCCCCATCTCAGTCTTCTTGACTTAAAAATCCCATTGGGTGAATAACAAACTGAAGAGTGATCAAGTCTAGGATAGCGGGACCGTTCAAGTCAAAGTCAAGTGGACTTTGCTAACCAAATAATGACAAAAGTCAGGGTTTTTTAATAAAAAAAAACAACCCATCAAACCAGATTTTAGTGTCCATTCTGTCCAATACTCCAGCATGGCCCTTCAATTCCATTCCTTCTAGACTGTAATAAGGAATAGGCACATGACTAGGCATCAATAGTCAAGTGTCATTTCCATTCTTGTTTCAGAATATTATATAAGCAATCTTTCAAATTCTTGGAAACCAGAGTGTTTTACAAGGACATGGGCAGCCATTTCTCCAGTTTTATGTGACTACCAAGCAGTAGCAGAAGTGTTTGTTCTCATTCTTTTCCTGACCAGAAGATAATCAGAATTTGCTGTCTTTTACCATCTCCATCTTCTACGGGTGTGGAGAGATGGACACCCAGAGGGGCACTTTATCCACAGTCTCTTAGAATAAAAGAGAACATTTATAGCCACCAGGACAAGACTTGAACTTGGACTAAATGTAATAGGAAAACATTTTCAATCTACTTTCTGTTCTAATACTCACCTCTGACAAGCCAAACAAACACTTAGTTACAAAACACCTTTCTAGTTTATTCTATAAAGAAACACTAGGTCTTCTCTCCTCATTTGCTTCTCAATTACACAATGGGTTTCCTCAGCTGTCACCACAACCCAGTGATCACCAACCACATTAGGCTCTGTCAAAGATGAAGAGAAAGCCTCAAAATACCTACAATCCAAGATGCTTAAGACAAGAAATCCTTTAAAATTTCTGCTGGGGATAGCCTCTGACCACTTGACATTTCTCCCAGGAAATAACACTTAGAAGTACAAAGCAGTGTGAGGCTCAGAGACTGGCAGAGGGGGCACAGAGCTGTTTCAGTCCTGATGTTCTGGTCCCTCCAAGAGTTGCCAGGATCTGTGGAGCGAAGTACTGAATCCAGGGGGAAGAAGCTGAGCTAGACTGGCTCCCCTGAATCTAAACTATTCCAAGTAATGCCTATAGGCCCCTATGAATGTACATGATAATAGCCACAATTTTATTAAATGCTTATTCTATGCCACGCGCAACGCTAACCTAAATGCGTACTATACACTATGCTATATATATACTAACTCTTCAAATTCTCAGGCCAACCCCTTGAGTATTATTGTCCCTCGCATTTTAGAGATAAAAAACCTGAGGTGTCAGGTGATGTACGTGACATGCTCAAGGTCATTCATGTAGTAAGGGGCAGGGACGGGCTTGAACCTAGGGGAATCCAGCTCGAGAGCAGGCATTTCACAGCTCTGCTATAAAGCCTCCCACAATGACAGTTACCAAACTTTGCCTTGACCCTGGTCCCACATCTTCACTGCCCAGGCTCACCTGTGGTGGAAACAAGGTCTACGTTGACCAAACACTACATTTCCCAGCCTTCTTTGCAGTTAGGTCATGTGACAAGGTGTGGACCTGATGTGAGCACATCCAAGGCTGCACACTTAAGTGTCCTGTGCAGTCCTTTCAGCTTCCTCTTCCCTGTCCACGGAGCCTTGGAAGGCATAAGTTCCAGACAGCATAGAGGTTAAGAAAGAAGCAGCCCTGGTGTCATCATTGCTTAGAGGAGCTGCTCAGAAGCGCCACTCAACTCACTCCAGGTGGTGACGTGAGGAAGAAATACACTTCTATGTGGTAATGCCACGAAGATTTCAAGACTGGCTTTGAACTACGGCGTGGCCTAGCCAATTCTGAGCCCGTACCATGCAATTTACTTCAGGCTTTAATTACTAGCCCCCTTTATTGTCTACATCTGCCTCAATGAACCAGCATGCTCCATGCTACCTTCCTTGCTTCTCTAGGCTACCAAATTACCTTCTTGATCCAAAAGGGTAATGCTGTTTCTGCCAGATTTCTTTCAAAACACTGCCTCATGTAAGGATAAATAGATCAATGAAACAGAATAGAGAGTCCAAAAATAGACCCACACATACGTGGTCAATTGATTTTCAACAAAGGCACCAAGACATTCAATAGGGAAAGGAAAGTCTTTTCAACAAATGCTGCTAGAACTGCTTATATGTAAAAAAAAAAAAAAAAAAAAAAAAAAAAACTTCAAGTCCTAACTCACTCTATATACAAAAATAAATCTGAGGTGAATCACAGACATAAATGTAAAAGAACCACAAAACTGCTAGGAGAAAACAGGACACTGGAGTAGGAGAGAACGTCTTAGATAGGGCGAATGAATGCTAGCAGGTGCCCTGCGTCAGACCAAGACCTTCATTCCCCAGCCGCAGGTGCTGACTACTGTGGCTCACAGCTGAGGCTCTCCCCACGTTTCCCTCAGAGAAAAAGATCTGCCTCACAGCTACAGTCTGTCCCCAGAGGCAGCCGGTATCCAATGACTAGGGATACGATGACCTGCCCCTTTGCCTCCATTCGGGACACCTATGAAGGGCTATCCCGTGAGAAATGAAACACAAAAAGACTTAGTCACAAATGTCTGTAGTAGACGCATTCATGACAGCCCCAGAACAGAAACCCAAATGTCCATCAGAGGAGAACAACAAATTGGGAGATAATCACACAAAGATTACCACTCAGCAATTACAAGCAACAAACTACTGATCTGTCCGATGCCACGGATGATCTTAAAACCATTAGGTTGAGCCAAAGGAACCAGACACGTCAAAGTACGTATGGTAGGATTTCATTTGTATGAAATGCCGGATCTGGTACAATTCTGGTCCTAGAAGTTAGAAAGTTGTCTCTGGGGTTGGGCGGGGGGGTGCGGGGGTAGTTTCCCAAAAAGCGGCAAAAGTGAATTTTCTGGGTTGACAGGAATGTTTTAGATCCTAATGAGAATGGTTGTTACATCGGTATATGCAATTATCAAAATTCATCAAACTATACACCAAAGCTCTGTGCTTTTCGCTTTATGAAGATTGTATTTCAACGAAAAATAACGTTTGCCGTGCATCTGAGCTTGTCCTCTCACCCCAGCTCACGTGCAGGGCTCTCTATCACAGCCCATCCCGCTGCAGCGGCTTTAAAGAGTGGTTCTTCCCACAGCTCCCGTGTTCAAGTCTCAAGACCCGAAACTTCCCTACCCGGCTTCCCCCGGAACTCGGCCCCTCTCCCTTCATTCTCTCCTGCATGTTATCTGGCTGCATTTCCTTACTTTTAGGAGTTTTAAGGTTCTTTGAGAGCTTCCTTCCTCATACGCTCTCCATCTCACTCTTTTGCCACCTCAGGGATCAACCTCTCTTCCATCCCCAGACCAGGGAGGACTCACAGCACTAACAACAGCAATAACAACAATTGCCCTTTTCTTGAGCGCTGTGTGGACCTAGCCGTGTTCTAAATGCTTTGTTTCCTGTCTTTGTTTGGGTTGCTGCAACAGAGAACCATTAACTAGGTGGCTAATAAACAATAGAAATCTATTTCTCACAGTTCTGGAGGCTGGGAAGTCCAAGGTCAAGGTGTTGACGGGTTTGGTGTCTGGTGAGCGCCCACCGCCTGGTTCGCAGACCGCCTTCTCACTCTAACTTCACACGGTCGGAGGAGGGCGGAAGTACGCTGGGGTCTCCTTTATAAGAGCACCAATCCCATTCGAGGTGGCCCCACCCTCCTGACCTAGTCACCTCCCCAAGGCTCCGCCTCCTAATGCCATCACAACGGAAGCGCGGACGGACGAGTTCCGGGGAAACACATCTATTTCGTCTACAGCATATACGTCATCTCACTTAAAAACAGAACCACCCCTTAAAGGTAGGTATTATCCACATTTTATAGATGAGAACACAGAAATTTTCTGACTTATCCATATTCATTGAGCCAGTAAGTGAAAAACCTAGGAGTCAAACTCAACTCTGATTCCAAAGGCAGGATCCTCTCCAAGAGGCACTATTTGCTTTTGACACATATTTAATCAGATATTTCTTTCTTGAACAACAAAAAAAAAGATAGCTGTGCTTTTAATAATGTGATAATTATAATAAATATTCAAGATAGTTTTTAAAAATAAAAAGCAGCAATTTTTTGGTTTAGAAACAAGTAGAACCAAGTTGCAAGTTTGATTTAGGCTGGGTAAAGCCCACCTCGGGTCTTGGCCATGGAACAGCAGACTGCAGCTGCTGAATGTTCTGGAGGGCTCTGGGAGACTTCCAAAATGCCCCCAAACACATGCTATCACAATTACATTTCTCTTCATTGACTGCTTAGTGCAATATACTACACTTGGTCTCAATTATATCATTATCATTTCATTACCATTCAGAGCACGGATTTGCTGTTGATTTTTTTTTAAATCCCAATGAGATTCAATTCAGGCCACCAGATACAACTTCCAACTATGCCAAAGGGGCATGTTCGATCTGGCGTGTTGAGAAATCTTCCTTGATGCCATTACATATGGATATTTTCCACTTCTCTTTATTAGGGGCTGCTCAAAGCAAAGAAGACAGATGATATTGACCATGACAGATAAAGGATGGGATGTGGCTGTCAGTGCGTGATATAACATATATATGATATATATGGTGTGTGTGTGTGTATAAATATGGGGAGAGGGAGGTGCTATGGAAGCCAGTGGCTGAGGGATAAGCTTAGAACTAGTTACATGTCAGCTGGGCTGGTGGCCACAGCTGATACTCAATTATTCAGACACTGAGGATCCAGGATCTGAAATTAACTTTTTTCCCTTCTTTTAATTTCTTGTTGTTGTTTTTGTTACTTATCCTTTTCCCTCTAGCTACCTATTTTTCAACATTCCACTACTAATCAGCTGCTTCACTGGAGATTTAACAGAGAAAATACAAAGATAACAAATTAAACTAGCCAATTTTGTTTTCTGACAGAATCTGATTTAAGGCATTGTGAGGAAGGTGGTTTGAACCATCAATTTAAAATGAGATTTCTTTTCTTTAACTATCTGTAAATTTTAATCACCCTTTATAAAGTTTCTGGTCCCTATCTTTTCCTACCTCAACATATTTAAAAAATGGTGTTAGCTTCTATTTTATCTGCCTTGTCCTTTTACAAAATATCGCAAGTATTGGCAGCTGATGGCAAAAGGCCTGCATCAAGTCTTAATCCCTTGGTACTGGGGGTCAGAAACAGATACTGGGTAGGACCAAATCCCTTGCTGTTTGCTCAATCCCCCTCAGATGTATATTGTATTTTAAAGGTTGTAATGTCAGAACTCCTAGCTATTTTTAAAGGATATGTTGTTTTCAGCCCCACAAACCACTTAAGCTGCTTAAAATTAAGCCGTTAGGGCATTTCAGGACGTGAGAGTGAGGGCCCACTGCTGTTCAGGTAGTGCCCCCACAGCTCACGGTGGGGGGGGGTGCTGCGCTGTCCTAGAGAACACAGCCCCCCTCTCCGTCTCTGTGCCAATCCCAAGGCCAACCGCACCTTCACGGAGCCAAGAGACAAATCAGACAGTGCGCTGCCTTCCTCACCCACGTTCACTGCTTCTGACAGCCCTCCGTCTCATCCTTTTGGACCTAGTCAAGGCCATGCAAAATAATTGGTGTGGGTCTGCAGCAGAACTAAGCATTATGATGCCTTTTACTAAGACTCTGTGTAATTTAAAACACATAAGAATACAAAAAGCAAGTCAGCTCCTGGAAATTTATTCTGGACAAAACAAAACACAACACAGAACAGCTGTTGCATCTGAATCTGACAAATGCCGAGAAACACATACAGAGACTCTACCCACTGGTGTATCACCAATGCTGTTATTTTTCCTTAAAAAAAAAAAAAAACAAAAAACCGTAGGTCATTTCCTACACCAGACCCTTTGCTTTATTTTTGTTGGACTCTTGCAGCAACCTTATGACCTAGGCACTAAGTCCATTTTATAGACAGAGAAATAGGTTCAAAGAGTTTAAATCACTTGCTGAAATTCTGTCATCTGGTAGGTGAGCCAGGAATAAACATATCACATGGTCTGAGTCTTCTCTGGCATTTACACAGAGACGGTAGAAAAAGAAAAGTGAAACAAGCAGGGATCTAAGAACACCACGTGGAGAGGTAGTCCTAAGACAGAAGGGGAGGAGCAGGACTGTCTCCATCAGCCACCTGCAGATGCTTATGGTGAATTCAAAAGACAGTAGGAAGAAGACCTACCTCATCAGCATAAATCCACCATCCCTGGGAAACTAACTGCACGTGGATGGGGCACTCAGCCAGTTCTCGGGTAGGAGCAAGGGCAGAGAGACACCTGACAAGTATGAGGTAGGGTCTGCTATTGACACCGATGTCCCCCCAAAACTCCGGTTGAAGCCCTAATCCTCCATGTGATGGTCTTAGGAGGCGGGGCTTTGGTGGGGTGAGTAGGGTTAGATGCAGTTCTGAGGGTAGGGCTCTCTCTCATGATGGGATCTGTGCCCTCATGAGCAGAGACATCAAGAGCTGTCTTTCTTTCTCCCTTATCCCCCCATCCCCTGCCCCTCATGTGAGGACACAGCCAGAAGCTGTCTGCAAGCTAGGAAGAGGGCTCTCACTAGAAACCAACCATGTTGGCACCCTGATCCTGGACTTCTAGACTCCAGAACTGTGAGAAGAAGAAAAAATGTCCATTTTTGAAGTCACCCAGTTTATGGCACTTTGTTATGGCAGCCCAGGCAGACCGAGACAGGGTCCCTCCTGCAAAGGATGTATAATCCAGACTGGGTGCCAATGTAAACCCAGAGACAGTGACTAATGCACGGGTATCTAAGACACTAAGCTAAGGTTCTTATGATTTTGGAGAAGACTGAACAGTCAGGATGGCCAATGAGGAGCTGAAACCTGAGCGGAGCTTTAAGTCATGAGAAGAGACAAAGGAAGGGCCTTGCTGGTCGGGAGGCTAGCACGGGCCTCGTGGTGAGGAAAAGAGCGAAGCGGTGCGTCTGAGGTACTGCCTGGGTGTGTCAGTGGCTCGGGAGACACGGCAAACACACTCAAAGGAGGGGACGACCTTCAAGGGGTGAAAATTCTGTACAGTGAAGAGCCGACTTCTTCAGATTGGGGACAGCAATGGCACCCTGCACCGCCATCAGGACCAAAGGGACTGGCTCGCGTGGAGCCGTGAACACAGTGCCTGGCACAAAGCGTCCATCAACAAGTGTCACTGTCATTGGCAGAGCAGGTCCGGGAAGGCCAACGCCTAGCTGGCTAGAGTGAGTTAGCTTCCACTGCAGCCCTCCGGGCGTCAGCTTCTTGGCAGAAATGCCCTATCGTCAAACTGGCGGCTGCTCAGGAGGGCTGCAGAGAGCCAGCCATCACGCTGGCTCCGCTCACGGGCCCTCTGTGAGCTCCCTGCCTCACTGCGGGCCGCTGGCTTGCTGGCAGCCGTCTAGAACCCGGGAGAGCTAGTCACAGCCCCTGAGCCATCAGGAGTTGCCATGTTTCCGGCTCTAGGCTGACCCAGTTGGAGAATCAGTCACTGGTGCCCAGAAAAAAGATAGGAGTCCTCCCGCTAAATGTCAGCTATCGCCCCGCTCTCCATGACCCGGCGTCTTGTCTGCTGAGAGGCAGCCGACTCCAGGTTGCAGCAGGAGCTCTGGACCGGAGGCTGAGGTTTGCAATGCCATATTCCAGCTGGGCAAGCTCTGGGCCTCGGCCCTTTGAACCCCCTGCCTCTCCCCCCATTCATCAAACTGGATAGTATAACCCCCCTGAAAAGGGCTGCTACAGGGTCACACGGGAGATAATGCGTGCGATTGTTGGGGCTAAAATAAGTTACACAATAATATTAAATAAAAGATAACTGTCCCCAGTTCATGTATTAATTGATCAAATATTTACTGAGCACCCTTCCATGTGTCAGGAACTGTTCTGGGAGCTAGGGATCGAATAGGAGACAAAACAAAACCCATGCCTCATGGCACTTGTATTCTCAGGCCTGTGTCTCCAGAGGACATGGATGGTAGACAGCAAGGCCAAGTACCCTCTCTCCCACAACTACTCTCATTAGGAGTTATTTCCATTTCCAGTGTCTGACTTCTGCCTCCCCTGCCTTTCTAAAGTTGCCTTAAACCTGGACTTTGCCTGGGTTCCAGATTTCCCTCTGGTCCCTCTGGATGCTTTATTTGACTCGCTTTACTTGACTTTCTCCATCCTGGCTCCCAGCCTTGCTTGTCTTGCACCAAAGCTGCCAACATCTTGGCACGACAATTCCCACAAAATGCCCAGCTGGAAAATGGAAAATGAGGCAGAGAGAACAACTCCAGTAAGTTTATTTTGCATCCAGGCCATCGGGGTGATTACCTATGTGAAAGATGAGTGCCCCAGCCAAGAACAGAGAGCACTCTTTATGGCCAGCTGTGCCCTGTCTGCAAGCAGCACACTTGGCCAGCTGCTTTTGTCAGCACATCTGGCACGAAGGTTCTGGACTTCAGAGTTCAGAGCCAAGGAGAGCACCAAGGGAATGATCACTGTTGCTTTTCTGACATCATGATTACAGGCCTCAAAATAGCTCATCAGTAACAGGGTGAGAGGTGGAGGTGGAGAGACCAGTTGGAAACCATGTCAAAGGGTGCGGAGTGAAGGGTTCTACCTACTCAAATCTGCTCAGATGGAAACAATAGCCATTTTTGGAAAGTGTCTCAGTGCACGGTTTTTATAGCAGCAGGTAGAAGGAAAAGGCTTCAGCTCCTAAGACACACTTCCAAGTCAAACCAATTTGGTTGCCATGGTACCAAGGCTCTTACAAGGGGGAAAAAGATGCATTTTCAAGCACTGTTTGAAATATTCAAATAAATGGCAGTGTGATGGCTGAAAGTGCCATGAGGCCCCTTCCACTCAAGGGAGCAAGCTTAGATAGACGGGCCCTGTCTATGTGCTAGGCACATGGCGCTAGGTGCGACATGGGTGCTGGCGTGAAGACAATGCTGTCCGTGCTCTAAGCCTTAGGGCCCAGTGGGTTTAATAATCAAGTTTGGCAGAGAAATACTTCACAAAGAGAGCTAACACATAAGACAGAATGTGAGAGCTACGAAAGGAAAGGTACAAATATCCATTTATTTACTCATTTTTTTCAAAACATACATGAATCCAAGCTCTCTTATGGGTGTAGGGGATTCAGTGATAAGAAAAAGAAACAGGATGTCTTCCTTTACAGACTAGGGCAGAGAGAGGCCTGAGCAACAGATGATAGAGATAAATGATGATGACAGATTGACAGATAATCAATAGATGATCAATGGATGGATGGATGGACGATAGATAGATAGACAGAAAGACAAGGGATTACAAAGTGATGCTTGCCATGAAGGTAACAGATAGGATTCTATGATAAAAGTGCTCCTTAAACACAGAGGGACCTGGAAGGAGAGGGTAGGCTTCATGGAGAAGGTAGCATGTGAGCTCAGCCACGGATGACGAGTAGATTTTAACAAACAGGGAGAGAACCAAGGGCATTCAGGATAACAAATTCAACACCGGCACAGAGGTAGAAAAGTGCCAGTAGGACTTATGGACAGCAGAATGCCTGGGTTCGGCTAGAACGTAAGGAGCATGTTAGAAGGAAGAAGTGACCAAGGTCTGTGCTAGGACAGCAGAGCACAGTGGTTAGGACTTGGTTCTGCAGCCAGCCTGCCTGGTTTGGCCGCATCCTTTGGCAAATGACTTACTTTTCCATTGATTCAGTTTCCTTCTACGCAAACTGGGGATTAGAGAGTTATTTTAAGGATTAAATGATTTTACAATTCCAATGTGTAAAGTAGTAACGGCACAGAGCAAGGCATGTGAAGACTCAGCAGAAAGGGGTCACTCCAGGAAGGGCCCAGCTGTCAGGGCTGGCGGAAAGCAAGAGCTCACTCAGGCCCGCCCGCAAAAACCTTGGGGAAATGTCCCTGATGTGACTATGAGGTCCCATTATTTGGAGGTGGATGGAGGAAGGTAAGGCTTTCAGGACCCTGCATTCTTTCAGATTTAAATCTTCTGTTCTCCACCTTGCTGCAAGTTTGGGCTTAGGGCTTATGTCTCACATCTCCAGGCACTAGACCTACCACCAGATAGAGGCTTCCTGTGGCTGCTCTCCGTGTGAAAGGAGCTGAGCCACTGCTGCGGGCGGAATGCTATGGTGATGGCATTCTGTGCAGTTGAACAGGAAACGCACTGCATTTCTCCGGGGAGTGACGTGCCTCACTGGGATAGCCATTTATAATGTGCATGATCTCTGAATTGACCACCACTAACAGGGGACCAGGAAGCACATCTACCCATCTCACCACTTCTGTAGTCACAGCTAGATGGCCTCAGAAAGACCCCAGAAGCAAGGCAGGCAGTGGCTGTGGGCTGCACCAACCAGTGGGGGGCCCACTGAGAGCAGAAGCCCGCTCCCTCCGAGCCACAGGGCCTGGGGACACTAGGAGAGATGCTGGGTTTGGGTACAATGTAAGGAGCAGCATGGGAAAGAGAGAGAGAGGAAGAGGTTGCAAGAGAGAGACAAGACTCCCCTTCTCACGCTGCAAAACCAGGCTGTGACCCAGAATCTAGACCGACTTACATATTTGGATGAGCTGAGGTAATTCAAACGCAGTCGGAGTTTGTTCCTCAGGCTGAGTCCTCACAGCTTTTTTGTGATTTACCTTTGTGAACTGGTAGCGAGGCTGGATCTCCAAAGAGGATGATTAGGCAGCGTGAGCAAAGTTAAAGGGTTTTGCAATTTACCGGCAGAATAACAAAATATGAGGGGCACCTGGGTGGCTCAGTCGGATGGACGTCTGCCTTCAGCTCAGGTCATGATCCAGGGTCCTGGGACTGAGCCCCTCATCAGGCTTCTCCCTCTCCCCCCGCTCATGCTCTCTTTCTCTCTCTCGCTCTCTAATAAATAATAAAATCTTTAAAAAAATAACAAAATAGGAATATAACTAGAGTTCAGTTTAAGGATTGAATGACTTCACACAACTTGTGCGTGTGGAGTGGCATCCAGCGTAAGCAATGCATCCTTCCCCTTCCCCCCTACGCTGGGAACAATACCTGTACACCTTTACTATGGGAAATGTGTCCTACAAACAAAGGGAAGGGAAGCTTCTGAGGTGGAGGTTGTTCACTACAGAGAAGCCACACAACTTGATAGGAGTCAGTCCCCTCTGGCAGCCTCAATTTCCGCATCTGCAAAATGGTGAGGCTGAACTGGGAGATCCCCCAGGTTGCTTTGCAACATAGAGTCAAGGAACTTGGGAGATGTGTTGTCTGTCCTCAGATCTGTCAACAGCATTCCGCGGTATAGTTTCAGGGATACGGAAGCAGTCAGAAATTTATAATATTGTACTTAAATATAAGAAAAGGGCTTTGTTTTGTTTTGTCTTAAAATCACAATGTATGCAGTCACTGTTGAACTTGTTAAGAGCAAATCCCTTTACTGACGACCTTAGTACCAAACCAATAATTGTGCTCATTAGAGATGGTCCTCACGCAGCCAAAGCCTGGGCAGGATTCTAGGGCCTCGTTCTCACTTTCTTCTTGCCACAGGGTTATTCTATATTCATGTTCTGATGACTGTAAGAGCTGTGTTTGTTATAGAATGTCCTATTGTTCAGATTTTTTTTAGTAATTCAATCAGACTTCCCACACCATTTAAATTAAATCAACTGAGGTATTATCAGCAAAATGGTGGTATAGGCACTAGAAATTGAAACATTAATTTGAAAACTATCCATGCACAAAAATACCTTCACAAGATCTAAGGATTCCAGGTGAGGAATTATAGCACTTGGATGAAGCACAGAAATAAGAAAAAACACATTGAGAAAGAC
This sequence comes from Ursus americanus, assembly GCF_024610735.1. Taxonomy (NCBI): domain Eukaryota; kingdom Metazoa; phylum Chordata; class Mammalia; order Carnivora; family Ursidae; genus Ursus; species Ursus americanus. The sequence continues at coordinate 18,414,136 of NC_142162.1, forward strand.
ACAAAACACAGAGTCACGTTATACCCAACACCCTCCCCCAAGCCTGGGAAGCCCAGCTCTGTCCCCACACCCTCTCTATAGAAGAGTGAAGTGTGTGCCTGATTTCACTGCAGACCCCCCTTACTGGCCCACCCCACTGCTCGGCTGACTCCTGAGACCCGAAGCGGCTCCCAGTATGTCCCTTTGAACCCAGGCCGCCATATATCCCAGCACTGGCCTGATCTCATGGGCGGCTCCTGTGGCTCCAGGTTCTCGATCAGCTCCTGCAAACCCAGGCTCCACGTGGGCATCCATGAACACAGGCTCCCAGATGGGCCCAGCACCAGACCACTGCGGCCCAAGGCTCCTGCCAAATTAGCCCCCAGAGAGCTAGACTCCAACCAGATCCCATGGACCCCACCTCCCCATCTGCTCTAGCACCAGACTAGCCCTGCAGACCCAACCTCCAGGGCAACACTCAGTGGGGGAAAGGACAGTCTCTTCAATAAATGGGTGCTGGGAGAACTGGATATCCACATGCAAAAGAATGAAACTGGGCCCCTATCTTACACCACTAATGATAATTAACCTGAAATGGATTAAAGATTGAAATGTAAGGCCCCAAACTATAAAACTACTAGAGAAAAACAAAGGGAAAAGTTTCCTTGATATTGGTCTAGGCAGTGATTTTTGGATAGGACACCCAAAACACAAGCAACAAAAGCAAAACTCAACAAGTGGGACTGTATCACACTAAAAAGCTTCTGTACAGCAAAAGAAACAATCAACAAAAAGGAAGCCTATGGACTGGAGAAAATATTCATAAAGCATCTACTGATAAGGAATTAATATCCAAAATACATAAATTCAACTCAAGAACAAAGTAATAATAATAATATGATTAAAAATGGGCTGAGGATCTGAATAGATATTTTTCCAAAGACAAACACATGACCAACAGGAAAGTGAAAAGGTACCAGGTATCATTAATCATCAGGGCAATGCAAATCAAACCACAAAGAGAAATCACCTCACACGTGTCAGAATGGCTACTAACAAAAAGACAAGAAACAACAAGTGCTGGTGAAGATGTGGAGAAAATAGAACCCTCCTGCACTGTTGATAGGAATGCATATTGGTGCAGCCACTCTGGAAAACAGTATAGAGGTTCCTCAAAAAGTTAAAGATAGGGGTGTCTGGGTGGCTCAGTCAAGTTAAGCATCCAACTCTTGCTCTTGGCTCAGGTCACGATCTCAAGGTGGTGAGACTGAGCCCCACAATGGGCTCTGTGCTCAGCAGGGAGTCTGCTTGATATTCTCTCTCTCTCCCTTTCCCTCTGCCCTCCCCCTGTTCACGCTTTCTCCCTCTCTCAAATAAATAAATCTTTTTAAAAAAGTTAAAGAGAGAACCACCCTATGATCCAGTAATCGCACTGTGTGATATTTATCCCCAAAATACAAAAACACGAATTCAAAGGGATACATGCATCCCTATGTTTACTACAGCATTATTTACATAGCCAAACTACAAGAGCAGCCCAAGTGTCCATCGATAGATGAATGGATCAAGAAGAAGTGGTACAGGGGAACCTGAGTGGCTCAGTCGGTTACGCTTCTGCCTTTGGCTCAGGTCATGATCCCAGGGTCCTGGGATCAAGTCCCGCATCAGGCTCCTCGCTCAGCAGGGAGCCTGCTTCTGCCTCTGCCTGATGTGCTCTCTTCATGTGTCTCTCTCTCTGACAAATAAATAAAATCTTTAGAAAAAATAAGTGGTGTATATATATGTATATATACAATGGAATATTATTCAACCATAAAAAGAATGAAATTTTGCCATTTGCAAGGACATGGATGGAGTTAAAGAGTATCATGCTAAGCAAAGTAAGTCAGAGAAAGACAAATACCATATGATTTAACTCACATGTGGGATTCAAGAAACAAACAAATGAACAAAGGGAAAAAAGAGAGGGGCAAACCAATAAACAGATTCTTAACTATAGAGAACAAACTGATGGTCACCTGAGGAGAAGTGGGGGGGGGACTTAAATAGGTGATGCGGATTAAGAGGGCACCTGTCACAATGAGCAGCAGGTGATATATGGAATTGCTGAATCACTATGTTGTGCACCTGAAAGTAATATAACACTCTGTTTACTGAAATTTTTAAAAAGAGAGAGACAAGATAAATGTTGGCAAGGATGTGGAAAACAGGGAACCCTTGTGGATTGTTGTTGGGAATGTAAATTGACTAAATCACATTGGAAAACAGTATGGAGGTTCCTCAAAAAATTAAAACTAGAACTACCACCTGATCCAACAATCCCGCTTCTGAGTATATATCCAAAGAATATGAAATCGTATCTCAGAGAGACATCTGCAACCCCATGTTTACTGCAGCATTATTCACTATAGCCAAGATATGGTAACAACCTAAATGTCAATCAGTGGATGAATGGATAAAACAAAATGTGATATATATATATATATATATATATATATATATATATATATATATATGAAATTATATGTGGCATCTAAAAAAGCCAAACTTACACAAATAGATAATAGAATAGTGATTACCAGGGGCTAGGAGGTGGGGATAATGGGGAGATAATTGTCAAAGGGTGGGGGTCTAATGCACAGCACATAACTATGGTTAACAATATTGTATTATATACTTGAAAGCTGTAAACAGAATAGATCTGAAATGTTACCACCATACACACAAAGAAATGGTAATTATGTGAGGAAATGGAGGTGTTCATTAACCTTATTGTGATAATCATTTTGCAATATACATGTGTAACAAAATCATGTTGTATACCTTAAACTTAAAAATTTTTTTTTAATCTTTGAGGTCAAAATGAATAAATTTTAAAAAATAAATTAAACCAGCTGTATCTAAAAGGTCTGAAGGTGAAAACAGAGTCGGAAGATTATCCTAGGGAAAAAGGCAGGGGCAGGGAGGTACAGTGGAAAAAAGGAAGACAGTGGGAAAAGGGAGAATTCAAAGGGGATAAAGACAAGGTTTCCATAGTTCTTTCATGGTTATTTAGTTTCTTTTTTTCTGAACATTTTTTCAGAAATGCAATGTGACAGAATTTAACATCCGGTCATAAACTGCACGTTTTCCCATTTGATGATGGCCACTAGGAGGTATGATAGTCTCTGGCTGCCGAAAATAATTTACTTACAGAAATAACAATCATGTTTGTTACTTACTTTTCACAGTTCTTAAGTCATCTGCACTGTCGTCAGTAGCATTTAAATGAATGAAAGAATAAAATGTTACACTCCCAGTGCTGGCAAGACCTCTCTGGTGTCAGATATGCCCATTTCACCCAGGCAGCATCCCTCCAGAATTGGGTGGCTGGTTTCCTCCGATGGTATTCTATTCCATCTTAGCTATTAGAAAAACCCTTCCTTTCTTGGGGCTCAAGTCCATCTCCTTTATTTTCTGCCAACGGGTCCTATTGTTCTGCATTTGGACCACGTACAGCAAGTCTCTCATATCGCAAAATTCTCCCATGTTTTGAGTTGTTAACGCCATCTCCTCTGTGTCTCCAGGCTCCAGGCTCCCCTGGGTCCGATGGTTTCTTGTAGCTCACGGTGTTCATTCAAGCTGTTCAACATCCATTTTCCTAGCAAACCCCTCCCCCAGTTTATGTCTGTCTCAAAGTATCCCAAGTTCACATTAGCTCTCCATCAGACACACCACAGTGTCGACTCATACTGAGTTTACCGTCAGTTTAAAACCCCTAAGTCTTGTTCACGTGTACTAATGCCGCTGGTTCTCTGAAGTCTTTTGAAACTAAAGACAGGGCCCCACATTAGTTCCTATTTAAATTTATCTTCTTAGATGAGGTCCATTACTCCCAACTGTCAAGGGTTGTTTTTTTGTTTTGGGGAGGGGGGATTTTGTTTGTTTTTTTGCCACCCAGTATATTAGCTACTCCTAAAAGTTTCATGACACCTACAAATTGAAAAGTGCACTTTTTAAAACTTTACCTCATTCATTGATCAAACTGTTTGCACTCCAGGATCCATGTGCTTTATTTATGGGCATTAGTTACAAGCACAATTCTGGTATCACTCATCTTACATCTCCCAGTCTGCTTGCCAACACTCCTACAAGACCTTAGTGAATGCCTCAAGAACTGTAGATATATATGTAAAATACTATCCAAATATTTAAAAATCAAGGAAAATCACCTTCTTTGAGAAGACTGATTTTGAGTAAACATAAACTGGCTTCTACTTATCCCTGATAAATTTTTCTAATTTTCACACACCAACCTTTCCATCATCTGAACTAAAGTAAGGCATGGAACAGATCTAGAACTCACTACCCTAGAATCTTTACAATCTACCTCCTTTCTTTTTACACCTGGAAACTCTGTGTATTTCTTCCTGCAGTCCTGGGCACCTCCCTTGTCCTTCCATCTCTTAAAAATTCTATAGAAAATCAGCGATTGCACTGCCTGGTTCTTGAGCCCACAGGATGAATTCATCCAGGTTAGAATCCATGAATTCTCAATTCTCTGTTATTAATTAAGGGTCACTCTCCCAATCTTAAGACAGAGATAAGCACTGTGCCCCAAGGAGGAGGTTTATCCAGACCGTCCCTCCTTGTTATTCTTTCTGTCCCAGCCTGACTAAGATGGCTTTTAGTGTTGCCACTAGTTTTCACCAGGATCAGCTGATCTGAACCCTCAGGCTTCTGGGTACTATTCTTACACATGGCTGCTACTTTGTCATACTCGCATTGGTGACATGTCCTTCTGTCCATCTTTAGTACATGTTCTCTTTGTCTCTTAGTTCTTGAGGAAGCTCCCCAGAGCATTCACAGCTCAATTGCAAATGATCTCAATAATGAAAGAAAGAAGATACATTTTAAAATATTTGTTCTTAAGAAATCTTCTTTTCTTCCTTGTTGGGTTCATTTGCAAGTGGCTGAATTACTTTCTTTTTTGAATTGAGGTATAATTGACAAACAATATTAGTTTCATGTGTACAACATTGCAATTCAACATGTGTGTACATTGTGAACTCATCACCACCATAAGTAGACTGACTTAGTTAATACAATATTACTGTTTCCTCATGCTGTACTTTACATCCCCATGACTTATTTATTTTATAACTGGGTGCTTGTACCTCTTGACCCCTCTTCACTCATTTCACCGTCTCCTAAACCCCACCCCTCTGGCCAGCACTACTCTGTTCTTTGTATCTGTTAGTCTGGGTTTTGTTTCGTGTGTTTGTTTTGTTTTTTAGATTCCACTTATAAGTGAAATCATATAGTATTTGTCTTTCTCTAACTGACTTATTTTACTTAGCACAGTATCCTCAAGGTCCATCCATACTTTTGCAAGTGACAAGGCCTCACCCTTTTTTATGGCTAAGTAGTATTCCACTGTGTATGTGCCACATCTTCTTGATCTATTCATGGATCGATGGTCATGGGTTGTTTCCATATCCGGGCTACTGTAAATAATGCTTCAGTGAACATGGGGGTGTAAATATCTTTTTTTTAAGATTTATTTATTTTGAGAGGGGGCGGGCAGGCAGAGAGAGTCTCCAGCAGACTCCATGCTCAGCACAGAGGCTCGTGTGGAGCTTGATCTCACGACCATGACATCATGACCAGAGACGAAACCAAGAGGTATGCCTAACTGACTGCGTCATCCAGGCACCCCTGTATCTTTTCAAATTAATGTTTTCATTTTCATCAGAAAGATACACAGAAGCAGAATTCCTGGATCATATAGTAGTTTTAGTTTTAACTTTCTGAGGAAACTCCATACTGTTTTCCGTAACGGTTGTACCAATTGACATTCCCACCAATCGTGTACAAGAGTTCCTTTTTCTCTACATCCTTCCCAATGCTTGTTATTTCTTGTCTTTTGATAACAGCCATCCTGACTAGTGTGAGATGATCTCATTATGATTTTGATTTGCATTTCCTTGATGATTAGTGATTAGTGATGTGGCCTATTGGCCATTTGTATATCTTCTTTGGAAAAATGTTTATTTAGATCCTCTGCCCAGTTTTTAATCTGACTGTTTTTTGTTATTGAATTGCATGAGCTTTTTATGTATTTTGCATATTAATCCTTTATTGGATATATGATTTGCAAATATTTTCTCTCAACCAGTAGGTTGCTTTTTCATCTTGTTGATGGTTTCCTTCATTGTGCAGAAACTTTCTAGTTTCATGTAGTCCTGTTTATCTTTGCCTTGTTTTCCTTGCCTTTGGAGTCAGATCCAAAAAAAATCACTAAAACAAATATCAAGAAGCTTACCACCCATGTGTTCTTCTAGGAGTTTTATGGTTTCAGGTCTGACATTCAAGTCTTTAATACATTTTGAGTTAATTTTTTGTGTATGGTGTAAGATAATAGTCAAGTCTCGTTCTCTTGGATGTGGCTGTCCAGTCTTCCCAATACCATTTATTGAAGAGACTGTCCATTCCTTGTTGTATATTCTTGTCTTCTTTGTCATAAATTAACTGACCATATTGTGTGAGTTTACTCCTGGGCTCTCTATTTTGTTCCATCGACGTGTGTGTCCGTTTTTATGTGAGTACCGTACTGTTTTGATTAGTACGGCTCGTAGCATAGTGTAGCTTCACAGTACAGTATTATAATTTGAAATCAGAAAGCAGGATGCCTCCAGCTGTGTTCTTTCGAGTTACTTTTTGAGACCTCCTTAACATCACCGAGCCCTTTCTCCTGCTAGAATTGGATCCATGGAATCGTATCTACTGCTTTTTATGACCTTTTCGTAGCCTGCCTTGCTCAAGTCTAGGGTCCCTCTGCCTAGGCTTCTTCAGTTTTGTCCTGATGAACTCTAAGAATAGAATCACTTTCTTCTAGAATGCATTCTTGTCCAGCTCATCAATCTGGGGCTTCCTCATTGAACAGAATACTGTCCACCTCATTACTTCTTCTGTATCTTAGAGATGACTTTTACAGAAAAGCACGTCAATGCATTGTCTGGCATCAGTTTTTCAGATGAATGAGTCTGTCTATACAGGCCCAAATACTTGAAGTCTTCCAATGCTACTCTATCTTGCTTTTCTCCCAGTCTTATGCCCATGGTTTCACAAGCCACTAACAAAAATCATGATCTGGCTAAAATGAGGATTTAAAGGAAAGGTACAGATGGGAAACACAGGAATCCAGCAAAGATGTGCTCATCAGTTATGCACAGAAGGCAGTAATTTTGCTTAATCACTTGTTTTCAGGTAATCATAGATCCCCTTTGCTGTATATGAAATACAGAGAATAAGGAGAGGGAACAGGTTTATGCTGAGAAGAATCAGTTAACCACTGAGAGGTACAATTTAGTCCTGCACTGTCCAACCAAAATATAACAGGAGCCACACACATAAATTTTCTAGTAGCCACAATAGAAAAGGTAGAAAGAGACAGGTGAAATCAATTTCAAGAACATTTTACTTAATCCCATATATCCAAAATACTATCATTTCAGCATGTAATTGATATAAGAAGTTACTGTGAGATATTTTACATTTTTATACTAATTTTTTTGAAATCTGGTGTACAGTTCCCAAACACTTCAATTTAGATGCTACATTTTCAGCAGAAACACGTGATCTGTATCTAGATTTCATAAAATTTATGGTTGAAAAAGAAGATTCTTAGTTCCAAGTTGTTCCAAACATACTTTAAAATTTTTCCAATGGCTGGATCCAGGATTAGGTTTAAAATTTAAATTAGTTAAAATTAACGAAAATTTAAAATTTCATTCCTCGATTGCACCAGCCACATTTCAAGTGCTCAACAGCTACATGCAGCTGGTGGCTTCCACACTGGACAGCACTGCGTAGAGATTTTAACCCCTCTTTTAGCAAGAGTTTCTTAGACTCAACACGTAATAGTAATTTTTAAGCCAATAGCTCATGATTTAGAAAATGCAAATTGACAAAAAGTGATGTATTCAGGAATTCTTTTAAACAATTTCATTTTACTTATCACAGTAATACCTGCATATATTTGGGGGGAAAAAACGATGCAAGTATCTCAAGAGAGTGTATTTGTTTTTATAAAAGAAGCACACACTCCTTAGTACACATGTGGATCTAAAAACCCACTGTGGTAACTCTTGCCACACCCAAGGAGCCCTCGTGCCACAAGCTAGATTCCACTGGCCAAAAGGCTCCCCTGTACCCCAAAGCTGGGCATTAGAAATCTGTACTGGTTAACATGCAAGAGAAAGCTCTCAAGCTGTTACCAACCTTTAGCGTGCTCGCAACAATTAGTTCTCAAATGTTAGCACGCCAATAATCTAACAAAGAACCAAGACATTTTCACTGGAATGAGGGAGGGGGAATAAGAGAGAAATCTGGGAGCAGGGGCCACACGGACTAAGCAAGCCTATCTGCAACGGACGAGGTGGTGAACAAGCACAAGAGTAACCCCATAAGCTGCTCGCTTTCTCTCGCCGCCTTGGGCGGACTGATAAACCCTGCACCCTTGCACTGCCCACTGTATTTGTATTTATCCATTCAACCAATGTGCATGGAGATGCCACCTTATATAGATCACTGTGTTGGGGGAAGGGCAGTTAGCACAGGGTGAGGACACAAAGAAGTACCCGATTCACACCTTGTCCTAAAGCCACTGCCTCTACTCTCCGGTTCCAGCACAAGGTAGAAAGTGGAGGTGGCATAAGGGAATTGAGATAAATGATACAGGAAACACCCTGATATTTCACAGGAAGAAAATACTAAGGTTGGGGAAATATGGGGGGAGGGTATGATTTTAGTGTCTGGTCCTGGACACTGAAGGATGGTCACAGTGAGTGATGGGTGTTTCAGGGAGGGCACAAAGTCCAGTGTAAGAAGACACGTGGAAAAGCATGGGAAGGAACACTAGGAAATTCAACTCAACTAAAACAACGTATGGGTGAAAAAGAGAACTGAGACTGACCAGGAAGGCTGAGGTCAGCCTTGGCTGCCAGGCTAGGAGTCAGGCCCCATGAAGAAGAACACTGGAAGCCATAACGGCATTTGAACACAGGATTTAGACATCTGTATGCATTTATGCAAATGTGCAGGCTTATACTGATGAAACGATGATGATGATGATGACGACAACAAACATTTATTGAGCAATTATGTGTGTCAGGCCCTGTTTGCGATGCTTTACGAGCATTGTCTCAATTAATCCCTGCAACAACCCCGTGATGTAGAGGAGGAGGGAAACACCAAGCTGTTCACTTCGGAACACGGTGAGACAAAAGAGAACAGACGACAACAATACCAAGCAATAACTCCAGTAACACAAGCCAAAGGGAGTTCTTAGAAATTTGTAAGAGCTCTAGAGCAGTTGGTACAAAAACTAAAAGATGACACACGGCAAGAGGCAGGAGAAATCGGTTATAAATAACACAACATGCACCTGTCGGGTTCGCCTCCCTTGGAGAACCATGAAGATGGTCCAAAGAAGGTCAGGCATGGCTGTGAAGAGACAGCCGGTGGCCTGGGGGCTCCACCCCTGGAACCAGCACGCCTCACCGGGCCTCTGGGCGGTCGGTTACCTTCATGGCTCCCACTGAACCCTACTCCCAAGGAAGATGCCGCTGTAAGATCACTCTTTCTCTGCATTTACAGCCTCTGGGAAAGGCTAAAATGCAGATTCCTGGGCCCCACCCCAGCTCCAAATTGCTGGGGGTAGGTTTTAGAAATCTGTGTTTTTAATAAAGCACAAGGTTATTCCTTACCTACCAGGAACTGGGTACCACAGGCTCATACACTGGCCAGGCCACTCCTGCCCCGGAAGGGAAAAGCACAAAACAAAGGGGCTCCTCAAGGCTGCAGAGCTGTTAACCTCACGGTAAAGCAAGTCCTTTGCGCTCACAGCGAACCCATGTTTCACATTTACGCTGCTGCCTGAGGCCTGGCCCTGCAGCCTTGCAGGTTCTTTTACTCTTCTCCATCCTGGCTCCACTCTTCGGAAGGTGTAGTGCCGAACATGCCTACCGCTCACTCTTCCTTGCCCTCTTCTCTCAAGTCTGGCCTATCGATACCGCCAAGCAATTCCCACACTACTGGAATAGGGAGGGCCGTGCGTGGGCAGGTAGTTTCATTCCTGTCGTGTTTCTGCACAAACGGCATTAGTGTATATTTGCTCGTCCCCCTTCTTAAGCTGTAGCTTGCTGAGGCATCCTCTCCCCTGTCCTACTACTTCTGTGTTATGTGTTTAGCAAGCACTCAGTGGACAGTCCGAGATGAGGGAAAAAAGGGCTTCTTTAGGAAACAGGAGAAGTCCAATCTAGTGTCTTTCTCACCACATACACGGAAGGCACAGTAGCAAAGCTACAGCAGCCCGGCTGACCACCTAGAACCAAGTCCACGAGCAACGTGGACCCCATGTGTGTGCAGGCCAAGAAGCCTCCAGCGAGCGGGGAACATGCCATGTACTCCAATTAGAACAGGTGCTCTACAGCTTTTCCTTCAATATAGCCACCACCATGCTCAGAGGAGAAGCTGGGGAAAGAAGCAGGAAGGGGAGTAGAAAGAGAAGGGAATCAAGGAGGAAAGTGGGTGTCCAAACTTGGCTCAACCCCCGTCTACTGTTTCGTCCCCAACAGCAGAGAGCTGGCCACTCTGGGGCATGTTTGAGACTCCTTAGTTGCCCTGGGCTGTAGAAACCTTCAAGGAAAGACTCAGAACTCAGGCACTTTGCATTTGAACCACCCATGGGCAAACCCCAGCTCCACCACTTACTGTGTATTCTCGGGAAGGTCATGTGTCTTCTCTAAGGTTCCAATTCCCATTTGTGAAATTCATTCAAATATATGTGAAGCCACTCCCGTATTTACAAGAGAGAAATGAAAATATATATCCTCGAGAAGACTTGTACATCAGTGTTCATAACAGCTTTATTCATCATGGCCAATGACTCACGGGATGGCCCATACATCCATCATCAGGGGAGTTTGAGAAACTATGGTACCTCCGTATGATGCAATACGACTCAGTAATAAAAAGGAACAAACGACTGGTACACCCAAGATAGGTGAATCTATGTTTTACGTTTGTATCGTTCACAGTTATACATCCGTCAAAATTCATCGAACTGTCCATTTACATGGGTATGTTGTATTGATTTAAATAACATCTCAGTGAAGTTTATTTACATCTGCACTGCCGTGTGCCAGGTACTGTTCTAGGGGCTGAAATACAACAAAGAACAAAACGAAGTCCCTGCCCTTGCCGAGCTTACTTTCTAAAGAGAGAAGACAATTAATCAATGCATAAAAATAGATTCACTTCATTGTGATGAACCCCATAAACAAAATAAAGCAGGGCAAAGGGATAGAGAGAGACAGAGATGCTGGACAGATGTTAGATACAGGGTCAGAGAGGGTCTCTCCGAAGAGACATTTGAGCAGAGACTTCAATGAAGTAAAATAAAGAGAGAGAAGAAGAGAAGGAGAAGAAGGAGGAAAAGGAGGGAGGGGTGGGGAGGACATCTGGTGAAGAGCATCCCAAGTCCCTGAACAGGAAGTGCAAAGGCCCTGAGGCAGAGCCGTGTTGGGATGGTTGACAGCGGTGTCTGGGGAGGTTCTATAGCTAAAGCCAAGTGAGCAAGGTTGAGAGGGGAAGACTGAAGACCTGATCTTGCAGGGGCTTGGAAGACCGTGCCAGGAATTCAGAATAAAGTATGTTGGAGAGTGAGTGGAGGCTTTTGTTTGCTGTTGTTACTTTGTCTTCTTTCAGTGAGAAAGAAAACGATTAGATAGGGTCTGATTTATGTTTTAAAAGCATCAAGCTGGGGCACCTGGGTGGCGCAGTGGGTTGGGCGTCCGGCTCAGGTCATGATCTCAGGGTCTTGGGATAGAGCTCCGTGTCTGGCTCTACGCTCAGTAGGGACTCTGCCGGGGTTCCTCTCTCTCCCTCTCCCTCTGCCTCTCCCCCAACCCCCCGCACTCTCTCTCTCACTGAAATAAATAAATCTTTTTAAAAATAAAATTAAGTAAATAAACAAACAAGCAAATAAAAGCATCAAGCTGGTTGTTCTGTGTGGAAGAGACAGGAGTGGGTAAAGACGCAAGCAGAAATGTCAGGAGGCACCGTAGCATCCAAGCAAGAGGGGACAGGGACCTGGACGAGGACGTGGCGGTAGAGGCAGAAGAAGGTGGTCAGGGTAAATTTGGGGAGTAAACACTGCTTCACAGGGTGGTTCTGAGGAAAAACTGAAAAGTACCTTGTAGGCTCTACATACCTGAAAAATATTTTTAATACGTTAAGCACCTGAAATAGTGCTTAGAATAAATGGTTTAGAATATTCTAAGGCAAAGAGAACTGTGCTTAGGATATGCTAAGCCCCTGAGAAGTGCTTAGAACAGCACACGGCACGTCATGAAGCAGTCAGTCCCATGAGCTGGGACCATCACTCCTGTGTGGTAAGAGAACAGTCCTCCTCCCCTGGGAGAAGGAAGTGCACCATTCTTTTTGGCCCAAGGCTTGTGAGTGGGTCTCGTCTCCACAAGTGTAATTACTGCTAAGGGACTGGGGGCTGTGACAGAAGCAAAGTTCACCAAAGTGTTAAAACTCAGTTAAAACAAGTCCTTTTTCCCCACAATGCCATTGCCCTTGCTTCAACAGTCATGACAAGGAGACTAAGTAAAAATTCTCGTGAATATTACTCTGGGGCAGGAATGAAGGACTTCAGAAGATCCATCTGGGTCCTGGGCTGAATCAAGCCAAGTCACTATGTTCCTGCAGCCTTTCTTCACATTAGCACAACAAAGAGTTTTATTTGTGGAGACAGTGCTGAATTTGATGCATTTCAACCTTGTCTAAAGCCCTCTCTTTATGGGTCAGCTGGAGATACTGTCAAATTTTAAGTGAGCCAAATAGAGGCAGAGAGAATTTGCCGGAGGAGAAATCCTGGGCATGTTTCTTCTGCTAGAGACAGAGATCACAGGTAGGGAGTAGTGCCCCAACCACTGGAGTGGCCCACACAAGAGCTGTGCCTGCGCCCCCGCCCCCACCCCGGCACTTTCTGGGGGCCTGGTAGCTCGATCCATTGTGGTGAATCTGGACAAGTCCATGAAGTCAACATTACTATCTGCATTGTACCGAGGAAGAAAGCAGAGCTCAGAGCAGATTTCTAAGCTGCCAGTGGTCACTCAGCCAAGATCTGGACCCATCCTGACTCCATCCTCTTTCCATTACTTTAATCTGCCGGCACAAAAGCAAGTAATCAGAGGCAAAGAGTCCCCTGGTACTGCTGCCAAGGTAAGTGGCAGTAATGCAGCCTTGTGCCTCTGGCAGTTTCAATATGGCTTACTGGCTGCACGGGCATGAAAAGAGCTTGGACACAGCCCTCTCTCTAGCGAAGTTTCCCATCTGGTCCAACACAAGTTTGCCATTCATGTGAAGTACTTCCCATCTGAAAGACCCAAAACGTGATCTGGTCCAGTGGTGGGAGTGGGGGTGTGGACAACACTGCATGATTGTTTTAAAATGATAATTAAAGGGGCGCCTGGGTGGCCCAGCAGTTAAGCGTCTGCCTTCGGCTCAGGGTGTGACTCCCGGCGATCTGGGATCGAGCCCCACATCAGGCTCCTCCGCTGGGAGCCTGCTTCTTCCTCTCCCACTCCCCCTGCTTGTGTTCCCTCTCTCGCTGGCTGTCTCTATCTCTGTCGAATAAATAAATAAAATCTTTAAAAATAAAATAAAATGATAATTAAAAGTTAATGAAAGGGGCGCCTGGGTGGCTCAGTTGGTTAAGTGACTGCCTTCGGCTCAGGTCATGATCTCGGGGTCCTGAGATCCAGCCCGAGGTCGGGCTCCCTGCTCAGCAGGGAGTGTGCTTCTCCCTCTGCCTCTCCCTCTGCCCCTAACCCTGCTTGTGCTCTCTCTCTCCCTCTCTCTTTCTAATAAATAAATAGAATCTTCAAAAAATAGTAAAATAAAAAAATAAAAGAGTGAAAGGCGAGGTTATTTATTAAAGTATTCATAAATGAATTCTACATTCCCAGCATATTTATAAGGTTATTGTTCATTTTTAAAAGGCCTAAAATAACATAAAAGACAAAAATGCAACAAGTTCAGAAATCTGGATGGTTAGGCAGAACTAGATTCTTCTCCCCGCCCCCTTCCTCTCAAAAAAGAAAAACCAAGGGCATCTGGATGGCTCAGTCAGTTAAGCATCTGCCTTCAGCTCAAGTCATGATCCCAGAGTCCTGGGATGGAGCCCTGCATTGGGCTCTCCGCTCAGCGGGGAGTTGGCTTCTCCCTCTCTCTCTGCCTGCTGCTCTCCCTGCTTGTGCTCTCCCCCCCCCAACTTTCTCTCTCTCTGTCAAATAAATAAATAAAATCTTTAAAAAAACAAAAACCAAAAACAGATTAGGTTTACAGATTATTGATATTTTTATCATTTATTCAGTTTAAGTCCAGTGGCCTATTGCATATTTAAATTTCAGAAATCACCAATTATCTGATTTTAACAAAAACATTCTCAGATTTGCTAATAGTGAGCTCCACCAAAAGATTCTAGTGCTTCTTATGTAATGAATACAACAAAAGACTCCTTACATAAACTTATAACTATAGCTTTTATAAATTATTTTTGCTGAACTGTGACTTATAACAATCCATCATTCTAATTACTCTTTTGGAGTTAACAGCTTTGGTTGTTTGACGACCTATGACGCTTACTAAAGTTAATAAATCCAAAAGCCCATACATTTAATATTATATATTTGGTTAGGTAGGCATGCCTTATTTTCTTGTGCTTCACTTTATTGCATTTTGCAGATATTGCGGGGGGGGGTTGTGTTTTGTTTTGTTTTGTTTTTTTACAAATTGAAGGTCTGTGTCAACTCTGCGTCAAGCAAGTCTATCAATAACACTTTTCCAACAGCGTTTGCTCACTTCGTGCCTGTCACATTTTGGGAACTCTCACAATATTTCAAACTTTGTCATTATTATTATATTTATTAACGTGATCTGTGACCAACAATCTCTGATACCCATATAAGACCACAAACTCCATCTGTGTGTCCTAACTGCCCCACCGACTGCCCGTCCCTCTACCTCTCTCCCTCTCTTCGGGCCTCCCTATTCTCTGAGACACAGCAATACTGAAATTAGGACAATTAATAATCCTCCGATGACCTCTAAGTGTTCAAGTGAAAGGAAGAGTCACACGTCTCTCACTTTAAATCAAAAGCTGGAAGTGATTAAGCTGAGTGAGAAAGGCATGTCCAAAGCCAAGATGGGCCAAAAGCTAGGCCTCTTGTGCCAAACAATTAGCCAAGTTGTGAATGCAAAAGAAAAGTCCTTGAAGGAAATTAAAAGTGCTCCTCCAGTGAACTCGCAAATGATAAGAAAGCAACACACTGCTGATCTGAGGAGAGTTTAATGGTCTGGGTAGAAGATCAAGCCATTCCCTTCGGCCAAAACCTAATCCCCTAACTCTCTTCCATTCTGTGAGGGCTGAGAGAGGTGAGAACCTGCAGAAGAAAAGCTGGAAGCTAGCAGAGGTTGGTTCATGAGGTCTAAGGAAAGAAGGCGTCTCCAGAACACAAAAGCACAAGGTGGAGCAGCACGTACTGGTGGAGAAGCTTCAGCAAGGTCTCCGGAAGAGCGCGCTAAGATAATGAGGCTGGCTACGCTAAACAGCAAAAAACAGTCCACTATTGGAGGAAGATGCCACCTAGGACTCTCACAGCTAGAGAGGCCTGGCTTCAAAGCTGCAAAGTACAGGCAGATTTTCTTATTAGGGGCCAACGCAGCTGGTGACTTGAAGTTGAAGCTGATGCTCGTTTACCATTCTGAAAAGTCCCAGGACTCTTAAAAATTACGCTAAATCTACTCTGCCTGGGCTCTGTAAATGGAACAACAAAGCCTGAAGTATAACACATCTGTTTACAGCATGGTTTACTGACTATTTTAAACCCACAGTTGAGATCTACTGCTCAGAAACAAAAATTCCTTTCAAAATGTTACTGCTCGTTGACAAAGCAGTTGTTCGTTCCCCCAAGAGCTCTGATGGAGATGGACAAGGAGATGAACGTTCTTTTCATGCCTACTGACACAACATCCACACTATAGCCTGGGACCAAGATGAAATTTCAACTTTCAAGTCTTGTTATTTAACAAATACATTTCATAAGTCTGTAGCTGCCATAGACAGTGATTCATCTGATGGATGTGGGCAAAGCAAGCTGAAAATCTTCTGGAAAGATTCACCATTCTAGATCCCATTAGGAATAGATGTGGTTCATTGAAGAGATCAAAATGCCAACATTAACAGTTTGGAAGAAGTTGATTCCAACCCTCATGGGTGACTTTGAGGGGTTCAAGCCTGCAGTGGAGGAAGTAACTGGAAATGAGGTGGAAATAGCAAGAGACCTAGAATTAGCAGTGGAGCCTGAAGATGGGAGAGAATTGCTGTGATCTCATGATAAAACTTGAATGGATAAGGAGTTGCTTCTTATAGATGAGCCGAGAAGGTGATTTCTTCAAATGGAATCTACTCCTGGTGAAGATGCTGGGAAAATCACTGAAATGACAATAAAGGATTTAGAATATTCTATAAACTTAGATGATAAAGTAGCAGCAGGGTTTGGGAGGATTTAATCCAATTTTTGAAGAAGTTGTACTATGGGTAAAATGCTATCAAACAGCATTACATGGTACAGAGAAATCCTTCATGAAAGGAAGAGTCAGTGTAGCAAATTTTATTGTCTTATTTTAAGAAACCGCCACAGCCACCCCAACCCTCAGGAACCACCACCCTGATCCATCAGCAGCCATCAACATCAAAGCAAGACCTGCCACCAGCAGAAAGATTATGACCTGCTGAAAGCTCAGATGATGGCTAGCACTGTTGAGCAATAAAGTGTTTTTAATTAAGTTACATACATTGTTATTTTAGATATAACACTACTGGACACTTAATAGACTACAGTAGAGTGTAAATATAACTTTTGTATGCACTGGAAAACAAAAAAAAATTATTTGACTCATTGTATTGCAATATTCACCTCATGGCAATATTTGCTTTACAGGGGTGGTCTGGCACAGAACCCATGTCTCTAAGGTATGCTGTATTCTTTCAAGTGAGTGAAACGAACTGATCTCTTCTCTTCCCTACACAAGACTGGGCAGTACATTCACCTGATTTTTGCTTCTACTTCTCACCATTACCTATAAATAGTTCAGCTATGGCAATTCCAGGTCCTCGTGTCTTTTCTAGGTCCTTTATCTCCAGCTCTGCTGAATATGAGAATGCTGACAAGCAGGCCCTAACATCCCACCAGTCTAGATCACTGGTCCTGACAAATGGGGGAAGAAAAGCAGATAGAATATTCCCATTTGGTCTCATTAGTCTAGATATTTAGCTTCCGTGGGTTTCAACTGCACTACTAATTCGTTATACAAACTACTGCTGATAACACCTACCATGTATTGGACACTAACTGCCAGCCACCGTCAGAATAAACCGCGTGCCTATAGGTGAGGAGGAAAAGGGCAGCAAACTCGAGTAGCTGTAATATTAGGCTGCTTCTTGGGGCACCGGGGTGGCTCAGTTGGTTGGGCGTCTGTCTTTGGCTCAGGTCATGATCTCGAGTCCTGGGATCAGGCCCCACGTCAGGCTCCCTGCTCAGCAGGGAGTCTGCTTCTCCCTCTCCTTCTGCCTGCTGCTCTGCCTACTTGTACTCTCTCTCTCTCTGTGTCAAATGAACAAATAAAAATCTTTTAAAAAAATCAGGCTGCTTCTCAGTAGTCACTGGGCCAACTTCTTTCATGGTCATCCTGTGCCACAAACTGTGGTGAGGAGCTCTGTGCCTATTTTTTAAATCTCATTTAATCCTCAGAATACAAATATGATGTGTATATGATCATTTCCATTTTACTGAAGAAGAAACCAAGATTCAGAAGAAGCCACTTAACCTTTCTTTATATATAATTTCACTTATTTTGATATGTTCTTTTTTTTAAAAAAATTATTTGAGAGAGAGAGACAGGGGGAGGGAGGGGGGAGATCATGCAGAAGAAGAGAGCAAAAGAGAATCTCAAGCAGACTCCCTGCCAAGCCCTGAGCCCGACGCGGGGCTCAATCCCACACCCTGAGATCATGACCTGAACCAAAACTGAGAGTCGGATGTTGAACGGACTGAGCCACCCAGGCGCCAATCTTGAGATGTTCTTAACTATCGTCCGTCTCTTGCATCTGTGCCACTGCATCCATCCATAGGGAAAGGTCCCCAAATTCCGATTTGGACCTCTAAGCTTATCTTCGAAGTGGCAGCCAGTAACCAGGGTGTCAGCTCCTCATGGATCCTCCTCTGCCTACTTTTGTTCCCCCCTTGTTTATAACAGTCACGATAATAACAACCGAAATTCTGGTAGCACATGAAGAAGCATGTCGGAATACTTCATGGCTAGCCTTGGGACAACACTGTGAAGGAGGAAGGAGAGTTATTCTGCTTTAAGAGATAAAGGATCTTGGGTTTAGCTCAGTTACACAGATTGCCAGAGGTCAAGCATCTCGTAGGAGGCAGAATGGAGACTCTAACACAGGCGTTCTCCCTTCAAATTCCAGGCTCTTCCTGATAAACTGTACTGCTTCACTTAGCGTCATCAAAGCTCATTAAATGCATGACTCAGAAATCTATACTCGTGGTCCTTATCTATCTCCCAGATTTGAATACAACTCATCTCTCCATCTGCTGGGCATCTCCATCTGAATGTCCTAGCTGAAGGTCTTCTTTTGCTTTCTTCATGGTATCTACAATAGGGTCCTGCACAGAGCAGACATGGAGTAACAATTTTTGAACCGATGAAAGATTTTAAAGAAAAAGGGAGAGGAAGCGCGATGACGGAGCTAAGCGATGTAGCAGGAGTTCAGAGAGACAGCAAGCTCTCCTCCTCTGCGCCCAGATGACCATCGCTGGCGTCAGCGCTGCCCAGACCAGGACAGCAGGGCTGGGAGGCAGCCACTTCCGCCCGGCAGCTCAGGCGATGAAGGGCCAGGATGGGGCCAGCTGCAGGGGGAGCAGCACCAGCCTGAGAGGCCTAGACACTCTGGGGGCTCCTAACTGGATCAAAGGTTAGTTCTCAAGATGCCATGGGGACTTCTGCCCCAAGAGGAGCCTGAACAGAAACGTCACTGCTTTCATTGTCCCACGGGACCCACAGCAGCAGCAACACTTCTCAGCAGTGGGAGCCTGCACACCTCAAAGTTCGGAACAAACACCTTAAAGTTTCCGAATCTCAGTGTCCTCGTCTAGTCAATGGGTATAATAATATATTCCTCACAGAACTGGTAGGAACCTGCTAAGTGAGGTCCTGGAGGATGCTGAATAAATATTAGCTATTATTATAAGCATGAGCTTTATTCTCCTTGCCATGAAATGGTTGCAAGTTAGAAACCTCCAGAATTAAATATTGACATCTCAATCTTCTCTAATGCCATGCTTCGTTTGGAAGCTATAAGGATGACAAGCCTGCCCAAAGTGGCTAACGACATGCTTCTGGCTGTCAGGGTATACGGGGAATGCTGCTGGGAGGTGGTTCTGGCACACACTGGCCAATGAAGTCCAACGACTTGACTTGTGAGTTGCTAAGGAACTTGGGGATCTAGGAAAGTGTATGCTTCCAGAGAAGCCTTCATCAACAATTCCCCAGAAGACAGATCTCCTTATTCTATAGAGTATGTGTGAGAGTCAAAGGGAAACTACTCCCTACCCCCACTCCGATATCACAATTTCCTCACCACGCACAGAAAGCTGATTGCATCAATTCCAGAGCAGTTTGCAAAGTAGATGAAAGGCCTGGCATCCTTGAATAAGTCAAGAGCTGCATTATGAAGTGATACTTGACACTTAGCAGGTTTTTCTTTTTTGTGAAGACGCTCTCATTTACAGGATTTGAAAAGACTCTTGATATTTCCCCATGGGTAGGTTCAGGGCTTTATATGTGGCATTAGTCAAAATGTTTGCACTTAATGTGTGCAGCTTGCAGAAAGAAAAGCAAATAGGAGGCAATGCTGTATCAGAAGTGGGGAGGGCAGACCTGATTCCAAAGAGAGAACTAGAACTGAGTGCATAGGAACACTAACAAATGGGCATCCTTTGCACGTGCTTGCTTGGCAGGTGCTGCGGAGGCTGAATTTAACAGCTGCAAGGTCAAATGCATCCCTAAGGCATTCTCCTTGATGACACCTGTATCTGAGAAAACCGGATGTTAAATATTTAACTTAGGTAATGACAATAAACACTCATTAAATTTTACATTTACCAACTCCTTTTGTTATAGAAATCAAACCATTTGCCAGAGTCATCAAAGTGACCCCACGAGGTCACATCGACCATTCGTTTGACTCCAGGCAGCCTTCAGATGAATGGATATCCAATCTGCTCCTCAAGGACCTTTCAAAGGGGGGAGTTACAGTTTTCTATTTCCCAAGGCTATAGTTAGAAAATTATTTATTTTATAGAAGCTAAATCTCCCCTCCTGGGAAAGAAATCTTCTCCATATAGACATTGTAAGAATGGGGTGTGTTATTCTTATAGAGGATGCCTTCTTTCCAGGTACCTGCTCTGGTCCTGCCAGAAAAACACCCAGGATTGCCATTAGACCTTCCATTAACTGGGGGGAAAGTGCTCTACGGGAGTTTTGCACAGAATTACAGCAACATAGAACTTTAGAGCTAAGAAGAACCTTCATGATATGTGGATCCAATCCCTGATTTTAAAGAGTGGGCAATCCCCTTCCAGCCTGACCCATCCTGAAACAGGGCCAGTCTTGGGCAAACCAGTGCGGTTCATCGTCTTATTCCCCAATCAGGCTCAATCCATCAGCACGACTACTTAGCTCTACCTCCCAAATATGCTTCAAATCCGACGCCTTTTCTCCAACTCCACTGCCACCACCTGGTTCAAGCAATTTTCCAGCTTTGCCTATCAGTAACTCCCTAATAACGTTTCCCTATTTCCACTCTTGTCCCCCTAAAATCTCTTCTGTACACACCATCAAGAACAATCTCTTCAATAAAGGGATCAAATCACATCAGTATCACCCTTAAAATCTTTCAGTTGCTTCCCTTGGCAAATAGAATAAAACAGATATATTTTACCAAGGCAAAAATCAGACTTGCCCTCTACATTGCTGTTTCCCCACAGCCAACTTAGGCTGTTCTCACTGAAATCCAAACTAAATAAAAAATACATTCATATACCTTAGGGGAGTAAAGAAGATGAAACAATACTGGATTTGCTGCTCTAAATCTTTCTACTTGATTTAACAAATGTCAGAAGAAGACCTTGTACGGTAGGTTCTCCATTTTGGGGAAGCACTTTCAAAAAGAAGAGCTCATGTTAGGTCTAGGGAAGATTTCAAAGCTTATCGTAAATATAATATACTAAGAGAATAGCAAACAGGCCCACAAATTCCTGATACGTTGACACGTCTAGAATTCCTTATACATATTTTCTAGAAATGTTACAGCTTTCACAGCGACTCTCTAAATCACCACCATGAGTGAACAGAAGTGGGACTAGTCTTCTGCCTTAAAAGCTACTTGTAGCAGCCAACTTTGAACTCGGTGAGAGTAATCAAATATTTTGACACCAAAGCTTCTGCTTGTGAATAATATCCCATGTGCTATTAGCTTAAAGAATATCAGCTCTAAAGGCACTGTGGCACGGAGAAACCCAGTACCACCACCTCTTTAAAGCCACACACTGGTAAGAAGCAGACCAAGAGCTAAGTCCCAAAGCTCCAAGGTTTTATGCACCTACCTCCCCTCTGCTTCAGTCTAGTTAAGTCAACAAGGGGAGGCTCCAAAGTGTGGTGCCCAAGAGTGAGAATCTAGACCAACAGTTGTCAAGGTAAGCAGGGGAGGAAGGAAGCACGGCTATAGCAGAACGACTGATCTTGTCTACCACCAGAAGGCTCCAACCCTAGAGCTGCTCGCTGAGAGCAATTAACGACACACGGAAGACCCTGTGAGGATGAAAAAACAAGGCACAGGATGGGAGAGAATATTTGCAAAACACACATCTGGTAAAAGACTTGTATCCAGGATAGAAAAAGAACTCTTAAAACTCCAAAATAAAAAAACAACGCTATTAAAAATGGATGAAAGACCTAGTCATCTAGAGAAGGCATACAGGCAGCAAAATGCATATGAAAAAATGCTCAACATCGTCTTTCACTAAAAATTGCAAATTAAAACGATAAGATGTCGCCACACACCTATCAGGATGGGTAAGTCCAGAAAACGGACACAGCAAATGCTGGCAAGGACGCCAAGCCGCGGGAGCGCTCCTCATTGCTGCTGGGAACGTAAAACGGTACGGCCGCTTGGGAGACGCTTTGGCAGTTCGCACCAAGTAAACATAGTCTTACCGTACAATCCAGTATTCACACTCTTAGGTATGTACCCAATTGACCTGAAACTTTATGTCTCCACAGAAACCTGCACATGAATATTACTTAGAGCCACGTTCGTCATCATTGCCATGCTAGAAGCAACCAAGCTGTCATTCAGTAGGGGGATGGATAACAAGCTGTGATACATCCAGCCAGTGGAATATTATTCAGTGAAAAAAGAAACAAGCTCTCAAGTCGCAAAAAGATATGGAGGAATCTTAAGTACACACAGCTACTCGAGAGAAGCCGGTGAGAAGATGCTATCTACTACGTGCTTATAACTATAAAACCTTCTGGAAAAGGCAAAACTATAGACATGGGGAGAAGTTCGGTGATTGCCAGGGGTTCAGAGGGAGGAGGAGAGGGATGAAGCACGGGGCATGTTTAGGAGGACGAACCTATTCTGTAGGGTGCGATAACGGTGGCTATACGACACATGCGTCTGTCAAACCCGCTGAAATTCACAACACCAAAAAAGAACCTTAATGCACACACATTTAAAAAATCATTTAGGAGATCAGAAAACATCAGGAAAGACTGACGACAACGACAAGAGAATCTAATTGTACTACAAATGTATGAAACAACCTCAGAGAAGGGAGTGAGAAGGAGACGCTAAACTGCGTAACTCGGAAATGAAGTCTCTCAGACTAAACGCAAAATGAACTGCACATAGCACGGTCCTCCAGTCGATTAAGTGGTTTCCCCTCATTAAGTTGATTCAGTCGCTCAAGGTATGGGTTAACAATTCCAATCCTGCCATATACTGGACTGCAGACTGAAGACGGAGCCCGGAACTGAACCAGTAAGTCAATGGCTGGTGGGAGGCAGGCTCCTCACAGTGGGTGTGAAATGTACAGATAAGCAAGGGGAGAGAGAGCCTAGGAAGTTCCAAGTGGTAATGGATTTGGAGACATCAATAAGCACTC
The DNA here is from genome assembly GCF_024610735.1 of Ursus americanus. Taxonomy (NCBI): domain Eukaryota; kingdom Metazoa; phylum Chordata; class Mammalia; order Carnivora; family Ursidae; genus Ursus; species Ursus americanus. The sequence continues at coordinate 18,437,472 of NC_142162.1, forward strand.
ATGTTTAACTTAATATAAACATAGATTATTACATACAGAATACAGATATATGTACGTTCAAAGGTTGGTAAACACACATACATTTTTTTGGCTCTGTCAGTAAAAAGGACCTGAAATAAGCAAAATGCCCATAGCAACAGACAAACCAGCCCCTAGAACTTGGTTTCTTATACCATGCTCTCATAAAAGGAGAAGTGGCTGATTCTAGGACTAGGGCAGGGAATATACAAGATGAGTTTGGAGCACCTGTTAGTGCCAGGAAATAAGGAGGTGCTAGAAAAAAAAAAAATGATGGAGCCATGTCAAAGGGATACAGGAGCCAACTGCAAGAGCTCCCAAGGGCCAAAGCCGGAACGATGTGAGCAAGAAAATAAAGTGATATTAGATTACGCAATTCAAAGTATAAAATAAATATCCATGGGTCCATACTGTATTAAATAAATGACTGAATAAATTAACAAAGGGGGAGAAGAGACAAATCTCTCATGCAGAAGACTTCCAAATAATTTATATAGCTATTCTACCCTCAAGGAGGTAAGCCCCCCACACAGTGTAGGCTGTGCGTAGTGACTTCCCTCCAAAGAGAATGGTGTGGAAAGGGGTGCAGAAAGCAAGCTTATTGTGGAAAAACCTGATAAACACTCCATCAACCAGGTAATCAAGGTCAGCACCAAGAGTCATACATCACATTGATAGTATGTACCCTTGATATAATATGATGAAAATGGTACTTTGCCTCTGGGATTTTCCTCCCCAAAACCCAGAACCCCAGTCTCATCATGAGAAAAACATCAGCCAAATTCCAATAGAGGGACATTCTACAGTATACCTGATGAGTGCTCCTCAAAATTGTCAAGGTCATCAAACACAAACTAAGTCTGAGAAACTGTCACAGCCTAGAAGAGCCTAAGGAGACACGACAACCAAATTTAACGTGGTATTCCGGATAGAACCCTGGCACAGAAAGAGGACATTAGTTTAAAACCAAGAAAATGTGAATAAACTATGGATGTTAGTTAATAATAATGTATCGATACAGTTCATTAATTGTAACAAATGGACCAGACTAACATAAGATGTGAATAAGAGGGAACTGTGATGGGGAGAGGGAGTCATAAGGGAACCCTGTACTATCTGCTCGATTTGTTTTGTAATTCTAAAACTCTTCTAAAAAATAAACTCATTGAAAAAAAAAATCGCAACACTAATTTGTGTTCTAACGTGCTATTTTTTAGCACCTTTACAAATAAAGCAACATTATTATGTTGGTGGCCTCTTGCTCCTTCTGATGTCCTATAAAGAGAAGGTCACGGGAGAACCTCGCTCACCAGTTTTTCTCCTGTCAACGGGATTTCTAATTACAGCAAGATACCACCCTAAATGGTGCTGTGGAGAATTCTGAACTTCCAAAGCAGTTAGAAGTTGTAAGTCGATTCTTATTTGTGGATGCAGACATTTGACATATGTCCCTGGTTACAGCTGTTCAGATTAGGAGGTAAAGCCAAGTATATACCGCCATACTCCCCTGCAAATGGTTCTGGGGTTCTTGGTCTTATCGTCCTTGGGTTACTGCCACACTTTTGGTGCCAGTTTCATATGAAGATTCAGGTAAATAATTAGAAGAGGATATTCTCCCTTCATTTCAATAGCACTGCTTTGAAACCATCAAAATCAATATGTATGAACAACAGAAAATCATACTGTTGTCTGTAGAGAAATTATAATCTCCCCCCTTTTTTTTAAAGATTTTATTTATTTGAGAGAACGAGAAAGAGCAGGGGGAGGGACAGAGGGAGAAGAAGAGAATCTGGAGCAGACTCCCCACTGAGCACAGAGACCAACATGAGGCTTGATCCCAGGACCCTGAGATTATGACCTGAGCCGAAATCAAGAGTCAGATGCTCAACTGACTGAGCCACCTAGACACCACTAATCTCCCTTTTTTTAGTACATTGTTATGACCAATTCCCCATCAGCAATGTCTTTCTCACCCCAACACACACACACACACACACACACACACACACACACACACACACACACAATCAGTTTTTCTTTCTCTTGTATTCCAAGAATCACCTGTCACCTTTACCTTAAACAGAAAGGTCAATATCCTTTAGAGGTTGGTATAATATTGTTTTAGAAATAGAAAAAAAGTAATGGTTTAAAATTATGATACACCCATTCAATGGAATGCTATATAGCCTTTTTAAAATAAATATACTAACATGGAAAATATTTAAGTTAAAAAAAAGTTGCAAACCATCACATAATTTGATTTTTATTAAGAAATGTCATATGTTAACATATTCAGAGGAAACTCTGGAGAAATGCACCCCTAATTACTCTATGGAGGCGTGGTATGATAAAGGTCTTTTACTCTCATGTACGGATTTCTGTAATGTTTCAACTTTTATAAACAGAGCAGATTAATTTTGTAATTTGAAAATTTTTTGACACATGAAAAAATGTTCAAAATCATTAGCCATCAAGGAAATTCAAATCAAAACCACACTGAGATACCACCTTACGCCAGTCAGAATGGCAAAAATTGACAAGGCAAGAAACAAAAATTGCTGGAGAGGATGTGGAGAAAGGGGATCCCTCCTACATTGTTGGTGGGAATGCAAGTTGGTACAGTCACTCTGGAAAACAGTGTGGAGGTCCCTTAAAAAGTTAAAAATTGAGCTACCCTATGACCCAGCCATTGCACTACTGGGTATTTACCCCAAAGACACAGATGTAGTGAAGAGAAGGGCCATATGCACCCCAATGTTCATAGCAGCATTGGAACCGAGATGCCCTTCAACAGATGACTGGATTAAGAAGTTGTGGTCCAACTAATGAATCATAGAGCCTTACATCGAAAACCGGGGATGTACTGTATGGTGACTAACATGATATAATAAGAAATCATTATAAAAAAAAAAAAAAGAAGTTGTGGTCCATATATACAATGGAATATTACTCAGCCATCAGAAAGAACTAGTTCTCAACATTTGCTGCAACATGGACGGCACTGGAGGAGATAATGCTAAGTGAAATAAGTCAAGCAGAGAAAGACAATTATCATATGATTTCTCTCATCTATGGAACATAAGAACTAGGAAGATCGGTAGGGGAAGAAAGGGATAAAGAAAGGGGGGTAGTCAGAAGGGGGAGTGAAGCATGGGAGACTATGGACTCTGAGAAACAAACTGAGGGCTTCAGAGGGGAGGGGGGTGGGGGAATGGGATAGACTGGTGATGGGTAGTAAGGAGGGCACGTATTGCATGGTGCACTGGGTGTTATACACAACTAATGAATCATCGAGCTTTACATCAGAAACCAGGGATGTACTGTATGGTGACTAACATAATATAATAAAAAAACATTAAAAAAAATGTCTGTGTATTTCCTCTTGACTATGCAGCCTGAGGCAATGAGGTGCTGGCAGTTCAGGGCTGAGCTGTGCTCCCTCTCCCTTCGAGGGCTGCCAGGACCCAGGCTGGGCCCATGCACGACAGAGAATGAAGTCTGAGACTCTCTCCGTAGCCCCATGGTTGACTTAGGGTATGCACTGCCTTCTCCTGCGCTCAATCTGTATCTAACACTGTCACGAAAACATTTACCTTCCCAACAACCATAGGACTTTTAAGCCACAAAGAACCTTCGAGGTATCTCAGTCAACCCTCCCATTGTAGAAATGCTCTACTGAATCCCCTGTGGTGGTGATGCAGGGCCTGGTTGGGCACAGAGACCGCACTACCTCATGACAACCGTTATATTCTAAGGCCACTTAAAATAACAGAATAGCTATTCAGTGATACCCCATTTTAATGCTGGGCTCAGCACCATGCACGTCATATGGTGGCTACTCAATTCATATTCACCGAGTGCGTGAATTCATTGCTGTGAGCAGGCAGGTTACAACAGTCTGCTCTCTTCTTCTATTACCCGAGTTTGTGTCACATACTTTGGCCATCGCATCACACAGTTACTTCACACTGCACTCGTCAAAAAGCAATGGATTCAAAACCGAGAAATAGGAGTCCCATTTCTGGTTGTGCTATTTATTGGTTGTGCAAATTTGGGAAAATCATTTTACATCTTTGAACTCCTCTTTCCTACCAACAAAAATGTGGGGAGAAATAGGATGGCAGACTGCAGCAGTAAAATTCTGCAAATAAGCTAGAGTGGCAAGACTTCTGCCATCCTATATGAGTATTTGTGCCTAAGCCCAGGGCTTTTCAATTATACTTATTAAATGTGACTCTTATGTTTTGGTCTCTTATTTTATAAAGTCACATCTCCTTCCTCCCCACCATTTCAGCTTTCTAGTGGCTGAAGATTTAATACTGCAACTGAAAACAGAATGAACTGAAAGTAGGTCTTTTTGTCCAGAAGAAACCATCTTCAAAATGTTTACATTGTTATATTCATCAAGAGTGTTCTTCACCCAGGGACGCTTGGGTGGCTCAGTGGGTTAAACATCTGACTCTTGATTTCGGCTCAGGTCACGATCTCAGGGTCATGAGATCAAGCCCTTTGATGGGTCTGTCCTCAGCAAGGATTCTGCTTGAGATTCTCTCTCTCCTGCTCCCTCTGCCCCTCCCTTTCGCTCCCTTTCTCTCTCTAACCCTAAATAAATCTTAAAAAAAAAAAAAAAAAGTGTTTTTTCACCCAGAACCACTCTTTAAAGTTAGAGTCGAGTGGAAATATTTAAGAAACATTTTGAAGTCAGTAGTCTTAAGAACCACCCAGGAAAAAACACTCTGCCTGAGAAAATAAACACATTTTTTTTTTCCTATATGAACTGGCTGATTCCAAAACTTCTTCTGGGGGGAAAAAAAGTATTTTGTCTGCTAAGAACTAATACATAAAACAAGCAAATGAGCTGCAAGTTTTATTGGGAAACACGTACCTGTGTGGATACGGCTATGGTGGGGTCTATTTTCCTAATTTTTGCCTTAAACTGTCAAGTGCTCAATACTGGGGAATATTTTCGGGGAAGAAATGACTCTTCACTACTCAAGTCAATGTTACCAAAAACACATTTGTTCAACCATTGGGCAGATTTTGGTCCTAGATACAAGCTGTTTAATGAAGTCAATAGAAGAGTTTTCTTTTTCAATGCAGGGTCACATGATGGATTTATAAGCCTCACCTTCAGTGGGAGCAAGAGTTTTCATTCTCTGGCTCATATAGACAGGTACCTTCGCATTACTCTGCAGTAATACTGCTTTGAAAACAGCAAAAACAAAAATTGCAGCAAGGGAACGTACAGTCTTGAATTTAAGCTTGCAACAGCATTTCAGGACTTGCAGAGAATTTTCTGAATTTTAAAATAAGACTGCCAGAAGTTGCCATCTTTGGAGATCTTAACCTTTCTCTATTCTACTAATCACTGCTCCAAAGCCAGAGAGATCAAGAATTCCTACTACAGGGGCGCCTGTGTGGCTGAGTCTGTTGAGCGTCTGACTCTTGATTTCAGCTTAGATGGTTATCTCGGGGTCATGGGATCGAGCCCTGCCTCAGGCTCCACGTTCAGGGGAGTCTGCTTCCCTCCCTCTCCCTCTGCCCCTCCCCTGTGCTCGCTCTCTCTAATAAAAAATAAATCTTGAAACATGAGAGACTATGGACTATGAGAAACAAACTGAGGGCTTCAGAGGGGAGGGGGGTGGAGAATGGGATAGACCGGTGATGGGTAGTAAGGAGGGCACATATTGCATGGTGCACTGGGTGTTATACGCAACTAATGAATCATCGAACTTTGCATCAAAAACCAGGGATGTACCGTATGGTGACTAACATAATATAATAAAAAAATCATTTAAAAATAAATAAATAAATAAATCTTAAAAAAAAAAAAAAAAGAATTACTACTACAGAGGAAAAATGCAAAAGCCCGAGAAATCTTTCTGAATCACTAAGTAGTCAAGCTCTCTGCGACTGGGCCAGATAATCAGAGACCGAAGCAAAAGCCTGCTTCCTTTCCTGGAATGGATCACCTCCCTCTTCGTTCTTAACTTACTTCATCTGAAAAACGGAATCAAAACACCGGGGACTGAGTACAATAATGCACGGCAAACTATTTTGAAAATATCAAGATGTGCAGATAGGAAATAATACTAAAGGAAAAGAAATGTTTTTCCACTGATAGGAACAATCTCTTTCTCTGAGACAGTGAAAAATAGGCAAGCATGATCACAAATCACTCTGAAGACAGAAAGGGCTGGAAAATTCAAAGGATGGTGAAGAGAGAGCATCTGGAAAGTCAAATGAGGGGTTGAGGGAAGCACAAAACAGTGACAAAACACCCAAAATAAATCCTCTTGTGTGATTCAGCGGGAGGTACCACAAAGGAGACAGTACAAAGAGAAACACAAAGGGAGGTGTTTGTTAGACTGTAAAAGAGAAAATGAATAAAAGATAAAGGTTTTTTATTTTGCATTTGACAGCAAAGGGCAGGTTAGGGAAACTGGGAGCTTGAGGGGGGAGCAAAGAGCCACCCCCATGCTTTTAAGGAACTCATAACTTTCAGAGGGCCCGTGGAAACAGACTCTCCTTACTTACACCATGACGATGCTGGAAAACACTGTGCTCCTAGCAAACACAGCTCCATATATTAGCTCGTGGCTGCTTTTTGGTGGTGAGAAGATAAGAAAACCGTGCTCCCTGGTTCCAATTTTCCATTTCCATTATCAAAAAGAGCTTTGCTGTGGATGTTCCTTTCTGTCTTAATTAACTGGAGCAATTAAAAACAACCCACTCTGTTTTGCTCAAAGCCTTCTATTTACTTCTCCCCCTTTAAAATCCCAGGAGATGAGGGGCTATAGCTAGTTACCTCGTCCTAGATGGCACCTTACCCTCCAATACTACCTATGAGGAGGGACCTAGGGGACAGAGTCTGAACAGAACTTCTGAGCCGTGGGTTAATATCAACAAGAAACGCCTCTTTCCTTTAGAAATGATTTGGAGGTTGTCTCAGTATATGGCCAGGAAATTCATAATTTGATTACAACAGCAAGGTGAACCAGAAATCTGAGGCATAAACTCAGGTAGCTGGAGCAAATATTTAAAAAGTAAGTAAACAGCATGCAATTCTGAAGAGAGGTATCTTTGTTTCTGATTTGGAATTCTGCCCAAGGAAGCTTCTGAAAGAGGAAACTGACTGATATAAATTGGCTTTAACTACAGTAAACAAGATCGCTGGTGATACAGCATGCATGAAACTGGAGACCTGCTTTCCTTGAAAATGACTTGTTAAACTATTGCACATTATGGAAATGCCACCTGTGAATACGTTTTCGATCTTCAGTCAGTAGCTATCAACTCACCAGGCAGATACGTAAAGGAAAATTGCCACTGAGGGCTGAGATCCTAGTATGAGAAATGAATACTAAATCCCAATTCAGCTGAGAAGAATGAACATGCCTCAATTTTAAAATAGGCAAAAGAATTTCTTTTATGAGTGCCACGTTCATTAATTCGTCTTTTTTCCCCAATTCAGAAAAACTGAGTTTTGAGGCCGTGTAACCAATTGTTAGTTTTTAAACCTCAAACTAGAGAAACTTGCGGACAGCAGGGGCCAGAAATCAGCGAAAGCTCCCTGCAGGACCACTTATGTAGCATATGCCGCCCTTTGGAAGTGCTGAAGTAATCCACCCCAGCCGCTGTGGGGGCAGGACCTGCTGCTCTACTGGAAAGCAAGAATCCTGCCCATCCATTCCCAAGCTGGCCCTCTGACTTCCCCTGCTGAGTCATTTGTTGATCCTGCTGAGGAGGTCCAGAGCACCTGAATGGCCAGGCGAGTCATTAGACCTAAATTCTGCTTTCAGCCCTGCCACTGATTTGTTGTGTGGTTCTGGGTAGGTCATCGTGGGACCTCAGTTTCCGCCTCTGAAAAAGTATGACTCTGGTCTAGAAATGACTTGCAATCTCTTTGAGCTCCAATGTCTTTTTTTAAGAGATTTAATTTAAATTCCAGTTAGTTAACATACAGTGTAATATTAGTTTCAGGTGTACAATATAGTGATTCAACACTTCCGTACAACACCCGGTGCTCATCACAGTGTCCTCCTTAATCCCCATCATCTATTTCACCCATCCCTCCATCCACCTCCTCCCTGGTAATCATCAGTTTATTCTCTATAGTTCAGAGCTCTAGGGGTGCCTGGGTGGCTCAGTTGGTTAAGCAGCCGACTCTTGGTTTTAGCTCAGGTTGTGATCTCAGGGTCTTAGGTCAAGCCCCTTGTCAGGCTCCGGGACGCAGCATGGAGTCTGCTTGGGACTGTCTCTCCCTCTCTCCCTTTGCCCCTCCTCGCCACCCCCCCCCACCGCCTCCCTGTGCACCTGTTCTCACTCTCTCAAATAAATAAATAAATCTTTTTTTTTTAAAAGAGAGCTCTAATGTCTTTCAATTTTTTTAAATCCTTTTTGGACAGAAAGCAGTGACAGGTAAGACAGGGTTTCTGCCCTCCTGCAAACTGGACACCACACTGAGGAAGTGAAGTTCATCCCTGGAGTCCTTTCAGCAGGCTTGCGCTTCTAATATCAGCCTTTTCAACAGGGGTTCCATGAGAGAAGTGAGCTTTAATAACCTAAGACATCCCCTCCCTGTGATAAATGAATCCCTCCTACGCATCTAGATTGGTACTAGTTACGGACCACCCTTAGAATTGAGAAGACAGCCCCTCAGATCAATTTCCAGGTTGTGTGGTTCAGATGAGGAAGCCCAGTAGAGACAGGCTGTAAGGTAACACCACAGAACCATCATAGAATGTTAACGCTAAAGGAGCTGAAGAGATCATGCTTTTCCAATGGTTCTCGAAGTGTGGTCCCCAGACCAGCAGCAGCACCTAGAAACCTGTTTGAATGCCCAGTCTCACTCACCTCAGTCTACTGAATCAGAAAGTCTGAGGACGGAGCTCAGCACCTGGTTCAAAACCCACACACGTGATACTAACACACCCTAATGTTCGCAAACCACTGCTGTTCTAGTCCTTATACCTTCATTTCCAGAAGAGGACCACAGAAGGGCCGGAAAAGTCACTTGCCGAAGCTCAGACCTCTAGTGTCTTGATTGGAACTCAGGTGTCATGGACGGAATTACTTCCTCCCTTCACATTCATATGCTGAAGCCCAAACCTCCAACGTGACCGTATTTGGAGATGGGGCCTTAAAGAGATAATTAAGTTTAAATAAGGTCATAAGGGTGGGACCCTAATCCAACAGGACTACCATCCTTATAAGAAGAGGAAGAGACACCAGGAATGTGTGCACACAAAAGGAAGGCCATGTGAGGACACAGCAAGAAGACAGCCATCTGCAAGCCAGCAAGAGAGGCCTCGCAGAAACCAAACCTGTCAACACCCTGATCTTGAACTTCCAGCCTCCACAACTGTGAGAAATAAATGGTTGCTATTTAAGCCACTCAATACACCACATCTTCTGATTCTCTGGACAGGAATATTTTATTTTAATTAAGTGATTTTGGAATTCTGAAACAAGCCTCCAACCCCTAAAGAAAGAATCGAATCTCTAGGATGGCTGTTGTCAGCCCGAGCCCCCAGCCACATATGTGCAGAGTCAGATGCTGTCCAGAAAGTGAGTTCTCCGTGTAATGGTTTTGCTGTGGTGATGTGGGAGCCGTGGCCCTGCATAATAAGGGTCAAAGGAGACCAACTCCAGAAAAAAAAGCCCTGATAGACACCTCAAGCTCAACCTGTCCTCTTCCTTTCTCTTCTCCACTGGGCCACAAAATCATTCCTCCTCTGGGACTCCATGGCTCGGGTAATGACACCTTATCCCTCTGATTATGCTGCCTGGAATCCCTGAGGTCACCTTTGACTTTCTTTTATTCCCTCATCTTCCATATCCATCAGGCAGAACCCAGTCCTGTCCACTCTGCCTCTGAGGAAACTTTCAAGTCTCTTCTCTACCCGGCTGCCACTACTTTCTATGACACTTATATGACCTCTTAGCTGGACTAAACCTGGAGGCTTGTAACTGGTCTCCTGGTCACTGGCCTAACTCTTGGAATATCCTCTCCAAAACACGGTCATAAACCTTCCCTTCAAAACACAAATCTTGGGCAAGGCTCTTCCTGGCCTTATCTGCCCCTCCAGTCTGGCCCTTGGCCACACCCCAGCATGCCTACAGGCTGACCAGCAGCAGCCTCTCTAGTCCTGGACCCAGCCTGCTCCTTAGCCCTCTGAGTCCCAGTGTGAAGAAATCCTAATGCCTTCTGGAAAATGTCTATTTTTGTCTATGTGTGTGTGTATGTTTGTGTGAAATATCATAGAAATAACAACAACCCTCACGTTCGCCCTACCAATGTAGAAACAGAATGCTATTTTTTTTAACATTTATTTATTTATGAGAGAGAGGGAGCACGAGACAGTGGGGGCGAGGGGCAGGAAGAGGGAGAGAGATTGGTGATGCAGGCTCCCTGCTGAGTGTGGAGCTCGATGACACATGTCCCCATCCCAGGACCCTGAGATCATGACCCTAGCCGAAATCAAGAGTCAGCTGCTTGGGGCGCCTGGGTGGCACAGTGGTTAAGTGTCTGCCTTCGGCTCAGGGCGTGATCCTAGCGTTATGGGATCGAGCCCCGCATCAGGCTCTTCCGCTATGAGCCTGCTTCTTCCTCTCCCACTCCCCCTGCTTGTGTTCCCTCTCTCGCTGGCTGTCTCTATGTCAAATAAATAAATAAAAATCTTTAAAAAATATTAAAAAAAAAGAGTCAGCTGCTTAACCGACTGAGCCACCCAGGCGCCCCAAAACAGAATATTATTAATCTTAGGAAGGAAGCCCTCTCCTCCCACCTCTCCTCCTCTGTCTGCCAGAGGTAGTGGCCATCCTTACTCTGCAGGATTTTCGGGCTCTTGCCTTCCTTCAGAGCTGTGCTACCTGCGTATGTGCCCATAAATAATGCATCGTTTAGTCGTGCTTGTTTTTGCGAGAATCCAAATGTTTGTGGTTTTCAAGGACTTGCTTTTCTCACCATTCTGTTCACAACATTTACCCACATTGTTGCAGGTAACCGTAGCTAACTCATTTCACTATTATCCATAAACGTACATGAAGATACAGGGTAAGGACACGTTTTCCGTTCTATTGTGGATGGGCTCTTTCCAGCGGCTCGACTTAATCAACACGCTTGAACACATGAGTTGCTCGCACAAGGTTTTCGAGGCCTTATCTACAGGAGCGGCCGAGCCACAGGGCATGTGTACGTTCAACTGTACCATGTGAACCGCTAATGCCAAGTCATTCTCCAAAGTGGCTGTACCAACGGACAGTCCTGATGTACTAGCTTTTTCCTGTATTGATAAATTCGGATATTTTAAGATTTTGCATCTATATTCCAAAGTGAACTTGGTAATTTTCCTCTTAAACAATCTTGGGTCAATTTGGGGGGAAAGGTTGTACTGGCCTCATATATTAATTTGAGAGTGTTCCTTCTCTTCATACTCTTTTAAAAGGCTTTGCAAGATTAGAATATTCCATTGTTTGATTCTTTGTACTTTTTGTAGAATTTGCCTACAAAAATTACCTAAACCCCGGGTTTTTGGAAGAAATTTTATTTTAAGGTTGATTCATTTATTTTAGAAAGAGAGAGAGCAAGCACGAGTGGGGGGAGGGACAGAGGGAGAGAATCTTCAAGCAGACTCCCCACTAAGTGTGGAGCCCAATGCAGGGCTCAATCCCAAGACCCCTGAGACCATGATCTGAGCCGAAACCAAGAGTCAACGCTTAACCAGACTGAGCCACCCAGGCGCCCCGAAACTTTTTTGTTTTAATATACTGATTCATTGCATTTAATAGCTTACAGAAGCAATCCAATTTTCTTTCTCTTCTTCTTGAATCACTTTTGTTCATTGATACTGTGAAGAATTTGACCTAGCACCTAAGTTTTCAAAACTCTCGGCCCAAAGTGGTTCACAATCTCTTTCTCTCTCAGATCTCTGCTGCATCCGATTCAACAATGATATTCCTCATACTGTTTGCTCATGCCTTCTCTTCTTTTGTACAACAGTCTTTCCAGATTTTGAGAAGCCTTATTAGTCTTTGTACTGTAACACGAACTTTATGTGCATTCTTAAATTCCCTCGAGCGGGTTCTGTCTCTGGCCCTTGCACAGAGCCCACCTATGCTGCATGGTCCCTCCACCATCAAAGCTGGATGGCTGGTGAGTGAACGCACTGACAGGCAACGTGCTGTGCTCTCTGACAGTTCACGGAGCTCGGGCTACTCTTTTCATTTCACTCTCGTGGCCCTGGGCGTGTTCCTCCCGAATAAAAAAGTACTGGACGCCTTAGTCTCTACCTAAGGTGCTGCTTTCCATTGTACCTGGGCTAAAGCAGTCTTTGAAAACAAACAGATTTTGGTTTTGTTTCATAGAATCTTTCTTTTATTTCTGCTCTTGTCTTTATCATGTCCTTCCTCTTCCTTTTGCTAGGTTTATTCTGCTTTTTGGTGCTGTAAGTTCTCCAGTTAGATGATTAGCCATTTATTCCAACCATCCTCTTTTTCTAACATGGGTCATTAAGGCAGAAGTCAGCAAACCCAGCCTGGTGGGCCAAACCTGGCCAATGACTGTTTTTGTGAATAAAGTTTTAGTAGAGCACAGTCATATCCATTCATTTTCATACTGTCCCTGGCTGCTTTTGTGCTACAACTCGTTGTGCCCGTGTTGTGATGGTAAATAGTGGTATTTTACTATTTGTTCCTTTATGGAAAAATTTTGCTAACCTCTGCTTTAAGGCTAGAGATTTTTCTCTAAGTATTGCTTGAGTTATATCACATGAATATTTCTATTAGTATGTTCATAACTCTTCCGAACTTAGTGTTTTCTCATATCTGGTATGATTTCTTTGATTCATGGATCATTTAGAATGTGTGCTCCTTAAAATCCAACCATCAGGTTTTTTCAAGGTCATCTTTTGGTACTTGATTTCTAATCTAAATTGTTCTGTGATGAGAGAGTAGATTTGTATGATACTGACTTTCTAAAATTCTTAGAAATTTTTATTCCTAGTCTGGTACAGGATCACCTTTTAAATTTGTAAATATGTGTTTGAAAACATGTATTCTGGGGGCACCTGGGTGGCTCAGTCGTTAAGCGTCTGCCTTCGGCTCAGGGCGTGATCCCAGAGTCCTGGGATCGAGCCCCACATCAGGCTCCTCTGCTGGGAGCCTGCTTCTTCCTCTCCCACTCCCCCTGCTTGTGTTCCCTCTCTCACTGGCTGTCTCTCTCTCTCTGTCAAATAAATAAATAAATAAAATCTTTAAAAAAAAAAGAAAAAAGAAAAGAAAATACGTATCCTGTAGTTGTTGGATGCAGTGTCTCAACACTTGTATCGTTCAAATCTTTTAGATCCTTACTAATTGCTTAATCAATGAATTATTGAGAATAGTGTTAAAGTCTCCCACTAAAGGGTAGATTTATCAGTTTCTCCGGTAGACTGATCATTTTTCCTTTATCTTTTCAGATATATACCAATTAAACCTTTTATAAATTCCAGGTGAACTAATTTCTCATATGAAGATAAGCAGTGTCTCTATTCATTTCTGATAATATTTTTGTTTAAACCTTTCCTATTTCTAACCTGTGTCTCTCTCTTTTTTTTTAAAGATTTTATTTATTTATTTGACAGAGAGAGAGAGAGAGAGCGAGTGTGCACAAGCAGGGGGAGTTGCAGGCAGAGGGAGAAGCAGGCTCCCTGCTGAGCAAGGAGCCCCACGTGGGACTAGATCCCAGCCGAAGGCAGACGCTCAACTGACTGAGCCACCCAGGCATCCCATAACATGTGTCTCTTATAAACTGTATATAATGGATTTTTTTGTTTATGTATTCACTCTGAGAATCTTTGACTTTAACAAGATGGTAAGTCCATTTAGTCTATTGTAATTATTTCTATATCTGGATTAGTTTGAGCCTCTGGTTTTATATTTCTCATTTTCTCTACTTTTAGACTGATTGACATTTCCCCCACTATATTTTCTTCTTGTTTTGCAGAGGTTTTCTTTCCTTTATTTACTGACTAATTTAGAAATTTTAACTGGCGTATTTAACAGGAAAGTCTAAAATTAATATCTCTATTACCCTCCTACAATAATAAAAGGATGAATTCTTTATCATCAACCACCTCCTTCCTGATTTATATGCTATTAATGTTCAAAATTTTGGATATAAATACATTTTTAACCCCAAAACTTAATGTTACTGTTTCATAGAGACTTGTTTACCATTTTAATTTGTTTTGGTTTTATTTTGTTTTTCTTACCACTTCCTCCTTTTCCTCAGACCCTCCTTCTGGGATCATTTTTATTCCTCATAATGTACATCCTTAGGCAAACACGCTTAGATTTGTTTTGTCTGTAAAAGTTTTTATTTGGTCTTCACTCCTGAAAGATCATTTCACTGGATATCTTATTTTTAGCACTTACCATATAAAAATATACTGTATGGATGTTTTTGACACAACAGAATTATTTAAATATACATTTATTTTAAAATTACATAATTACTATATTCAGTGTATAAATATATATTGTCTGTGTATATTTTTTGTCACGGCAAAATCGCTAGCATTGTCATCTCTAGGTGAATAAAGGAAACTAAGAGTCTGTTGTCTAATTTGCTACAAATAGTTAAACTATTAAGAGTCTATTTTATTTTCTAGTTAAGAGTCTATTTCTAATTTGCTGCCAAAAATTACTTAATTAAACCAGACTATGCTTCAGTACATCTTCCTAAATGTGGAATTAGTTAGTAATCTAATTTATAAGAACATCAGCAAATTAAAACAGCTATAAGATAATAGGTGGGATGAATTTAAGGACAGGTTATTTTGCCTTAACCATGTGAATGTATCCTAAGGTCCTAGGTATCAAGAATATTTGCATGTGTGTATGTGTTTTCAGTAAATATTTTATTTTATTTTATTTGAGTATAGTTGACACACAATATGACATTAGTTTCAAGAGTAGTTTAAAGTTAATATTTGGAAGAGAGTGAATCAATTTTAAAAGATTATTCTTCCAAAGGTTCCAAAATATATCTGTCTAAAAAAAAAGTTATTAGCTCTAATGTATTACAAAAAAAGCAGTAGGATAAAGAGGCTGAAAACCTTGAACACCACCCTTTAAAATAGGTTCTCTCAACCCTTCTCATAAAACTTCAAAAGTCTCTGTCACTTACATGCTCTGCTCCTGGGAGAGCAGCTACCTGGAAAGGAGATAGGGTGTCTGCATTTGCAGAGGCCTGGTGAATCTGAATGCATTAAAGCATCAAATGTACCCTCTTCTACCTAAAATAAAGCCAAAACCCAAACAGATATATTGAAGCACAAAAAAATAGCCAAAGCAATCTTGAGAAAGAGGAACAAAACTGGAGGCATTATGCTTTCTGCTTTCAAACTATATTACAAAGCCATAGTAATTAAAACAGTATGATATTGGCATAAAAACAGACACACAGATCTATGGAACAGAATCAAGAGCCCAAAATTAAGCCCATACATATACAGTCAATTAATTTATGACAAAGGAGCCAAGAATATATAATGGGGAAAGGAAACTCTCTTCAACAAATGGTGCTGGAAAAACTGGACCACCACATGCAAAAGAATGAAATTGGACCACTTTCTTACACCACTTTCAACACAAAAAACTAACTCAAAATGGCTTAAAAACTTGAACATAATGCCTAAAGCCATAAAACTCCTAGAAGAAAACACAGACATAAGCTATTTGACATAGCAATGATTTTCTGAATCTGACACAAAAGTAAAAGCAATAAAAGCAAAAATAAACAAGCAGGACCACATCAAACTAAAAAGCTCCAGCACAGCAAAGGAAACCATCAACAAAATGAAAAGGCAACCTACAAGAATGAAAGAAAATATTTGTAAATCACATATCTGATAAGTGGTTAATATCTAAAATATATAAAGACCCATGCAAGTAAAAAAAGAAAAAAAAAGAACCAATCTGATTTTTTAAAAAGTGGGCAGATCAGAATTAGAAACTAGACTACCATTTGTCAAACTGTAAGAAACAGATAATGTCGTGATGGCAAAAGACTTTTATGTTAAGGACCATTGAGAATATTAAGAACCGGAGAGTAAGCATTTACTGGTGTGGCTCCGGCTCCCTGTACGCAGTACGTGTTCCACTTCTGATCAAAATGCGCCAGAGTGGGATACTTCTCCACACACTAAAATGAGAGAGCCTGATGCAGGCGTCCTTTCAGAAACAATTTCCTTTTGTCACCATCAATTCTTCACTTATCAAACAGCTTAATGAGTTTTAAAACCCTACGTATATAACAGTTTGACCCAAGTATATTCTCTTGGTAAATCTGAAGCCTGACTTTCCAGTTTTTCTATAAATCTCTTGGAACATTTATTAGCATCACTCAGGTCCCTCAGTAAGTGACTTCCCTGGGAACATGAAAATTTAAGTTTCTTAGGGGATGAAGTTAAATATTTGATGCTGATGCACTCATGGAAATCTAGCTTAGAACTACATGACAGCTCTTACCCATAGAGAAAAAAATTCACCAGCTCATGAGCTTGACACATCCTCCGGAAGTCTCTAAATCAGGGAGAGGGAATGGGCATGGGGAAGAAGAGGACGCAAGAGACAGTCTCTGAGCTGGTAGGCCAAATTTGGTGGGCAATTACAGAAAGCCAACACAGGGAACAACTGCATCTCCCTGACCTTGTGGTATCCTTTCACTGGAGCCCTGCTGGCCTACATGATTATTCCGGGGCTAAACTTTACCTGTACTTACAGATACTTCCAGAGAAAGACCAGAAAAAGAAAGCTAGAAATGAGGAAAGGGAGAAGCGGAAAACAAGGGAGAGAGAGAAAAAAAAATGTAAAATTATTGAGCAAGGGATGAAGGAAAAGTGAATACGTAAGCATGAGAAGGAGGAAAAGAAAGCAGTCTTACAGGTTTAGGTATATTTGAATGGATGCCAGATCTTGATTTATTAAAAAGCTGTAAAGCAATTCAGGCATTGGAATGGCAACGTTAGATCCATAAAGCAAAGTCCAAGACAACAATGACATTTCTGTTACATCTGGAGAAGAGGGCTACAGATCAATCTTAACTAAAACATGGGAAATATGTGTATGAGAACCGCAGTCATGCATGTCCCCTAAACTATAATGAAGCTCTTGATGGAAACCAAGAGAGTATTACCTGGGGCATTCACTTTAATGACCCCACGTAGGTGAGTGAGAGAGAGGGCTCATCTGAAAGTGAAGCACAGGACCTGAGGCCTGAAGAAAGGAGTCTAAGAAGGGATCACTGAGGGGCGCCTGGGTGGCTCAGTCGGTTAAGCGTCTGCTGTCGGATCAGGTCATGATCCCAGGGTCCTGGGATCGAGCCCCACATCCGACTGCCTGCTCAGTGGGGAGTCTGCTTCTCCCACTCCCCCTGCTTGTGCTCTCTTGATTGCTCTCTCTCTCTCAAATTAATAAATAAAATCTTTAAAAAAAAAAGGATCACTGAGGATTAGGGGGAAGAAAGAGGCTATGATGGATGGCCCTCTTCATCAGACAGATCTATACGCGAACAATGGTAAGTCTGAAAAGAGACAGATGGAGCACTCTAGAAAGATAAGTGTGTTTATGGGCAGAGCCATGATAACACCCCACACGGGAATCCAATGATACTAACAGGCGGACACTAGAGGTATTGTTTAGTTAAAACTCGAGGTATCAGATTTCAAATAAACTTATGTCCCCTCCTGTTTTCTCCATGTCTCTTTATTAGGTTGTTCTATAAATGTTTATTCAGCACATGCCCACTGGCCATTGGGCATACACCAGAAGCAACAACAAAAACCCAAAATCTCTGACTTGACCACACACACACACACACACACACACACACACGCACACACACACGCCTTTTAAACTTGATGGAAAAAGAGTCAGTCACATTAGAAGTACAAACTGTCTACTTCAGAATGGAACTTACAATTCGGGAATGTGAAATCCCTCGTTATATATAAGTAAGTAGGTAAGAACACGCCATTTGGGTGTGCTGAATACCTAGTCTAAGTAGTGAGGACTTGCAGAAACACTGAATGAAAAAAATCACTCAAGAAATCACTGAGCCACTGTGTCTGTGAATGAGCACTGATTGGAATCCTAAGAAATCAAACTAACTAAATACAGAAGACCTTGCCCCCAGAGAGCTATTCAGTCTTGTGGAGAAATGGAGATTTTTGTACCATAAAACAAAGTTTGCAATATGATCGAGTGCCAGATTATTTTGTGCAGACAACAGTAATTATCAATTTCTCGGCAGTCATATTCCTCACTAAACTTTTAGCAAAATTTTAAACAAATCATCTGAATATGTTGATTTTAATTCTGATCTTCTATTTTTTCCCTCAGGGTTAGATATGACCAAATGGTAAGTCACAAAAGGGCAAGAGCCAGGGTAGTAAGGTCTATAAAGTCTATTCAAGAAAGCCTTGTACCACATACCACTGTGGCTTTACAGGGCTCATGTGTCCCATGGACAAGCCATGGCCTCTGGAAGGAGCGCAGGAGCCAAAGTTTAACAGTCTGAGGTAGGAGGGACACCACTGAGACTTAACAGCCAGTCCTCCATAAAGCCTTTAATTGGCCCATAACCTTTCAAGCGTTAATCAGTTTCTATTTTGTAGATGTTCTGGAAGTACCTACTTCTTTTTCTGTCACCTAAAACCACTTGGCCTGAGCCAAAGTCAATCACCTTTTGTAGCTGCAGAGTGGTTCTCCATGAAGAAAGGTTTAGGTGCAACATGAGACCCTTCCTGACTTCCATTCTGGGGCAAGGCCAGCTCCCTGTCAGTGGAGGTTCTCCCTCACCAACAGTCTCGGGCACCTGGAGTCCAATCTGAACAAATGCAGTTGCTCAAGTGATCTGTGTTTGCTCTTAAAGGGCCAACTAGATTCTCAAAGCATCAGACATATAACTGTGAACTGAAAAAAATACATAAAAAGCACCCTTATATAATCTGTATCTATACATTCTACTTTACCAAAGCCTTGTTGTACTAAAGTAATATAAGCATCATCTTTGGAAATTTTTAGAATTAATTGTATTTATGTTAGCCAGTTCTCTGTTACCTAGAGAAAAAAAGGCCAGATCATCTTAATTTGCTCCCAGGATAGTTTTCCAGTATCATCTCCCAACAATCTTCTATGTAACCCCTATGCTCCAGTCTTTAGAGTTCCCTGAGCATGTCATAGTTTCTCACACCCTGGGTTTTACTTTTTGATGATCCTTGTGTCTGAAATGCACCTTTAATTTCAATTTCTACTACCAACACCTTATACAATCCACCTAGCTCAAGTGCTCCCTGTTTTCAAATTTTCCCTAACTTCTAGTTAAAATTAACTATCCCTTCAAGGGTGTGTAACTTTTACCTTTAACACATTCTTTGTCTGACTCTACTGTCAATTCTTTAGATGTCAAATTCCCCTACAATAGTTGAAGACCCTTGAGAATAGGATTGTGCATTTTGCTCACCTTTAAATCTTCTCCAGTCCCTAGCATGTGTCTTTCACATGTAAGCACTCAACAATGCCTGTTGGATAAAGGAATGAATGGATAACACATAGGATCTGTTTCCTAACACAAAAATTAACAGATGATTGTCATGGGCCTTTACCTAGCTATAAATATCCCACGATTCTTTTAGAAGGATAGTAGCTCTGATTTAGCTCAGATTTCAGACAATGAAAAATAAAACAAAAAATAATGCTCAATAGACTCATATAAGAGAAAAGAGGAACCTCATTACAGTCCTATTCGGGACCTATAGAAGGAAATCTCCAAAGAAGGTTCAAAAGGAGGTTCTAAAGGAAGATTAGGGCTAGGAGGAGAGAGGGAACATATCGAAGTCAAAACAACCTGAGCAACGTGAAAGTGGTAAAGGATAAAGCCAAACAAAAATCGATCTTGAATAATCCAATAATTTGAGCTAATAATAAAAGGACTTACTTCCACCTGTAGATATTAATAATGGCCAAGTTTTGTTCTAAGCCTGCATGTGCACATGCCAGTAGAGGAGGCTACGCTCTGCTGTTGATAGCGCTCAAGATTCTCATAGAAATAAAGGGGACTGTGGAGTGGTTACTGGTTTGTATCTGGTACAGATTAGAAATTTTAAAAGCACACAGAAATCCTTCCTAAAGTAGACCAACATCAAAATAACCTTTTGTTTCTCAAATGAGCATCATTTTGCCAACATCTAGAAACACAAAAACATCAATAGTCATCAAACTGGCATCAATGACATACAGAACAGACACGTGTTTCACAGGTAGGGAACTGTCCCATACCCACCTTCTCTTTCCATAAGCACCCGGGGACGTCCCATGTGTATGTTTAGTGCTGCGAATCGGGCACAGCCGTCCTCACTTCTCAGTTTTCACAAGCTGACTTCATACAAGACATTGAGGTCAGAAACTGACACATCGTCCCCATATCCCCAAGCCTGGATGATTCCATGATGTCGTTGGGCTTGTTTTCATGGCAACACATATTTCACTTACATCAGTGTCACCAATCATTACAATCCCTCCTCTATTAATGAAAAACATTGAGTTCCATCTAAGATATTGACAACTATAAAATAAAATTGGGGTAAAACTTATGGAAATTAGTAATGCTTGGCCTCTTTGCTCCTTATCTCTTTGTTTTTGTTTGTTTATTTTTTAGAGAGAAAACAGGTGGTGGCTGGGGGAGGGAGGAAGGGGTACAGAGGGGAGGGACAGAGGGAGAGAGAGAATCCCAAGCAGATTCTACACCAAGCACAGAGCCTGATGAGGGGCTTGATCTCACAACCCTGAGATCATGACCTGAGCCAAAATCAAGAAGTCAGATGCTTAACTGACTGAGCCCCCCAGGTGACCCATACATCCTTCTTCTCCTTCTTTTTTTCTTTTTTTTTAATGTATCCTCTCTCTCCCCTATTTCTTTAGGACATTCAAAGTAACCTACTGTGGAACTGAAATTGACAATGCCCTAGCGACCATTCCTTATCTTTCAACCCCAAATGCCACATTACCAAATCAAGGTTTTATTCTTTGATAATCTGATCATCCAGAAGCGGGTATAGCAACATCTAAATCCCCTCCCCCACCCCCAGACAATACCTCCGCCTTGGAGATAATGCCTTAATCTAAAGGAGTTCTTGAATGTCAGGAATTCCATGTACCTTGTCATACGTGAGAGACATGTCTGGAGCAAAGGGGTCATAATCTCCCCAAGGACATAGTATACTTAACCTACGGGCTAGAGAAAGGTTAACCCTAAGTCTCTTTTACTCTAAAACCCCAATAAACCTGCCTTTTAATTTTCATTTGATTGCAGGAGTTTAGACTAGATCGGGGAGCCTCTTCGGCTCTGGGAGATATTTGCCTTCCTATGTGTATTCTAAAGGCCTCATCATGAACATGAGTGACATGTGCTTAGCACAGCCAGAGACCAGACTAAAGCCTGGGGAATCAGTCAACATATTTGTCATCCTCTACCAAACAGCTGGGAGTCAGGGACAGGTTCCTGTTGTTCGTTAAAAGCATGATTTGGGATTGCAACCTTCCCTATGTGTGCAGAAAATCAAGCACAAACACATGCACACCCACTGGTTTTCATTTGGCTAAGGCTTCTAAGGAGCAGGTGGAAGCGCTATTTAGATTTTTTCCAATTAATTGAGTTAGAAATTATAGTAAATAAACAGTTTTAAGTACATCTTCTACCCCCTGAACGGCTCCCATATCATGAAAAGCAGCTGCTGCAGGATCCCAGGTAGCTCACAGAAGCCCACGCTGAGCACGGTGCTGGGACCATGGCAAAGGCAGCCCCCAGCCACTGGGCAGTAAGACCTACCATCAAAATACATATTATGTCCTATCACAGAGTGTAGCACAGAAGAGAAAATAGGCACAGTATGGGGTAGGTACTGTGCTCACTACAGTTCTACAAACACCACCATATTTAATGATCTCAACAGCCACCTAAGAAACTATTAATATCCCTATTTTAGAGATGAAGAAACTGTCAGGCACTCATAGCTTACAAATAACAAATCTAGAATTCACACTGTGGTCTTACTCTGAGCTCTTAACCACTCTCTTAGCAGACGCTTCAGGTGGTAACGGGGTTGACAGTGATGGCAACGGTAATAATGGTGATCTGGAAATGGCATGTGGCACCAGAGGAACCATCACATTCAAGGTCAATAAGAAGAGAGAACTAAGATATTCAGTTTAAAAAAAAAATAGATCTTTTTTTTAAAAAAAGATTGGTTTGGCTAGGCAAAATTTATACTAATTATAGTCATTTCTGTGATTTGTACAATTATGCCTAATTAGGAGCCAGTATAATAATATTTATGTACAAGAATAAATAATAAGTCAGATTAACTTTGATCTTAAATTTATTTGATTATAATAGTGAGCTGTATGCATACATAATCAGACTTCACCGTTGCCCAGGTTCTAATATGCATGTGTGACATCTTACAGCATTTTACACGTTATAAAGTATGCTTTCTGAGGACATCCCCAAGTACCAGACATTATCAGATGTTAGGGGGAAGGAAGCAGCTGATAGTAATAGACTATGACCTTGCTCTGGAGAATCGTGGAGTCTGGCCATTTCATCCTGACCCCTCCCTGAGAATTAGTTGTGATTTTTACCATTCTACAGATTAAAAAACTGAGGCTGGAATATATGAAAGAGATCATTCGTATAGTTTAGTTTTTACTCACAACTTAAAAAGTGAAGTGTATTGCTATTAAAACACCGAGATCAAACATCAAGAGAAAGCACCTCCTTACTTTAAGGAAATCAAAAGCCCAACCACTCACTATCATTTGAGGAAATGTTGCTTTAATTCTTTTAATTAAATGTCCCAACTGCTTAGCCCAATTAAGCTTTCAGTTGTTGGGACCTGATTTTGAGTGAAAATAAAGAGCCAGCTAGGGTGGTATAACATATTCAAAACCAAGGCGCCATTAGCTAGCCCATGTGCCTAGACGTCTATACACGGGTCACTTGGCAAGGAGCACAGTATTTTAACTAAGTAAACATCTACTCTCATTCAGGGGTAGGAAAATTGTTAATAGGGATTACATAGCCAACATCATCCAATTTATTCCATGGAAAGCAGAGAGGGAAAAGATGGGAAGAGCACAGGACCGAGAGGTGGGGTAAGAATCAGAGGCCCATAACAGGGCACTAAGGCATGTAACAAGAAGCAAGCTTTACTTCAGCTTCATGCTTTGCATCCTTAGTCATAAGAAGGAATTGATAAAGTGCATAGCAAGATCCTTACAGTAGGATGACCTTGTGTTGCTGAAAATACAGTGAATTCCCAGAAAGGCAAATTTCCATATTAAAACGTAGGTTGAAAAAGAAATCTCCCCAAGCCAAGGACGAGTTGTCTGTGTTTAGGATTCTCCAAATCGTGTTGCCCATCCATTGACAGGGGTAATCAAAAATTGCTGGAGGAAAAGTCAATGAGTGTTTGTATCAAGAGGCTTTGCAAAGTAGACGCTTACGAACTGACCCATCAATTTGTGCTCCTGAGGCCATGCCCATTTCAGGTTCATTTCCAGTCACATTATAGTGAAGCAGAATGCCAGGAATCAAGACCACAGAATAATCACAGGGCACTGTCCTTTTGTACTTTTCAACAAGAAAATAAATGTGCAATGACATTTGGAGTAGCTAGTGTGCCTAATGCCAGTGTTTGTGCTGTTTGTTGAGACCACACTCCTATACCTAGTATTTATTGAGGATTTACTATGTTGGGCACTCTTCCAAGCACCTAACACAGATTAACTCATTGAATCCTCTCTACAACCATCCGAGGCAGACACTATTATCACTCACACCTAACACATGAGGAAACAGACACAGAAGGGAACAAACTGTGCCCAAGGTCACATAATTTGGTAAGAATTACTTTCTGGGGCACCTGGATGGCTCAGTCGGTCAGGCATCTACTTTTGGCTCAGGTCATGATCCTGGGGTCCTGGGATTGAGCCCCACGTCGGGCTCCTGCTCAGCAGGGAGTCTGCTTCTCCCTCTCCCTCTGCTGTGCCCCCCCAACTCACACTCTCTCTCTTTGTTAAATAAACAAACAAACAAACAAATTACCTTTGTACCATGGAAGTATGGAGAAGTTAAATTAAACGTTATAAATTCATCTGAAGTGACTGATATCCCTGCCACCTCAAAACAAGACTGAAACCCCTCTTGACCCTCAGCCACCGGGGGCCGCTGAATGCTAAAATGTCTTGTTCATCTACGTAACCGCCAGCAACTTGGTCAGGGCCAGTGATAGAGTAGTTGGTCAATAAACGCTGAGTGGACACCCTCCTTCCTTTAAATTTCATGATATCTGTATCTATGTGACAATTTGAAAGGGTTTTTAAAGGCTAGCACTACCTGGATTCATTCTGATGATCAAGTCTATCGTTTACTAGACCTATTAATTTGTCAGCCTGCCAACCTGTCTTTTACGCACTGAGATAAATGATACACTGTCTTTCACGTTGACATTTTCATCCAAGGACTTTGATGTATATTGTGAGCCTGATCCTACTCGTAAAAATATGCATGCATTCCAGGCAGCTTAGACACTGAAATGTGAGGGCTCACCCATGGCTGCAAACTGGCACGCAGCTCACAGTCCTGGTGCAGAGGTGTTTTGCTTGGCTGGAAGTGTTTAAAAATCTTTTGTTTGAATGTGTACATCGGACCCACCTTTCTTTGCAAATAAAGCCTGATTCCCACATTTAGTTACCGGCCTGGCCCTGAAAGTGCTTGTTTGTGAGCCCTGCGCTATACAGGTCCCTGGGGATTCAGAGTGGACTGAATTTAAAGCTGTCGTATTCCTGGAGTTTACAATCTCTGGCTCATGCTTTAGGTTGATAGGAACCTTTTTAGGTAATTGGGCAACAAAACAACTTTTTTTTTCCCCGAGCTACTCCTTCTGTGGAGTAGACACATACCTAATTTTCCTGGAGGAGAGCTGGATTCCCTTCGCTCCTATTTTCAGGGCATCCCTGAGATAGAATCATTATTACTGTGTCTTTATAAATGGATGAACAAAAACCTAGGTAAGGGCAGACCATCCTAAAGGAATCTGGTGGTAGAAATGCCACCAAATAGAGCAAAGGCTTTACCTCTGAGCTTACCTACTTGCCTAGTATGTTCTCTGTTATGTTTTTCATCTTAAAATCCCTCTTGGAAAGAAAGGAGGTTTGTTCAAGACATCACTATGGTTTATTCTTGGACTCTCCTTTTCTGGCCAGCCTAGACAGAAGAGAGGTCGACTTAGGGGTGGATCTCTGCTATCATTCAGAACAACAGCCATGTGTCCTGAATGATGGATGGTGATAATCACGGATAGATGAACGGGCTCATGAGGGGCTCACACTCTTCCAGGCCTGGCTGCCCTATTTTGACTTGACCTTTTGGATTCAGCTTTTGGCTCAATGTACAGTTGTGGCCCACTGGATCCCTTGCACTGCTCTAGTATTATTTACAGTCCAGATCTAGTCTGTGGCACGGACTACAGCAGTCCCAATCAATACTTCTTACAGTGTGGACATTTATGTGCCACTGATGGAGAATTTTCCATTTCTTCCTGTAGTCCCACTGACTAGCTCTCTCTGCTCAGGCCCATTAAAGAACTCAACTGTGAAATTATCAGAGAGTAAATGCCAGGCCCTGCCACTGGTCTGTTAAGAAGCACGTACCTTCCAGTAAGAGGAAAATTTGCTCTATTGGGAGCCAGGCAGCTCTCCTTGGCATTCTCCCCTTTTTCGGTAGGAATTGGTCTAAGTTGGTTTTGGGAACTCTGGGGCATTTCCTTGGGATAACGATGAGTAATCTATTAATAAACATGATAACCAATAATGGACTTTTGTTGCTTGAATGCTTTTCTACTTAGGGAAGGCGACTTCTTATCTCTCACTTTGACGTAGAGTTACCTCGTCTTATAAAAATCCGAGACTTTTTTATTCTAACCATTGTCTCTGATTCTGAACTATGTAAAACAGAGTATGTATTAGCACCAGCCATGACTGCCAGTAGTACGCTTTCCAACGCCCGAAATGAGGTTGGTCACTTTATTCCATGTAGTTCAAGG
Organism: Ursus americanus; assembly: GCF_024610735.1. Lineage (NCBI taxonomy): Eukaryota > Metazoa > Chordata > Mammalia > Carnivora > Ursidae > Ursus > Ursus americanus. Next base: position 18,463,640 of record NC_142162.1, read on the forward strand.
CTTCCTGTCCTCTGATCAAAGGTCCTACGTAGACAGGGATCAGAGTTTCTGTGCCACCAGCCACCGAACCCGACTTCTGTGCCCTGATGCTTCCTCTGCCTGCTCACGGTTCCCAAGATCCAGTGCGTGCTCAACTCAGGCTTGCCCCTCTCTGGACTGTTCCCAAACGCTCTCATCTTTCATCAGTCCAATTCCTGTTCCTTCATGAACTGGCTCTGCTCAGCCGTTAACAATGCTAATTGTGAATGGTACCCGCCGAGTTAACCATTCTGCATACCCGTATTTTGGCAGAGGGAAGTTCTTGAGTCAATGCCTTATTCCAAAGGCAGACTAAGAAAGATCGCCTTCTGTACATGGGTCCCGTGGACACTGACACCAATGCAGATTGTCACTCTTACACTTTCTTGAAAGCTGTGCACCCTTGCTCATCACCCTTGCTCATCACCCTGGCTGGGTCCTGTAGCATAAAAACCACAGACACCAAACTCAGTGGAAAAAACTGTTGATGGCCTGTGAGATTGTGCTCAGCAGTTCTGTCTCCAGAGCTCTCTCCTGCCTCCTTTGCACTCTTAAAGTAAGCAGCAGCAAGCAGCTGTCACCCCAGAGGGGACGGCTCAAGGGGAGAGAAATTCCTGAATCTCTCTGCAGTCTGATTTGAAGATATGATGTTTGCTTTTCTTCTTCTTGGGCACTGAATCCAATAAAGGAGGGCTCGACCTCCTCAAGTTGACAAGCCTGTGTAGGGGCCGGGAGGCCTGAAATCAATAAGGAGTCCACCGCTCAACATGGTAAAAGGGGAAAGAAAAAAATGGGGAGCTGTGTCTCAGTGCCTCCTCCCTCCAGGGCTGTGTCCCACCTCAAAGGACAACAGCCGGTGTGTTCCTGTAAGGTCAGCAATGTGCTCTGGGCTAGACGAGGGAAGAAGTCCGGGAGAGGAGAGGAGGCACAGCTTTTATTTTTGAATCCTGCATCATCAGTCTCAGAGCCGACCTGAGCTTTGTTTTCTAACAATCAGGAATCAGAAATGACACAAGGAGGGGAAAAAAATAATCTTGGCACCTCACGAGGCTCATCCCGGTAGCGGGATCGGGAGCGAGGTGCCAGTGCTTTTCCCTCCCTCTCTCTGAACTGAAGAGGTGCTACGATGGCGAAACTCACCGAAGCACAGGAAACTGCAGTGGCTGGAAATGTCTTTGTCCCTAAAATACCCCAACAGCTTCTGAACAAGAAGATGGTTGCGAGGACACCAGCCCGAAGCCCGAAGCCTGGAAGACCCGACGTGGCTCCCTGGGGAGAGGAGATGGCCTGCAGCCTCAGCATTGGCAGGGCTCCCACCACAAAAGCATCTGCTTCGTCCAGGTGTGACCAAAAGGAACTCTGCAAAAGCCCTGAGTCCCCAAACAGACACGACTGAGGCAGCAGAATCCCTGGGAGGAAAAAGCAGGGTTGGCTTTATAGAAAAGCTGGTCCCAGTGCTCTGGGGGGAAAGGAAGAATGGGCTCGTAAAAGAAGTGAGAGGGAAGAAACAGGAGGGTGACTTTGAAAGGAAGAGAAATGGGATCCAATAAGAAAAGGGGGTCCTATGGGAAATAGTAAAGCCTTGGTAATTTTCTAAGAAGACAAAAAATAACTCTGTTCTATTTGGTGGCTGCAAGCCTGGAGGCCTGCCTGGCCTTTTGAAGTCTCTTCCACCAACAGACTTGCTTTCTCAATCAAGTCTTTTAGTCAAACAAAGATGAGCTCGCGTTTGCTTTAGTCAAGTAATTTCTCAACACTGGGGCTGGACCAACACCAGAGATAGTGTAACAACCCTGGGATGAAGGTGCGGGCCTGTGGCGGGGAGCGTATTAGAGAAAGAGAAAGTGTGGTGCTTCCTCAACAACAAGATCCCATCACAAGCAGGACTGACGCCCTCTGCAAGAGAAGCACAATGATAATACCCTACAAAACACAGCCTCTTCTCTCATTTGGGGTATTGTTGGAGTTACTGCTGCCTTCCACTACCCTTCTGTGAAGCCATGAAAGCAGATTCTATCTCCCTACAGCGGGGGAGATGAAACCTCAATTTTCTTAAATGACTCATTCAAGGTCACGGTGAGTTACTAGGCTGGAATTAAGAATTCCTGCTTCTGAGTTCAATTTTTTATTTTTTATTACATTTCACTCCTACTGGATAAATCTTGTATCAAGGGTAGCTTAAAGACCAAGCTCAGAGAGAAGGGTTTATATGGATGAGGGATTGTGGAAAATGAGCTAAAATATTGGTTTTTGATGACACGAGACCTCTGCGGCCTATACATGATATTGGTAAGAAACATTCAAAGGGATTTCAAGTCAATTAGAAAGTGATGGAGCCACTGGCTTCCTAAATTCAAAACTCTCCAAATAGTAAGGTAAAGGAAAACCCAAATTATGAAATAAAAAATCCTTCCCAGGAAGGAGTGAAACAAAGTATCACAAAAGAAGCAAATAAACACACAGAGACGTAACACGATCTATTTTGATACAAACGCTTTGAAAATAATTATCAGAGTATTTTGCTCTCCAGATAAACTCCTCCCACCTTTTTTCAACATTTTCCTCCTCCCAACAATCCTAAGGAACCTGAGAAATATATCTATGCTTCCTCTAAATCAATATTGGGAAAGGAATAAAGAATTGTTTAAAAACCGTATTTCACTGAAGTGTCCCCATCCTGCTTAACAATCAAATCAGCCGAAGACAAAATACGCACAGCCAGCAGACACACCTTCAACCAGCACCCCCTTCTTCAATTGCACACCTGTTCTTGGGCTCACTCCTCTTGTACGGGGCTGCAACATATTCCAAGTATGTCCAAGTTCACAGTCACCATCACCTCGTGACCCTGGAGCTCAGCAGCTTCAGACCCCTCAGGACAGCCCCACTCGTGGGCATTCAGTGCCTCAGAGCCGGGAGCCACCCCACGTACCGACACAGCCTCTCTGACGCAAGTTCATGTCTTCGGGGGAAGGACCTCGCTTCCTTTATGCAGACCCCTGGGGCATTGCCCTGGAAAGGACGGGATACTGGGCGTCCAGCGATTCTGAGACAGCTCCTTACTGAGATCAGCTCTCTGGAGCCAAGGGAAAAGAGACTGAGAAGATGGGAAGTGACACCGGGAGGCCCAGAGCACGGGGATATTCTGAGTTTTGTCATTTTACACATCAAACCTAGTTTGGCAGGAGAGCCCAGGTCACCAACATACGCCTGGGTATCTGGGTCTGCATGCTAGCATTCTCTCCATTATTACTCACGGTCACCCCGAAACCCTATGCTTGAAGGAAGAAGTCACTCGTGTCCACCTCCCTCCTTGAGAAAAAGCTGCCAAAAGCAAGCCCGGTGGCATCACGTAGCTGTTACGTAAATGGACTGTGCTGAGGGGAGAAGCAAGCAGGAATCTATAAACCGCCAAGTGCATGTTCACTGTCCTCCCAACCTGGAGGGACTTGGGCTCACCTTCGTGCCACGGCACAAATGCAGGGATTCGTCAGAGTCCGACCCTAGGGAGGACCCCAGACCAGGGGAGCAGTCTTGAGTCTTAGCCCAAGTGCCTTCTCTCATCCCTCGAGAGCTGCAAATTTAGACGGAGGACAACGTTCCACAAGGAGGGCTAAATTAGGCATCTCTGACTAGTCTTTAAGTGAAACTAATAGAAACGAACGTCCACCTCACTTTGAGTTCTGTTTCTATTAACTTTGTGGTGGAGAGGGTGTTGGCAAAGAGAAGAAAACAGTAAGCTGAGGTTTAGAGTCCTTTCTTCCTTTCTTTCTTTTTCAATGGATCCTGCAGCCACAGGGAAAGAACTCGGGGGTGGAGGGAGGTGGAGAAAACAGCTACTCCCTGGCACTCTCAGAGCGCGATGCGGTGCCAGCCGCTCCAACCGTCTGGAGATAGGGTAATTGTCACTCCTCTCACTGTAACTTCTTGCTTTCAGATGAGTGGCTGGCAGGTTTATCTGCCTCTGAGCAGCTTCAGAGCCACGTCAGCGACACTGACGACGTCAGCAAGAGCAATCGGAAGGCAGGATGATGCCACTGCTAGCAGCAGCGGGAGGGAAAATTTTCGCCTTAAAGAAAATTCTCAGGCTGTCTGTCTGGCTGACTCTCTCTCTCATTGACTTAAATGACTGCTGGTGGTTCAAGAAGTCCAGAGAGTTTATGTAGTTTTACACAACCATTTTAAGGTCTGGGGTATAAGCGCATTTAGTTGACACGATGTGCTTACACTTCCAAACCCCTTGCGTAGGCACTGCCCCTACTCAGGAGAGGACAGGTTTCAAATGTATCAGAGAACACAACCAACGTGAACACCACCTCCCAGCAAGTGTCTAAAGCCCCGGTACCACACCTATGGTGATTACTGCAGTAAGCCTGGCCCATTTCGTGTTACTGATCGTCCCAGCTGCTTTTATTTTTGTCACTATCATAATAAACAAGATACCATAACCACTGACAGCTTGACAAGGATCCTCAACACAATGCTATTCTTTGGTCTATTTTATAAAAGTAGGTTTAAAAGCCTCTGCTGTCCGGAACGGCAGCCCTCTAAAGTTCTCAGTTGCAAAGACAGGTTCTTTTCCATCATCAAATATCAATCACCTTCCGGTCCAGGACAAATGTTAGGGTGAGGAGGTATTACATGACTGACACATGGCCAAATTGCTTTAAAAGATGTTGTCTGGGGAAAAGCAAGAGACCCTAAGGTAAAGGTAGGTGGGGGAGTTCAAACAACAACAGCCTCTCGAACCCAGGCATATTCGAAGGTGAGGGAACCCCACTTGGAGCAGAGCCCTGTGATTCCTGACTCCCCTAAAAGCAGCAAGATAAAGTCAAAATTCTGAGCAAATCAAAATTTATGGTGACTGGGTTTGCAGAAATCATCGTGTCTAATTCATGCATATGGATATGGAGAGAGAGTGTCACAGGTCAGAAAGCAGTAGTTCCTGGGGCAGTAAATTGTGAAGACCACAGCCTCAGGAGTAGCACTCTGCGCCACACCGTGGTGGGCATTTAACTTAACATTATGTAATAACAATCATCAGGAACTTGCTGGGCAAACATGGCCAAGCCACTTGATTTCCTGTGCCTCAATTTCATCACCTATCATCTCCCGAAGACGCCACAGATGAAGATGTTCGCAGGCTTACTGAAGAACACGCCTAGAAAACACTCCAGGTGATTACTAGGAACAATCATAATGCCACACGTGGAGTCACTTGCCCCCATGGTCACTTCCAGCTCTCCCTGGAAGCCATGACGGGGTATGCAGTACTTCTGCCAGAGACGTCCTTAACCTGGGTCCTCAAACCCTGCAGGGGGCCATGGATGGGCTTTAAAAAAAGAGCCCGGCTACTCTAATCTCTGGGGCAGGGCACCCATAACATAAAGAATTTAAGAACCACTGCTCTACCCTAAATCCTGGTTACAGGGGTACCAAAAAACACTTACACTGCCTGATGGAGAGGAAAAGTCAGGGAAGGTGACCACAGAAGCCAAGAGAAACACAAAGGGTGGGGATCTCAAGAAAACCACCAGGCTTTCACCTCAACCCCCTGAGTCATCTATTCCACACTGACCCATTCTGTCAGAAGGGAATTTCTTCAGTCAATAATGCCTAGAAGATCATTAGTAATAAGCAGATGAAACAACCGATCAAGAAGAGCACAAGGCAGGGAGTACCTGAGGTGCTACCCGTCCAGTATCAAGGACACCTGTTGGAAGGAAAGCTTAGGGATTCCACTGGGCTTTGGGAGGGTGGGCAGCTTTACAACAAAAGGGCTGCAAGGAGTGGCAAGTGTGAAGACGTCTTGAGCTCTTGAGTGCAGTGTGAGAGATGAGGAGAGGGGGATCTGGGTCCAGGATGAAGAAATGGATAATTCTGTAATATCAGAAGGTTGAATCAGAAGGGTGATGGGTCCCTCTATATCCCCCGAATGAGACCCAAGTCCCAGCCCTGACAGAGGAACCATGTTTGGAAGAGAAAGTCAAGGGTGCTGGACAAGGGGGAAGGAATGATGTAAAAGAACGACAAGACCCAAGCTGTGATCTTCAGAGACCGGGTCAGAAGGGGGCACTTAAAGGGAAGGAGAGAGGGAGAGAAAGAATTTCATTCTAATTCCTGAGAGCTAGACAGCTCATATAAAATGATCTAACACTTACAGAGCAATTTACAGTTTACAAAACATTATGACATTCACTATCTCATTTAATCCTTATCACCCTTATCACGTTGGTTATATTTTCTCCATTTTACACAAGAGGAAACTGAGGCTAGCAAGGGCGGATTATGCGACTTGCTCAAGGTCACCTGGCTTAAATCGGGGCTGGGACGCACCCCAATGCCCCCAAAACCTCCCGGTTGTCTTCCACCTTGAAAGGCTTTCGTTAACTCCTAATGGGCAAGGTTGATGTGGCTACAACAGATCCCCGCCCCCCAGCCACTTCCCCTAAAATCTGGGGCGGAGCAGCGCCCTCCGGTGCCAGGAAGGGGACCTGAGTGACGCGGAGCCACAGACCGGGGTTTCCCCGTCCTGCGGGGCTCGGGAGAGCAGGCGGCAGAAGCCAGGGCTCTTACGCTCCGGGCAGTCAAGTAACCCTCCAGCAGCAGTTGCCGGCTTGGGGCTTAACGTGCGAGGGGCAGCACTGGGTGAATTCCCTTCCGAGCGATCCCAGGACTGGGACCGAGCGCCAGCGCCTGCTTCTCGCGCTCGGCTCCCCACACTCGCCCCTGCCCCGCTGGTTCTTTCTGGCGGTTCCCCAGTGCACAGGGGCACCTCCGAGGAGGCAGGGAGGCTGTGGTGGAGTGCTGGGGGTGAAAGAGCGGCCCGACACTGGGGCGAGACCTTCCACTTCTGATCCTCCGGGTCAGGGCAACCGCGAGCAAACCCTGGCTGGAAGTTTGGGCATCAAAGGTTTCAGATCAAGTAGCAAGTTGCCTGGAGAGCCGTGGAGGTGGAGGTGGAGGTCTGGGGTGGGGGTGCCGTTAGGGGAAGAAGGGACCGGCAAGAGAAGGTGTCCCTACCCACGCAGCCCCTGGCGGCCCCGCGGGTGGGTGGCTGGTCCGCCTCTGCAGCCGGCGGGTGCGGAGAACGCGCCGGGCACCGGCACCCGGCAGCGGGCACCCGGCGCAGCGCAGCCCCTCCTCGCCCCGCTCCGCGCTCCTCCCCACCTGCCCGCCGCCTCGCCCCCCGCCGCGGAGACTCACAGTCCGCAAGAACTGGATCTCGTCCTCGCCTCCTTCTCCCCCTTCGGCCATGGCTCCCGAGGCGTCGGCGGTGCCCCAGCCTCCGGCGCCTCTGCTTCCCCCGGCAGCGGCTCGGCGTGCGCTGGCTGCTGCTGCTGCGCTCTTTCTCCTCCTCCTCCTCCTCTTCCTCCTCCTCCGGCTCCTGGCTCAGCCTCAGCAGCGCCGAGCTAATCCCCGACCATATAGGGAGCTGGGCTAACACTCCACTGCACTGCAGAGCGCCAACGCCAACCAAGCAGCCCGCCTACCCCTCTCACCTCTCGCCCCAGCCAAGTGCGCGGCGACCGCGGGCCGGGCAGAGAGCGCAGCGCCCAGCGCGCCGAGCAGGCGGGGGCGGCGCCGGGACCCGGGGGGGTGGGGTGCAGTGGGGCCTCCCCCGCACACCACCGCACCGCGCCGCACACCCAGCGGAGGCGCGCGCTCCGCAGCGACGAGAGGGTGCCCCCTACCCTGCTCCGATTCACAAACAAAGGCCAGTTGCTTAGCTCCAGCATGCTGAGACTGGGCATCAGAGACCTCTCGCTGTGCCCACTTTGCCCTCGCGCGCGCGCGCGCGCGCGCGTGTGTGTGTGTGTGAGAGAGAGAGAGAGAGAGAGAGAGAGAGAGAGAGAGAGAACACGCGTGTGTGCGTGCATGTTTGTGTTTTGCACTGGAATGCCTTGCTCCGTCCGACCCCAGTGGCTTGTTCGGACCCACAACCGAGGAAAGCTGAAAGGGGTGTGCCTGTGTTCTAAAGAGCGGCTGGGAGAAACGGTGCAGTGAGGATGGAGGGTGACTGTCCATTCATAACAAAGTTTGCAACTCCCTGGATAGCCCTTTCCTTACCTTTAAAAGAGCCCCTTCCCCTCTTCAGTACATTTTACTAACCCCCTCGATTGTCTTTTACTGCTGGACAGAGTAAGTGCTCCCTGTACCTCAGGAAGCTTCTGGGGCTCCCCATTCTATTCGAAATTCAGAGGCCAGGTGGCATCAAAACACTTCTTCTCTGCCAACTCCTCGTCTAAACTTCAGGGTACAGCCCTGTGGACTCTAAAAGGGAAAGAGGAGCACATACAGTGGGACCCTTTCCAGGTCCTTAGGCTCTGACATCCCACCCAGCCTTGGCTGGTTTTCAGGGTTGGGGACTGTAGGATTGGTCCTTGCTAAAGGTGAGGGTACAGGGTGCCACCTTCTGTTGGCTGGCCAGGAAGCTACAGGGCAAGAAGGACTCAGGGAGGGGGCACTAGGAAGAGATGTAGACCTAGGATGAAGAGTAACCCAGAAGAAGTATGGGTGACAATTCTGAGAGGATGCTAACAGAGGACACTGGAAACCCGAACTGATTTCATAGCTTCTTTGTGGATGAGCTCCCTCTTGGTCCTGCCTTAAAGATCTTTTCTGAGCTCTAGTCCCACATTTTCTACTGGATATCAGAAATGCTAAGAGAAATCATGTTTTTCTTATATTGTACCCAAACTGCTTCCTTCTAGAGCTGCATCTTGGCCCTAGTGCCTCCTCTGAAGCCTGCCTAGAATATGTCAAACCGTCTGCACGCTGTGGCCCTTCACATATTCGAGGGCACCTGTCACGCTCACCTCTGTGACCCACCATCCAGTCTTCCTTTCTTCTGGCTGAAGAGCCTCTTCCCCTCACCATTACCTGTTGCATGATTTTTCAGAGCCTACATCATCTTTAATGGCCTTGTTATTAGCATTCTAGTTTGTCTTCTTCCTCCTAAATTGCAGCGTTCTCCTCCCCCGTTTTGGACAGTCTGCGCATGCCGCCCAATAGTGGATTGGTGTTAAAGCAGCACCAGTGGTTATCTGTTAGGCTTACGGTTAGCTAGAATATCTAGGGTTGTCTTTTTCTTCTCTCCCTACAGGAACCAGAGTCAAGTCTTGCCATTTTGGCCATGTCCAAGTTCTTACGTACCAACTTCAAAAAATATTTCTTCCTATTGTAATTCAATTTATTAGTTTCTGTCTATATGCAGTCCTTTAAGATATTTTTGGATCTACATTGTGCCATCCAAAGTGTTAACTATCACTAAAATATGCTATGGCCTACCTTTGGCATACCACAGGATCCCTTCTCAGGTTAATTTTATACTTTTGTTTATGATTACTTAATAGGTAAAGAAGCTTCCTAAATATATTATTTTGTAGCCCAAATTTCTTCTTGTTTTTCATGAGGAGACTACAAAAGCCTTTTTCACATACTTACTGAAATCAAGATCCATAAGGTGGGATACTATTTGCTTTATCAGTCAAATAACTCCACCACAAAAAGGAGGTGGAAAAGGAGCATATAACATCATCATGCATCTACTTGGATTCCTGGTGATCCTTGCATTTCTTTAGTGTGCTCAAACATGAGCTGTTTAATTACCCAGTCTAGGATTTATTCTGGGTCTCAGCCTATAGCTTCTCACTGTATGGTTTCAGCTTAAAGTACGGGGAACATAGACGTTCACCTCCATGTGAAATCCTATTCCATTCTCTAAGAGTTCTCCAAAATCCATCATTAATGTGCTATAGTCAGGTGATCAAAGTATTTCACCACCTTAGAGTTCAACTCATCCAGGTCTACAGATGTAACATTGACTATGACAGCCAAAGTCCTTGATCTCAGGGATAGCTGAAAGAGTGGGAAGAAAGGAAAGTGGGACAGATAAGACAGGTAGGTAGGTAGGTAGGTACACTTCAGAGACTAGGCTTTGATGTCCGTTTTGTTATTCGTTCTCCCATCAAGTCGAGGACAGAATAAACTAAGATTAAGTTACTTGCCTAAATTTATTCATCTGGTAAGTGGCAGGGCCGGCATCCAGACCTGGATTGTCTAACTCCAAGCCTAATCCTTGTCAGTACTTTCTACACTACACCAACTTGCTCCTAGGACAGCAGGTCAGATTCATACGCCTCTCCCCACCACCCTATCTATGTCCCCCACACATCAGGTTTGCTCCTCCACACCCTGTGTTTTAAATTGAGTCTCTCCCAAACCCAGGTATTCTTTGTAGACAGCCAAGGACTTGGACCTAAGTCTTAGAGGGTACAGCAGCTATTATAGTCTAACTGGGGAAAAACAAAAAACAAAAAACAAGGCTTCCAGGTTTTAAACCCTTTCTCTGATAAAGCCATCGGCCATGAGTAGCCGTCAGCCATCACCTGCAGTGAGGCGCCCACAGAGCAACAGAACACTCTGGGGATGCTCGAGTCGTTCAAAGCCAGCCCTGCCAACCAGCAGCACTGGAATGTTGGGGTGCTGTGCAGTCAATATCAACAGCGGCTGGAAAGCACGTAACAACCACCCTACGCCTATGGAGCCAAACTAGGAATTTTTCATTTTTGTCTTTTCGGCCCTTCTGTACCTCTTACATATATAATTCTTAAAGGCCTGACAAAATCTGAAGCCTGATTATTGAAATAAAATTCTCATATTTATTTTCCCCCCTGACAGATTTTCAAATGAAGTATGTGATTCTGAGGATTTTCTCACCTGACAGGGCTTCTAATGTGTCCTTTACCAGCAAGATTGATAGAGCTTTAAAATACTAATGTGGTCATAGTCGCATAATTCAGTATATCGTTTGCTGCGCTTTCTCACGATGGTCCACCGTCCAAGTGGCGTTAATGAGGCCAAGGGCTGTGGATTCAATTCCAGGAAAGCAACTTAGCCTCACTCTGTTTGCTGACCAAAGACCCTGGCCCCTTCATTCTGGCCAAGAACCTCAAATCTTTGCTGGTTTAGCTCTACGGAAAGCAGGCGTGGGCCTGGGGACTCACTGACATCTACCATGCTTGGAGATACACACAAGCTAGGAGTCCACACCTGATCGAGAGAACCTTGGCCATATTGTTGGAGATCTATTAAACTCTACACAACATGGAATCTGTCTTCAATATCCCTATCGGCCTCACCTCCTAATGACGGCAGTCATCTGTTTGCTGAAAATACATTTCTTCAGGTAATCGCACTCATGGCTTTGGTCTGCATTGACTTGGGTTCCACTTAGGGGAACTTTAGAAGGCAATGAGGGACTAACTGTGCCACTGAGGGAGCTGACCTCTGCTAGCTGCCAGATTTTTTGACATGTTACCATAAGTACCATCCACATATTGACTAAAGATTCATTTATTTTTCCATGAGCAAAGAGAAAAACACCATCTTTCTGTGACTTTCCTCCAAGTGTTTCAATTGTAAAGTTCTGTTACTGGTGATAGGGTGAGAAGGTATTGTCACCAGTTAAGCTCATGAACAGAAATAATTCCTAAAACGACACCTGCTTTTGATTTGGTGCTAAGAGGAAGGATGGCATACACACTTACAGAAGTCCTTCTTTTTTTAACGTTAAGAAATGATTATCATTAGTTCCCAAGATCTTTGCAATAAACTACTAAACTGATGTATTTGGGGGGGGGGGGCAAAGAAATGGAAGCTATACCAAAAAAGCCTTGACTTGAATTCCCTTCTTCAATAGGGAGGGTACGGGTGCAGGAAAACAGTTTTCTTTTCCTGATGTTAGCTGTTTTAGCTTTCAGAAAAGCCACGGACATCACAACAGGCCAAGAGCCACAGTTAAGAATACTTCCTGCAGCCCAACACATGAAATGTCCCCCCTCTTTTTTTTTCCTGACACCTGAAGCTCAGAAGATTACATAACAACGTCAAAGTTAATATGCCACGCTGGTGAAAGGCTCCTGAAACAAAACCACTGGAAAAGGGGGCATCCTCCGAGTCTTAGCAGAGGTAGAGGCCAGCTGGGGACACCTGCAGGAGGCTGGGAGGCTGATCCCCTCCCGGGTGCCATGCCTGAGCTGATTCATCTTCCTGCCATCTCCACTTGGAACAGTTTGGGGAAAACAATAGATGACGCCCCCAGCGGTGTGATAGCTTATTTGCATGTACCTCCAGGTCAACCTCTGTTTGACCTCGAACTGGTCTTCTGGCCATTGTATTGCCCCGATCTGAGTCCTGGATAAGACTCTACAAGGTAAGGACTGCATGCCCCTAAGCAAGTGATTTCAACTCTCGGAGCCTATTTCATCTTCTGGAAAATGGGGGGTGAAAATACCTACTTTGCCAGGTTATTTTAAGAATTAAATCAATTAGTGATTAGAAAATGCTTAGCAGAGTGGCTTGTAAAAGTGCTCAGCATAAGTTCCTGAGACAGCGCTTGAAGATCGGTCCCCTTCCTGCTCCTTCGTATTGGTTTCCAATGCCCGCCCTTTGGGTCTGCTGTGTTCCTGCCTCTCTTAAAGTTCCACTCTCATTTGACTTTTCCTGAGGCCTTTCCTGAGCCCCCCACCCCCGCAAAAAAAAGAAACATGCCTCTGATTTCAGGAAACAGTTTCCTGCCCCAACAAACAAAACATTCTAGGCATATCTCACGCATTGCAAGTCAATGGTGAACATGGAGACCGCCTTTTGGTGTTTGTTTCCTAGGGAGTTTTATTCTGAGTTTTATTAGGTCTGCATCTTTAATGAGAAATGTATTCTGTTGCTATGGCATATTGAAATTCATGCCTTCCTCTGGAAGGTGGAATTGTCAGTGCCCACCTGCCTCAGGTTTTCCCTAGTGCATTATGAGATCGGGATCTAGTGGTTTATGAAACTACACTTAATCAGATAAGTCTCACACTAAACTCAATGCCTTTGATTTCTAATTTCTGCAATTTAATTTTTCCTGCAGTTCAGGGGCACAGATTTACTGAAGCCGCTGCCAGCAACAAATGGCTCTGAGCGGCTACCGTTTCAATGGTTCCTGCCGAAATAGGCGGGGATACAGTGGGAAGGAAATGAAGGGAGATTGGTGTCATTTATTTCAGGTGCCAGGGTGAGGCCCCCATTGCAGTAGGTAAAAATGTAGATAAATAATGTTTCTTCTGGTGCTAGAGTATGTTTCTACGACCAGCCCTGGGTTCTGTTTATCTCTCTAGGCTCTTCTGAGCAGATCTCATTTCCAGTATCTCTGAGCTGGTAAAATGTCCTTTCAAATGATTCAAGGAATTTAACAAAGCACAGCGTCTTTCTCATTACACTGCAAGGATGCATAATTTTCTGTTGGCATTCAGAGCTCCAATGTCCTGGAATGTGAGCTCTACTTTTGAAATCCCTATGCATGATGTCACTGCAGCTGACAAATACAACAGGATGCCCCCAGACTCTAACAACAGTGGTGCTGCAGGGTGACCTGTCACTCTGATCTGAGATCCAAATAAAAGTCACACATTTTTAACTCTACCCGCTACGTTCAATCTAGAATTGAAGAGGAAATAAGCATGCACGTCCGGTGAGTCCATGGACCAGGAAAAACTTAGAGAAAATTTTCAGCAGTACCAGGAGGTTTGCCAGTTTTTTACTTGCTGTTTTAAGGATGTTAAAAATCCAACTGCGGACGCCTATCACCATTGTTTTATAAAAGAAAGGCCATTTTAACATAACAGTAGAAAGGATGAGTCTTTTTTTTTTTTTTTTTTTTTTAGAGGGGGAGTACAGAGGAAGAGGGAGAGGGAGAATTTCTGGCAGACGCCCCACTGAGCATGGGGTCCAATGACAAGGGGCTCAATCTCACCACCCTGAGATCATGACCTGAGGTGAAATCAAGAGTTGGACGCTTAATCGACTGAGCCACCCAGGTGCCCCTAAAAAAGGACAAGTCTTAGAATTAAAAATAAACAAATTTTACTTTTTTAATAACTCACGATATAATTACCCGCCCCCTTCCTTCACTGCAAAGGAGTTGAAAACATCATCTGAGATCAGCACTGGTTTGGGAATCACCAATAAAGTGAACTCATTTTAAGATGAGGAACCAGAGGCTCTCTGAGGTGAACTGAATTGACGAAAGCTGGGACTAGAGCCCAGATCTCCTGGCTCCTCGTCCAGTACTTATTTGCTCTGCCTTCTTTGTAATGGAACGCAGGGTAATGGCCCAGACGTACAGCGAGATCCTGGAGTGTCTTCTTAATCATCAGATGCAATGATGCTGTCTTCTATAAAGTTGTGAGGTTAAGTGCTATGGTCTAATTTTTTAAAAAACAGCAATACATGTAGGGACATTCTCTATGACTAGCTCAAGCACTTGTTCCTGAGGGATTATTTACTAGTCTTTAAAACCAAGAACGGCAAACAAACCCAGAAAGTTAAAACTGAGGTCACTCAGAAAGATTCCTCATTAAACATTTATTATACATTTGAACAGTGTGTGGAGGAGCTTTTGGGACTGGTGGAGCCCATAGTTTGTGGTGGTTCTAGAATACCCTTCACAAAAGCAAAAGACTGAGTCACTAAATTACGTGACTCACATACCACACTTCTCATTTTCCATACCCTCCTTCTTCTGCGTGTCTACCTCCACATGCTAGTCTCTGGCCTCAGAGGTTAAGAGGCACATCCTAAGCACTTGGTCCTCCTTCTCCAAGTGGACCTTGGGGTATTTGGCCCTGTTGATGAGTTACTATCTCTTGGAACTACTCCCCATCCTTGGGGCCCATTCTTGGGGAGCACCATGCTGGCTCTCCTCCTACTTCTCTGCCTCCCTTGATGACTTCTCTTCCTCATTCTGACATCAGACATAGACATTCCCCAAGATTTCACCCTTAAACTTTCATCCTCTATAAAGTCAAGTTTTCTCCTCTCCTATGATCACAACCTCAAACCACTACCACTTCTAAGCCCACATCTTTTTATCAGCTCTTCCAAGTTCCAAAGTCACTTTCCCAACTACAGACTGAATATTTCCAACTGTGTGTCACCGTTTCCTCAAACACAACAACAGAAGTCATTGCGTACCTTCTCTACTAACCCCCCTTCTCCATACTGACTGGCTTCTTCTTCCTACCAACGTCTCTCTCTCTTTCTGTTACTGGTACCACCATCCATGGAGGAACAATCCCTGGAAGCAGGGACATGGGCAAGAGAACCAGCAGAAAGCCTGAGTGCCACTCTGTCAAAATAGGAGGACACACTGCTTCTACCTGTTGCGTCACCCCTGCTCTGACCTCCATACCAAGTTTGAGATGTAAGAGACAAGTAACACCTCCAATAAAGAGTCACCTCTAAGTCGTCCAGACTTAAAACATTTAAAAGCAAAGACAGGATTCAGGAGCTAATGAGAGAAAATTTGCCAAGGAAGGCAGCTGTGATTCTTATCCAATAGGCAGCATGTCTACCTGGATCAATAGATTTCAGTCTCTTCAACAGAGAAACCCATGCTTCGAGTCCTGCCATCAACACATATTAACTTTCTGAACTCAGGTGATACAATTAACCTTTCCTTGCCTCCATTTCCTTTTTTGAAAAATGAAAATAAAATGATAAACAGTTAATCGGGCGGCTGGAGAATTGACATAGTCAATACCTGTAAAGCTTTTAGAATAATGACTGGTAATGAACAGATGCCAGTTACTGTCTGGTTTCCCACAAGTTTCCCCAGAACTGTTAGGGTTTCCCCCTGAATCAAGGCTTTGGGAGATGATCCCAGAAAATACTTTATAATGGGGAAGTGAGACAGGGAAGGGAAGGAAGCCAGCAAGGGGTAAGTTATCAAGCCAATTACCACTGTGAGAAAGCAGAACCTAATCTCATTAGGGAACTCTGGGAGTCAGTGCGGAACACCCACCTCAGAGTCACCGCCCCCCCAGAAGGATAAGGAAGCTGGGGTATTTATATGCTATCTCTAGTCAGTCAGTGGTGGAAAGTTGCTGCTAAGCCTGTGACTTCTCTGGTAAGTCCACCTCTTCCAGCTGCCAGAGAAAGCCCTCAGGCAGTTGGAAGTACCCTACAATGATAGAGCCCAAGGAGATGCAAGAGGACATTGTCTATGCTCAATAAATATGCTATTATCATCATCACTGAAGTCCAAAGGCAAGATAGATGAAAGCCGGGCTCTTCTGGCGAAAACTGATGGGAGGGCGAGGGGGTTAGGAGCCCAGGATTTAGCACTGGGAGCCCAATTCTCTCATTCCAGGTGAGGCACCTAAGTCAACGCTACGGAACCTCAGAAATCCACAGAGTAGTTTGTGGATCACAGTTCATGACCCACCACTGGGAATGACTGAAGAAGGTAAAAATCCCCTTCCGTCTTCGAGGAACTACAACTTAGTTTCAGAGACAAACCATTTGCATCATATGGTAAGGTAAAGAGCAAAGGAAGTCAGGACTTACTAAGTGTCCAGTGAGTTGGAGCAGAAGTTGTTTGGAGCGGTGAGATTGCAACTGGCTGGGTCAATCAGAATATGCTCATTGATTGGATTAAAGAGGACTAAACTAAGCCTTATAGGATGTTTAGTTTTCAATTAGAAGAACACACCCATGGTAGAATTTCCAGGAGGTAGCGATACTCTGATTGAACCCAAGAGTTCCCCTGATCTAGAAGCTAGACCAATATTCAAGGCCTAGGGGCTGGGACCATTGCTTAACACAATCCCTCAGTTATCTTGCAGTTGCAAAGTGCTTTTGGTTAGTGGTGATGCCCTTCTCCCAACACCAGCACTCTCAGGCAGATAGAGCTTTCAGTCTCTCTCTCAACCACTTCACTGACCTTCTATTTTAAACATTGTCTCTAATATCATAATAATAGCTATCAACAACTTTGTGAAGTAGGCATTTAGGTTGTCATTTTATAGAGGAGGAGATTGAGATTAAGGGTTAAAGAATCTCCCTAAGGTTTCACCACTAAACTTGGGTTGGCACCCTAATGTTTCTGATGTCAAATCCAGACCAAATCACTATGCTTTGACGCCTGCAGTTCAAGCAAAGAAAAAGATCTCTTAATTACTTTAAATTTGGGATCATCAAATTAGATCTTGCAGATTGATCCAAAGCACTTATATTTATAGGCTGTTTAGTCTCCCTTAGTGTCAACACAGTTATGGGATTCTTTCTAAGGCTACATCTACCCCAGCAGCTGTTGCCAGCTTATGGAAAACAAAAAGGGACAGGACAAAAGGGAAGAGATTGAAATTCATTTGAGTGACAGCTTTCTTACCTTGGTCAACAGATGGTACATTTGTGGCATTCTTGGATCTCTAGGACTGGAAGAATTCCTTGAGATCCAAGTTCAGCCCTATTTCTGCAAAATTGCAAGGCTTGTTCAGTACTTAACATTCCATCTGTTACCTTTTGGCAGTTGTTGTTTTTCTTTAACCAAAGGTACTCATTACTTGAAGCTTCCTTTCACTATATCAGATGTGTTAAAGATTCATTCATTCATTCATTCATTCATTCATTCATTCATAATAAGACAGCTTAGAAAGGTAGAGAGGGTAAAATATTATCCTTCATCTACATATAAGAAAAGGGAGAGGATCAATAACGACCCTTTAATTTGGTCTTTCCTTTTGCAGACAGCCCGCTCCTCCCACTCCAATGTCCCCAGAGCAAAAGGCTCTTCAAGATTCTGGAGTAGATCACAGCAGATGCAGCCTTTGCTCAGGATTCTTTGTAAGTGATTGCTCCCCAATCCCTGAAGCCAGAGGTGTTCTCCATTTTTCAGCAGACAACTCCATGACCAGGTGCTGAAAATTCTTGGGTAAAATCACACCATGATGAAAGGGATCAAATATGAAAAGAAGGTTGTAGAAGACATTTCCCAAATACTTCAGACATCTTTTAGGATATTCTGGGCTCAGCGAGGCACTGGGCTCTCTGGGACCACCTGTGTATGTGGACATGCCATTCCAAAATTAGAACAGCATGAAGCTAGCAGGAGCTTGGGAAGTTTATGTTGAAAATTTAAGGCCAACTCCCAAAGGGACAGCAATTAGTCTTAATTGCCCACTGGTGCCACTGTGTGTTCCTCAAGAAGAATATACACAGTGATCCTTGCCTAAACTTTTGATGATGATGATGATGATGACGATGACGACGACGACAGTAAGAGTAGCGGGAGCAGCAGCGGGCTAACATTTACTGTGCATTTACTGTGTGCTAGACACTATTTCGTTGTTCATATATATTAAATCATTTAGTCTGAGAGTAGCCCTATGAAGTCAGTATTATGATTATTGTCTACTTTTTACAAATCAGTTAGCTGAGGCATAGAATTCAAGTTACTTGCCCAAGGTCACAGAGTTAATAAGTGGTGGGATTTAAATTCAGGCAGTCTATATCAGTTATCTATTACTGTCTAACAAATTACCACCAAACTTAGTGACTTAAAACAGTACTTATTCTCTCACAGCTCTGGGGATCGGGAATCTGAACTTGGCTTCACTGGGTCTTCTGACCTCCGGGCCTCTCACGGGCTGCATTCAAGATGTAAGCAAGTCTGCTTATACTGAGGCTTTATGAGGGAAGGATTTACTTCCAACATCTCTCACACGTTTCATGACAGGATTCAGTTCTTTGTGGATTGTACAACTGAGGCTGCAGCTCCTCTCTGACTGGTGGACAAAGGCTGCTCTCAGTTCCTTGCACGTGGGCTTCTCCACAAGGAAGCTGACAACATGATAGTTTGCCTCATTAGAAAAACTAAACGAGAAGTTTCAGAGAGAGAGAGAAAGAGATCAAAAGTGCTGTCAAGATGGAAGTCACATACATCCAAACAAGAGTTAACACATAAACAGTTAAATGTTACATGGATTGGGCTAGGCCGGTGATGGGCATTAAGGAGGGCACGTAGTGCATGGTGCACTGGGTGTTATACGCAAGTAATGAATCATGGAACTTTACATCAAAAACTAGGAATGTACTGAATGGTGACTAACATAATAAAAAATTATTATTAAAAAAAAAAAAAGATGGAAGTCACAGTCTTTTGTAACATAACAAGTGACATCCCATCACTGCCATATTCTATTCATTAAAAGTGATTCACTAGGTCCATCCCACACTCCAGAGTGGATAATACAGAAGTTGTGAATAGAAGAGGCAGAATCATTGGGGGCCATCCTAAAGGATAACTCCCACACAGTCTGATACAGAGCCCAAGGCCTTGACCAGGAAAGGAGAGGGGTTGCACATTTTCCCTATGGTTAAATTCAGAAGAACCAAATCTCTCTCAACAGAGAATGAAAGAGCGAAGGGCTGAGGAAGTTCTAGCCCGGAGGTCAGCTTTAGCCAAGATCTAGAGTTAATTAGTTTCAAGTCACTTGAGCCTCTAGAGTTATGTTTCCCTCCCTGGAAAACTCTCATAGCTATGTCATTAACTGTAAGTTTGAGGAAAATAGGAGTTATGAATAATGATTATTTTTTTAATTCCTACTTGAGTGATGAGAGCAGCTTACCTCAGGAAGTCACTCTTCCCTTTCCCTCTCTTTTCTTGTTCTTTGTCTTTCCCTCTGGAAAAGGGGTGTCTCTCTGTGGCAATTTCTGCACTTTCATCCTGTGTCTCTCCTCCATTCCCTTCCCACCTGACCAGCTTTCTCTTCCTATCTTCGTATTGCTCTGTACTTTTCTTTATCCCTGATCCTTCTTAGTCTCCAGGTTGTTTTTAAATTTTAATTTTTAAAAAGTTTTTAGGAAGAAACAAGTCCACCAAGCTCACAATAAGGCGGTATGATGGTTAGTTTCTCGCGTCAACTTGGGTAGGTGGTAGTGTCAGTTATTTAATCAAACATGAATCCAGGTATTCTTGGTATAAAGGCATTTTGTGGATGTGATCGAGATGTGCAATCAGTTGACTTTATGTAAAGGAGATTATCCTGGATAATCTGAGCAGGACCGATGCAATCCGTTAAAACAGATTTCCTAGCAGAAGACGACATTTTGCCTGTGGACAGCACAATTAGCTCTTTTCTGAGAGTTTCCAGCTTTCTTGTCCTGACAGTGTGCCCTACAGATCTGGGACTTGCTTGGCCCCCACAACTGCATAAGTCAATTTCTTTCAATAAATTATATAAATACATATGTATATTTATGTATGTATATCTATATAAATATATATGAATGTGTATATGTGTATATGTGTGTATAAATTTCTATCTAAATCTAGGTATGTGAAGAAATACAGAACCTACTGGTTCTGTTTCTTGGGTGGATCCTGAACGACACAGGTGGGAATGTCTGATAGTTCTTTCTGATAGAGTCTTTATAGAAGCTGGGGGAGGGAGGCATAAAATAAGAACTGAATAACTCAAAGAAATGAATTTTCAGAGCTACTATTTTTCTCTAGGTGAGAATTATGGTCCCTCAAGTTATGCCATGCTGGCTACCACATCGGCCTGAATTAGTCCTTGATGATATCCTCTTCGGACTTTTTCAGCCACTCTTCTATGTCCCATCAAAACTTCCTTGTCATGTTTTCCATTCTCTTAGGGAACGGCTTGCTAGCAAATTCTTCTATTATTCTGTTTTATTCACATTTATCTTCCTAGCTCTGAGTCTTGCGCATTTGTGCCACTTAATACAGGTTTATTTAAAGGATGATTGAAGAATTTACATTTAAACAAGAGCATTCAATGTTTTTTGCTTTATTCATTTTTTTAAATTTTATTTTAATTCCAGTATAGTTGACATACAGTGCATTGAATGCCTTAACCCAGAGATAAGACTAATAATCAGGTTCATGCATCACAAAGGGTCAGTGAAAGGGAAATACTTTGGGGCAAGGGCACCTCTTCTTGATTCTTAAATCCTATTACTTGCGTAGCTGCCTACTTGGTCACCCATAGTCGTACTACATTTCTGTGTCTGTGGTCTCAGACCAACACTAAGCCACACACACCGCCTGTGCCCAAACTCTGCATAAAGATCACCCATCTCAAAGTGTGGTCTAGGGACCCCTAGAGGCTCCTAAAACACTTTCAGGGTGTTGGCTAGGTCCTCCTTTTCTAGCTACTTACCTGTGCAAGGCTGTATTTTCTTCTTAGACTTCAATCAAAACAACGTATCACAACAGATTATAAACGAGGAAGCAGATGCGAGAATCATGTTCTCCTTTATTAAGTCATCCATTAAAGAGATTTGAAAAAATGTATCACGATGTCATTTTTCTCACTAATTTTTTGGGAAATGCAGTTATTTTTCATAAAATATGTTACGTGCAATGAGGGTATTCTTGTTATTTCAAAATAACAATAAATTTAATAAAGAACTATTTTTAAAACGTTATGTTTTCATTTCTAATATGATAAATATCATTAGATACAATCTACATTAAGAAAAGCTCTTTGTGTCTTCAATAATTTTTAAGAGTCTAAGGCATCCTAAAACCAAAAAGCTTCAGACGTTGCTGCTAAGTATCATTGATTACGTTTCTGCTGGACCAGGAAACACAATGTGCCTCTAGGGGTGACTGGCTGGCCCTAGGAATTGGAAGCAATTTAGAGTGACATGGAACCTTGAGTCTGTCCCATTTGCTAGTCACCAAATCCACATCAGAGGCCATGTTTCATATTCCTTCGTATCTTCTACAGAGCCCAGCAGAACTGTGAGCACGCAAGAAACACTCTATAAAATTTATGGACCAATTTTTATTAATGTTCAATTCTGCAAAAAGTATTCATTTAGAATAAGAAGCTATCCACCAAACAGCTCAAGAAGCATAATGTCAATCTCAAGAGCTAATACCCAAGCAGTTTGGGAGACCCCCTTCCTCAGGCCAGAGACTAGAGCCTTTTCTTATCAACCCATGGAGTCACCACAACCAAGAGATTCTGCTGTTTTCCTTTGGTTAGAGAAACAGGCAGGTCAGGGTAACAGTTTTACAGCGTGGGATCTCAGATGAACTATCGATTAGTGCCTGGCGATATAGAACCCAAGGTGTATGTCTTGTTCACATTCTCTATTCGAGCACAGTTCTTTTTAAAGATTTTTTTTTTATTTGCCAGAGAGAGAGCGCATGCACAAGCAGGGGGAGCAGCAGGCAGAGGGAGAAGCAGGCTCCCTGCTGAGCAAGGAGCCCGATGCAGGACTCAATCCCATGACCCCAGGATCACAACCCCAGCTGAAGGCAGATGCCCAACTGACTAAGCCACCCACGTGTCCCTCGAGTACAGTTTGCAAGTCCAGACCAGAGTATGGTTACAAGTGCTGAGTCAAAGCTCATCTTACTGGCTGTGAGATCTGGAGTAAATTTCTTACACTCTATCAGCCCCAGTTTCCCTATCTGTATAATGGCAATAATAGTAATATGCCTTGAAATGATTGAGGTGAAAATCAAATGATGTAATGTACAGCAAGGTCTTAGCCTGGGTGCCTGGCACAGCGAAAGACCTGGAAAAAATGTCAAGCACTACTATTATCTATCTAATATTTCTTTGTGTTCGGCAAAGTAGCAGGGCTGGGAAATGGACTTTCTGTTCTTATTTGGTAGTTAATATTTAATATGCTAAGCACTAAAGAGATGTATTATTTCCCATAGTCATTGCTGAGAATGGGAAAGGAAAAAACAGATCTTGTCTCCCTTCTTTTTCATCCTCAGCAAAAGCCCAAAAGGTGGAGGAAAAGGAGGAAGAGGAGGACAACCATTCACTGACTAAAGAAAATGTGCTTCCACTCCGACCTGCTGTGTGTGAGTTTGCAACAATCCCCTTCGGTCCAGCCAGATCCTATTTGTGTTCAGGCAGGAGCTTCTCTTGCTGGAGCAGAAAGGACACGGGTTGCCCGGGCAGTGTGTCTCTTTGCTGTGGGGTCTTCAGGCTGCTGACAGTCTTGGGGCAGAGTTGGTTTTCAGGTCTGGAGCCAGGAAAACATCCCCTTAATGTGCACATATTTGCAGTGTGACACACGGCTTGGAAGCCCATCACATAGATTGGAGCGGCCGCCTGATTTGTTTCCCAGGAAAGATTGTCTTCATGAGATATTATTAGGGATGAATGCTGTGAGCGCTGAGCGCTGACTGAGGACAGCAACCACCTAACTTCAAAGGCTCCCCCTTCTCTGGCCCCCCGCAAGCTGGGCTGTGTCAGCCACAGGCCCAAAAAAGATCTTTCAGCAGGGAGAGGACCGGGACTTGCCCAGTGGCTGCATTTGAGAATCAAAGGGCTAATCTCAGGCAGGGATAGGCTGTTTGTCTGGAGAAGGGCTGGGGACCGCTTTCATGTGCCGCTGAAGGAATAGAGAGCAGCAGGAATTCAGACCTAATGGCTGGCTCTGGTATGTGCTTGAATTAAAACCAAGGTAAACAAGAAAACACCTGCCACTTCGCCAGTGATGTACTTGGCACCACAAGAGGCAAACTAATGCAGGGGGGTGGGACAGGAGGGTGTTGAAACGACCTGGCCCAATCCACTTGTTCTAGAAGATGGTGCCAAAATAGTAGAGAAGTTGAAAGTTGCAATGCCATGTAATGTCTGCAAAGAAGCAATAAAATAAAATAAAATAAAATAAAATAAAATAAAATAAAATAAATGCAGATTATTTCACCAGAAGAGTGAAAGGCCAAGGAAAGGGTATAACGAAACTTTTTGTTTAATAGGCTGTTTCCGTTACTAGCGGACAAAGGAGGAAATGGGTATCTACTTGTCTGCTGGGAATTTGGGTAGCACCATGAGAACTCTGTTGCTGCCATAACAGCGGGGAGGAAAACAGGGAAGCTAAAGGAACACATGCTTTGGTGAATCTTTTTGTTTTGCTTTGTTTTTTAAGTAAGCTCTATGCCCAGTGTGGGGCTTGAACTCACAACCCTGAGATCAGAGTTGCAAGCTGTACTGACTGAGCCAGCCAGGCACCCCACCTCAGTGAATCTTTAAAACATGAGGGCCCCCTTGTGTTAGGAGTAGCCCAGGGCCACCTTTCAATTCCAGGCAGTGAGTTCCCAATACTGTAGTGCATGATTTTCTACATAAACTTGTGACCTAAAGAAATACTTCCGTTATGACCTCGGACAGCAATGAGAGAGCAGGGATGAAAAATAACCAAGGCGAGAAACAAAAACATCAAGTAGCAAATGAAAGTGTCATTCACTGATGAATGAAACAGGATTTTTAGAAACAAGGAAGTATGAACAGGAGAAAGTGGGAGGTTGTGGGCACACTTATTTTAATTTTCTAAGTATATGTTCTTGTTCTAAGTGTAAGTTCTCAACAATTTGGAGCTCACTCCAGATTCTAAATCTCCCTTCCTGAGCGTCAGGCCTCTACATAACTAGGCTAGGTCGCCCTCTGGTGGCACGGAGCTAATCCAGCTTCTCAGAAAGCACACGCATCGCCTGTTAACGTCTTGGATCGGCGTTCAATATTCTGGAATACAGTGCTTTCACACAGAGCAAATACAAACTCGCAACTTTTACAGAATGAAGAAACCATAAACACCTAATTATAGCTCCTGTCTAATTTCTTGTAAAGAGTTCAGAAAGCAATCTGGGATCTTGAAGAACTTCAGGAACATTTACTGCACTACTGTATCAAAAGAGGTGTCTTTAATAGGGATACTGTTACTGAGATTAATCAAATATCTGCTAAATAAGCTTTCCCTGTTGATGGCAAATAAAACATTCTGATTTGTAAAGATACCTTCGCAGCCAAGACAACCTTCATAAACCTACTTGAACTTCAAAAGGAAAAAAGGCCAACAACCATTGAAAATATGTGAGAGATAAAATTTAATAACTGCATTTCAGTAATTGTCCAAGCAACAAGATTAATCAACAAACGTGATTCTAATCTTGATACTGTCATTACCTCGCTGTGTGTTTTTGGATTTCATTAGATCCTCCCGTAGTCTTAAAACAAATTTCCTATTATTTTTCTTAAACTACCTCCAATATTACTTGCAACCCAAATATTAACCAAATTAATATAACCCAATATTAATTCTCTCCAGGAGACTGTAACCAGCACAGACCCGATAATATGTACACACGCATTATAAAGACAATTATAAAAATAGTGAATGCATGAGGAAACTGTCCTCTGATTATGTGGCAGACCCTAGGAAATATGGCAGAAGCAAGCACTGAAGTTAACATGCCATGGGCACAGCTATGAGGACGGAGCCTGACAGTTAATTTTCAAGCTCAGATTTTGGAGGAAGAGGCTGTGATGACTCCAACTTTGGTCAGAGGCTCACACAGGTCTATATAATTGGAGCTGTGAATAGGGTCAATAGGATGGGGTAGGGGCAGATAAACTGAATAGATGTCCATGGCAGGCACAAACTCACATCAGTCTTAAAAAATGGAAAGACCTCTCGCTTTGACCCTTAATAAGTATGTGTTTATGCTGCTGCTATCGTTGTTGATAATTACTGAAGTACATATTTTTCATTTATCTCATTAAATTTAGGTAATATAACCAAAGCTATATTATTCAGTTAATATATCCTAACCCATGCCACAAAAAAGGTTTTATGGCCTATAAAAGATTTCTTACAAGGAATATGGCATAATAAAAAAATTAATCTCTAAGATAAAAATGCATCTGAGACTTAAATGTCTGCTATAAGCCTCTATAATTTGGGGAAAAAAATTTCCCCATAGTAAGATTTGAGACAAGAACAAAGATCATTGATGGAGTACTCTTACTATGTTTTTGCCTAATATTTTTGTGGTCTTAAAATTCATAATTAGCTATTTCCTCTAGCATTGCAAACCAGTAGGATTATTAGTTAATGTGCACTTTATTAATTATGGGAAAAATTCAAAAGATTTTTCAAGATCACAGAAAAAGTCCTTAAAGAGTCATCATGGTTTTTGTTTGATCCATCATCCAACTATCCATCCATTCATTTATTCATCAGACATTTATTGAGCAAATCTGTATATTATGCATGTACCCTCATCAGGGTAGCAAAGGGGGAGGGGGCCCTGGGTGGCTCAGTCAGTTAAGCATCTGCCTTTGGCTCAGGTCGTGATCCCGGGGTCCTGGGATCAAGCCCCACATCAGGCTCCCTGCTCTGCGGGGAGCCTGCTTCTCCCTCTGCCTCTGCCTCTCGCGGTCTCTCATGAATAAATAAATAAAATCTTA
Source organism: Ursus americanus (assembly GCF_024610735.1). NCBI lineage: Eukaryota > Metazoa > Chordata > Mammalia > Carnivora > Ursidae > Ursus > Ursus americanus. Next base: position 18,489,733 of record NC_142162.1, read on the forward strand.
AAAAGAAAATAAAGGTAGCAAAGATGAATAAGATATAATATCCCATATGCAAGTAGCTTGCAATATGGTAGGACCAATCAGACAACTACATGTATAAATACAGAAAGTAGGCTGAAATAGGTGCTTTGGAAGTTCACAGGATTGGAATTTCAGAAAGTAGAGACCTTGAAATTATTCCGTCCAACTTCTCTCATAGTGTATAAATACTCAATAGAATATTTGGTATCCAAGGTCTTTTCTTAACACTTAGCATATATATTGTACTATAGATAGTATTCTCTCTCTCTCTCTCCCTCTCTCTCTCTCTATATATATATGGTATATATATGATATAAAGAGTGTTAAGACCCTGGAGGTGTGTATACACACTATATATATAATATATATATATATATATATATTATATATATTATATATCTTTCCCTAGGTTGTCTGTTTTTCCAAAGAGGGACTGAAAATCTTTCTGCATTCTGGTTTGACCTCTTTGGATTGTATTTATATTGTCATTTTATGTGATGTTCAAACTGGATCTGACCTACTCAGGAGTATAAGGGGCCACTTTATCTCATGATACTTGTTATACTTCTAATGAATTATACAGAAGTATGTGCTTTTGGAGCATCTATGATACACTGAGGACTTGCATTATACTTGAAGTCAGTGGAAGCCCCAGATCTTGCTGCTCTGGCCATCATCCTGGCCGGGGGAAGCATGGTCTGTGGCGGGGGGGCAGGGGGGAAGGGAGGGCTAGTTAAGGAGGTGCTTCTTGCACTTGCTGAACCTTTAGACAGAATCTGGACATGTGGACAGAGGAGAAAGCAAGGCTGTCTCCTATCCTGGGTGTGGGGACCCAGGCTAAGGAAAAAATAAAACAGAGAGTCCCGGATGAGGGCCAGCCAGAACAAAGGGAAATTTAGAAATTTAACATCTAAGAAGCAAATTGAGATAAAAATCAAGATCCATAGTGAAATGGCTTTAATAAGGAACAGATGAAGATAAAAAGTGGGTTTCAGAGGTGGAATCCAGACAGGTAACTCAAAGCAATTTTAGGTCTTCACAGGTGAGCCCGGAGAAGAAAAGGAAGCTGTTAAGAGGACAAAGCCTGTTCTGGCATCTTCACTCAATCAACATTCACTATGCACCATGTCCTGGCCAAGCACTAGCTATAAAAGATGAAGAAGACCTATGTTCAGATCTCAGAGTTCTCACAGCCTCCTTTGGGAGCTGGACATAGGCCATCGCCTCCTATATAATGTGCTTAGTACAGTGATGGAGCACACGCAGGGGCCACAGAAGAGGAGCAAGAGCTCTAGGGGAGGCACTCGTCTCATAGGATGCAGAGGAGTTGAGGGGATGGAAGGAACGGGGAAGGACTTTCTAAGATGGAAGAGAAAAGTCAAGTGAAGAGGATGCGATGATGTGAAAAGGAGCTACTTGTAGCTCTGTGTTATTGGACTGTCAAGTGTAAATCACTCTCAGTCAGATTTGTTCTTTCTTGTACTTGAGACATTATGGTTAGAACCTAAGTAAAGGTCTTTACACTTATCAATTTAATATATTATTGTTTTGCCCTCTTACAGTAGTCTTTGAATGTTTTTCAAGTATCAAAGATTTGTATCCAGTGTTTTCGAGGCTACAAATCATTGCAAAATTTGATGAACATTCTTTCTCTACCTTCTTCCTAGTCCTTGATTGAGAAAAAATTGAAGGTTGAATAGTGTAGCACCAAGTCCAAAGCCCTTCCGTATTCTCTGGAGGTCTCCTGCCAAACTGACATTAATCCAGCAATCAACAGCCCACACATATGGTTGTCTAATTAGCTAACACTCTGCAGTAATGAGAGCTAGTACGGCTATTTATGGCCAGGAATGGCAGGTTAGGACAACTTGGAAAGGATCCAGGTATAAAAGCACACCTACCGAAGGGGAGACCTGGCATCAGAAGGCAGATCCACATGTCAATGCTAGAGGGAATGCAGTCCAACAAGTAGCAGCCAGTATCTGGAGATTATGGTAACCAACAGTGAGCAAGGCACCAACCAGGAATGGCAGAAAATGAAAATTACATAATGTAACGGCCTTATTCCAAAAGGTGACTGGAGCAGAGTGGTAAGGCAGATATTGAGAAATCTAGGGGGACATTTATTAGCAGGAAAACAATCTATGACCTGCTGAAATCCCAGGTGCTAGTCGAGCTCATGAGCAGGGAGGTCAGTTCCCAAGGGAAGATATAGTAAGACCAATGCATGGTCCTGGAGTTACAAAAGGACCACGAATGTAACAAAGATAAGTAGTAGAGCACAGAAAGCCATTAAGAACTGGGTCTAGTTACGAGAACTTAGACACCTGGTGGGGACTTGGTTTCAGAAACAAGCAAGCAGACTAGAAATGCAGCAGATACTGAGCTGGATAGGCCATAAGTAGGCCTCGGACTAGAGCCCCTGATAGCCTCTGAGTCAGGCTGAAACTGCTATCGGGGGATCAGTGGCCCAACACGTAGGAGGAGGAGAGCTCCAGAAGCAGGCATCTGCATGTCAGGAGTAAGAAGCAGCTCATTTTTCGATACCGGGTTCATACTGTAAGACTTGGCCGCATGCCTTGCTCAGTTGGGGATGCCTCTACTAGTCCCCTGAGTCTTCCGTCTTATGACCTTATCACAAAAGGCAATGAGATGGTGCTGGTAGAGCTCACCCTCACTGCGGGAAGCTGACTTCCAGTGACTGGTGCTTCCTTTGTTTTTCTTTAAGTGCTCACAGACCTGTGTTTCATAAACCATCCTGGTCTTGCTGGGGGTCACATAAAACTCCAAACACAGCCCAGCGAAATCCAATAAAGGGAGGGGATGGTTCCATGGCTGGGGAGGAAATATGGACAGTTTCAGGTGATAGATGCATTCATTCTTGAAAAAATGAAGAGTACGTATCAACTGGTGGGATGGGAGTGGAGAGAATGATCTGGTGTGAAGGAACATTTGAAGAACAGTCGGCGATGATGTTAGACTACATTACCCAGTCTGGCTGGGTATAAAAAGATAGACTGGAGAGAGGAGGAGTCAGATATTGAAGCCAAAGAATACAAACTTTGCTGGGGATGTAATGGGCAGTAACTAAAGGTATTTTCCTGGCCACGGTGGAGTTTTAAAAAGAGTGATGTTAATAGTGAGAAAGCATCAAACTCCAAGGAAGGGTACTCTATAAAATAATCTGGCCTGTTTGCTTTAAAGTATTACTGCCATGAAAGATCAAGACTAAGAAACGATTCCAAAGTAAACTAAATAAACATGAAAACTGAATGTAACAGGTGATTTGAGGATTTTTTTTCCTCTAAGGGCATTATTAGGATAATTGGCCAAAATCTGAATAAGGTCCATACACTAGAAAATAATATTGTGTCAATGTAATTTCAGATTTTGATAATTATATCATGATGATATTTGAGAATGTTCTTCTTTTGGGAAAATGTACACTGAAGCATTTAGGAGTAAAAGAATATGTATCTGAACTGTCAAATGGTTCAGAAATATAGATACATACACATGCACATGTATGTGTACATAATGTGTGTATCGTTACACAAACATATAGTGTGCATGCATGTATGTTCCCACCGATCTATTTATAGAGAGGGAACGAAACGGAAAATGTGATTAAATGTTAATATTTGGGGAACCAGGTAAAAGGTATTCTGGAATTCTTTGTACTTTTCTTGCAACTTTTCTGTAGATCTAAAATTATGTCAAAGTAAAAGTTAAAAGAAAAAAGAAAATGCATAATGTAGTGATGGAGTGTAGTGGAGTAACTGCTTAGGAGGCTCTCAAGGGGCTAGTGGAATTGTCCAGGCCAAGAGGTGGGGACAGGAATAGACAGGAAGAGAAAGTGAGAGGCATTCTACAGGGAAAGGTTCCTGTATTTGGCAACTCAACAGATATGATATAGGAGCTCAGACTACTTGGAGTTTTCAAGTCAAAGCGCCAGAGAGAACGGGATCACCTTCACGGCTAGAAACGTCTGCTTAATGATCATGGTAGAAAATTACTTTGAAGATTCCAAAATAAAAACTATAATTTCAGGAAAGAAGCATGACTAGAAAAACACGGACTGAGACTAGAATCATCGTACACATAATAGGTAAGCTGAACGTTTTTTGTTGTTGTTGGAGTATCTAATTAAATTTAATTGTGGCCCAGCTGGTAAACTTTTATTTGTGCAACCAGCCAGAAAAGAATGGCATTAGTCCCCGATGAAGATGAAAGAGTGCGGGAATGCTGAATAGTAAAAAGCAAGCAAAGGTAAAAATCTCACCATTGTGGTGACTTTGCTTTCAGAAGAGTGCCCGCTGGGGGCTGGGGCTGGGGCCTGGGCTGCCCCACCCACACTGGACTCCCAGCCCTGTCGCTGAGCCTGGAGTCCTGCTCAGCTCTGTGTTGTTACCAGGCCACGCATGTGGCTGGAACTTCCTGGTGCCTCTTGTCTATACTTTCATATCCTGAAATTTTAAGCATGCATCCTCCTTGCTTTTCCCAGCAAGTTTCTTCTCTTACCAACGATTATGGTAGAACATATCATTTGTTTACAATTCTTCCTTCCCACTCTTGTTTACCAAGTGGACTACCCCACTCCCTGACTCTGGACTGGGCCACGTGGACACAATGACATGCACAGTTCTAAGCAGAGACATCTCCTGTGTCTGCTTCGCTTCTCGTCCTCCCATCCTCTGCCAGAACCACGTGTCCTAGATAATGGCTGCCCTTCCAGCCTGTTCCATGTGCACGCAAACCCTGGCCCCCAGTCTAGGCAAGCCTAACCAAGCCAAGCCAAACCAAGCAGAGCCACAGTTGGCCCAATAGGCCTATGACAGAGAAATAGAGACTTAGCTTTGTAACCACTGCGTTTTGGGGTTATTACAAGCATAACCACAATAAGAGATGAATAGTTACCAGACCCTTGTCTGTTTGGTTTGTAGTCTTTTACTCACCTGTTGCATCTGACGGTTATGAAGCCTTCTTCAGGACTGAACTCTGGCTTTTTTTGGTCTCTCTGACCTCTGCCTATGAACTACCTTTCCTCCCTGGATCATATGGTTTCTTGGCACCCTACCTATAACTGTGACCCAAATTAGCTATACCCTGGTATTTGCATCCCCCCTGGTGTTTACAGGCCCATAGAACAGGAAACAGACACCAGCTGAGCAGTATTCAGAACACAGAGGTTCTTACTATGTGAAATTCAGTTATTTAGAAAGCTGTCCTCTTTATAACACAACTGAAAAGGAGTGAAATGTGATTGGGAATGGTGAAAATCATGAATATTCCCATAGTTCACACCCAAGAGTAGAAATGTATTACTCAGGGGGCAGTTCCTCACTCAGAAACTACATGCTTTTACATTGCATGCACTTTCAACAAATATGGATATGTGGTTTTCAAGAACACACGTGATTGGAGGTGAAAGGGAGTGCTGATGGCAGGGACACAACATCAGTGAGAAGGAACAGCTGACATGTTGATGGGAAGGGCGGAGACAAAAGCCTATTAAAGAAGGTATAAGAAAAAAACAAAAAGCCCAGTGGCAAGTATCCCTATAGACCATGGGACATCTTAGTAGTATAGTAAATCAAATAATTGCTGGCATTTTCTTTTAAATCTGCATTTAGCTATCTGAATAGAATTGGGTTTTTAAAAATATTTTATTTATTTAAGAGAGAGAGTGTGTGTGTAAGAAGGAGGGAGAGGGAGAGAGAATCTAAAGCAGACTCCACACTGAGTACAGAGCCTGATGTGGGGCTCGATACTACAACCATGAGATCATGACCTGAGCCAAGACCAAGAGTTGGACGCTTAATGGACTGAGCCATCCAGGCCCCTGAATAGAACTGTTTTATGATTTTAAAGAAGTTCAAATACATGAAAAGGTGCTCCACATCACTAGTCATCACAGAAATGCAAATCAAAACCACAAGGTATTACCTTACACCTGTTAGAATGGCTAGTATCAAAAAGATTAGAGATAGCAAGTGTTGACAAGGATATGGGGAAAAGGGAATCCTTGTGCACTGTTGGTGGCAATGTAAATTGGTTCAGCCACTATGAAAGACAGTATGAAGTTTCTCAAAAAATTAAAAATAGAATTACTGTATGATCCAGCAATTCCACTTCTGGGTATTTATATGAACAAAATACAAGCGCTAACTTGAAAAGATGTCTGCACCCCCGTGTTCACTGCGGCATTGTTTACATTAGCCAGCATGGAAGAGCCTAGTGTCCATCAAAGCATGAAGAAAGATGTGGCATATACACAGTGGAATGATCTAGCCATAAAAAAAGGAAATCTTGCCAGTTGCAGCAACATGGCTGGACCTCAAGAGCATTATGCTAAATGCAATATGTCAGAGAAAGACAAATACCATATGATATCACGTGTATGTGAAATTAAAAAGAAAAAAAAAAAAAACCAGGGGCATCTGGCTGGCTCAGTCACGACAGCATGTAACTCTTGATCTTGGGGTTGAGTTTGGGCCCCATGTTGGATGTAGAGATTACTTAAAATCTTTAAGAAAAAAAAAAAGAAAGTGGGGACACCTGTGTGGTTCAGTCTGTTAAGCATCTGACTCTTGATTTTGGCTCAGGTCATGATCTCAGGGTCATGAGATTCTTTCCCTCTACCCTGCTCCCCTGTCCCACTCACACACACACACACACACACTCTCTCTCTCTCTCTCTCAAATAAATAAATAAAATCTGAAAGAAAGAAAAAGAAAGAAAGAAAGAAAGAAAGAAAGAAAGAAAGAAAGAAAGAAAGAAAGAAAAAAGAAAAACACCCTAGTTCATAAATACAGAGAACAGATTGGTGCTTGCCAGTGGTGGGGGCTGGGGGTGGGAGAAATAGATGAAGAGAGTAAAAGGTACAAATGTCCAATTATAAGATAAATAACCACAGGGATACAATGTACAACATGGTGACCATAGTTAATAATACTATATTGCGCATTTGAAAGTTGTGAAGAGAGTAGATCTTAAAAGTTCTCACCACAAGAAAAAAATTATAACAATATGTGGTGATGGATGTTAACTAGACTCACCGTGGTGATCATTTCATAATATGTACAAATTTTGAATCCTTATGTTGTATTCCTGAAACTATCATGTCAAATATACCTCGATTTAAAAAAGCTCTCAATGTGGCACCTGGGTGGCTCAGTTGGCTGAGCGTCTGACTCTTGGTTTCAGTTCAGATCATGATCTCAGGGTAGTGAGATCGAGCCCCGTGACAGGCTCTGCACTCAAATAAATAAATCTTTAAAGAAAAAACAAAAGCTCTCAAGTTAGTGGTGTCTAATTGTCAATGCACAGCCAAGATTATTAGGAATGTTATCAGTAAAACATATCAAAAGTGAAATTCTGTTCAGCTGAATACCTACTAAGTGACAAGAACTCCATGTTTCCTACCAGGGTGTAAAAGGGTGGCGGCAGGAGTGGGCTGCGGCGAACATTTGCAAACACAAAAGCAGTACTCCGTGGTTTCAGGCAGTACAGGAAATTTGAGTTTATTACCGACTTTAATGAGTTTGCGTGTATCATTGTCTCCACTGTCCTATCTCCCCTACACCTCCAACCTGTGCTTTCTTCCAGTCTCAGCCTAGGAACCATCCTCTGAGAGGCTTTCCCTTGCCACCTTCTCCTCCCCAGTCTGGTTTTAGTCCCCGCTCTTGGTGTTGTCACAGCACCCTCGATCCATTCCTGTCATACATGGCCTTAATGACACTATTTTGTCCTATCTGTTTCGACACAGGCACCCTCACTCACTGGCTCAAACTCCATGGAGGCAGGTGCCATGTCTGTCTGGCGCACCACGGGGTCCTTTGTGCCTGGCACACATATTTGTTAAGTGAATAATGCTCCCATCAGGTAGCTATCCATAGCAAGGAATCTGCGTTATGACCACAATAACAAAACGGAAATACTCATCACATGTTCTTCGGACAGGAAGAACACTGAGCTACCTTATTCAGAGTAGGCGAGCAGCTCTTAAAGGTGAGGTCAAGGTTTTAGGCCCAATTCTGGTATGTGCGGCCACAGACTTCATCTTGGATCTCTGAAGGGATCTTTCTCACTCATGTTCCTGGTCACAGAAGAACTATTTATGTATGTGGTGGTACTTCCCATCTAGTGTGCTGGACAGCAGGACAGGCCCGGGGAGGAAAGACGGATGAAGACCATGCGTGCAGCCTGGCAGAAAGGGGCTTATATGCACACAGGAATCACAATGACTCCCATGGGGAGTAGGAAACAAAATTGGGTCAAAAGCCTCCTACAAAGGAAAGCCTGTGAAGAGAGATCCTCCTTCAGACCCCCAATCAAAGGATGTGTTTCTGGGCAAACAAAATGGCTTACAACCATTGCTGATTGCAGGGGAGTGGTTCCGATTTTGTATAAAAGGTCAGAAAATTTGAGAAGATGAGAAGTGTTGGGCCTAACAGTTTGTTAGAATGGAAACTAGAAGCCTACAAGTCTAGGCTCTAGTCTGTTTTTTTGTATTTTTTTTCACTAATTTCTGCATGTACTTAACCCAAATCATAGAATCTGGCCGGGTCACAGTGTCCTCATCTGTAAGCAATGGAGGTGAGCAAGACGGTCTCCGTTGTTCCCTCCAGCTCTCCCTGAGGTTCTCCCCAACACAATGTGCTCATCAGGATGACTAAGAGTGATTGAGACCAAAAAAAAGTACATGTTTAGAGAAGTACTTAATGACATGAGAAAGAGTCCATGACATACTTTTAAGTGAGAAACATTTATTTATAAAATGGTAAGGAGTGTGTTCCCAATGAATATAACAAACATACACGTTTGTGGGTTTGTGTGTGTGTGTGTCTGTGTGGGTATGTATTTAGGAAAATTTCACACATATAGAAAATGATCAGACTAAGTCAAAGCAGGTTATTAGCGCTGGTGGCGCTGGAGTTACTGCTATTTTATTCTCGGTGTGTTTTTATATTTTACAATTTTTCAGTAAAGTACAAGTTTTTTATTATTAACTGGAAAAATTTTTTTGTGAATATTTTCTTCTGATCATTACGTTAATATATGTACCTTCTAATAGGGCTAATATTCTGTACCTGTGTCATTGGAATGAAAATTATAATGGACCATTCATGACCATATGGGAGCTTTGCAGCTGTAGAGTGAGCTGTACTCTGGGCAAATAAAATGCGATTCATTTCCTATTCTATTCCAGATTCCTGGAGTTCACCCACCAGTGAGAACCCAAGCCAGCCCCACCCAGCCTGGCACGCAGGAACCACAGAGACTCCAGGGTCTCTTCCCTCCTGAGCTGAGCTCTGCAGTACTCACTTGCACACAGCTCCCACCTCTTTCCTGCCCATTGCTTGAGCCTTGACATTTTCTTTTAATTGAAACTCAATTAGCCAATATATTAGCTTCAGAGGTAGAGTTCAGTTATTCATCAGTTGCATATAACACCCAGTGCTCATCACATCACATGCCCTCCTTAACGCCCATCACCCAGTTACCCCATCCTCCTCCCCACACCCACCTCCCCTCCAGCAACCCTCAGCTTGTTTCCTAGGGTTAAGAGTCTCTCATAATTTGTCTCTCTCTTTGATGACTTCCCATTCTATTTTCCCTCCCTTCCTCTATGATCCTCTGAGCTATTATATTCTATATAGGAGTGAAGCCATATAATTTTCTCTGATTGACTTATTTTGCTCAGCATATACCCTCCAGTTCCATCCATATCAATGTAAACAGTATTCTGATGGCTGAGTAATATTCCATTGTGTGTATATGTATGTATGTATGTATATATATACCTATACACATACACCACATCTTCCTTATCCATTCTTCTGTTCATAGACATCTTGGCTCTTTCCATAGGTTGAGCCTTGGCATTTTCTCCCCAGGTAAATATTTAACGGTGTAACAGTTTGATCCTATCACCAACCAGCACCAGTCAAGCTGGTAAGGAAAAATCAAAACTTGAAGCTAAATTGGGTCAGGCCAATGGAAGTTAAGAGGAGACAGCTTTGTGATGTGAATCTAGACAAGGAGGCAGACAGACTTTGGGCTCAATAAGCTTTAAAAGTTAGGTGGAAGAAGAGTTCTCACAGGGAGGGATGCCTTTTTCTTTCTTTTTAAAAGACTATGACATTGAAAGGGGGGAAAAAAAACATGGCAAGCTACCTGGGGTCTGATCTCCTCAGTGGAGCTCCTCCCCTGACCTCCCTGAGAACCTAACGCTCCTCCCTCTCTCTACTCAGCACTAGAAGTTTCGACGGGGCCAGTGGTATGACGCTAACAGCTGGAAGGTTTCAGAAGAGGTTAGGGGACCCCCCTGCAAGAATATATCCAAGATAACAAGGGATAGGAAGAAATTAATCACTCACTGCTGGAGCCAGAAAAGATGAGGAAGGAGTAGTGGATATTTATTGTTCTTCCCACAGTAACAATTTTACTGAAGGTAGTTTAACCTCATCTTTGTAATTCTGTCACCCTTGCCAGCATCTGGCCAGGAATAGCCTGGTGCGGATGAGACTCGAGAGAGTCTGCTGAAGGCTTTTGGGAAAACGCAGGAAGAAATGGTCTCACTTCCCTTGGACGTTGTTACGTCTGCATGTCACTCTTGGAGCTGCCTCAGCCATCTCTATGCGTCTGAGGATTAAAACAACACTAATGGTAACAGACTAGAGAGATGGGACAAAACCAAGGCCCTAGCAGTACTGTTGAGCCACTGAAACAAACAAGCCTGAAGCCTCTGCACTTCTAGTTATGGAAGATGGTACATTTCCTATTGTTTCATCCTTAGGAATTAGGAAAGAGAAAGCGGTCCAGAGGAGTGATTCACTGAGGAGGGAGGGGTACATCCATAGGGCGTAGCCGTGTAGAGGGGACGGTAATGCCTGAGCTCATGGACGGGGAAGAGGGTGAGTCGTAGGTAGATTGGGTCCACCCAGCCCTTTGCAACCTGACTAAGCATAATTTGCAAACAGAGCAAAACTGAAGGAAAGAACTTGGGATTTCAGGTGTGTTTACTCAGCTAATGTAGCAGGGTTACAAATCATACAAACTATATTCTCATATGTACAAAGAAGATGTAGTTAATTTTGTATAAGCCTCAACCCTCACTAGGTACCAGAGACGCTTGCTAATTAAAGTTTCTATCTCTCGGGGTTTAAACAATCTCCTTTTAGTTAAGCAATCAGCTTATTCAAAGTTCGGTTTCCCAGCATGGCTGGCACAGATCCTGCATTTTGGATGACTCAGTCTCTCCGAGTAAATTCTTAGCCTTCCATGGTGATTCTCTACACTCTTCTCCTTCCTAAGAGGTGTGTGTGGCAGCTTCCTGGGTTCCTGCAGTGGATGTCCTCCGAAGGCTTGCTGGTTTCTGCTATAGTATGGTTTGTCGATCTGCACCCTTAACTGATAATCACTGTGGGGTGGCCCATCCCATATGGCCCTCTCAAGTCATGTCCTGGTACCCATCCCTGGCATCTGTGGTCTCAGACACTTCAGGAAGACCCTTCGAATAGGAGCTCTTCATCCTGCTGGTGCCCTGGCTCCCCCAGCACTTCCCCTTACTTCAGCAGTGCACACAGGCACCTGTGCAGGCAGGATGGGGGCAGCGGGGAGCCCCAAGCACTGCCCCGTGCTCGCCCAACCAGTCAGCTTGCTCTGTTCCATCACTCTGCTGCCATGTTGGATGGAGAGCCAAGCAGGGTGGCAAGGCTCCCCAAGAATTCAGCAGCCTCCTCTAGGCTTCTCCCTGGGAAGCAGCCCTAAGCCCCAGGATTTTGGATGCCTCAGTGCCTACATGAATGTTCCCACACTCCCACTCCCTCAAGGCTTGGGGCTCCAGAAGAGAAGAAAATGCCTCTAGACTTGACTCCTTTCTTCCTTTCCCAAACCTGAAGAAGGTGTTGACAAGTTCAGGCTTATCATTTCTCTATCTTATCTCACCAGCTTTCCCCACCTAAGACTGTAAGATGGAGACCACCAGCCATTGACCTGTTAAAGAAGGGCACTGTGGAATTTAGATACCGCTTCTGTATCTCCACAAAACTCTGCTTTTAAGATGTTTGAATTTACCAAATTGCTTAAGCAAAACCCCCCAGATTTGAAATTCAAATGGCTAATTTTTACGCAGTATTAATCTTTCCTTGTGTGATATAATGAATCTCAAGGTTGCTTAAAGGCAAGAGGTCACAAAGTATTGGACTTAAAAAAATGATAGTACATCAGTTATATCTATTTGTCTAGATAAAAATTATGTAATTATATAGGTAGTAATATACTATTATATAATATATAATTTACATATATTTAATTAGCCACACTCAATAGTAGGGAATGAATGGGGACACGCAAGGGCCATTGCTAACATAAGAAATGCTGGTTATCTGGGCCTCTCGATCACCTACAAATCCTTCCTGAATGATTTAATGAACTGTTAAAGTTAGTCCTATAGATTTTTATTCATCCCCACTGTGACATTAAAGAATTAAATTGAAAATGCTACAAGATAATTTTTGAATAAATACTATTTAAATGAGGGCGGGGGGGTCTGCAACCTTGTCTAATTAAATCTCAAATTAAGCCTAGAACATAAAGAAGGCCATGTTTGTTGGGGAATTGCAATGGGATAGACCCAATATCAACATCAGCATAGCAACAGCAAACCAGGCACTGAACTTGAGATGCCACTGGTCCAAGACAGTATGGTCATAAGAAAGGAAAAATCACCTACTTTTTCAGTATGGAAGGCAAACCAGCATTTGATGATGAATGTCCATGTGGATTTCTGAGTCTATCTTTTAAACCAGGGTCTCTCCTTTTATTTGTGCAACCCATAATAAGAAATACATTAAATTTCCTGTGATGTATTCTATTTTTTTGTTGTAGTGTATTCTTTCTTTAATATTTTTATTTTATTTTTTAAGATTTATTTATTTTAGAGAGAGAGAGCATGATGTGGGACGGGTAGAGGGAGAGGGAGAGAGAATCTCAAGCAGAATCCACTCTGAGCACAGAGCCTGACATGGGGCCGGATCCGCTGACCCTGAGATCACAACCTGAGCTGAAACCAAGAGTTGGATGCTTAACTGACTGAGCCACCCAGCGCCCCTCTTTCTTTTATTTTTAATTTATTTTTCATTTTTCCTTTTCTTAAAATGCTGGTAGTGACCCATTAAATTGATGTCATGGTCCACGAGTGGACTGTAGCTTGAAAAATGCACACACTACCTTTTGTTTTCAAATTTTTTCAAGATTTATTTATTTTAGAGAGAGAGAGCGTGCAAGCATGCACACGCAAGTGGGGTGGGGGGCAGAAGGAGAGGGAGAGAATCTCAAGGAGACTCCGCACTGAGCACGGAGCCCGAAAGACAGGAAGCTCAATCCCACAGCCCTGACATCATGACCTGAGATGAAATCAAGAGTGGATGCTTAATCGACTGAGCCACCAGACGCCCCTGCACACACTACCTTTAACAGTGTTTCTCAGAATGTGATCCCAAGACCTCCTCTCTCTCCTCAAACACTCTGTCACAACCTCCTGGAGCTCTTACTTTAAAATGCAGACTCTGAGGCCATTATTTCTTTCCTGGACTCTGAAAGCAAAGATAGTTGCCTTTGTCAATGGCTCCCCACCATCGTTCTCCTTCTGGCCGGGGCCTCAGACAAGGGCTGGGTTGATCACAGACAAACCGTGGGCTCTGAGGAGGAAGGCTGGGCCCAAGAAGGCCACCTGAGCTTAGTGTGAAGAAGGCTAGACAGGCACAGCCCCCAGGAGCCTGGGGGAAGCTGCAGGACACACAGGCCGGAGATGAGAAGGTAGAAAGAGCAGAAATGTACTGAGGAAAAGCAGAACGAGGGGCAGGGCTAAGCCCTGCTGGATTTGCAAGTGAAGGACGGAGTCCTACACAAGGTCCACTTAGGGCCCCTGTCCGTGGGTGCTCAGGAGCAGAGACTCTGAGCGGGGCCTGGGATTCCAACTGAAATAAGCTGCTCAAGAGGGATTTATGCAAATACAGTAGTAGAGCCATTGCCGGGCACAAATCATGTCATTCACTCTCCAAGAAGATTAAAATTTGCAGCTGCAGGCGTGGAATAAATGTTTAACGCGCAGCCATCCGCCAAAGTGAGGTTCCGTTACTTCACTGTCATTCCAAGGCACGCCGGCTTCCTTCAGTGACTTCCTTCTATTTCCTGCCATCGTTTCAACAAAATATTTGATTTTCTGCAGGACCCCCAGTAATTGGTTACAGTTGTTAAGGGAAATTTAGATCCACTACCCACTACCAGGCGAGACCCAGGACACACGTCCGCCCAAGGACATAGGAGGGCAAACGCATTAACCAGACAGAAATAGGATTTTGGAATGGGATGACTTTACTGGGAGGTTGTTCTCAGCTAAGAACTGGGGGGGGGGGATGCCCTCATCTTAAAAACCAAATCCAGAAAGCTGCTATATTAATTTTTAATGAAGAAAATGTCAGTCTCAGGAAGATGGGTGCTCATGCTTGGTGAGGGCGCCCTCTCCCCGGGACACTGAACTGTTACCAGACATGCCTGGTCATCAGGGCATGACAGCAGGTGGGACTAACCCGGGAACCGAATGCCCGCAGAGGCTCATGGCCTCATCTCAGCCCCTCCCTGGGGGCACAGCTGTCCCGCAGCTCAGCAGGTCCCCCTCTGGGGGGGGGTGCGGGGCACCTTCTACGCCACACATTCTGGAGACACACTGCTGATGTAAGAATCTCTGAATCTAACTTTTCTTTCTCATTTATATAAAACAAAGTTTCAACCTTTTTCCTTCTATTTGTTTAATTACAGAAAACCCATACAAGTAAAAGACATATAAAATTAAAAATACCCTCGTAGAGATGACTTCTATCCTGGTGAATCTTCCAGACTCTTCTGTCTTCTTCAATTGTTCTGACCTTTTCTGAGCACAGCAGCCCTCGTCCTCTCATCCTCGACCAGGGGTAGGTCCCAGCTCTGGGCGAGGAACTGGGGGGACAGGGCTGAGAGGAAAGCAGAGCACACGGTTCAGCGCCCTCTCGGAGGAGTGTGGATGCGCGGAATCGGACAGCAGCGGTTTGAGCAGCCTGATGCGCGCCGCGGGCCTGCAGTAGTAAACACTCGTCTGCTTAGCCCATGCTCTCGGATAAAGGAAACCTCGTCCGGAGCTGCCCCCTGCTCAGGGAAGCAGAACTGGTCAGTTGAGAGCAAGGTGATAATTACTGCTGATGTTTATGGAACATTTACCGATACCAATCACTGGTTGAATATTTGAGGGCCCACTTTGTTCCAAGCACTTTTCTACACACTGGAGACATAGAGGCAAACAAACAAAATACCTGCTCTTATGAAACTTCCATTCTCATGTGGAGGCAAACAAGCTTTTTTTAAACAAGTAAAATAATAGTATATAAGTGGTGATCCATTCTATGGAGAACAAGAAGGTAGGAAAGGGGGCCAGGCTGGGGGAGAGTCGGATTTTAAATACAATGGCCAGGAAGGCCTCTTGGCTGAAGGTGACATTTGAATAAGCACCACAGGAAAGTCAAGGAGTGAGCCCTGTAGATATCTGGGTGGAGGGAGATTCTGGGCAGAGGAAATAGCAAATGCCAAGGCCCTGAGCAGACGCAATGGCTGGACTGGTGTGTGGAAGGAGGAGGAGGGCTGGAGATGAGGTTGGAGGGTAATGGGCAGAGGGAAGGGCCAGTTTGTGTTGGGCCCTTTTTTACAGGCCACTGTAATGACTTTAGTTTTCACTCTATGATAAAATGGGAAGTCTCTGCGTATGGGAAGTCAAAGAGTGACATACTGTCATTTCCTTTCAACAAGACACCTTTGGCTCAGACCACTGCGGGGCCCTGAACAGATGGGAACCTAATGCCAGACTCTAGGTTAGAGACAACGGCGACTCAGACCCAGGCAGTAGTAATGGAAATTGTGAAAAGCAGTTGGCAAGTTTGGGCTGCATTTAAAAAGCAGAGTTGTCAGCATTTGCTGACAGATTGGAGGTGGGGTTCAATGGGATAAGGCTGATAGAGCAAGCAGAAGGATAAAATCGTCCTTTCCACCAGGAAGACTGTGGGAGAAGCAGGTAATGGAGGAAGACTGGGTGTTCAGTTTGGATATATTCAGTCTGGGGTGCCTACTGGCTATGGAAGTGGAGAGAACAGTCCTATTGGCATGCATGTGACAAGGGCCAGTGTGTGAGATGGAAGGAGCTCACCCAGGGAGAAAGGAGGGAGAGCAGGAAAAAGGACCAAACTCCACCCCCAGGTCACTTCCCTACTTAGAAATCTGGGAGATGAAGGAAAGCCTGCATTTCAAACTGAGCATGAGAACCCATCGAGGCACAGCAAACTCAGGAGTGGGGTGCCAAGGTGAAGGGGGGGGTCAACTGTGCCAGATGCTGCAGCTAGGCCACGGGAGAGGGTTTGGCACTGGGAAAATTGTGGACAGCAGCTTTGGTGGAGAGCACGGGGGATGGAAGCTTGATGGGAATGGTTCCAAAATAAGGGAGAGGTTTGCCTGGGTGGCTCTGTGGTTAAGTGTCTGCTTTCAGCTCAGGGTATGATCCCAAGGTCCTGCTTGGCGGGGAGACTTTTTCTCCTTCTCCCTCTGCCTGCTGCTCCCCTTGCTTGTGCTCGCTCTCTCTTTCTCTGTCAAATAAATGAAATCTTAACAAAAAGAAAAAAAAGAAAGGGAGAAGAGGAACTGAAAACACAATAGAGCATTATTTTTGCAAGTTTTGCTCAAAAGGGAAAGAGATGAGTGGGGTAGTAGCCAGAGATGGATGTGGAGTCAAGAGAAGGCCTTTTTATCCCTTCGTGGTCGGAGTAATTACAGTATGTATGCAGACGGGCATGACGGCACTAGAGAAATGATGACCCAGGAAAGGAAGAGGAACAACCAGGTGCAGTGTCCTCGTGTAGAAGCAAGGGGAGGGCACAGACAGACGTCCGTGGCACCAGGAGGGGAGGCACCGATGCTGGTTACTGAGTTGAGGTGGTGGCAGGCCTGTACAGATATTCTCTCCTGACTGCTTTTGGGTTCACAGCAAGTCCTCAGCTGAGAGTGACAACGGCAAGAAGCGTGGAGGGTGTATAGAAAGGAGCCGAGATGCCCTTCAACAGATGACTGGATTAAGAAGATATGGTCCACACATACAATGGAATATTACCCAGCTATCAAAAAGAACGATTTCTCAACATTTGCAGCAACATGGACGGCACTGGAGGAGATAATGCTAAGTGAAATAAGTCAAGCAGAGAAAGACAATTATCATATGGTTTCACTCATTTATGGAACATAAGAAGTAGGAAGATCGGTAGGGGAAGAAAGGGATAAAGAAAGGGGGGTAATCAGAAGGGGGAATGAAGCGTGAGAGATTATGGACTCTGGGAAACAAACTGAGGGCTTCAGAGGAGAGGGGGGTGGGGGAATGGGATAGACCGGTGATGGGTAGTAAGGAGGGCACGTATTGCATGGTGCACTGGGTGTTATACGCAACTAATGAATCATGGAACTTTACATCAAAAACCAGGGATGTACTGTATGGTGACTAACATAACATAATAAAAAAATATTATTACAAAAAAAAAAAAAAAAGGGAAGCACACCAGGGAGAGAGGAAGCATGGACGGAGGGAAGCCGTGCAACCCTGCTCTACGTGCTTCATTCCTTCATTAATCCTCACACCGGCTCTGTGCAGTAGGACCGGTCTCCTCATTTACAAATAAGGTCACAGTCCGAAAAACAGCTATGGCCAGTAAAGCCAGACCTCCTGAGAGGCAGGCCTCACTAGCTGACACGCAAGCAAGGAGCATGTGGCTGAGAGACTCGCCTCAGATTCCAAAGACCTTCAAGGGTTGATTTTTGTGTACCCTTATGATTCGCCTTAGTCTTCCTAACCCCATATCGGAGGCTTCATTCCATGTAACGAAAAGAGTCTAAATGAACAGTGGTACAATTAAAATCTAACGCAGCGCTGTCTCTGCTGGTCAGATGGAATGGCAGCAGCGAGGAGTTCCAGCTACATCCAACAGGCCAATTCTGGGCCCTCCTGCCTCTGGGATTGAATCCAGTTAGTCTTCCCGCAAGCTAGCACACTTCTGGTACTAGCTCAAGGAATGTTTGATGAACTGGCATCACCGCCCAAAAGCATTGCATGAGAATGACAAATATGGTCGTAGAGACTGGGACTTTTTTTTAAAAAATGAAAGAGGCTATTTTATTTATTTACTTTTAAGATGTTATTTATTTATTTGACAGAGAGAGCAAGAGAGCACAAGCAATGGGGCCGGCAGGCAGAGTGAGAAGGAGAAGCAGACTCCCCACTGAGCAGTGAGTCCGATGCAGGGCTCGATCCAGGACCCCGGAATCATAACCTAAGCCAAGGGCAGACACTTAACTGAGCCACCCAGGCGCCCTGAAAGAGGCTATTTTAATCAAGGTGAAGAGAATGGGGATATTCAGCATTTTAGTCCTTTAAGGTGATCATGTTTGCATGAACTGCTTCTCTGATTCTAATTTGAGGAGAGGTTTCTGTGTACAACTCAATTTACCAATTAATAAAAGTATTTTCTTTTCTGTCCCTATTCATTACTTTTCCTTCATCCCAGAGCTGCAATTTTACCTTGATGGGTCAATACAAGTGGTGACAACTCCTAACTGGATATTCGGTCTAGTTCCAAATACCTTAATCAAAAATACGTGTAACCACACATATCTGCCAAGCGTTAATTAAAATAATTTTTCTACCATCTTCGCCATTTCAAGTAGTAATTATGACTTTGGCATATGTCTTTTTCAGAAAAGGAAACATCTACTTTTCTGTTTTGGGAAGGACACAGAAGGAAAGATAGTACTTTACAGTTTAAAGCAGTCTAACTATAATCTGACACTAAGAATCCCCCATTCAGATTCTAGTTTCAAGACTTCAACCCAAATCAACCTGAATGTGGTTTGAAAAAGGTGTTTTATGGCTCACTTTGGTCTAGATGTACAGAATTATAATTTTTATAAGTAAGGTGCGCCTACTTGACCTGATGTATCTCTGGGGAAGAAGGCTCTTTTGCATGAAACTGACAATCCATGTCCTTGCTCTTCATTACCATCTATTTTCTGGCTTTCAAGCTAAATTGAAGTAAGGAAATCGTATTTCAGAATTTAGCCGACACCATTTAGATCCATCTGTCTTAAAGAACATTAAAAAAAATGTATAGAAACCCCAGTCACTAGAAAGAAAGAAAGAAAGAAAGAAAGAAAGAAAGAAAGAAAGAAAGAAAGAAAACAGCACTCCTATTTGAGTTTGGTTCACATACTGATGGGAAGACATAAGCAAAATAACAGGCAAAAAAAACCAAAAAGAACCTCCACTTTCATTTAGTAGAAGCCATTTTTGTACCAATAGTTTTACTTACGACATTTATCATCAACAGCAATATAGATTTTATACTCACCATTAAAAAATTCAAATATTTTGCCTTTGGGATTTAACTGAAAGAGCTATGGCCACCCTTTTCCACTTATTCATACACCAAATATTTACTGAATGCCTACGGCATGTCAGTCACTATACTAGTAACTGAGAATATGAAATTAGGGAGAATGCATGCCTGGAAGGTATAGAATACACTCAGACATATGCCTTGTTAGGAAAAAATTCTGTAAGTGATGTGGGAAACAAAGGCAGAAGAAAAATTATGAAATTCCCTTACTACCTACAGCCTATTGACAAGTCCTTGAAACACGCAGCGTGACATTCCTCTAGGGACTCAACTGCCTTGATGTTAATACTTTCAAAGGGCAAAAGGCAGTCGTAGCCTGACCCCCTACGCCCCCACCAGGATTCTGTAAGTCTACTTTAATGTATAAAAATTCCTTTGGAAACTTCTTTTATCTCTAACCCCCCAGCATATGACCCACCGATACACATCTGTAGGGTCTCATGACTCAGGTTTTACTGGACAGTCATAAATGACCTTTTCCCAGCAATAGCGAGCCCCCTCAAGGTCCTGGAAACCTTGCTTCCAAAATTCCTTAGAGACTTACGCTATCCCTAACCCCCTCCCAACCTGAGGGTATATATGGGCCGCTCCTCCTGACCCCGGTGCAGCTCTTTCTGCCCACGGGTCCTGTCCCCGTGCTTTAATAAACCACCACTTTGCACCAAAGATGTCTCAAGAATTCTTTCTTGGTCGTCAGCTCTGAACCTACACCAAAACCTCGTCATAAGAAAAAACGTTTACCTGGTGGACCCACCTGAGTACCAGAGTATTGGTAACTTGCGCACTTTTAAATAGGCTGAATTGACTCAGATAGCTATCTATGATAATACTTGAGAGATTTTTTTTTTTTTTTTAGAGAGAGAGAATGGGAGGAGGGGTAGAGAGAAAGGAAGAGAGAGAATCTTAAGCAGGCTCCACACCCAGCACAGAGCCCAACTAGGGGCTCTATCTCACGACCCTGAGATCATGACCTGAGCCAAAATCAAAAGTCAGATGCTTACTGACTGAGCCACCCAGGCATCCTCATTTGTACTTTCTGTAAAATTAATGTTGTAAAAATAAGTATTGAGACTGCCTGGACTCACACTGATGAACAAGAAAATAGTTTACCATTTGGTTAAGTATGGCTTAATAGTTGATCAATAAAGAGACAGATAATGTTAAAATGCTGTATCATGGTGTTTGGGAATTAATTTTCAATCTATCCTTACTACAAATTAGTAAGTTTTTTCTCTTTTGCTCTGGAGTCTTTTTTTCCTCACTCAAATTCTAGTGAGAGCTATTCTTACCCCCATGCTAGTCTGGCCTTAACCGGCTACTTCCTTGTATCAAAGTACTTGTTGCCAACTTCCGAGATTCTGTCTTTTGATTTGCAAATGTCTAGGTCAGATGTTATGTAACAGGGTCCCCATCAATTTATTTCTTAGATTTGCTTTGTTAAGTAAGTTTAGCAAAATGCTTGCCAATATATACTCATTAACTAGGAATAGTTTCTCAATTTGCATATTGCTGATGCTTTCTGTCTGTCTCTATTCTGAATGTTCCTGAAGCCTCTGTGGGAAAAATAACATATGGGTTGCATTTGAATTGGTAAAGAATTCTCCAATTGCACAGAAATTACAGTTGTGACAATTCTTTCACCTCTTAACCTTTACACACCCTCCTGTTTAGGCACTGTCAAAATTTTAGGAGCTCATGTACTAGCAGGGGTTATACATTTATAAGGAAGTATATACAGAATGCGATAAGATTAGAGATGGGGTAATTGATGGCTCTAGCGGTGGGAGGGTCACGGAAAGTTTCACAGAGGAGCTAAACCTTGAGATAAGACTAGATGTTTGCCAGACAAAGACGTATAATAGGACTTTCAGATAGAGAGGGAAGACATGGAGGGGATGAATTTTCATTATGTTAAACTCAGTAATTCTTAAGAAATCATAATCTAGTTTACCCTGCTTCTATTACCAAAGATAAAGGTCAACCCTGGAAAATAATGGAAGACTGCACTTCAACTTTATGCATCTATTTCCTCCCATAAAGACGAGCTTTCCTGAAAAACTATTAAACTCCTTTTCACATCAAAATGTATCTGTCCTGCCATCATCCTTCACCCGGGAAATAGCTTTCCGAGGCAACAGTTCTTTATTTCAAAAAGTCTGAGATAAAACTTTAATAACTGATCATAAGTGATATAGTACTCTCTCTACAAATAATATTTTAACAGATTGATTCTAAATGCAAAAAAGCTTACTGAAAATTAATGAATCTTTATTTGTGGCATTTTAGTCATTTTGGTAGATTGATGGGGATATATTTTAGTATAGTAATGTCTATTATAATATAATGGACAAAATTGTATGAGATATTTTTCCTCCTTTGAGTAATCAGACATTAATGTTATCTCTTGGCCATGGTAATCTTTGTTCCATTTGCCCTTTATAATCAAGATTATATCTTTCCCAATCTAAGATAAACTGATTTCACCGGATGCTGGAATCTTTGGGTCTTAATTTGTTTTAAACCTAGGAAAAGGAAAGGCAATTTTAGAAAAAATGTGTAGAAGCATTTTTACTTATTCAACTGAACAAGATTTCATTAAAAGAGTGTTTTTCTATTGTAATGAGGCTTTAAAAATGGTAATTTACCTAACTTTTAAAATTTCTGTAAAAATCCTTTCATCACTGTTCTGGTCTTCCCCCTAGTAAATGCAAATGTAATGGAGATACATTAATTAAATTTTCTAATAAGATTCTGTAGCTGTTGGCCCTAAACTCTAGGGAAACCATAAGACCCTAATTACAGCTTATCAATTGCAATTAAGTCTTCCAGGAAGACTGTACTTGAGAAAAGGAAAAAGAGTTGCTAACACATTTTAGAAAAGATTGAAGGCTCTTTCTATGACTGTCAAGGGACCACTATTGACCTAGGGGAGAAAATCCTAACCCGCCTTTGGGAAGTCTTTATCATATAGTAGCTCTTACTTTCCTGATATAGACTCAGGATCTGGTTTCTTGGTGCAGTGACTCTTGTGGAGGTGGGTTGATCTTAAGCACAATGGCTATGACTGCCTTTGTTGACTTTGGGTCTATACTGTTGAAGCTCTTGCAGTGCATTTCACTTTCCTCCTTTCAGTGACCTGGAGTTAAGCCCTCAGGGTGAGGCAGGGAGGGGCCTGGAGGCTGTTACTGTAAAGCAGAGAAGTAGGACAAAGATGGGATATGGTGTTTACTGAGAAGGGCTAGGATGGAGTACAGGATGTTGAAGGGATGATCCAGCAGAACTTTTTGGAGCCATGCTTGGAGCCTGCAATGAACTTTTTAAAGCAGGAACCTTTCAGGTGTGACAGCTCTTTCTTGCTTAGGAGATCCGCCCAGCACATGTAAAGAGACCTCCATTTAACTTCTTCGGGATTGGGTCCTTTCAGTTGTAGGGTCCATGAACTGGAACACTGTTTTTGTTTTGTATCTAAAGGGATTCTGAGCCCCTCACTCCTGGTTTCTTGCTTCTTTCTCATGTGACAACTGACAGTATTTTGATTATCAATAGCTATGTAACCACAAACTACATCCCAAACTTAGATGCTTCAAACAGTTACAATACATACATTTTTTTCAACAAATCCACAACTTGGGCAGGGCCCAGTGGGAAAGTTATTCTGTTTTCTATAGTGTTAATTGGGGCTGTTCCACTGGGGGCCAGAGGACTGACTTCAAAATTTCTTGCTCACATAGCTGGAAAGTTGGTAGTGGCTGTTGCCCATAAGCTCAGCCAGGCATAGGGGCCAGATGTTTTGATTCCTTTCCATGGGCTGCTTGGACTTCCTCAAAGCATGGTGGTTGAATTTTAGGGAATGAGGCAGAAACTGTGGCCTTTTCTAACCTAGCCTGGGAAGCCACTCAGTGTTACTTTCACTGCATTCTACTTATGGAAGGAGTCACAAGTTCAGCCAAATTCAAGGAAGCAGAGACTTGGACTCCTCACTTGATAAAGGGGTAGCCCCATCCTAGAAAGAGTTATTATTATGGTCATTTTTGGAAAATGTAATTTGCCACTGAGAGGCACCTTGACATCCTGTGTTCCCTGTATCCAAGTTTACCAGCCTTCAGGCTCCTGATTTTTTCATGGAACCTTTTGAATATACTTCAGCCCCCACCAAACCATTCTGTATGTACCAACTGCCTAATAAAAGTGTAATTTCTGAAGTACTCTTTTAAAATTAATTTTAAATTAGCTTATAGACTAGTTTACTTATATATTTTTTTTAAATATTTTTATTTATTTGACAGAGGGAGAGACAGCCAGTAAGAGAGGGAACACAAGCAAGGGGAGTGGGAGAGGAAGAAGCAGGCTCATAGCAGAGAAGCCTGATGTGGGACTCGATCCCGGAACGCCGGGATCACGCCCTGAGCCGAAGGCAGACGCTTAATTACTGAGCCACCCAGGTGCCCCAAGTTTACTTATCTTTATAATTAAGCATTTCGGGAATAATTTCACAGGTCCCTTGAGCACTAAGATTCTCTCTCTGTATCTTTCTCAGCCTTAAGAAGATTATATAGAGAGTATATATTATGTACTATGAGGAATATTATATGCAACAACTGGCTTATACTTTTAAGAATGTTGATGTCATGAAAGACAAAAAAAAGGCAGAACTGTTTCATTTAAAAGAGGCCTATGACAATTAAATGCGGTGTGTGATCCTGGATGGGATACTGGATCTAGGAAAAATGCTATAGAGAACACTGTTGGCACATTGGCAAAATTCAAATACTATAGAAACAATAGGCATTATGCAAATATGTGTTGATTTAAATGAGTTTAATTTGAATATATTTGAATTCCAATACTTAGATTGGCTTGATCGACATTACGGCAATCATAAAAATCAACACTTGTTTTTATCCCAAATAAATAAATCCCCCACCCATCAGCAGTGAGGCATGGTCAGTTTAGGAAAATAAGTGGAAAATGTTTAACCAAACATCCTCCCTAAAATAGTGAGGACCTTTTAGTGATCCCAGCAGCAACCAAGTGCATGGTTTCCCTGCCTTCATCTGACTGTCTTCCCAACCAGGAGAGCCTCCTACCCCTGCCGCAGTATAGAAATGAGCATCCTTGCTGACCCCTTTTGGATTCAGGCCTTTGCCCAAGTCTTGTCGGTTCCATTGCAATCCATTCCTTCATCTGCCCAGGTCTAAAGCTGGACAAGCCTCTCCTTCCTGACTGAAGTCCCCCTTTCACTCTAGAGTCCCCACTATGGGGTGACCCTGAGTCCTACATTCTCCTTGTCCTCTTCCTCTCAGTACCAGCATCAAGTTCAGAGAAGATTTTTTTTTTTTTAAGATTTTATTTATCCATCTGAGAGAGAGAGAGACAGAGAGAGCACAGTCAAGGGGAGAGGCAGAGGCAGAGGGAGAAGCAGACTCCCCGCTGAGCTAGAAGCTAGACATGGGGCTCCATTCCAGGACCTGGGATCATGACCTGAGCCAAAGGCAGACACTTAACCACGTGAGCCACCCAGGCCCCAGAGAAGATTTCAAACAGTACCCCTTCATCTACCCGATAGCAATTCCAATCTCATCTTGTCGTAAATGTTAAAATTTTGAATATGATGGGCATCCTACTTATTTCTTGACAAGCAACCCCTGCCGCTTGCTACCTTTCTGCCTTTCTGTCCTCTACAATGTTCTTTCTCACCTCTGGCTCCCTTCCCGGCTGAACTGAACTGACTCACCTGCTCTCCTGTTCTGCTGCCTCCCGGCCTGGCCTCCTTCCCTCTGCTCCCCCCACCCCACCCCTTTTCTTCTCCCCTCTCCCAGTCCCATCTGTTTGTTAAGAAGCTAAGTTTGGTTTCTCCAACAACCCCGCCCCCGCACCGCCCGGTCCTTTGAGCTGTTTGCCCGTCCATTTCTGATTCTGCTCTGGCCCGTGCCAGAACAGGGGCTGTTAATGGGAAAAGAAATGGAAGGTGAGGAAGAGCAAGGAAAAGAATTAGCAAACTCAGAGTCACGGTTTTGAATGGGAGGAGAGAAAGAGGCTGGACGTCTTTATATGTTAATTTTTTTCACTCCCACCAAAATTGGTGGTTGTAAGACACCATATAAAAGGCAGGAATGAATGTTTTCACTGTAATCAAAACGCAAAGATCATATTTCCTTTCCTTTTTTTTTTTTTTTTTAAGATTTTAATTATTTATTTGACAGAGAGAGACACAGCGAAAGAGGGAACACGAGCATGGAGAGTGGAAGAGGGAGAAGCAGGCTTCCCGCTGAGCAGGGAGCCCCATGAGGGCTCAATCCCAGGACCCTAGGATCGTGACCTGACCCCAAGGCAGACGCTTAACGACTGAGTCACCCAGGCGCCCCGTAAAAGATCATATTTCCTTTTCTTTATCAAGTTAAATCTGTTTCTGAGCTCACGTCTTCAAGAGCAATGAGCTGCTCGGTATCAGTTCACTTCTGTGGCTTTCCCCCCTTGCCATCCGCCCTCCTTATGTTATACCAGGATCTTGAGCTTCTGTCATCCAGAAAAAAGCAGAAGTGTTCACCATTGGTCCTTACCCTACTGACATTCTCCTGGTCCCGGCTGCTGTGAGGCCTGTGGGGCAGCCACGCCTATTGACCCCAGCCGCTCTCTGCTAGATCCCTGCAGCTGCCCGCAAGGGCCTTCACGGCTGCTTCTGGGACCACGTGACTTAGTGCCCGCCTCCACCGGCATTACCTTGGCCTCTGCTATCCCCAGTCTTAGATCTGGAAAACTAGAATCAAAAGGACCGTATTTTCATACCACTCACAGAATTCACAAGTCAGTTGTTGCACACGCCTTCAGAGCTGGATGAATTTAATGAGCAGCCTGAACCTAAGTCCATAGGGACTAATGGGGACAGTGCTGAACTGGGAGTGAATATTCTAAATGTGGATCCAATGCTATCATATTTGATCTTTCAAGAAGAACTGAAGTTCAAGATTTTCACACAAAATCTGTTTTAAAGTTACTGGCAACTAACTAAAAAATTATAAACACCTGTGGGTCAAACCTAACATGTCTATGGCCAATATGAGTCCCCTCACTGGCAGTTTGCAAATTCTAAGCCTCCGAACCAAGTCGTCCTCACTGGAAATGGGCTCCTTGCTACTTCTGCTGAAAGCCGTGCTTGCCATTACTTTCCCACTGTGGCAAATCCAGAGTGATTGTTTCAACAGGCCTGCACTAGATTCGGTCTAAGAGAAAATGTCTATTTGGGGATTGCCTTTTGTGGAAGGGCTGTTCCTCTTTCTTTCAGCTGTTAACTGGGGACTCTTATGTCCTGTAGGTCCTCTGGAGGTATAGGGACCTCAGACCTCAAGAACCCAACCCAGCTGCCGTTCTCTGTATGCTCGAATGGGAAGTAGAGCAGAAGCATGGTGTAAAAATACACGCGTAGTGTTTAAGGAGGAGTGATCAGTCAACACTCACGTCCCCAGGCCAGAACGCAAAATCTACTCCAAAAGCCTCCTATACCCTATCCTGATCTCATCCCCTCTCTTCCAGAATATTAACCACTGTTGGGAACTTTGTGAAAATTATTTCCTTGCTTCTCTTAACAGGCTGATTCCCTACAGATGTACTCCAAACTATACTGTTCAGTTTAATCTACCTTGAACTTTGTGTATCTCGACTTAGCATGCATACATTCTGCCTTCTTTTGGTCAATATTGCATCAAAAACTGGGGATGTACTGTATGGTGACTAATATAACAAAATAAAAATTATTTTTAAAAAAGTAAAATAAAATAGTTTTAGGGGGAAAAAAAGTCTCATTGCTGCACATAAAATATTAAGCCATACCAAAAACTGTCTAACTGAATTTTTCATGTTTTCAATGAATCCACCTAACAGGAAAGGCAGGATTTTCAACACACTCTATTATAGGCTGTATTACAGGGTAGAAACCAGATTTTAGAGTTTTCAAGAATCTAATGTTGTCATTATTTTTATCTTAAATGACCCAAGTTCCTAAAAATAATCCAGGAATTCTTAGCAGGTAGATTCCTCCCAGATATTTAGGATATCTTGAGAAAAGTTTTTTATCATGATGGGTTGGAAGGGATATTTTTTCTTTTTTGGTGATGATGCCATTCATTATATTTCCATCCTGGTATTATAAACTTCGATGACCAACTGTACATTTTCACTGTTACCTTCTAAACAACTCCCTCTTATGGGAAATTTTTATTTTATTCTATTGGTTTTGATTGACAACTTAGTCTTCATGTTATGAAAAGTTATACAAAACGCAATATAAGTGCATCTCTTCTAAATCTCAAAAGATTAAATTTTTAAAATATTTGTATGGAAAGCAAGGAATATAAGGTCTTCGAAACACATATTAAATCAAATTTTTTTAATCTTCTTCCAGGTATAAAATCCACTGGCTGAAAAGTAATTCCCCTTAATCAGAAAACAGAGTTAATTTCTGACACTGCAACAATCTGTCTTGCCATGATGTGATATTTGTAGAGAACTAAAATAGCGTAATGACACAAACCCTTCTGACTTGCGGGATTTCTAAAAGGTTAAAACTGAATTCTGCAGCCATGCAAATTTGCACAGGCATCCCCTATAGCCTCAGGTACTAGAACAAAACAGGAGCTGTTCTCAATAAAACTAAGTTGTTGAGAATAAAAACCAGAACTCAAAACAGTAAATAGGAGCCATCAAATCTTTGTTTTCCTAAACTACCGAAGCTTAGAGCTCCCCAGCGAGTCACTTCAAGTATAAGTGCTAGGTGTTGGGAGGGCCCTAGGAAATCCAACTAGCTATTGTTTTTAGACTGATTTTTAAAAACAGAGGTGTCAAAAAGTCTTTGGCATCTTGATATACACATGATATCATTCTTCCTGTCTGCTAGGATGACATGAATGGAACTATATCAGAAAAGAAAGTATTTTGGTATGTTTTCACGGTGAGTGCTTCACATCCACAGATTATATACTGTATGGAGATAAACCAAGGAAAAAGAACACATGGTCCCTAGTCTTAAAAGTTTGTGTTTCGGGGTCGGGGAGGAAAAAAAGTTTATATCTATGGGACCCACACTTTCAAAGTATCTTATACGCCATAGAACAATCCAAATACGCTTTTCTAATTAGAAACCTGAAGTCCAAGGGCTTAAATAACTTGTCCACAACCTCACGTCTGCGGAGTGGTGGAGCCGGTATTCAAAGTCAGTGTGTCTGATTCCATAGCCAATGTTCTTACTCATGACACCCAAACACACTACCCTTCCCCGATCTTCATCTGTTTGCTGTTATTTATAACTCTAACTATGTCCATGTTTACATCTACTGGAACTACCTATCTACGTAATACAAAATAGTGGAAAATAAATAAAAAATCAGAATGACATGAAAAATGAATAGGAGAATAGGGCTAAGGGAAAGATACACAGGCCGCAGTGTCTAGTACAGTCATGAAAACTTGGGGCTTCAAATGTGGTGTTTTTGCTTCTTAGTGTCAAAGCAAAAAGGAAAACATGGTCATTTCCAAAGTACACATTGTCTGCTTGGGGCAATAAGCTAAGAAGTGTTCATATTGGAAGAGTTCATGGAGAGGGTGAATTTGTGCAGTGTCTTTATGGAAAACAGGCAGTTTGGTGTAGAAAATATGTTCTTCATCGGTGATTCTCAAGCAGAGGCAACTACTGCTCTGGGGCATTTGGCAGCAGCTTTCAAATTGCCTCCCTGATGACCGAAATCCAGCCTCAGGGGGGTCGGGACCCTCTGTTGAGAATTCTGTTATGGTGCGCGGTGCCGCTAATGACAGTGTACGAATCGGGGAATACAGGTGAGAGCCTCTCAGGTGTAAGAAGCAAAGGGAAGATAACACCTGTTCTAGATAAAGGGAGTGGAAGGAGTAATTTATTCATTCATTTCTTCAAGAAACATTCAGCTTAACGCCATGTGAAAAGGTAATATAAGACAGAAAAGTGGAGCATATGTTGTGCTGGAGAATGGATGAGAATGAAGCGCTTCCACTTAATTAAGAGAACTAAGTGCCACACACTGTGTTAAGAGCTTCACATATATTATTTCATTTCATCTCCACCACATTATGCCCATCTCAGAGGTCAGAAGACTAGAGCTCAGAGGGATCAAGTAACTTGCTCAAGGTAACACAACTCTGAAATGCCAGGATGGAATGACACTCAGGTGCTCTCTGCCCCTAGCCAGCTTATTTCCACTCTCCATTTTCGAAGCCACCCCCTTCCTGAACAACTTCAGGGGGCAACATTCCCATTGAATTCCAAGTAAATGGCTCTCCTGGAGCCCAACTGGGGAGGGAAATCAAAATGGCTTTGATTAAAGCACACTCTCTCAAGGGGTTTTTAGCCTAATTGTGGAATAAAGACCAGTGTGTGCACATTTCCTAAAAACAACATAAAACACCAAAAGAGGAGAACAGAGGTTGGAGGGATTCATTCTGCTGGGATTGGAGGCCTGCTATCTGGGAAGGTATAGAAGCAGCAGCATTTGAATTGAGCTGAGAAGGATGGATACGATTACGACAGATATTATTGTGTGGGAGAGATAACTTCTTGGAGAGACAGGGATATGTTCTGTAAGGCCTTTCCAGGGATTTGAGATTAGCACAATTCTGCCGGAAAAGGTTACACTGACGTCATGGAGGAGTGAAATGAATGCAAGGGACAGCAGTGGGTGGATCTGAAAGCCAAGTACACACCTTCACTGATCTCTCTCCAGTTCTGCATACTGCCTCACCTCAGTCAGAGGATCCCGAACTGCCCAGCAGGGTGACACTGTGTGTCAAGTCCCATCCAGTGCTCCAGTAACTTAAGACCCCAGAAAATGAGGAGGAATTCTGAAGGAGGAGGCAGTGGAATCAGGTTTTGGGACCTAACGCTCCTCTTTCCACCTCCATACCCTCCATCTTTGAAACAGCAGACCTTTCCTTCCCGATGTCTTGGCCGTGCCAGCTCAGGGAACATAAAGGAGTTTGTTCTGTAGCCCCAAGAGTCCAACTTGGCGAGAAGGAGGGCTTGCTTGGCCCCTAGATAAGACGTCTCTGATTCCTCCGGGCCTGCTCTCCGCCCTTGCTACCCCATACCCCAGAGCTCTCAGATGCCTTCAAGAGAAATGCAGAGTTTGGATTTGGGTGCAGCAGCCTGCACACATATCACAAGGAGTCGAAGAAGGAAGAGAAATGAGAGTGATCTCAACTGTCACTAGGCCTAGGGGCTTGGCAACGGGAAGAAACGTGTTCTGTAGAGCTGAACGCCATCTCAGAAGGGATTTGCCCTGTCTCCAGAAATGTGTTCCACAGATCTCACTGCTGTGTAGGAAGAGATTCAAACTGCCCTCAAGTTCTTTTTTTTTTTTTCTTTTTAAAGATTTTATTTATTTATTTGACAGAGACAGACAGCCAGCGAGAGGCGAACACATGCAGGGGGAGTGGGAGAGGAAGAAGCAGGCTCCCAGTGGAGGAGCCTGATGTGGGGCTCGATCCCTTAACGCCGGGATCACGCCCTGAGCCAAAGGCAGACGCCCAACGACTGAGCCACCCAGGCGCCCCTGCCCTGAAGTTCTGAACTCTGCTCCCACGCTGCCTACCGGGGTGACGGGGAGTTGTTGCCGCCCCCACCCCCACCCACTATGACATGCTGCCCCACCCTGCTGGAGAGGACGGATCTGGTGATATGTGGAGAACTCAATCAGCAAGGAGATACCTTTTCTGAAAGCTCACAATCGGTTGGAAACCTCAGTTGGGAAGAGACGGTGAGTTCAGAGGGCATCATCAAACGCTGGGATGCCTCGTGTGTAAAGAGAGTAGGACAAATGCAGGGGAGTGATGAAACGGGAGGGAGGTGCGAGAAGGAATGAAAAAGAGAATTAAAGCCAAAAAGCTTCAGAGGAAAGAGAAAAGAAGAGAAGGTGGCACATGAGAGGAGGGGGTTGGAACTCTGCTTTTCTTGGACTGGTTTCCGTCCTGAACTTTAGTTTTGGGGCAGTGGTTAGGAGACACCATCCCTGGGAGCCCAACATTTGTTTCTTCCTGCTGGTCGCTGTGTCCTGCTGTCCACCGTGCTGTTTTGGTTGCTATTTCAGAATCGACTCAGCCTGTGACATCTAGAGCTTGTTAGAACTCAGATGGCAATAGACCTAGAAATCAGGGAGCCAGCTCTACTACGGCACCCTCTGGCTCCGCTCTATTATTTTTTCCTAAGTTTCCCTGGAGATCTGGGTTAGAACTAAACTCTCAGTGCATCTGCCAGTAGACCTAAGCTCGAGTGCCCTTAGTGCTTTACCTGTGACCAGACAAGTGCAGGCCAGGAAAGGGAAAGGTAGCCAAATGTGAAAAAGTGTGAAAATGAGATTTCTGTACTCCAGTGGGATTCACTCAGGCCATTTCAAGTTAAAACACAATCTGGATTACTGGAATTCAGTAAAACATTGCAGCTGATCCTGGAAAGCAGGAGGGTCTAGGAGGCATGGGTGTCTGCTCGGCTCTGTCTTGCCTGGTCAAACTTTTGCCTGCTCCTTCCTGGGCCAGTGTGGGGCAATGTTACCATGTTGGATATTAGGGGCTATGTTTCCATAATAAATGTGTGTGTTAACATTTTAGGAAACCCACAATGGAAGCGGCTGGACAGGACCCACTGGGTGATGTGTAAGTAATGAGGATGATGAAGTTCAGCAGAGGGGCTACTATGGGAAGGATCTGCCCCATGCAGTAGGGAGGAGAACCTCCATGATGCAGGACATATCTCCTCAGGCCCCGGGGGCCTTCCCGGGGAGAAAAGACTTCAGTTTCAGATCTTTGGACTTCCTCATACTAATAATGGTGGGGTTTTCAGAAATAGCTAATGCCTCAAAAAGCAGGTCAGTCTTATTTGGAAAAAAGATCCTCTCCCACCCCCCGCCTCCCACCCAGCCTGTGGGCCTACTTGACTGGGGTAGAAAATATGCAGCATAAACTCCTCAGGGGGCTGTAACAGAAGGGAACTGAAGAAATCCCCTCACCCTGGCAGATCTTGAAACGCTTTATAGGTGGAGTTTGGATTCCGCATACTCCATAAAAAATTTTTAAAAATAAGTAAGTTGGAACGTAATTGTTCATATGAAAAAAATTTTTTCTTCTGCTTTATACAAGGTTTGTGTTTTAATGGGTTCCATTTATAATATTTAAAATTAAAATGTGATTTGAAGGGCACCTGGGTGGCCCAGTGAGTGGTTAAGAGTCTGCCTTCACCTCAGGTGATGATCCCAGGGTCCTGGGATCGAGCCCCGCATTGGGCTCCCTGCTCAGCAGGGAGTCTGCTTCTCCCTCTCCCACTGCTCCCTTGCTCCTGCTCTCTTGATCGCGCTCTATCTCAAATAAATAAATAAAATCTTTAAAAAATGTTTTAAAATGTGATCTGACTCCAGGAATTTATTCTATGCAAAACACTACAGAAATCAATTTATAATAGAAAATGACAACATAGGGCTGCTTAGACATAGTAGCAGCAGAAGATGGGGGATGATGAGATTACCAGGGGAAATCTTCTCAGGGCTCCTCTGTTTTCCTGTCCTGAGCTCAGTAAGACAGATGATTTTCCTGTAGGCAGGAGATGATGGAAATACCGAAATTAGAAGTCACAAAACAAAACCTTGACTACCTGAACTCAGACCTTGAAAAGGACCTGCAGAGACTGGATGAGGCAAATCAAGTTCTTCTCAGAAAAATTCAAGAGAAGGAAGAAGCTATTCAAAGGTCAGGCTCTGCAGTTGGTGAGGGAAGGGCTTCTTCTTAACTGAATGGCCCTCGGACTAAAGAGAAGGTGGGAGGAAGGTTTCCTTTTTGTTGATAAATCTTGGTGTGTTAAATTCTGAAGCATGAACTCTGATGCCTCCAGAGGCCTTATGTATAGATTTTTGCATTAAAATTTCCACATGAGACTGACATTGTATTGCCACTGCGTCTGGCAGTCAGTCTGGCCCCCCGAGACCTTGGCTTCTTAAGCTGGGGTGCGGGAGGCTTCCTTATGACTAATCTATATCTGAGTGTCCATATTTTTCAGTCTGGAAGGAGAGATTGCGCTGTCACTAGGACGAGCCAAGGAGAGGGAGGAGTTGAACCATATCGCGTCTGAGAAGGAGGAAACCTTGAGGACCCTGGAATCAGAGACAGCAAAGCTGGTGAGAGGGTGTCTAGAAAAGGACCCTGTGGTGCATTTGGCTTGCAGTTTGCTGCTGCTCTCTTTCCCAGGGGATCATCCTCCACGGCCCTTGCTGTGTCTGCAGAAATCAGACGAGAGTGCTCTGAGAACGAAGCACTTGGCATGGGGGCCCCAGGCCTGGGCTCTCTTCCCATTTCCTCTGTGTGGGGCCAGAGTGTCCTTTTCCTCTTGATACACTTACCCCCAGACCATATCGTAGAGACCCACGGAGAGGGAAAGTACAGAAACAGCTGATCTATCCACTTCACTTCTTCCTTTCCACAGGAAAAAAGTAACAAGATTCTAAGCAGGAATGTGGTGGAGCTTCAGAAGAAGGTAAGGTGGGCCATGCTTGATAGAGGCTCATTTCTTAGGAAATCTTGACAGAACCATCTGAACTCTTGAACTCTCTAGTCAGAAAGACCCAAGAATGGGGCGCCTGGGTGGCTCAGTCAGTTAGGCATCTGCCTTCGGCTCAGGTTATGATCCAGGGGATCGAGTCCTGACTCAGGCTCCCAGCGCAGTGGGGAACCTGCTTCTCCCTCTCCTTCTGTCTGCCACTCCCCCTACTTGGGCACGCGCTCTCTCTCTCTCTCTTTCTCAAATAAAATAAAATCTTTAAATGAATTAAATAAATAATTAATAAGTAATAAATAAATAAATAAATAAAATCTTTAAAAACAAAAAATGTTAAAAAAAAAAAAAAGACCCCAGAAGTAGTGACCGGCTACGTAGGTGTGCTCTGTCCCCTCCGCCACCCACTGCATCTCTTAGGACAAACTCTGATGAACACCCCCATTTGTTCCCTGAGATTACAGATCTGCTGAGAGAGCTAAGAGACTGACTATAGGAGAAAAGATTTTTCCCTCCCTCCCCCAATTGTTCTGCCTCCTCCT
The DNA here is from genome assembly GCF_024610735.1 of Ursus americanus. Taxonomy (NCBI): domain Eukaryota; kingdom Metazoa; phylum Chordata; class Mammalia; order Carnivora; family Ursidae; genus Ursus; species Ursus americanus. Next base: position 18,524,364 of record NC_142162.1, read on the forward strand.
CTCTTCCCTGTCTTCCTCCTTGCTCCCTGGGCAGTTGTTTTCATGGCCTATGGGAACAAAAAGGTCTATCCCGCCAGCCTGGAGTCAGGCAGCTCCCACAACACGAAGGAGACACTCTTCTATCAAGCTTCTACCTGGGATCTAAATTCATTAACCACCACCATTCCATAGCCCCGAGACCCCAAAGTTTGCCACTATCCTAGCTTTTAGTGTCTGTGTGCCTCACTCAGTTCATGGTTTTGGGGATTTCAGATTTCAAGGAGACATAAGAACGATGGCTTTAATAAAGAAACCCTAAAGCAGATGTTGGCAGAACTGAAGGTGAGTAGAAGAGCAAACCTAGAGATCTTCTGGGAGATGTGTCTAGGTTTGGGAGGAACTGCTTTCAAGGACTCTCCCGGGCTAGGTATGTCTGTGTGCTTCTCAGAGGAAAGCCAATGTCTTTTATTCCCTCTCCTTTACCTCATGACCTGTGGGGCAGTCATAACATGACTATTCAGGTAACTGCAGAGTAACTTCAATGTCATCAAAGTAGAGGGGATTGCTCAAGACCTCATCACCCATCAGTCACTAGAACACACGTGCTGAAGGCACATCAGGACCTGCCAGGAAGCTTAGGCTCTGAATGACAAACAATACAGATATTCAGGTAGGATGAGAATATGAACTTCCATAATTATACAGAGATGTGTCAATAATCTTATCTCATTGTCCAACCCATGGCTTACAGTCCAAAAAAGTTTTATTTTTAAAATGTAGTTTATCTTTTTCTTCTATTAGAAGGTAAACCCAACGAGGGCGAGAGTCTTTGTCTATGTTGCTCACTCCTCTTTCTAGAACGTTGCCTGGCAATAGTAGGTGCTCAATATTTGTTGAATGAATGAATGAACTGGATGCCCCATAGAGGACAGAAACCCCATTGGGAAACTTTCAGCAGATTTATGTGAGTGCACCCTCTGGAAGATAAGAGGGAGAAAGAGGCCTGTGAGCTTTGGTCAGTTGGGCTAGAGGAAGGAGGGTGGTAAGGCTCAGAGACCAGGCAGTCAGATGACCAAGGCTTAAATGTCAGCTCTGCCATCATGTGATTTTTAAAGAAGCTGAGCACTTAACTTCTTGCCTTTGTCTCCACCTCTATCAGATAGGGCTAACGATAGTGCCCATCCCAGATTGTGAAAATGTGTCCTCAATCTCTCAATACATCATGGCCATTTTTACGGTGTTATTTGCTGGTCTGGAGAGAGGGTGATCATTACCCATTTGTCTTCCACAAAAGAGTGTTATTAACCTTCTGATGTCTTCCAGGTGAGACTACAAAAGTCAACAGAATCCTGTGCAAAGCAAGAGAAGGAACTGCTCAAGGTAGAGGCAGTGTCTCCTCACTGAGGGTCTGTCCAGGATATAAATGGGAGAGCACCCCAAGTCTTAGAAATAGGACAGCCGGAGGCATGGGATGGGGAGGAGCAAGAATACCTGGCAGAGGAATTTCTGATTCACGTGCAGGTGAAGGGCAAGAAAGCTTATATCAGAAGTACTGGTTTTACCATTTCTTAAACACCCTTTTACCTCTAATATTCAAAACACCATTGCTGAATCCCAAACCTGGGATATGAAAACCTGGGCAAACAATTTTTGTTTGGCTCAAAATTATACCGTGCCCATGAATGATGAGATCACTGATTTGTGATATGCTTGTTTTCCCTTAAAATTAGAAGTTGTTAAGTAACCAGCCAAATGTCCAATGCACCAGTTAGGGTCCCCAGGAGCAGCCCAGGCTCGGTTCTGATGAAATTTGTTAATTTTCTCTTCTTTCTAGATAGAAAGCGACTACCAATCTTTGCTTCAGCTCTGTGAGGACCAGGCCCACTACATAAAGGTACACTGCCTGCAGGGCGAGTCAGAGTAGAGGCAGAATTTCTCCAAAGACACGGGTTCCTTGGTTTCTCATTAGGCTAAAATCTGCCGCCTGGGAAAATGCCTTTTATACAACAGCAACAACAACAAAACAGATGTATGTTAAGGATTTACTTTGTGCCAGGCATTGGCACATAATTTTTAAGCTCTCAACATACAGTATTTTTCTACACTAATTTGTCCAGTAAAACTACGGGGATGATATTGTTATAATAAGAGGACACTGGGGTTTAGGGGAGATAGGTAATGTGCCCTGAGAACACAACAGTAAGCATCACAGCTGGGATTTGAATACAAGCAGACTACAAAGCAAGAACTCTTTTTTTCTTTTCATATATATCCATCTTCCCAGTATCTCCCAATTTATATCAGAGCACCTCCCTGCTCGTGTATGCACACTCACGCATGCACTATTTGCACACTCATGCATGCACTATTTGCACACTCATGCATGCACTATTTGGAGTATTGGGACTTAGCTTTAGGAAGATCATCAATGACATCGTGAGGAGATATGGGGAAATTCTTCATCATAACAATTTTTTCTGTTTCCATGGGAAGAAATACCAGGAAATTTTGAGGCAGATGGAAAAGGAAAAAGAGGTGCTGCTTCTTGAAAAAGAAGTGTAAGTTTGGAAAAATGATATCCCTGTTAGATTGCAGTGACGGTCCCCAGGACGTCTTGAAAGGGCGCAGGGCTTCTCAGACCAGTTTTTGTTTTTCTCTGGGGTTTTTGATTTTTGGGGTTTTTTTTGCTTAGTCCTTTCTTTAGGTCATAAAACTATTCTCTTATGCTTTCCCCTACAATTTTTTTTAAATTATCTTACCATTCACACTTAGATTTGCATTCGTCTGGAATTTGTTTTCTTCTATGGTGTGAGGTAGAGATCAAGATCATGATTTTGTATGGGGAAAGCCTATTGACCCAGCACAATTTATTTACGAGAACATGCATTTTCAGTGGTGCCTTGTTTTATAAGTCAGGTGACCATATATGTGTGAGACTTTCTGCAGTTTCAACCCAACATTAGGGTTATGTCAGGGTTATTCTTCATTGATTATCTTTTCCCTTGAGAATGGGCCACATTTTCCTGGTATCTCTGCATGTTGAGCAGTTATGAGTTTCGAATGTTGAACACTATGAATGCTATTAAGAATCTGGGAAATAAATCATCAATGTTGTATGACTTAGAAAAGCACTTTTCATCAGCCCCTCAGATTATGTTATATCATTCTTGGATCTGATCTTTTTCACCCAGATTCAAAGCCCAGAACAACTCTTCCCAAATAGTGAAACCTGGATCAATTCTGGTAGAGACCATCCAAAGCAACATGGTAAGTCTTCCTTGTCCCACACCGGAGTTTTCCCCTATTCCCTCCCTCCCCTGGCTTCTCTCTCCTTGCTCCCCACATCCCCTCCCCTTTTTAATAAACCTAGAGTTAGGACATCATGAAGTTCAGTACCTCGTTCCACACTATGGCAGCTAGGAAGTGGCAGAGTCAGGATTCAAATCCAGACAACCTGGCTCCTGACTCCTGGGTGGCCCTTGGCTACCCTGCGACACTGCCTCTCTGTGACCACATGGACAGGCACAGCTGTGGCTTTTCTCACTTCCCATAGGAGAAGATCATCATTAAGAAACAGAAGAGAATCTTTTGGTACAGGTAAGTGGTAGAATCTTGGTTTTTACCCAATGTAGGCCACACTCACTCTGCAGGAGTGAGTGACTTGGTAGGGGCATAAGGAATAGGATAAAAATGCCCACGAACCAGAAAATACCAGGCAGCCCCAGATTTCTCCCAACTCTTCTTCCCTTCCTTTCCTCAACACCAGAGTTACGCAGAACTCGGTGGCTGGAAAAAGTAGCTGTCTCTTCAATATGACGGCTGCAGGTTGCATTTTACTTTGCATTTCCAGTCTTATGGTTCTTGGTATGACCCCTTTCTATTTTTCAGATCCTGAATGTGATCATCTCTGCTATATCTTTGCTGGGAAGATAGTTCAGGCTCATTAATTTTCTCAGTTCTTTTACTGTAGGCTGTAACATTTTAGAAAACAAAAATCACCTAAACTCTCTATGCCTTTTCTTTCTCAATTTTTGAAACAAGGGGACAAACTCTGAAGTGCTCCATGTGGCACTTTAATGAAAAGCTTCAATTTATGACATTTCAATATAACTAAAGACTGAAGGCCTTAGACCAGATTTCAGTGTGAAATTTTCTTGGGAGCACACAAGAAAACACACACACACACACACACACACACACACACACACACACACAAACACACACACCCCTTTTATTGTTTAACTTGGTCTCTTTTGATGCTTGATGTTTAGAAAGAACCTATCCTAAAGATTTTGCCTGGATGTTCACCTCAGAGATGTCTCAATCTTATTCTAGAACTGCTTGCGGTAGTAGACCAGAAGAGGACCACTGGTCATGAGACTCACTGGTGTGACAGTCCTGAACATTTTCTGGCTACCCCCAAAAGGCCCGCCCCAAATGTAGCAGCTGGAAAATCTCCTTTTGCACCTCCAACTTCTTTCTATATGGACATCTGTTCCGTCAGAGGGCTTACATGTCAGGAGAGCCATACGCAATGCCTAACCACGACACTGATCTTTTTCTGCAATCACCTATCCCCTACCCTCATCCTTTGTGTCTCCATTCCCCATCAGTTTTGCCTGAAGAAAGCAATTCAGTTATTTATGAATGTGAGCTTCACCTCCTACAGCTGCATCCTGGGCTGTCCCTTTCCCCCGGGCTAACCGAGAATGTCTCTTTTCAGACATTTCAGGTGTCTAGTCTTCATGGTCGTGATCTTCATTAGGCTGCTGGGCTATGCGCTTTTCCACCTGCAGTACATAAACCCAGACCTTCTTGTGGATGCCCTCCCCATGGTAATGAGCAGGGACGCCTTGAAGAGGCTGAGGGAGGTCTTATTTCCCTTCTTCACTCTAGAGGTGGAAGAAGTTCTACCACATTAGTCTGAAGTCATGTGGGGGGCTCCACATGGCACCCAGAGGAGAAGGGGAACGTGGCTGTAGCCCCAAATCGGGGATGGGTCATGAAGGAAGTGGGAGCCTTGACTTGGACATCTGACATCTTCATTTCATTCTATTCCCTTGCTTTCCCTTTGCAGTGGCTCTCTATTAAATAAAGAATATGTTTGACCGGTGTTCGCTGTGTTGGTCTGTGAATTTGGTCTGGAATCCTGGGGCCTCATTAGACATTCACAGTTTCCACCTGTTTTGAGAAAAGCTGCACTTAGAGGACTTGCATTCTCTGCTCCACACTGAAGGAACAGTAGAGAGAAAAATCTTGTCCTCACTTGTAACATTCCCCACGTCCTCTGGAGTGGGCACACAGACTAGTCAGCTGAGGATCATGGGGTGGGTATAAGGCTTGCTTTCAGTCAATATTTTAACAACCTATTGTCCTTCCTAAAGGTTTTTATATCTCACTATGTATTAGAGGAGTGGATGTCCCTAAAAGCTAATCTTTTTTTTTTTCATGTGCACAGATGGTTACTCATTGTCAACTGAGAAGAAAATTACCCTAAAATTCAAGTGACATATAAAATGTAGTGTGTGAAATCAGCAAAACACGATTTTGCACCTACCTATCATTCCTATCATTCAAATCCTAATTCAAATGCCATCTCTCCCATAATGTCTCCTCTGATCCCTCCGGACCTGAGACAGCTTCACTTGCCTTCTTCTGAATACTCTTTGCACCTTTGACTTCTCCTTCCTCCTATACATTCGTCAGGCTCTCGCTTTCTGATGACATTTTGTCCTTTCGAGACCATTCTTGACACAGGTTTTAACCACATTTTACTTGCACAGCAATGCCAGAATGGCAGAGATACACTGTATGTTTGCTTTGGCTTGAGACGTGACCCTGCCCCACCTTTTCTTTTGGGGTCTGGGAAGGAGAAGGTGAAAAAGGGGTCTCAGGATGACCCCTAAAAAATGAAAAACTGATCAACAGCGCCCTCTTGTGGCCATACACAAGCTCTTTGCGTTCCAGCGGGCTTCCCCTAAGAGGGCGGGAATGTGATCGGCCAGTTGAAGCAAAAAGATGGATCTGTTGTCACTTTGGGGACAATTCTCTTTATGAGCTTTAATAAGTACAATTAGTATTCATCAATTCAACAAATACTTATTGAGACTCTTCCTTGGACCAGACAGTGTTCTAGGCACTGGGATTATAGCAATGAACAAAACACAAAAATCTCTGCCCAGATTCTAGTGAGTAGAGGCAATTAATCGATCATTAAAATATAGAAATGACAGATGATATTAGGTGCTATAAAAGGTTAGGTGGGGGAGGAGGGAGGGAATGACGAGAAGCAGCAGCTACAATGATCACTTGAGAAGGTAGCAAGATAGCCAAGACCTGAATGAGATGAGGAAGCCATGTGGATGGCAGGGGCTTTGGAGGGTGGGGAGGTGGTGCTGTCGTTGACAGGGAGACAGCAAGTACACAGCCTTGACCTTGGAGTGTGCCTGGTGCATCTGAAGTTCCTCTGCTGATTCCACGCTCATACCTTTGTAACGAACGGTCCCCTCATTCAATTCTTCATTGGAATTCTCCAAGTTCAATGCTGGTTTCTGCCAGCACCTTAGCTGATACTACTCACTGGCAGAAGCATTCTTTAGGCTGGAGGGTTTCAGCACTGGAGTGATTCTAAGACTCTAGATATATGTGAAGAAAATGGCTGCAACTGGCCAAGAAACATATACCCAGAGTATTATTCCTGTGCCATCTCCAGTCACGCAATGCCTCATAAGTTCACGGAACTCCCAGGTTCTCCTCTCGTGCCCAGCCCTTCCCACAGACACATCCTAGGTAGACGTGGGAGCATCCCAACACTCAAGACTGGCTACAAAATGGGAGCTTGGGAAACAAGGACACCGTAGCCCCATGCTTGCAGTCAGCATCCAGTGGGGACTTGGAAACCCGAAGCTCTGTTGAAAAGCCATGTTGCAAAAGCACAAATGGGCTTTTCTACCACCCAGATAGCCTGCCTCCAAGCACGACGTTGGCTCAGAGGGGCCCGGCCTGGATAGCATTCCCAAATCTGAGAAGCAGAAGAGGGGTCACTGCTACTTTACGTGACCAGTGCTGAGCTGGACATCTGACTTACCATGCCCCACCAAATTCATCAGTTTTGAGAGATTTTAACAAAATAATCCCAAGCGCCTAGCACCACAAAAGGTCCACGGAGGGTATTCAACCACGAGGAGCTTCCATTCCCTTACATGGGATACAAGTTTGCCTTTATCCAGTAGTTAAATCTTAGTTCTGTCTTAGAAAGCCACATCTCCCAATGAACATCCCCCAGTCCTTCAAGCTGTCACGTGACATGGCTTCTAGAATTGCATTATCTTATTCACCCTTCCCTGGACACCTACCGACCTGAACAGAATACTACAGATGAGGTCTGGCTGACAAAGTACAGTAGCTCTCTTCTCCTTTATTCAGAGCCCTGATGCTTCCCAAGAGTTCATTAGCCATTTTGGCATCTGTATCAAACAAAGCTATATGCTTGGAGTTAACCAAAGTCCCCTTTTTTTAAGATTTATTTATTTTGAGAGAGTGAGTGAGAGCAAGCACAGGGGTTGAGGGAGCAGGACAGGAAGAGAATCTTAAGCAGACTCTGTGCTGTGCTGAGTGTTGGGAGCTCGACATGGGGCTCAATCCCACAACCCTGAGACCATGACCTGAACCGAACCCAAGAGTCGGTCACTTAGTCGGCTTTGCCACCCAGGTGCCCCTCAGCCGAGATCCTCAACCTTTTTGAACATGAATTATTCTTACTGTACATCTCCTCTACTTCGTGTTTGTGCAGATTAAGAGATTACATGCAGGATTTACCACGTGCTCGGTTCAATTTCATCTTGTTGGTTCATCTTCAGGTTAGTCTACTGCCATCATTCAAAACCCCAGTTCGATAAAGGAATAAATTAGCCTGTTTAGATGCCAGAGACACCTGGTAGAGCAGAAACTGCTGGAGCAGGGAGGCTTGGGGGTGAAGTCTCCTTCGGTCTTATAATAATTGTTGACCCCAGGCAGCTAGTTAACCCTTCCTTGAAGGTGGTTAACCTCTCTCTCCCCCAGGAGCCTGCTACAACAGCTGCAAGTTCCCAGTAAGTATTCTGAAACGGAATTTCTTTGGGTCTGGAGGCTTGAATTCAATTAAATGGATTAGGTACTCTCCTTGTATCTTCTCAGCTATCTTAAAACTTAATTACCTGTTAACTATTTCAGACTATCCTCTTTATCATGCAAAAGATCAATTTCCTTGATAAGGAAGGTTGAGTGAAATAGGACCCTTATCTATGAACTTGACACCCCATGCCCTAAGAAGTGGCATATCTCTTTCATTTCTCCTGTTCCAAACACAGCATTAGAAATGCCTCTTTTAAAAAAAGGCACTTTATAATATCTTTTTGCCAGCCCCAGTGTTGCCTGAAAAAAAGCACTAAATATGGTGTCAAGCCTTGGACCCTGGTCCTGGCTTTTGTGTTACTTCTCTGATTTTAAACAAGCCACACATCCTTTCTGGGCCTGAAGTTGATTTCTGGGTGCTTTCTAACACCATCCATGCTGACGTTCTTTGATTCCGTAACTCCTCCACTCAAGTCCTTGCATGAGCGAGAAACAGCCCTGGAGTAACCTTCCCAAGCCTGTCAGGCTTCATCCCTCCCAGTGGTCTCAGCCCTTTCCTGGCCTCTCCCCTTTCCCAAGCGATCCCTTTGGAAACTGGCAGTGATTCCCTCACTTTTCCTTGTCAGGAGTCTCAGGGGGTGATGCTCCTGTAATTCTTATCATCTTGAGAAGAAACAGTACTTCTTAAGAGTGAGTAAAGAAGTTTGGTTTAAAGGCCTGGTTCAACAAATATTTAATGAGTTCCTAGTATGTGCCAGGCACTGCACATGAATGTACTGGAAGGCAGAGAAGAAAGGGGGAGTAGTTCAAGACATAAGCAATAAACCGTCTCTCAAAGACTCTGGATGTTGCAGCAGATTCCAACATTCAACATCAAGGTTATAGGTAACTCCGAAGCTTATCTGAAGTATAGACGCTGGCTTAACTGGGGCTCAGAGATACCCATAGCACGTGTATTGATCACCTACGGTGTTGCAGACACTGCACTGCATACTTCCATATGGTCTCCATTTCATAGTTTGGTCAACTGGCCAAGATTATCCAGTTAGCATACGGCAGAACCAGGGCGCATGGGCCACCTCTTGACTCCCCAGGACAGTTGCCTTTCATGTTTCAGATGTAATAAAGACCCTTGAAGTCATCTCCAAATCCAATATTAGTCTGCTAGATAGAACTACTGAATCAGTAATTGTAGTCAGTTACTTATTTTCCTCTCTCTTTTATGACTTGCTTAAAGTTACCACAGAGATCCAATATCATTCCAGTCACTGTGTTACATTCTACTTTGGAGCTCAATACTACCTCTAGTTTAATGATTAAAATTAAAAATGCATTGGATAATGCTTTATTAAGGCAGCATGGGCCATCCATACCTTAGTATGAATACAAGGTGAGAGAACTGGATTCTACTGGGGGGTCCTGAAAGAAATATTAAGGCCACTGTCGCCGGCAGGTGGGTGAGGGCGTTGAATTGAGGGAGTCATAGGATGGTGACTCCCCCAAGAGCAGCTTTGCCTGGAGTGGCTCGTAAGGAGCCCATAAAAAAGCTCTGGTCCTCCCACACAGCCATGTCACTCTCATGTTACAGCTGGTAGTATTACAAAATTGGACTTACAGGGAATCCAACCCAACCCAGGGGTGCCATTGTCCCCTGCAGGTTGCTCTTTTGCAAAGCCCAGTTGAAATGTTCATGGTGGGTCTTTTTCCCACATTCCACATAGTGAAATCCTTGCCTTGATGCCATGGTCATCACTCCCTGTGTGTGGGTGCCCGCTTGAAACAGCAGCATCAGTTTGTCCCTGCGGGAGTTCAGTGAGTTTGGATCCTGAAAGGCTCTATCGTCCCCGAGCTCAAGAGCTGCTGGCTCTGTGACAGAGACCATGAATGGGCAGGCGCTGCACCCTCCGCTTGCTTGAGCTGGTGGAAGGCTTCCCTGCCGTTCTCCTTGTGGCTCTCAGGGGGCAAAGCTGCCCCCGTGTGTAGCCAGCAGTCTGTAGGAGCCTGACCCCCTGCTTGGAGTTGGGATTTCTTTTGCTTCTGGGAGCTTTGTTGGCAGGTTGGTGAAGCATGGGTCTAACTGGAAACTTTTTAGATTCTGAATTTTTCAGCCCCACTGAGCTAAGTCACAGAAAAATGAAAAAGCAGTGATTTCTGGCAGTTATGAGGAGAATGACAATTTGGGGGGTGGTGAGATGGGGTGGATCAAATAGAGCAGAGAGGGACAGGGCATGTGGCAGAAGGAGAAAGTCCAAGAGGGTCTGATGGGAAAGGGGATGAATTTCCTGGCTATGGATCCTTCCTTCCTTTTGCTAGAATTTTCCTGCTGCAAATGTAGGTGGTTAGGAGATTCTTTACCTTCCAGGCCAGTTTCACCTGGAACTATATTTGCATTCACCTTTAAACAAAACCACATCAGAACTGCAGTCTGAAAATAAGAGGTAAATCTGAGATTAGGTGCTGAAAGGTCCACCTGCCTCTCCAGGCATGGTGTGAGTATCTCTGGTCTAGGAACCTGATGAGTCAACGTAAGCCTGGAGCCTAACCAGTGACTTCCTGGGAAATGGGAAACTTACCTTCTCTGCAAGGTTTTGTCCTACTGAGAAGATCACCACTGACCAACCTTACAAGAAAAAATTTCAATTCACCAAATTTTAGTGTCCCTCCTACCTGCACTATTGTGCTAGGAAAAATAGGCACAACAGGATTGTGTATTTTATTATCTAATTCCTACATTGAAAGAGTTTAGGGGCGCCCGGCTGGCTCAGCAGCTGCCTTCGGCCCAGGTCATGATCTCAGGGTCCTGGGCTCGAGCCTACTTCTCCCTCTCCTCCCCGCTTGTGCTCTCTCTCGCTACCTCTCTCTCTCTCAAATAAATAAAATCTTAAAAAAAAAAAAGTTTATAATCTATTAGCAAGGAAAAAAGAAAGTACTCAGTAACTGTTATGCAAGGAAAAATTAAACACCAAGAAAAAGATACAGAGTACCAGGGAGGCTCAAAAAGAAAAAATGAAAGAAGGAAGGAAGGAAAGAAAGAAAAAGAAAGAAAGAAAGAAAGCAAGCAAGCGAAAGATAACATGAAGAACGGGAAGGAGCTAATGGAGGAGGTGTCATTTGATTTAAACATTGACAGAGAGATAAGATTTCAATCCCTGAAGATCAAGGAGGAAGAGCTTCCTAACTGAGGGGAGGTGAGAAATAATAATCCAAAAATTCCCCCAGGCTTTTAAATAGACTAATCTAAACTGCCCAGGGAGAGCACAGAGTTACACTAATCCTTTGAATTTTGAAAGAAAATTCTCCCAGGAGAGAAAATCTTAACAGGGGCTTACTTGATTACTAATTGTTCAAGAGACATTATTAATTATTCACTTACATTTGGTATGCAAGAAAGAGTTCAAAATGGATTCAATAAGCTTGTGTCTCCAATGGATTAGATACTGATGGGACTGGAGGGAGAAGAATGTACCAGATAATGGTGAGGGCCCTCTATTGGTTTGCAAACTGGCCCACATACACAGAAGGCAAGGAAAGACAGAAGAAAGAGGCCCCTCCAGGTCAGTAGGTGGCAAGTTTGGTAACCAAGGGAACTTAGCCATGACACTTGTCTTGGGTGCCTGCAAAATGAGTAGATCTCTTCAGCTGCTGGCCAGAATCTTAACAGTTTTATAGAGACCTTAACTAGATTCTGTGAAGGATTCCAGCCAGATGATCTCAACAACACTTGGCTCTCTCAAATCTATATCCTAGAGGCAGCTTCTAGTGCTGGGAAAGCAGATGGAAAGCACATTCCAAGGACAGGGCAGGGGGGAGGAGCCACCAATTGCCCAGTGGACCTCATGGGTCATCCAGTGGTCGATTCCTCTCAATGACCTCTTCTAGCACCCTCCTGGGTGAAACTTCCTAAATTCTTAAAATTTCAAGGCCACTGATTTTCAGAAACATGCAGACCAAAGTGAAACATTAATTAGTAAAGGAAAGGAAAAGAGAAAGAATATTTTGTGGGCCTAAGAAAGAAGAATCTAGGTATTTCCTTTACACCAGAGAGTCTCAACCTACATTAGAATCACGTGGGGATACTTACAGATCTTGGTGCTTGGGCTCCAACCCCAGATTGATTTCATTTGGGGGCACTGATAGTTTTATAAAACCCCTGTTCCCCCAACTCCCCATTGCAGGTGATTCCAATATACAGCCACGGTTGAGAACAGCTGCTCTAAAAGTGTTTAGAGTAACCTCCAGACTCCTTACGCAAAGATGAGAGAGGGGTAGGAAGAGCTTATTTCCAAATTGGGAAAATAAGTGAGAAGATGCAGGGACATTTCTATATAAGAAGAGAGTTCACTTCAACACGAAGGCACCCATTCTGATTTTTCTTTCTTCATATTTATAGCTGTTTTGGCAAATTTCCAAATCTTTGGGTTTACATTTGCTCTCACCTCTCTTGCCTTGATAAGAAGTATCTTTACATGTTGGGTCCTTCGTAGTCCATGGAAAGTGGATAGAGATCAGGATAAAGCAGCAACTTGCCCCTTCCGGATGTAGAAGTAAGGATAATGGCCCCACCAAAATACCCATATCCAAATCTCTGGGACCTGTCCGTATGTACCTCACAGGACACTCTGCAGATGGGATTAAAGATCTTGAGATGGAGAAATTATCCTGTATTTTCTGAGTGGGCCCAGTGCAATCACAAGGCTTGTTACAAGCGAAGGAGGAAAGGAAGAGAGTCAGCTGGAGGAGCTATGAAGACAGAAGCAGATGTCAAAGCGATGAAAGATGGAAGGAGGCCATGAGCCAGGAAACGCATGCAGCCTCTAAAAGCTGCTAAATATTTTACACACATTATCTTACTTAATCCTCCCAGCAACCATGTTCTATATGTCCTTTACTGCCCCTTTTATGGAGGAAGAACCAAAGACTCTGAGGGTTAAGACTGGTATTTCTTAGAATCTGAAATGTCATGAGCACCTGGTGGTGCAGTCCGTTAAGCCTCTGACTCTTGGTTTCAGCTCAGATTATGATTTCAGGGGCGTGAGATCGAGCCCCCTGTTGGGGCTCCACACTCAGCCGAGTCTGCTTAAGATTCTCCCACCGTCCCTCACTCACCCTCTCGAAAATTAATAAATAAATCTTAAAAAACAAAAAAGAATCTAAAATGTCACTAATTGTTGGATGCACCATTATAGTAGGCACAACTAGGGGAAAAAAGTTAATTATGTGTGTCATCAACCACACCATTTCTAGTTCTAATTCAAAAATCACAAAATAAATGAGACAAAATCTTCCATGTGATAACTCCTACATTGTTCTGTAGAAAAATCAAGTGTTAAATTCTTGAAAACCTGTTTTACTTTAAAAAATTCCTCTTTGGAGCCCTTAAAGCTTCCTTGTCCAGTATGGTAGCCACTAGCCACATATGCCTAGTCCAAAACGAGATGGGAAGTAGGTGAAAATGCCAATAAAAGAAAGTTAAGGGGGTGCCTGGGTGGCTCAGTCAGTTAAATGGCTGCCTTCGGCTCAGGTCATGATCCAGGTCCTGGGATGGATCCAGTCCCATGTTGGGCTCCCTGCTCCGTGGGGAGCCTGCTTCTCCCTCTCCCTCGGACCCTCCCCCTGCTCGTGCTCTTGCTCGCTCTCTCTCTCTCAAATGAATCAATAAAAAATCTTTTAAAAAATCTTAAAAAAGAAAAGTTAAGTATCTCACTAGAAATTTTCTGTATTGACCACACATGGAAGTGATAGTATTTTGATTAATTGGATTAAATAAGATAATATTAAATCAATTTTGCTTCCTTCTTTTTACTTTTTAATGTGGTTTCTAAGGATTTAAAATTACTCATGTGGCTCACATTCTATTGCTCTTGGACAGCACTGCCTTAAAGCATGTGGGTAATCTGCCTATTAGGTAAAATAGCACAATTCTGGAGTTACGGAGCGATTTTGTGCTTTTCTTCAAAGCAGAAAGGATGATGTCACAAAATCTACAAGATTCAGGGAGGGTGGGGTGTGTGTGTGTTGTTGGAAGCGGAAGGGGTCAGGGCATGATGCCCATTCAGGTATTCACTTTGGAATATGTCACTTTTTAATATTTTTATTGCAGTAAAATGTATATAATAAAGAGTATTATTAAGCATTTTTAAGTGTATAATTCAGTGGCATCAAGTATATTCACAGTTGTGCAACCATCAACCCTATTCATCTCCAGAACTTCTTCATCTTCCCCAACTGCAACTCTGTACCCATTAAGCAAATAATTCCCCACTCTCTTCTCCTCCTAGCCTCTAACAACCATCACTCTACTTTTCGTCTCTATGAATCTGACTACTGTAGATACCTCATATAAGTGGAATCATACATGTCCTTTTGTGTCTGGCTTATTTCACTTAGTACGATGTCTTTGAGTTCATTCACTCATTTCTTTTTAAGGATGAATAATATTTCATCCTATTACTCATCCTATGTTTATACCACATTTGTTTATCCATTTATCTGCTCAACGATGCAGTATGTCGCTTTGCACTTGCTATGTCACTTATAATCGTTCTACTTTTGATGAAGAGCTTTAGCTCTAATTTATCTCATTTTGTCCTATTGGAAGACTTATAACAGAGGGGCTCTTAATAGATTCCTTTTAATGAATCGTGCTTCTCAGAGCTATTTACAAATTCGGCAATTTTTAGAAGAACCAAGAGCACACATTCCCTGACACGGCATCAGTAGATTTTGCCAAGTTAGAAGAAACTCTGTTAGCAAATAATCTGGCACAAGGTCACCCTGACAAGACAGTCCTATTAGGGTGCTGAATCCCCATGACAGGATTTAAGACTAGGAACTCAGTGCTGTTCTACCATAATATTTATCCAGTGCCTCCTGTCTACAGCCTGGATAAACAGACATTCTACAAGGTTACTTGGGTCTAGTGAATCTGTGCCTAGCAAATCAGGACGCAAAATCTTTTCCTCCTCTCCAGCGTCCTCTATTAACAAAGCTTAACACTCGGCCAACCGGCAGAGGAACAATATTTAGGAGCCATGATCCATTTTCACAGAGCAGGCAAAAAGGATGAAGTTGAAGTTCAGAGTCAATCTTCTGTAACTGGCACAAAAACCTAATGGATGGCGGAGCAGCACCTGCACGACCCCCGCACGCGGGGCTGAGAAATCCTACTCTCACACGCAGGAAGGGAAGAGAGGTTGTGGGGACTATAGGTGGAAGGATCTAATGATATGTAAAGGATTGGCTGTTTTTTTGAAGACCCCCAAAGATGCCTTTGTGACCTGAAACGAATGAACAGGAGTATTCTGGGTCAGGTTAGCCAAAGCGTTTAATAGTGTTACAGGAGAAGGATCATACGGTCCACCTCCCCTCCCAGAGGTGAGGCCATATATGTTCTTTCAGCGAGCGTTTAATGAGCATCTACTATGTGCAAGGACTACTCTACTCACCGAGGAGACAGTGGTAAACAAGGCAATGCCTGACCTCTTGGCCCTTAAAAGAGAACAAGACAAGGAATAAGAAACAGAACAACAGACTATTAACAAGACAATAGATAACCAAAAAATTAAAACAGATATGAAGGGTGATACACAGGAAACACTCTGGGTGATGTCATAAAAAGTAACAGGGAGAAGGGTCAGCTGAATTAGATCGGGTACACTGGAAAGGTTCCTCTGCTGGGGTGACATTCGGATTGAGAACTAAAGGATGAGACAGAGCTAGGCAAGCAAGGAGCCAAGGGAAAAGCATTCCAAGAAGAGAGAAGAGCAAGGGCAAAGGCCTTGAGGTGGAAATCCCTGGCTTTGCTAAGAGCGGGCTGGGAGGAAGGGAGAGATGGGGGGAGATGGGGAGGCTAGCGAGGAGAGGAATTTTTCATCAACAGCCAGAGTAAATTAAGGGCCAATTCACATCCTTGCAGCAGGCAGAGGCGCTGACAGAAAGAAGAGCCCTAGGATCCCATAAAGAGAAAGAGAAATCATCTAATTACAGTGTCTGTAAATATCCTTGAGACACTTCAGCATAGGTAGTGTGGCATTATGCGTCTGTATAGATTCGGTTAAACTGCAGCCTGGCTTCAGCTGGTAATCCAAACATGAATGCAGCTGGCCTTGAGAGTCAGGTAGCATCAAATCAGAAAGCCTATGCTCTAAAGGCAACAAGTGCATGAACTTCTTTTATCTATTAATCAATACCAGAAGCTTGGGTAATGAAATGAATTTCTTTTTTTTTTGTATGAAATGAATTACAAAATGAGTTTCATCTACAAAATTCATGGCTAGTTAATATGTTTGAAAATTGGGAAGCTGACTCTTACTGGTGAAATTAAGGGTATGCAATCTTGCAGAATGGACAAAATATTTTTAATCTACTCCCTATTCATTCCTGAAAAGAGAGTATAAGAATCCAATGAGGTATATAGGCTGTACCTTATACATGGAACTCAAGACTTGATTCCAAATTCATTCTGTTCCCAGCCACTGAGGATTGCTAATCCATGGCCACCTCCAACTTTTTAGTGACTACTTTTTTTTTCATTGTTGTTGCTAAAAAGAACCCAAGCGAGTTTGCATGACTAAATTGGCTTATATCCATTTGCAACACATTTCCCTAGTGACAAAAAACTGACAGCGGGCATTTAACAGAGAACAACTGGGGGAAAGCGACCTTCTCTAAATATAGATGAGGATTCTAGATTTCAAATTTGAACATGACTAACTGCATGAGAACATGCACATTTCCGGCAATTAGCAGTAAATTCTCCAATATGAGGGAAAGACCATCCCAGAATGGAAGGGATATGGAACGAGAACAGAAGTCTAGATAAGAGGTTCTAACACCCTTTCAACAAGGCTTCTATTATGAAGAGAACTGGAACTGACACTTGGGAGGAGTAGGCAGAAGTATGGACAGTGTTCTTTACAACCATTCCCAGGAGTCTTTGCTCCTAGAATTTGGGGCTGTGAGCAAATATCAGGCGAGACCCAGCTCTCAAGACATGAAGGAAAATATTATCTTCATACTCACTCCCTTCTAACTCACCAAATAAACAAGAACATATTTGCAAAAATTTTTGTAGCATCACCCATTCTTAATATTTTTTCTACAAAGTCCTTTCAATTATGTTTTATGGTAATTAAAAAAAATAGACCAACGAGGAAAGTCAACACTACACGTGGAAAAAGTTAACTGCAGAAGGTTAAGCAGAATTATGGAATTAGCATTCATATTCTTTTCTTCGAGCATCGATAGGAGAAGGCCAGGAAAATGGGACTAGGGCCAACACTTCCTGAGATACTACAAAGTCAAAGGAATAAAAATTTGTGGAGGCCTTGAGAATGTGCCTCAAAGACCTTAATTAAGGGAACTTAATAAATCAAGGACTCAAGCTCTGAACGGATTTCCATACTCTATCCCCTTTTCCTGCACGTAAAAGGTATACTAAGGCAAGTCTGTTTCTGGAGATAGGACTCTTCTGATGGCCAAGGTTGGTTCAAAGACTTCGGATGTCCTTGCAGAATCTCTCTTGGGCTGCTTGGCAGTCTAGGATCCTTCCACCCAACTTTCCTTCCCCTATTCCTTTTGTTATGGTCAAACTGGCATCATAGTCTGATTGTTCTCCCAGTCTTTTCTCTCATAGGCATATCACCTAATAACATTTTTGCATGTTTAATCACATCTTAGTGTCTGCTTCTTGGAGGACTGGACACACAATTCTTTATACCATTTTCCTCCAAATATTTTAAATGGGAAAATAGACATAATTAATTCAGAGCCAGTTCCTTCTCTCTTAGACCTTGGGGGACGGTGTCACTAAAATCTAAAATCTGGGTGAAAATGTGTTTATTTTGGAAGTGGATGTATCTTTGGTGATCCTTATCTGATGTTTTTAAAGTCCAGTAAGTATCCTTCTTTTAGAAATAAGAATGTAATCTACTTAGATGATAAACCGTGATTCTTAGAAATCTCCTTGAATATCTGCAAAGAGATTTAAAATGCCCTCCAGATACAAGACAACGACATCATTATTTTCAAAAAACAAATTTCCACAGCAGTCACCCAAGTTTTAGTTTATGCTCTTATACAAAATAAGATATGCATGAGGCCTTGGGAATCTTTTGTTCTAGCTTCCCTCTATCCCTCCCCTCCCCACCACTTTTTTTTCAGAGGGGAAAATTTAGGCCCAGATGGAAAAAAGCGCTTGCCCAAGGGTTCACATGCTGTCGGGTCAGAGACCAGTTCTGACACGGTGTCTGAACGCTCAGCACTATGCAGTGGGCACCTCTCTACGATGCTTCTGGCTGAACGAGCCTCTGGGCAATGGGTCAGCATTTAAGGGAAGATTTGCTCCACATTTTGAGTGGCCCCATACAAAGTTGGAGACATAGCAATGACAGCAAATGTATTATTGTTGCTGGAACTCGAATTCTTGTTTAATCTCTCTTAATAATTGCTGCTTAGCCTTGTGTAATTGCTGTGGCAACTCTGGATCTTAGCTTCATCTGTAAAATCTTGGTGTCAAACTCAGTAATCTTCAAGGTCCTTTCCACTCTTACATTTGGTTTCTGCCCTTGGCAGACATCATGGGGAAAGGGGTTGCCAAATGACTGAATACAGAGTATAGCCAAGGGAAGTCATGGAGCCAAGGAATATTTGATTCTTACACTTTAAGATAAATATCTAAGTTTTCAAGAAAATTAAAATGGTGATTTCAATGCTATCTATACACTACCCCAGGATACATAAGCACACAATGAAAATATCCCCAAATGACCCAAGTGAGTTAACCTTAAACCAAAAAGAAGATTTTGTCCCATTCTTCCCTACATAGCAAATTATCCAACAAATCCTGTTTGATAGTCGTTCATTACAAATAACCTATTAATTCACTAGCCTCTTCAAATGTCAACTCCCACCAGAGTTAACCTTGGCATCTTATGATCATTTAAGAATAACACACTATTGCATGATTTGAAAACATCTTAAAATATAAGTGGTGCTTTTGCCTATGTTTGTGGAGAAAATCTAAAGCCATTTATTTCATCTGTAATTTTTGTGTTCTGTGCCATGTTTTAATTGCCATATACGCCACCTTCTCTTTTCTTGTCCCTAAGACAAGAATTTAGGTTGTTTACTAAAATTTTGAAAAACTATTGTGACGATCTTCTCAGACAGTGCGCTGTGCCAGGTTGTACCGTTTGCCCTCCCCCTGCCCTCTCCGCCAACCATCACCCATTCCTACCTGCTCTGGAGGGTGGCTTGTAGGAACCGCATCGGCAGAGTTCCCCTGTTTTCGGTTAGGACCAACCTGTACCAGATAAGGGGAGAGGAACGTGAGAACAGGATATTGATTCTCATGGCTACTTCCTGAGAGGCTACCTTCACCCGGCTGTCCCTCGACCAGGACAGAACCACCCAGCCCTGCTCTTCCCTGGTTTTGGTCAACTTCTGTCTCTGACTCAGGTGTGTGGAGAAGAAAGTGATCCGCTGGACTGGGCAGTTAGCGGATCTTAGCTAAATTTTGCCAGAGCATTTCTGTGACACAATGGATGGGAAGCCCAGAGGAGGAGCAGAAGTGGGGAGCAATGCTGGCTGTGGAAAGGAGAGAAATGGAGGAAGACATGCTAGGGGAGTCTTTTTTTTTTTTTTAATTGAAGTATAGTTGACACACATGTTACGTTAGTTTCAGATGTACAACATCCTGGGGGAGTCTTGAGGAAAGGTTTTGGTTTTCTTGCTAGAGAATGTTTGTGGCTGAGGGGAATACAAGCATAATTGGATTGCCTGTAGATGGGCAGAGAGTATCAAAGGCATGGGCTGGGGGGGGACACATTTGACTTGAACAGTTGGGGTTTTTAAGGAAAGAGGTTATGGGGGTCATATTCATAAAAACACCATTAAGGATCTGTGTGTAGGGGAGTTGATGGAGTCCCTTCCTGGGAATTTCTAGGCTTTCTATGAAATAGAACCCTGAAGTCAAGGAGATAGAAGGAAAGAGTGAAGTTTGACCTCTGAGGCGAATGCGAGGTGAAGCTGCCAGGGAGAAGCAAAGAGAGGTCACAGATGGCTCAGCTGAGGCTGTGTGTTGTGAATCACAGTGACCACGGACGAAGGGGCTGCTCTCTACAATGCAGGTGTAGAGAAGGTTCACTAGGATGGTCTGGCTTTGTGAGTTTTACCTGGTGGTTGCCAGGCAAGCATAAGAAGTAGAGGTAATGACAAGAGAATTGACAGTGGGATCCAGTCTTAGTGATGAAGGATAGTGTGACAACCAGAAAAGTGGGAGACAAGGATTTCCTAGGGACTTTGTGAGGATTAGACGTGACAGTCAACATACAAAACTTGTCAGGAACTCTGCAGGCTGGGTCTGCAATTGTACTCTACTTACGAGCTGACAAGTTAGCCTGCCACAGGATGCCGGCAAAAGACATAGACTCCTGGGCCAGAAACAAAGAACTTTAGAACTCACAGCAAAAGCAGTAGGCAGAGTCTCATGCTCATTTGCACTGGTTCTCTAAGCCCCCCAAGTCTCATGGGGGCAACACAAGGCCTGTGATAGATACCTTTACTCACATTAGGTTCAATTACAGGACAGGAACACTAAGGGGGAGGATTTATCACTTTCTCGTAAGCAGAAGCAAGCCTGCTTTTTGTCCAGGGGAGACACCGCTTCCTACCTCAAGGTTATTTGCCACTAACACAACTCTGAAATGGCCTGGCTAACGAGGGGCCAGAGCCTTGCGTTCTTAGCAAGAACACACAGGCATGCACAGAGCAGACTGCCTGGCAGACTGGCACATTGCCTCTTCCAACAAGTATAGTGTCTGGCAGATAGTGGGTTTTCAACAAATATTAGCCACAGGTGATGATCATGATTCGTGATTAAGTTGCACCCTAGTTAAAATTCTGGGAAGGCAAATGGTGGAGCCAAAGATCTACGATCAGGGGCACAGATATCCCACTCGCACGAACAGACTTGATGTTAAGCTCCAGTAAAATGAAAACTCTGGAGTGTTTGACTTATTTATAGATAAGATGCAAAGAAAATAAGAACTAGAAGTCTTTGAATAAATTTACTCTAGAAAACTATTCTTTTTAATACTGCATAAGTATGAAATGTGAAAGTAGTGTTACAGAATGAGCTATCACAGCTGCTAACTCAGGAAAAGAGAGGGTGAGCCCTGGCGCTGCCAAGGCCAACTGCTCCAGCCCGGAAACCTGGAGGGGGCTGGACAAATTGAGAGCATAGCTTCTGGCTGGGTGTGCCAACACTGTTGCGGATGGAACTCAGGTAAACTTGTCCAAGAGAAGCCAGTAACTCAACAGATGAGGGTTTGGAAGAGAGAAAGGGAGAGATTTATCAGTGCCAGCAGCTGGGGGAGGTGGTAGGCGCAAGCCTTAACAACTGACTTCTCCACCGGCAAGATGGACACCCAGAGTGTTACAGGAGAGGTTCAGGGCGTACGTGCAAGTGAGTAGTCAGAGAGCGCGTGATCACAGGTGGGGGTCGGTATATGTTCAGCCCATGATCATGGGCAGGGAAGGAGATGTGTGGGGATGGTCTTCTAGGCCTTCTGTTGCTATCAGGGCTTTTCTGGTCTGGGGGTTGGAATGTTCTGGTCATTGTAAAACATCTTTGTCAATGCCTCAAAGTGCAGTAGGAAATGAGCATCATGGATTTTAGCTAGAGCGTGAGTTACGCAGGCTTGTCTATTCCTGGTTTTAATTTTGGGGGTCTAGCGTTGAGCAAGAGAGCTTGCTGACTGTAGAATACAGGGTGAAATGGCTCAAGGAAACCAAAATATAGTCAGATTTCTGAAAACACAATGAGTGTGAGATGCAGAGAAAGAACTACAAATGTGGCTGAGAAGGTAAATCTTCATCATCTACCACCTACCTAAAAATTCAAAGGGAGACAGCTGGATATACAAAACTAGAAAAAAAGCTTCCAGAATGATTTCTAAGTCAAGGGAATGGACAAAAATTACTTCTCCAGACAACTAAAATAAGATCTTTTATGGTCTATGATCTAATTTGAAGGTTTTATAAAAACACACACACAACACTTTTAAACGCAACCACTATCTCCTTTTTCTTGGATTTCCTCTCCAACTTCACAAGATGATAAGGATCCTCTCCACTCTGCTCTTATAAACTGGTCTAGTCTGTGCTTTATCTTGTCCCTTACTTTCTAATGTCAACATCCTTATGAGATTGAGAAGGTGTTTTCAACAAGAGAGAAGCTTCCTTACAATTAAATATTCAATTAAATCGTTATCTTTTATGTGCTGTGATGTTAATCTTAATTGAGAGGCCATCTTCTCAGCCTCTCTGGATGAGAACATTGGTTTCAGAGGGTACTGGGAAATGCTTCTGTTAACACCATAAGATTGTCCCTTCCGAATCCTCCCTCCACCTTAAGCAAATGTTCAGGGCCTACACCTTAGTACAATCCATAATGACTGATCTAAAGTTACTCAGGGTTTTTCTTTTTAACTACAATTGAAAAACCATTTTTCACAAAAAAAAAAAAAAAAAAAAAAAGGAAGCTAAGCACAAAAGCAACACAAAATTGAGCCTAGCTCCACTCAGTTGAGTCAAATTGTGGCATGCCTGTTCTCCTAAATTTCTCATTCTGGCCTAAGTGACTTTATTTCAGATTAGCAAGTTGGGGCCATTTCCAGAATCTGCTCTGTGAAGGATGTGGGACACCTGACTTAAACTTCACCTGGATTTTCTACCCCAACTGGGACACAGATTGTTGGTGTGGTCAAACGCCCTAGGCCTTAGGGGTGGAGGTACAATTCTACCAGGTTTATCTCTAGGCAGATCCCAGGTTCCTGAGAGTTTAAAAAAAAATGCAGCACCTTCCCTTAGACATCATCATGAGGCTAAAGGGAGAGGAAGATGGAATGATCTTATCAAAATAAAAACTTTTGAGGGGTGCTTGGCTAGCTCATTCAGTAGAGCGCATGACTCTAGGTCTCAGGACTGTGAGTGTGAGCCCCACGTTGGTTGTGGAGATTACTTAAAAATAAAATCTTTAAAAAATTTTTTTTAATTTAAAAAATTAAAATGAAAACTTTTGCCTACTGGTAAAAGTTCAATGGTGGGACTTTGTATCTATACACATATAAAAAAGGTTTATTTTTAGGAAATTTCAGCCCGCTATTAACTTTATGTAATAACCATTTGTTGATGTGGGTTTTTTAAAAAATTTATAAGCCTCCCCAGCCATTTCTTCCAAGAACTCAGATTATAAGAACTCTTTTTACATTTGCTTAAGCTCTTTAATTTGTCAAAGATAACCCAATTCGTTTATTGAGGGAAATTACTGAAAAAAATAAAATAAAACAAGGAGCTTCCTTTCCACCTCTCCTGTTTTCTTGAATGTAAATATATCAAGATAGTGTCTTAAGTCTCTATCCTTGTTTTGTACAGTTTAACTATTCAGGATAAACGAATTGCAGAAGGCTACCTTAAACCAATGATATGCAAATCCCTAAAATAAAGGAAAGGAAATTCCAAGGGTGAAGACTATCTTCCTATACATTACTCTCTTTTCCCCCTCTCATATTCTAGAATTAAGATAGGGTTATTCAATTCATGTGTCCCCTGGCCAGGAGCCAGTGAGTCTCTCTGCCAGCACAGGTGCCAGATGGGTAGACCAGGGAAGATAATAAATCCAGTGACTAGCAGAGACATCCGGTCACCTTAGTCTTACCTCCACTCCGGGTGTGAACTCATTTTGTTTTGTTTTAATCCTTTGAGGCATAATACTTAAGAGATGGTGCCACAAAATAATTGCATCTCTGTTAATGATCACATTTAGTAAAACAGCTGGCCTGTCAATATGAGAGGAACACACTCTGACTGCAACAAAAAGCGAAGCCACCTGCTAGCTTGAAAGTGGCAGTGCCCTATAACAAGTGTGGATGGGCAGGAGAATCGGATTCCCATTAGGTGTGCCTTGCTCTTGCTCCTGTTTTCCTTTTTCCCCAGGGAATCATAAGTTCTAGCTCAAGAAGTTAGCATTGTCTTCTTTCTGGCTGGAAGCATCCTCACACCCCACATGACTCCAAGTATCCAGGCATTAGATGCTTCTGTGCTAAATGAGAAAAACTTAGCTGAACAGCTTGGCCTAAGGAAGGCCTGTTGTGAAATCCATCCAAAAATCCAGTAAGTAGGAGTGGTATCTGCTGATGCGTGAGTTGGGTTATCTGAGGTGAAGTTGAGTTACTAAAGCAGTAAGCACAATCAAAGAGAGCAATCTGGAAGGACTTTAATGTGTATTCTGGTCCCTAGAAAAGCAGGATTGGCACTGAAGAGAAAAATCCAAAGAACCCTGGCCCAACATGTCAGTACTTGTTTGGAGGTAGGTGGGGTATGGTGGATTGAACCCTGATCTTGGAATGAAAGACCTCTGCTCTAGTCTTAGTTTTTGTGGCCTTACCTCAGATTTTTCTCTCTGAGTTTTAAAGAGTTGATACAGATTAAATGATATACTCAGTATTAAAGCACTCACACCCCAGAAATGAAGAGATGGCAAATATTAATGGCGGACTGATTGCGGGATACCGGAAGGTCTAGAGAATTGTCTATATAAGAGGTATACATGTAAATGTGCCACAAACCCTAACAGCTCCCTTTGCCCTATGAGAAGTTCCTGACGTAGCTAACAGAATCTCTCTAGATTTCTACTTAGCCCTCCATCCAGGTACCCCCTCTTTACGTCCTGCTGTTGATTCCTTACCACTTTCTACCTTCCTGCCCAGCACCTTTGAATGATGCCCCGAGACCTCTACTTGGCTCTGATGTTTGCTTTGCCCCTGGACACGGCCCTTGTTCTGTTCCTTGCCTCCCTCCACATACCCACACTCCCAAGCCCAGGCTCAGAGAAACTCTAATGATCACAGGTGCCTGAACCCCCTGCTAACTGAGAGGGAATCCCTGACATCAAGTTCAGCGTGGCCAGCCTTGGAGAAAAGAGATTTTAGGAAGAGTTCTGAAAGGCAAAATCTCAGGACCAGCAAATTAAATTTTCCTAATCCATATGAGAACTCCCAGGAAAAACCTTGGTTTCTAAAATTATATCATCTTAAAGGCTTTTCTGGGTCACTTATACCAATAGCAAGTCAATAGTGTCCATAACAAATGTTCCTTGAATGTAGGGACTGAGTCATATTTCGTAGCCCCAGAGACTAACACATTGCATGAAACATGGTAGGCTCACAGTACACATTTGTCGAATTGAATCCATTTCTAACTTTGTGTTCACTCAGAATTATGGAAAAGTCAGACAAACCGGTGGAAAAACTGCCTATAAAAAAGAAAGGTTATCTATATTTAATCACTATCTCTTCTCACGCTTTTGAAGGGAGGGAAAGATACGTGAGCAAGCACTGCCTTAGAATAATAAACTGTCACTATCTATACAAATCCGGGAAATCCTGGGGTCAAGTTTTGGAGAGAAGCAAGATACTACTGGCCATTCTTTGAGACAGGACTTAAGTGAAGAGGGAGACAGTACTGAAACCGTTAGCATCCAAGATAAATTCACCAAATCACTCTGTTCTATTGGAGTTCGTACACATAAGACGTAGAGCTTCCCGGAGATCGCCAGCCCGTACGTACACACATGAAACAGATTTCTAACGTTGGGATGACAGAGAGCATTTGGGAACTCTATGTGTGCCGGTCCCTCATCTTCAGTGAATCTTGCCTTACCTTCTAGACACACATTCACTCGCTCACTCACTCACTTGTGTTTGCACACACAGAGCCATGAGTGCTTCTGGTTCAGAAAGAGGTACACGGGTTATTTTCCAGGATAACATGGGTCCCAAGGTAACAGTGTACCTGATTGGTTATATGTATATGGAATCTTTAAAATTTTGAATTATTTAAAATATTTTAGTACAGCTCCTTAACTTACGTTGGTTCTTAATTATTTTGAGTCATTGACCTCTTTGAGAACCTAATAAAAAGCCACAGGGCGGGGAAGGGGGGCTGGGGGGCTCAGTAGGTTAAGCATCTGACTCTCGATCTCAGCTCAGGGCTCTACCTCAGAGTTGTGAGTTCAAGTCCCACACTGGACTCCATGCTGGGTGTGGAGCCTACTTTAAAAAAAGAAAAAACAAAAACAAAAGCTACAGGCTATCTTTCCAGAAAAATGAATGTAAGGACACAGGCACAATATTTTTCACGTACATATAATTTTAGATATATAGATCTGCTAAAGGAGAACCTTAAAAGCCTCATGTAAAACTTCTCTGGGTAAGGAATTCGGGAAGAACACTCCTACAGAGTGAATCATTCCATAATCAATCCACTGACACATGCATATTTACAACAGGGGTTACAACTCAAATGTGAGAGTGAGTCAGGAAACCTAAATGAGTGACTCAAGGGGCACACAGGGCAAGAGAACAGGAGAGGATAAGGACGTGGAGACCTAGTGGTCTCATGCCCCTTGAAAAGGCACCTGTTTCTTAGCCCCAACCACTTGTTGGCATGTAGGTTTAGTATTGCCAGAATTTAGATTTCTAAAGGATAAGAATCTGGATTTTATGACATTTCCTGATTTTCAGCAGACTAGACTTCCCTGGATAACATTTTATAAAAATTTTAAATGTATAGAAAAGAAGAATTCTACAACAAATGCTCATATACTCTTCAGTTTCTACAGGAAACATTTAGCTTATTTGCTTTATCACATATTTATTCATCTATCTATCCCTCTACCCATCATCCATCAGTCATTTTAATTTTTATGCATTTCAGTGTGAGTTGCAGACATCACATATACACATGTATACTTTCTCTAAGACACTCTGACTTGCCCATTTTTGTCTCTAGCTTGATCTATTTTTATTCATTTACTTGTGTGCGTATGTGTGTGTGTTTTAAATAAAGCTTCTATGTCTGAGCTTATTCTGTCTGGGGTATGAAGTGGTAAATAGTAACGCTGCACTGCTGTGGGTAGGACCCATGCTTGATGGCGTTACATGGAAACTGTCACGGGGTGTGGGTGAAGTGGGTGAGGAGTGACTTGGGAGCTCAGAATCCATTTTTTGTCCAGATCCAAATCTGGGAGTTACTCTTTCTGCCTAAAGTTGCAGAATAAAAACAAGCCTCCCATGGCCACCAAGAGAAGGCAAAATGCTATATGAGAAGAAGACAAGTGAGCAAACTCGGCAACCACTGACCAGATTGCATGTGCAGAGTATGGGGACAGAGACAGACGGCCAACTGAAGGACCACACAGTCTAGCTGTTACTATGGTAATTCGTGGCAAATATTTTGCTGATTATATTAGAGAGAAGAGGCAAAGTCTTCATTAAATAGCAAGATACATGCAATAAAAGTAAAACGTGTACGGTATAATCACATACTGATGGTATCTTCACGCATTGTGCCCAACAGAGTGCCAAGTGCTCTGCTGCACTTAAATTTTTAAAAACCAGAAAAAATCAAATTCGGAAGGGGGTACAGATGAGGAAACTGAAGCTCAGAGAGATTCCCTATCTCCAAAAAAATCACACCATTAGGAAGTGGCAGAACTAAGCCGGGAACCCTGGTTTGTCCTGTTCCAAACACAACCTAACCAAAATATTATTCTGTGAAATCTCTAAAACATTTCAGTACTGGCAACAGGAGTCTTGGGAACAGGATATGACTAGGATCAGCTATAAGATTTGTGGGACCTGGAGCAAAATGAGATGTAAGTTCTCTTGTTTAGAAGTTATTAAGAATTTCAAGACAGTGACAGAACATTAATCAAAGTGTGGGCTCTTCCACCCTCAGCGTCCTAAGCGACCGCCCAGCTTCCACGCCCATGAAGCTGGACTTGGATATGCCATAAATATGGAATTGAGACCCACACAAGTTCATTTACAAAACAAGAGCCAGACAAAACTAAAGGAATCCAGCACTGGCCAGAAGAGAGAATGTGCTTTGCCCCCCCCAGGCCCTTTGGTCAGCTGGAACCGGACATTTATCTAGGAAACACACTTCATCATTTTTGTAGTCTGTGGCATATAGATTATACAGTAAAATGTACGTAGAACTTAAGCTGTGGTCTGCTTTCAATCTTTCTTGATTCCTCATTTCATAAACTTCTCAACCTAAACTACTTAATTCAGTGTTGTTGCAGTAAGCTCTCTGCACTCTCTCCTGACTGGTGCTGTCAAGATCCTGATGTAGCAGTGGGTGGAAACAGGTAAATCTCCTGCCCCATTCCCACGCCCCCTCAGACCTCCCCAGAGATGCCGATTTCGGTCCCAGGGGATGCTGCATAGGCCACATGTGACTTAGGCATAAGCCCTTGCAGCCCTCACACACCCTCACTCACAGTCCTGATCTTCTGAGATCAAGATCTGTTTGTTCAGAAGAGACCTGAAGATAAAAGGGAGGCCAGTGAGTTTTTGCAGACGATGCACGCAAATGAACACAGCCCTCCCGAGGCTGAATGGTAAAGCTGTCAAACCTGTGTTCAGATGTTTCTCTCTACTGCCCCATTCCCTCACTGGTCATCCCTTCTTGGCATGAAGCCTCCTCGTGAGGCTTTGGGTCCTGCTATTCCTTATCTCCTTCAAATCGGCCCATTTCCCATCAAGCCCAGACCTGAATCTTTTCTCTCTTCTCAACAAGTCTTGGCTGACTTCTCTCTTTCCCTCGGGGCTGTTCTATGTGATTGGCTAGGAGGAAATTCATCTCAGGCATTAATATAAACTAAGACTAATGGCTAACACAAATTTGATGGATTGCTCTCACATTTTAATGCCTCAGCTCGAGGATGAGGAAGGAGGGAACATTAGGTATCCAGGCTGAATCTTTGCAAGAGATATCTCCAACAGAGGGGCTATTTCAGCTGCCTTTGACCGACATTAACAGTATTGTACTTATTTCATTGAGAAGACAGTCCTGCTCTCTGTGAGGCAAGTGAAAAATAGGTGTTCACTGTTAAAGGAAAACTTAAATAATATACTTTTTGCTAATCAAACTCTGAACTTTAAAAAAGATAATGGGGGTTGTTGAAGAGGAAGTGAAATTGACACTCATAGTGCAAGAGTACAAACTGATGCATATTTTCTGGAGGGAAATGTGGCGATCTGGTGGTGACGATTCAACCATGCACGTGCACACACACCTTATGTATACACATATTCTATATACACACACATATATTACATACACATATACATAAATAACATATTTGAAGGACTTGTATGGAGGTCAACAGTCTGGCCCTGCCTACTGCTCCAGTCTCCCGTCCCACCCTCTCCTTCCAGCTCTGAGTCTATTCACGCTGGTTTCTCCCAGTTCTTCCACACACTCCACGTTCCCTTCTGCCAGGGAGCGTGTACAGTGTCGTTCTTTCTGTTTTATTTATTTATTTTTCTTGGTCGCTATTCATCTCTCTTCTGATTAATCAATTCCTCCTCATTCCTCAGATCTCAGGGGAAGGGTCACTTCCTCAGGAAGTCTTCTCAGACCACTACTCCTCTGCCTCTACCTTGTAAGTCTGGACGGGTTCCCTTACATTCTGCTTTTAGGGACTGCATTCCTTTCCGTGTAACACTCAGCCTAGTAAATCACGCCATTCTCCTCTGTGTGATTATATTATTCATCTGTCTCCTTTTGTGAACTCTAAGCTCTAAGAAAGCGGGTTTATGTTCACCTTTCCAACCTCAGTGCCTAAAAAACGGTCTGATATGTAGGAGAGGATCAAGAAATACTTGGCTGATCAAACAAATGAGTGGGGAGATTACCGTCAGTTTTTATTTTCTTCTCTGTGCCTCCTTGTCTGTTTCACTTTACCATGATCATGTGATGCTCTTATAATAAAAAGAAAATCATAAAAAAAAAAAAAGCTTTTCCTTTCCTTTGAGGCTACAGCTGTTCTCTGCAGAGCCTGCTACCTTTGGCACTGACTCTTCTTTGTGTTACCTTCAGAGACTAGCTTATGCCCTGGAACAGGACTAGACTGCATTGTCTGAAACTCTGCCCCAGATGGGGTGACTCTTTCCTGCCCATCCCCTTTGGGTTATTGGCCATAAAGCAGGTGATTGACTCCTATTATCTCCCTCCTGCCCTCAGGTGGGTACAACCCGGGGTGGCTTTCATGACTCAGCAAAAGACCCCTTGACGAAGCTGCAAACCAAGCCTGCCTTGCATGCTAATCACAAGACAGTGAGATTTTCCTGAGTGCGAGTTCGGCTACAGTGTCTGAGGAGGTGTCTCTTGGCGTGAAACCCTCACGCATCACTCCACTCCGCTCCCCTATATAAACAGAACTACAGTCACAATGACTTTTCCTGTTAGTTAAACCTAAACTGCTTCAGGGAATTAACGAGTGATTGAATGGTTTCAGCTTGAGACTCAAGTACTTGCTTTCTTCCTATAAACTGACAGCATAAATGCAATTATGGTTGTAGCTAAGTGAGAGTAATTCCTCCATATGGTGCTTCAGGTGGCATTTAAGATATTTTTGATACTTCTGTAGGCAAGTTAAAAAAATCTCGTCAGTCTGCAAACATTTTAGCAGCCTCCACAACGTTCACCTACACATTGCAGTGTTACAAAGATAATCTGTCATTTCAAAGCCTTTTTGGAAGGAGTTTGGGAATAAATAAATAAGGATGTGCTTCGGAAGAGACTGAGCCCCTCACACTGAAGACCTATCGTTCTGGTGGCTTGAGTAAGTATTTTCTATTGTTATTTAAGTTCTGACTTTGCCATGGCCTGATTTATCTCTTCTCAGGCTGTGAGCCCACATAAGTGACAAAGTTGCAGCACAAAGCCTGGTTTTTCTGTGTCTTAGATCCCCGGATATGCTGCAGAGATCAGAATTTTGCCATTAAGTATTTTCAGGACATTTGCGGGTGACGAGAAGCTAGTGATTGATAGGATAGCATCTACGTCAGGACAAACGTGGCAGCAGGCAAGTTGCATTTATCTGGCGTTGAGATGAAAAGCTGATTACACAGCTGAGGGCAAATGAGGTGGAAACATCTTGGAGATTAGGTTTGCTCCCAGTGTCCTACATTTCAGAGGGATGTGATCATTGGTTTCCCGTTGAATTGCCTCCTGTGGACAGCGTTTCTCTCGCACAGATTGTTTGTTTTGGGGTTGAATTAAATACAAAAATCTATCCCGGAGAATGCTGCATGTATACATTTAGCCCAGCAGGAACAAAGCAGAACATGGACAGTAGTGGTCCTGTGGCAGGCATTCGGGGATAACTTTGTTATGCTGCGTCCTTGATGGATAATGCACTGAGGTCCAGACTGGTTAAGGTGATTTGGGCTGGGGACAGAACTAGTTAGTGTGATGAGCTGTTGGGCCCTTTCTAGAATTATCTGTTATGTGGTCATATCCTGTCAGATCATAGTCCATCTCTGTGGGAGAGCAAAGTCCATTCCCCTGGGAACGCTCACTGGGGTGCTCTTCCTATGTGGGGTCCCCTTCACACTCCCAGAATTCACTCTGAGTGTCTAGTCCCCATCTTTACTCCAGCCGGTCCCCCTGACATCCATACCCGGGTTCTCCAGAATGCTGTTCTGTGGCATCAGCTCTTGGGTCAAAAAAGCTCCTTGCTTCTGACTGGTCACATAATGGGAAGTTGGGACTCTGCTGTCACAGACAATGCCACCTGCCGCATTCTACCTCTTTTCCCTGCCTGACTTGGAGTCCTTCCAGATGGAACTACCAAATGTTTGTGTGGGTTTTTTTCCCCTCTGTGACCGGTTTCTCTGCTTCATTTTTAAATACATCTTCTGATTTTCTAGGTCATACGTTAAAATCACCCACCGCAGGGAAGGACAGAGATTTCAATTAACCAAAGCAGATCACTTACATATGCAAGGCAGTGCAAAGGTGAAAAGGTAAACCACAGTCGACGGCAGGAACCATCTTTTATATTTTCTTGGTTCCATTTACAAAGTAGGGTACTTTGATAAACAAATGGACTGAATTCAGTATTTTCAGATTCACAGGCATTGCATCGTATGTTTCAGAGAGGGGTGCATTTCTGTTTAGATCACGAGAGGTAGCTTCTTCCCCTGGGAAGGCAGCACGGTGTACTGCAAAAATGGGGGCTTCTGAGTCAGAAGGATTTGGGATTAAGACTTTTCCCGAACCATACAAACTCGAGTTATTATTCTTTCTAGTCTCAGTTTCCTCATCTGTGAAATGGGGCTGATACGGACCATGCTGGGTGGCTGTGAAGACTAGTAATTACGCGCATAAAGTGATCTCTTCAAGCCTGATCCAGATTTGTGTCCTTAACTGGCTGTGCTTCAAGGTCAGGAAATGGGTTTTATTGAAATGAATATTCCCAGAATCTAGTATGGCATCCAACATATACTAGGCCCTTAGTAAGTATGTATTAAATGAGGAGCACATACAACCCTACAAGCCTAGACCACTAACCTGTTAATCAGTGTATACCTTTGTATTGATCTGCAACCTTTAGCTTATTTATATTTTGACCTTATAGATAGCCTCTTTGACACACTACTCTTCCTCTTCTTCTTTCCCTTTAAACCACCTCGTACATCATCCTCTCTCCCAACCTTAGAATTTGTACATCTTTCCAGGTTTGAATAAAGGTCAGCATAGGATTTATGAGTCTCTTCAGAGAGCTGTTTTGGGTTATTATCCTCTTTCTTTCTCTCTAGGACTAAGATCTAATGGCCACGATATTATTTTGTCGGTTTACTTTAAAAGATTCCTACACCAATGAAAAACTAGTTAGACTCATGCCCTGGAAAAATTTACTTACTTCCCATCAATATCAAATTACAGCTCCTCTGTATGAGCAAAATTGACTTGCAGTTGCTCCTAACACCTTGCAGAGGTGATGTTTCACTCTTAGAAGTGCTTCTGAAGCCACAGTTTTAAGCAGTCAGTATCGTGGTAACTGGGTCCCTCTAGGATAGTTTTTCAGATGAGAAACAAACAAAACTTCAAAGAAGAGTTGTGTTATTGCTGCTTGTTCTTCTTTTAATTGATAATAATGGGCTTTAAACAGAAATGTTGACCTAGTGTGGACTCTGCTCCTAATTATGTGACCCTGGAACAACCACTTGACCTCTCTGAGCCTCTGTTTTCTAATCAAAAAGGTGGAATTTACACAAGGTAGATATGTATATTGAATGAGATAATTACATATAAAGTGCCTACCAGTGTTTGGGTAATATAAGTAGGAATAAATCAGAGTTCCCATCAGTTATTATTTCTAGAAGAAAAATTGAGGGGAAAAATCACTTTAGAATATCTTCCTATTTTTGTCACGCATATTTATTATTTGAAACCAGAATCTGTTCAAGGTAGGTTTCTTTTCTTAAATAATGGATAGACAAAATTTGCAGTTAAGAGGGAGCAGATGAAAGGCAATGCCCTTTCTTGCCTAGCTGCTTGGAACAGATAGAAATGCCACTCAAATCTCAGACCAAATCACCGTATTATTAAGATCTCAAATCCTCTTCTGAAAGGTTTGGAGGCAGTTCTTCCCAGTAATGATTAGACACTTATTTGGGGGGGCAAAATAATTTACCGTGGCATCGAGTGCACACTGACTCACCGGCACAGAAAGGTGGCAACGTGATCTTGAAGTGTGGTTTTCCAGCAAGCAGGTAGCCTTCATGTGGGGCCCACCCTCTTGACTCTTGACGTCCAGACTCAGTCCTCCTTTCCCCAGATCGCCGAGGCCCTACCTCATGTTTTTGCCCAAAGTTTCAGCTCTTAACTACAAGTAATCAAAGTAATTTATCGGCCAGTTAGTCTGGTTAAAGAGTTATTTGGAGGCCGCATTGGGGCGTGGGGGAAACGAACGTCAGGGTTTGGATTTACGTGAGGATTCTGTTTCTTGAGTTTTCCTCCTTTGCTGCTTTAAGCACTTATTACCGAGAATGGCTAGGCTGGGGGTGCAGGGGCAGGAGGCGCTGACCCGACCACTGGAGCAGCAAAGCGTTGCGGGGTCTCCCAGGCGTGTGAACCTCGGCAATCGTGGGAACAGATGCGCTCCCTTCCCCCATCGCTTCGAACCAGTCCAGAGCATGCGCTCGGAGAGGCCCGGGAGCCGGGGAGCTGGGGGCACGGAGCCGGGGATTGGCTGTTGCCCTGACTGTCCACCTTTGACCTAGCCTAACCAACGCAGCCTGCAACCCAGCCGCGCGGGCTTGAGTTGCCCAATCACCTCGCCGCGCCCTAGCCAGGCCCAGCGGCTCGGCTGCTGATTGGGCACCGTCCCTTCCCGCTCCTCCTTGCCATCTGCCCGCCCCGGGCGCCGCTGCACGATTCCATTGGTCGTCATCCCTGCCGATCAGTCCACGGCTCACCTCCCCCAAACAGCCTGCCGGGCCGGCGCGTGCTGGGGAGGCGGGGTCTCGGGGCAGGGGGCGGGGAGGGGGCGGGGCGGGGGCGGGGCGGGGGCGGGGCGGGGCGGGGCAGAGGTGGGGCCTCGGCGAAGGCTGGCGCAGCGGTGGCTCTGGGCTCCGGCTCTGGACTCCAGCGCAGCATCCTCGCTGCAGCCGCTACGGCTGGCTGCTGCACTTGGTCAGGTAAAGCGAGCCTTGTCTGTCCTGCTGGCGTCTGCTCCGCCTCTTCTCCCTCCCGACCACAGGCTGCCTGCTCCGCCTCTCGGGCCCTCAGGGCTCTCGGAAAGAGGCACCGAATCTGTTTTGCCCCGTTACCTTACCTTCTTCCTCTTCGGCGTCCGTTCCTCAAGCTCCCCAACCAAGCGGTTCCGAAGTGCGCCAGTGGGGCTTCCCGGGTCACCCTAACGCTCCTCACTACAGAACTGTCGTTAACTCTCAGGCCCCCCTCCCGTGACCTGCCAGTGCAGTCTCCTTCCCAGCTTGGCACAGGAAGGGTGGAAGGGCGGGCGGGGAAGGGAGGGATGCAGCGCTTCCTTTTGAAGCTGGACGTGTTTAGTTCACAGAGGGAATACCTTAGTGGGGTTGTTTTGGGAACGGAAGCTGCTTCATGATGGTGCTTGGCAATGACTAGAAGGATATCTGTTGCTGCTTTGTGCTTATATTTGTAGGTGACATTCACCACCACCGTTTTCTTCTTTCATCAACATCTTCGCCACGACCATCACCATCAACATTTCTCTTCCTCCATCAGAGCTCTTCAAGTTCTGCAAAGGCAGACTGTTCAGGCATGTAAGTGCTGACTCCCCCAAATAACAAGCGGTGCCCTTGCTCCCCAAGGCCGGAGGAGCCAAATCCTTGTTTAACTCGCAGCCAAGGAACTGGGAGTGGGGTGTGAAAGGGGAGAGTTTCCTTATCCCTATTTGCAGTTGAGATTGCCACAGAAAACCCTTTCCTTTAATCATTCACACTGCTGTTGGCTGACTAGGGAGTGTTTGACATTGGCAGTCAGTCACACACTCTGATGAGCTGAATGCAGAGTCCACAACCTGTGATCCAGGCCTGTGCAGTATGGGTGCTTCAGCCACGGAAAGGGGAAGGTCCAGACCCAAGCCTTTCAGAGGACCAGGTGAACTAGCTTAGCGTCTGACTTTCTTCCACAGTGGCTGCAGCTGTAGTAAGGCACGATCCACGTTTGCATACGCATCTTGGGCCCTGCCACCTTGGGGGATCAAAGTCCCTGGGAGAGCGAATTATGTTCTGTTGTCTGTAGCGGGTAGTATCTTATGAGCACAGGACTGGGATTCAGCAGCCATTGTTAGGTGTTCCTAGGGCTTCCTACAAGATCACTTGAATTTCACATTTATTAACCTTTTTTCAGGAGGGGAAAACAGTGCAGCTGAGAGCTGCTTACCAGATTAACTGTCATTGTGGAAGACACTGCTTTAAAATTGTCTAGAGGTTTCGGTCTTGGTCAGACATATCTAACCATTAGTCTCCTTTTTCTCAACGGTGGTTATAGCCCAGTAGTAGGACCAATGAATACAGTGCCTTTCGATACACTGCAGGGACGAAGGAGCAGTGGCCTCACTGGAGGGATACAATGGATAAAAGTTGGGAGACAGTATATCATAATGGTTAAACCCATAAACCTGACACAAGAATTCAAATTCTGGATGAACCACCTACAAGCTGAGTGATTTTGGCAAGTCATTTACTCTCTTGCCCTTTAGTTTCTTATTTATAAAATGGGGATGATATTACCTGCCTCCTAGGGGAAGTTGAAAGGATTAAAGAAAGAATATAGTTAAAGGCTTAGTAGTTCCTGGTACATAGTAAGTAGGGACTGAATGGTAATTGTTCTTGATAATACTTGCCAACAAAGATAATGAAGGCTAGTGTTCTCTCCCTAAATGTGCATTCCGCCCTCCCATTGTCTTTCTGCTTCCCTCTTAGGTGTTAAAACTCATGCTCATGGGGAATGGCAGTCTTCAGGTTCCTCATAGGACTCCCTCTTGGAGGGGTAGCACTGATTGAAGCCACTCGTGTTTGATAGACATTTCTCCAACCGGGCTGCGCAAATGCTTAGCAAGCTCTTTTCAGATGCATTAAAAATGCAGCTTTAGAGAAGGTTTCTGGGCCTCTGGGCCTGTTCTAGGCTGCTCCGCTCTCCTTGGCTGTTCAGTGCTCTGAGTTGGTAAATTGTGCTTTTTCCAGAATCACTAGTGAATGCACTGGCTTCTGCCCGGGAGAAGCAAAACTGCTTTTCTTCAAATATCCCTGGGAATTGAAGAAAACCTAACTTGCCAGCATGGAAGAACTTGTGTTTTACAGTATTTTTCTTCTCTAAGAATAATATATTTCTCTTTGCCAGTGTCGAAAACAGCAAGCATTATTGATGTGATTCAATTTTCTCATTTAGAAAGAGAGGTGAACTGGCTTATCAGCTCTTTGGGGATACTTTGAAATTTAGAGGATACTGTCAATTGTATCAGTTAGGATCCTTTTTGTTGTATGGGATGGAAACCCAGCAGAAACAGTCATAAGCAAAAATGAGTTTTTTGACTACCATAACCGAGCCATGACCACACTGTGATGTCTTCCTGAGGAAGCTGGTCCTGAGATTGAGAAGCTTTTCCTGTTTGCCAGCTTGATTTCTATCTCTTTGTCTCTGGCCCTTTCTGTTCTGTCTTTTATATCTGCTCTTTCTCTTTCCTAACCTTATTATTTCCTGTCACAGACCTTGTCCTCTCAGTGTCTTCGTAGGCTCTCGATTCACATCTGTCTAGCTCTGTAAGCCAAGTGTAGCTCCTGTCTCCTCTAGCTCCACAATGAAGCCTGGGGAAGAACTGTGATTGATCAGTACCTGGTCACAGGCTTAACCCTGCCTAGAATGAACGTGTTGGCGAAGGGAATGGGGTTCTGTGAGTCCTATTATTGTCTGGGAGTGGATCTCATATTCTAGTCTTCTTCCCTCTCTCCCCATAAAATTGGTGGAGTTGTCCCCAGAGGAGGAGGAAGGGGAGCAGCCTGGAGCTTGATGTGATGATGAGGACTCAGAAATCCTTCTCTCCTTCACATACAATGGCTTAAAGTCCAGTTTTATGTTGAAGCTTTGGACTCAGAGCATGTGATCCTAGGCATTAGTGTATTTTAGACGATTTTGCCTTTAATGGTTTCTTTAATTAAAACTTCACTTGTATAATTGTGAAAATTCACCAGAGCTACTTAATAATATACAGTGATCCCAGTCTTGGTAAATCACATTTGGGGGTCACTCATACTCTCTTGTTGGGACTTTGTTTTAACAGGAGCTGTGATTTTCAAAGGCTCATAGTCTCTGTGTTAAAAACCAGCTTTATTCTCAGCAGGTCCCAGCCTGTGTGTTGACGGAGTTACAGCCATTCATGTGATTTGCTTGGTCTTGTAGAGATGCTAAACCACGGGCCTTGTATCCTCATGGAGTAAATACGAGCTTGCACCAACAGGCTGGCCTTGTGGGGGAACTGGAACATCCCTGTGTTTAGCATCTGAGCGGGAGTGCTGACAAAGCAGTCATCTGTATGCCCCGTAACATAATAATTACCAAGTGGGAAGACGGAAAGAAGGCTACGAACCTCCTTACCTTGTCAACATATAAACGCAAAGAAAGCTCTAGGAAATGGGCCATTCCGTCCCACTTAGGTTTCTCACGTTCTC
Organism: Ursus americanus; assembly: GCF_024610735.1. Taxonomy (NCBI): domain Eukaryota; kingdom Metazoa; phylum Chordata; class Mammalia; order Carnivora; family Ursidae; genus Ursus; species Ursus americanus. The sequence goes on from NC_142162.1 coordinate 18,562,529, forward strand.
TGGCTACACATAAAACATGCCCCTGGATAATGTGTATTTCTATATTTCTTTAGGCTTTGAAGATATGATGCCATAGTATAGGGCTGGTGGGGGGGGGGTTGGTCTTCCCTTTGGGCCTTACCTCACCTTACCCTTACCTTCAAATGACCTCTGTAATTCACCTCTGTAGGAAGCAGACTACTGGGTAGGTTTTGATCGTGTTCTTGTTTTTGTTTTTTAAAAGCCAGTTCATCTGTTTCCTTACCTTAAGCAAAACTGACCTGGATTGCGTTCCATCTTATTAGGGTTATACCTATTTCTCCTTTCTGCAGTGTCATAGATCCTTAGTAAAGACGAACATGTTTCAAATTAAACACTTTTTTACCTTGGTCTTCTGACTCACAGGCTATTGTGGGGGATATTTTGGAGGTAGGCAGGACTTCCTTTTTTAACAAGAAAAAAACAGAGTTTATTAGCATGTACGTCATGCTTACGCATGGGCGTACCCAGATGTAAGCAGCTCCAAGGGGTGGTGAGAACATGGGCTAAACACCGTCGTAGGCCAAAGGAAGGGAGTTTGGGGCTTCTGGGTGAGGGAGGCAAGTTATGGGAAGATGCCAAGAAAAGTATGGTTAAACAAGAGTTGCTCAGTAAGGTGTGTTATGCAGGTTTAAGTCTGTGCCTTCTCCAGTAATAAGAGTTACTAAGAATGCTCCTCTTCCTGGCATGGGAGAAGGAGACACTTTTTACAAGTGGAAATTTCCTTTATAATGTACATTTCATTTACAAAAAGAAAGCTTGTGCACTTTTCTTTTTATAGCTTTTACTGCATCTTCCTGGATCTCAATAGCCATTAGCTCATACTCGTATATATGCCAAAGAGGCATAGGAGGGTAACATATTCTGATATCCCTCATTCTGCCCTTTGGAACTTCATTTTTTTACAAAGAAGTTTCATTTATCAAAAGCCAAGTTGGTATATAGCTCTAGAGAGATTCAGGTTGTAAGAGATCTACAAAGGGGGAGGTGGGGAGAGAAAGAGAGAGAGAGCAAAGGAACAAGGATGAGAAAGCAGAAAAGGACAAATTTTAATGCATTGCCCCATCTTATTAAATCAGTGTCTTGGTCCTGGCAATCGGCCAGTCGGGTTAAACAGTTATTTCAGGAGACAGTGGTATAGGTGGGAGTAAGACACCTAGCTCAGCAATCTCTATAGTCTCTATATAGTGTAAGCCTCCAGCCATTTAGTAGGGAGCATTTCTATGGAGACAAAACCCATTTCTAATGGTTGGAACAAACTCTACACCCAGTTTTTGAGTCCAGAGAACAATTGGTTGATAAGATTGCTAAATGTTGGGCTTACAGCATCCTTAGATGGCGGCGTTAGGACAGGCAGGGGCAGTCTGATGAATTTTGTGGGTTACAATTTGAATGTTCCTGGTGATGGCATTTGGTGTTGCGGTGAACATTCTGAGTGGCCTTATACAACAACAAAGGTTGGATGGGCAAGACTTTCATATTTGTGTTGGTCATCAGGATCTGGGCATTCACGGACAGGCAGCAGAAGCAGCCGGAAGGTGGAGGGGGGTGGGTAGATAAGGCCAAAGGGGAGGGCAGGAAGCACCACTACGTGGCTACCGTGAGGGTGCTGGTGCTGACATGCCAGGAGGGGTGCTCCGGAGCATGTCTCTATGAAAGAATCAGCAGAGTCTGGGAGACGACCTGAGGACCAGTGTTTAGTAAGCTACCCAACACAGCCGTGTGTGGCTTGCTCTTCCCAGGTATGCTTGCCCTGTTTTTGCCCAGATGGCCGCACTCAGGCAGGCGCAGAGGCTTTCTGCAGTGATTTCCCCTATGAGACGTGGAAGGAAAAATATAGATGTTTCGGGGGGGAGGGGGGAAACTTGTCCACTTATGAAGAGACGCTCCCTCTGGTGATGCACTCACCGTGGTGATTTGGGAAACCATAAAGCTTCCCAGACCTTGACATTTGCACAAATGAAGTTCCAACGAAATTTGCTGGAAGAATCGTATCATCTGTGGCTGAGAGCAGACCCTTCTGAGTAACTCATAGATGGTCCCCGTGCAGTCTCCTGAGCCCCAGGTGCTCTTTCCAGTGTCTTGGTTTCTTCTAGTATTACAGAGCTGCTTTTCTGGTCTTTGGTGTTGTAAAGATGGCTGAGCTAGGATGGGGAAAGTATTTTGGAATGACAGTTGTCATAGCACTTAATGATCTTTCTCCTGTGTGAGATTACACTGGGCAAATATTGTTATGTTAACTGTGTTCAGTCCCCAGGAGGCAGTGACTAAAGTCTTCATCGCCCTCTCCGAGAGTGCACTGCTGCTTTGATCTGTTCACTGATTGAAAGCTCATCCCTGGGGTCTTAGCCCTGCGAGTACTAATAAAGCCTATTTCTCACCGTGACGCCAAGGAGTCCATATAGGTTGTTGGTGTTCTACTTAGAGAAAAATGTCCTCAAAGTCCATTCAAAGAGCAGACAGAAAGTGTATTTCCTGTCCTGTGCTTAATGCAGGAGATTTACACTCCCTCCCTTAGTTACCTAATCTGTGCAGTGGGTAAGTGGTAGTTTATCTCTCGTATGGATGAGCAATTCAGGGCTCAGAGAGGTCAATATGCTTGTTTAAAGGTACGGCTCTCCATGGAATCTGGGTAGTATTTATTCTACCTGTTGGGTTTGCACTCCACCTTCTGTCTGCGCTAGTAAGCCACTGAGAACGCTCCTGGCTCTGAAATTTGTTAAACTTTCAAAGCAGTATAAACCATAAATATAGTGCTGTATTCTGGGTATGGATTTAGTGAAAAGCAAGAGTTGCTTTTTTTAGGCATTAACATGATTACTCTTTCTCTTTTTAGATAAAGACAGCCACTTTAGAAAATTTTCTAGGCCTAGCTCATATTTGGAAAGCTTTGCAAATAATTTTTTGAAAGCCCACAGGTCTGCAGAAAATGGTATTCGTCTACAGAATTGGCATCTGTCCTGTCCCCATTTACCAATGTCCTCATCTCCTTTTATCTCTGTCTCTGCCTTCTACCTATAGGAGCCCAACTGCCTGCCTTCCGATCCATCTAATCCCCATTGACACAAATATGAAGAGAACATACCACACGTAATGAGGGGGTATTGTCCTTGTGTTAGAGTCACTTTCTGATTTGTTTTAAGCTGTCCTGATTCCTTTTAAGCTCTGAAAACATAGATCAATTCTAATTGTCATGATTATTTGTAGAGCTGAAACTCCCTGATACCCTAGTGTCATAAGAGAAACTGCGGCAGATTGAAAACAAAACAAAACAAAAACCTTACTGTTTTCTCAAGCATTACCTTTATTTCTTACTCTATAGTTCTGGTACCCAAGTTATTCTCTAGGTAGGTGACAAGATATTTTTTTTTAGGTGTGCAGTGGAGAGAACTGAGATGGGGAGATAAAAAAGTGACTTGCCCAAGGTCACTCACGGTCAGTGGCACAGCCAAGAATAGATCCAGGTCACCCGACTCCCTGGGCTTTGTTTATGACATCATTCAACCTCTCTTCAGGAAGTAAGAGCCCTGCCAGCCACAAAAATGGAAGGATAGGACACCACTCTCAGACTCAGGTTTTTGGGCCTTTTTAATTTTTTTTTTCCATTTTTGGTTAAAACCTATCAAGAGCTGCCACATTGCTCACTATTAGCTAGATTTAAGACCTTAACTAAAGCAGAATTTGTTAAGAAGAACAACAATAGCACTGTATTGCACACTTAATTTGTTAAGAGGATAGATTTCATGTGAAGCGTTCTTACTCAAATAAATAATTATAAACAGGTAAACATAATTTTGATATCATAATCACAAATTGGGCAAATGACACAGCGAGAGGGAAAGTGGCTGAAGGGTCCAAAGTAGTTGCATAGGGATCTTGTGCTCAAACCACATCCAACAAGGACAAAATACACAGGAGAGGGGAAAGGCGGCATATAGCCTAAGACTTCACTTACAGAGAGGTATGGCGTGGGTCCAGGGGAATCACATCAGGAAAACCAAGGTCATAAATAAGAGGATCAGAGAAAAATTAAGCCAATTGTTATAAAAGAGGGCTTTTAATATTATAAGCAGTATATGAGGCTGCTACTTGAAAAAGATGAGGTCAGGTTCACAGAGAGAGAGGAAGCAGAGATCCTTCATTCTTATTTTGCTCCTGTCTTTTCTCTGCAAGAGTAGCAGGTGAGAATCTCCATCTGTGAACACAGGTATATAAGAAGTATCTCCTCTCTTAACTATTGTTCAAATCATATTCATTTTGTTTCAAGCCCCTTCCTTCTGGAAAGGTAGAAGACTTACTCAGACTTACTCAGTCCTGCTTAGGGTCACAGCTTCCCCCAGAGTTGTATCAGGCTCCGGGGTGCTGGCACAGTGCAGCAGCGCTGGCAGAGGGACCCTCTGGTCATTGAGGCATCTGATCCCACAGGTTACACTATAGTACCGTATTTCTGCTCATGTAACTCGCTCAGCTGCAGGTGTCCAGGTCATCCTTGGACCACAAAAAACTTTTGGTGACATTTCCTATGGTTCCTTCTGCCTAGATGTCCCACACACAGCTCTGGGGGCAGTGGGGGGGTTGTGGCCTCCCTGGGGACAATGCCAGAAAGCAAGGCCTGCTCCTCCTTCCTCCTGGGTTCATAAGCCTCCCTCCCTCCTTTTCCACCAGCTGGAGGGAGATAATTCTCCATGTTGCTTCAAGGCTCTTCATGTCCATACATTCCATTCCTTTTTATTACCTCCTTCAAGAAATTCACTATATTCTTCTAAGTGCTTGGGATTCTGGAAAACAAAATCCAGAAATAATCTCAGGCTATTTCTCTTTTTCCCCTTGCCTTTGACCTCTCCTGATGCAATGAACACTAATTCTGATATCTGCCTTATTGGGGGCTAAGCAAAAGGGGAAAACACAAGGAGAAATGAAAAAAAAAACAGATTAATTATCTTTGAACATTACTTTCCTTTTTAGAAGGACAGTGATTTTGGATATTTGTCTTGTTCACATCCATTTTCCCTTCTCTGCAAATAACCCCAATATGTAAGTATGGGTTTCATGTACATAAGACCATGTCTCTGGTCAGGGTTACTTAAACCGGGGATAGAAATCTGACCCAAGCTGGGCCAGTTGAATTCCCTTCCCCAAAAATGAGAGTGTAGGACTGAAGGATGGCAGTGACTAAGAGTCAGCGGAGTTAAGTCACCGTTAGGGAAGTACTCCAGGGTGATGGCCTTTGCGCCCTGTCCCAGAGGACATTGGAAGGTTCTGCCTCCTGCTCTTGGCTTTTCTACCCTTACTCTGATTTCATGAAATCAGAAATCCATGAATTTCATGGAATTGGAGATGCCTCTATTTTTGTTAAGGTAGCCCAAATCAGTGGACTGGATTAACTGGATTAACATCCAGTTGCTTGCAACCAAAAGTAATTCAAGAATGGTCTTCAAAGTTGCAAAGGCAGAAAAACCTGGTGAAGAGGAAACTGACACTCAAGATAGGCAAAGAGATAGTAAGATAGAATCTAGCCATTTAGGAGGTGTTCCTCTAAGGACTTAAAGCAACCATTGCAACAGTTATCTTTGTGATCCTGGAACAACTTTTGGCATTTTTTTGAGGAACTATTTTTTTTAACTGCGGGCACTGCTTTGGAGTAAGGTGTTGACTCACTAATGAACAGTCAGGTGATGTGCAGGGTTTTTGAGAATGGAAGTGTTTCCATCTGAGGATTTGCTGAAGAGACTGGGGGGCTTAGTCAGGATGAGAAGATGTCTCAGGTGTTCAAAGGACCCTTGGACAGGAGGGGAGTGGGGTTTATAAGCTCTGCAAGTAAGGACAAGCACCAATGGGAAGGTATCAGTGGAAATGGATTTTGGCTGGGATTAAGGGAATTTTTTTATTTTTATTTTTTTTACATTTAGAGTTTTCTGAAGGCCATGAGGTTTCCTTGTGGGCTAGAGAGCAGTTTGCCGTTTAAGAGTTCTAGTGAAAGAGAAAATCCACAAATGGGATGGAATGGATAATTTCAAAGTTTTCTTTAAATCTAAAATCCCATCGTTTTCCCTATAAATTTTGTCCGTTCCTAGACTAGAAAAATCCCAACCCACATCATGACAGAATGTAATAGGAGTTAAAGCAGTTCACAAATATTATAACATTTTTCTTCCTTTATATGAAAAAAAACCCACACCCATAGGCTATAACTTATCATTGAGAGAAGACATTTTCACAAAGAGAAACAAAAATTTATTTTCCATTCTCTAAATTGTTAGTGATTAAGCGTTTCACATCCAGGTGGTTCACTGAATTGAAAAAAACTTTCTGTAATGTTAACATAAGCATGCAAAACCCAGGGAATGCTGAATTCTGTCTGAATTTCGAGGCTACGTGAAACTAAATAGATTTCTTGAGTTACTTTATGGAGGAAATCAGAATTCCACTCTTTCCCCAAGCCTTTATAAAGGAAAAAGATGTTACCATGTTACCTCCTGTGAGACCTAAGCAGGAAGCTCAGATGTTTTATCCACCACTCCCCAAGACATCTCGCATCAGCTCATCCCTTTTATAACTACGTAACCATTTGTGTATTTTAGATTATTATTCTTAATTAGAGGGTAAGAACTGGATTATTCTAGTTTGTCATTTATTGCAGCAAGCAGATGTTGACATTCAATAATCATGTCTTAAACAAGAATGGACAAGGAAAACCACTTAGTTTGAAATCCTGGTCTTAAAGACTCCATCAGACATAGTCCAACAAGACAATTTTCATAATCTCTTTCATATTCTCTCACTCTTCTTGTAAAAACCTTAAAAATGCAAGCATATGTGTTACCATTCATTTGTTCTCTGTTTGTTATTACTTTTATTAAGAGCATTCAAAAGAATCCAGTCTTTTCTGCTTTGCAAATTGGGTTCTCAAGTCATTTTAAAGACACCATCAGCAACATAAGTAGAAAACATATTTTCTATGTATTTTGGAGTCTAACATAAAAGGAAAGAAACATAACCATGAATGTAGAGTCTGAGGTAAAGCCATTTTAAAAATCATTTTTGGAAAAATGAAAAATACAAAAAGGTACAAAGAAGGAAATAGCAATGATCCATATTCCCATCATATTTTGTATACCATATTCCCTCTACTTTTGGGGGACACACTTCTAAAAAATCACAAATGTTGGGGCACCTGGGTGGCTCGGTTGGTTTAGTGTCTGCCTTTGGCTCAGGTCATGATCCTGGGGTCCTGGGATCGAGTCCCGCATCTGGCTCCCTGCTCAGCAGTGAGTCTGTTTCTCCCTCTCCCTCTCCCTCTGTGCTCTCTCTCTCTCTCTCAAATAAATAAATAATCTTAAAAAAAATCACATATGTTGATTGTCAAGAATTCAAATAAGGCAAAAAATTACAAAGGTAAGAATTTTTTAAAAAATCATCTCAAATAATACAGTTCCCATTGTTAACCTTAGATAACATAATTTCAGACGTCTATCTATACCTATGTATCTGTCTATCTGGATGGATATTTAGGTAAAAATACTTCTATAAAAATAAATAGAGATGCTATTTACAACAAAAATAATTCTTTAAAATTTTTAGGCAATTTAAAAAACTGAATTGAAACTAAAGAATAGTCAAACTTCAAATAAATGTACCTAATTTCCAGATACATTATTTCTTTAAAAATATCTCTCACTGGCTAAAGTGTCATGGAAAGTATTAAAAAGCTGGAGGCACTGTCATTAATTATATTGCTGTTTTTATGAACTTTCTTCTTGAGACAGTATCAATTGACTTCCTTTTTTATGAAAGATTAACAGCTTTGAAACTTCCTCCCCCTTTCCTCTTCCCACGTCCTGAGTATTATTAGATGTTTTATTATTTTTACATTGTTCAGATTAGAGTGTCCCTTTGTGCTACGTAAACATATTTGGAGAGTCCTTTAGTGGTAGCCATATGCTTAAATGAATTGAATGCGTACAGCTCTGGGCATGGTATCCTTGTGCTTTACTTTCAGTTATTTCGATAAACGATAACCCACTAACTTGACACAGTCATTCATGATCTCCAATACTTAGGGTCTAAAACTGTGTCAACCACTATCATTCATCACTAAAAAACCGTGGAGTGCCTACTTGGTGCTAGACCTGGCTGAACTAAAACTTGGTGTTAAATAACCTAGAATCCCAGCCCGCAAGAAGTGAGGGCAAACCGAAATGTATTAAATTCCTAGTGTGCTGGCTCCATGAGAGCTGTTTTATTATTTCCTTATCCCCTGTGTCCATCCTAAGGTCTGGTATTTCACAGGCCCTCAGTCAATGCTTGTTTAATTAAGGGGCCTTTAAGTGCCGGACACCGTGGAAGTGCATTAAAAGTGACATTTCACTTTATCTGGACAACAAACCTATTAGGTAGACATTTATTGTCTCTGGTTTATAGTTCAGGAAACTGAGTCTCAGTAAATAATATCCCAAAGTTATACAACAGGATTTCACAGTAAAGTTCATTCTTTTTTCATGACCCCCGGCCTGGGTCATAGATTTATGTTGGAAGTAACAGAGGAAAGAGGCACGTGAACTACTGCTTATAGGACATGAGTGAGTAATACAGTAGTGTCTGTACAGTCTGGAGGCTGAAGGGCTACTGGGCGTGGCATCTCCACTCTATGATTTTTTTTTTTTTTTGCTAGCTGACATCGAGTGAGCTCCTTCTTTTCTCTGAGCCTCAGTTTCCTATCTATAAAATGGGACTAACAGAGGGAGGATTAAGGGAAGTAACTCAGGTAGGATGCATAACATAATGGCTGCTGCAAGTGCTCAAGAAAGAGTAGACATTACTCTTATTTTTGCAAAGTGCTCTGAATGCTCAAAGGAAGGACTCGCTTTGTCCCCTGGGTTTTCAGGACACTTGTGTTTGGGCTCTGCTGGAAGCATAGGAGTTCATCAAATGAGAGGTAGACGGAGTCTTGGCAGAAAGAGAAACATGAATCATAGGACCGAAGATCTTCCCTAGACGCACCATATTTGTATTACCCTAATTAACTCCCGAACCTTCCTTCCTTTGCTTGCTCGTCTCCGGAGTGTCCAAACAGGAGTATCTGTGTTTAGAAAGGCCGACTTGCAAATGGACCATCGTATCTTACTAGACCATCTTCCCACTGAGAAGGTGAATTAGTCAGTGTCTGACAGCTCCGAGGAAAGGTAAGGCGACAGGGCAGCTTGAGGACTATTGGTCCAGGAGGCCAGGGGCCATCCCACGCCAGCTTAAGAGCACCTGATGGTCTGAAGAAGGAGCCTGCAGACTGTCTGATGTTCTAGAACAGTGTTCCTCAACCTTTTTCTCACTGCCCCTCTCCTTTAGGCTTTTCCCTCATTGGCTCCCCGTCATGGCGTGTTAGTGCCACAGATAAACTGCCTATCTGTTATGTACTCTGTGTTTATCCCTGCTTCACACACAGACACTCACAAAGTAGATTTTCAGTCCTCTCCCAAGAACCACGTTGAATGAAGCAGGCTTCAGAGGGCCTTCTCAGGAGCTGACCTGACACTTGAAGGCTCTAACTGTTGTGCTAACAAACAGCCACTTCCACCATGATTCCTTCCTGCTGCCCTCACCTCCCATCTGGTCCCGGTCTCTCTCTGCTTCCATGCCTGCCCTTTCATAGTCTAGTTTCCACATAGCAGCCCGACTGACCTTTGGCAAATGTAATCAGGTCATGTCTCTCCCCAGCTTCCCCTTGGACTTAGAATCACATTTGGACTCTAAGTCATGGCCCCAAAGCCTGCCTGATCTGGCTCCCGTCCACTGCTCCCCTCTCTTCCAGTACCAGCCTACGTGTAGGGGCGGGTGTCCTCTGGACAGGCCAAAGCCAGCAGACAGAAAGTCACAGGCGTTTGCAGGGAGTAGCTCTCGGGGTGGGCAGACCACCGCCGAGAGGACAGGGCAGGCACGGGCGGTGGTGGCCTCGAACCCCGGGAGGCTCAGAAGAGGGAAGTCCAGAAAGACCCCTCTGAAAAAGGACGGCGATGGAGCTACGGCGCGAGGGAGCCACGCGAAGGAGGGCGGGAGTCACTTCTGGGCAGAGGGGGCAGCAGGCATGGAGCCTCTGACAGGTCACTGTGGCGAGAGTTTGAAATGAAGCTGGAAGACGCGGAGGCCCGATCCCACAGAGCCTTTTAGGCCAGGTGAGGGACTAAAACCTGCTTTAAGAACAAGAGAGCCACTGAGCGATTTTGACCGTGTGACGGGCTGTGAAGGTGATCAGGTCAGATTTTTGTTTTGAAGGGACTGCTCTGGTTGCGGTGTGAGCAGCAGGTGAACGAACACAGACCAGTTTGGAGGGCACCGCGGTAGTAGGGTGGCTAACCAGCACTGGTTTTAGCCAGCACCGAAAGGCCTGCATCCTGGAAACTCCTCAGGCATGGGCTAGCCCCACAGTCAGTCATCCTGTTCTCCGCAGTCATTCAAGGGGAGAGGTTAGAGTTGTCTTAGGAGAGATGCAGGATCTTCTCGTCCTTCGACTCGCCTTGGAAGAAAGAGGATTAACATCATGATTCCCTTTCTCTGAAAGCCCCTTAGAATTGGTTTCCCCAAATATACAGACAACGCAGGAACACACATACATACACACACCCTAATGTGCAATTGCTTCGGGTAAGCCTGGATTATTTTTTCTACACAGGCCTGGTGGCGTCATGTTTTTGACATCTCAAAGCCTGGAGCCTGCCCCAGCGAAGGTCAATCTAGGTAAGAAGGTGGACTAAGTCATTGCCGTCCCTTGTACTTCTGCTCACTGTCAAACACACCCTGAGCCTGGGCTCCTATGTAGTCTCTTTATCCCCCCCATCCTGGTCCCAGCCTTGCTTTCCCTTCCATGCCATTAGCCTCCCGGTCCCACGAAAGCTTGCTTTTGGACCCTGATGGACTACAGGGCACTTTAGTAGTTCTCAGTGGCCCCCCACCGATAGAGTAAAATCGTCACTCTTAGATTTCAGAACTGTCCCCTTATCTAATTCTTCCCACTTTATCCAGCCCCCAGAAAAGAAGACTTCTGTTACTAAACCATCAAAAAGAATTGAGGGAGGAATACCACTCCTCCTCCTGGAAATAGCTAACTGGGCTTACTCTGTGCCAGGCACAACTCTAAACACTATACACACATATTTACTAATATATCAATAAATAGATTACACATTGGCAGACTTTTATGGAACACCCATCGTTTTCTAGTTAATTTCTCAAGCACAGGACACAGCCTGGAACAAACTCCTTTCATGGTGGTTATATGCTACAGTGTTTGGGGAGAGACCCAGAAACCAATAGATATATATGTGTTTAATGTGGCAGGTGACAAGTTCGGGGTAAGGGCTGGCCATGGGCACTCTTTCATATTGAGTCACCAAGGAAGACTTTTCATGAGGCATCATTTGAGCAGACACCTGAAGGTGACCAGAGACTAAGTCGTCAAGATTCTGGAGGTAGACAGGCAAAGGGAACAACAAATATATATATATATGTTTGGCTGATGGTAGAATCTTGGAGCCACATCTTTCATTTTTCAAAGTTTCATAAATCCATTCTCCCCCTTGTTTAGGATCTTGGAATATTTAACAACATTTCTTTTCTTCACTTGTCACATTCCCTACTATCACTTTCATCTGATCTTTAATGGAAATTTTACTATTCATCTAGCCGTTTACTCCCTAATCTTTTTATATTTTTCATATTTTTCTCTCCTTCTTCCATGTTTAGTGATAGAAGGCCAGTTTTGTTCCTGATAAAGACTTTTTGTCTACTTTGTGTGTTTGCTAGAAAGTAAACTCAAGCCATTGTTAAACATTACTGCCAACTGCAAATAATAATGTGCTTAAATTTTCAAGCAGAGACACAGGGCCGATTTTTATCTTCAGATAATGGTACTTCGGTGCACTATTTACTGAACATCTTCCATCTTTAAGACACGTACCGTAGGGAATATAAAGATGGTGATGATGATAAGCCCTCTCCCTAGGGAGCTCTTGATAAGCAGGAAAAAAATACATCACAGAAGGTTAATTGGTGGTAGGAAACAGGGTGCACTGGGATACTATTCCTGGATAATATGGATCTGAAACACATAATACTAATTACTGATAGAGCCCCGATGTATATACGTACTATGTACAGGTCTGTCAGGTATCATTACTGCCTATAGCTGTGGCATGAGAAATTGAGGCACATAGAGGGTACGTAGCCATCTCAGGTTACCACGCTAAGCGGAAGAGCTGGGATTTGAACCTAGGCAGTAGAGTTCCTAAAGCTGTGCTAAGAGGTAGGAGGGAGAGACCCTCTGGCCCTCAAGACTGTGAGGCATGGAGCCCAAGCACATCTGAAAACAGATCATGGGTCCAATTAGGACAGAGTCAAATATTCTGACAGACAAGGCTAAATAGATTTGAGACCCAGAGCAGGACGTGGAGACATGATAGGCTGGTTTAGACTGGTAAGAGCCTGGGAAAGGCCTTGAGTTGAAGATTTTTGCCTTTGAGCATGGGCCAGGAAGGAGTGATTACACTACCAAAGTTAAGTTCCAAATAAAGGGTTTGGATCAAAGGGAGAGAAGGCTTTAGAAATGCCAGGGTGGAGAGATCACTGTGTCCTGGGTCTCTCTTAAGCTAATAATTTTCTTTTACAATAGAGGTGGAAATAATAAGCCCTGATCAATGCATTTCTTTTTCACCCATGCTAATTTTACATTCGGTGTTACTTGTTTTCAACACTTCACTTGCTTTCCTTCTAGTTCTTGTATTACTAATGAAAGTTTAGTTTTGTCTCCCTACTTATGAGCTTCTTACGCCATTTTCTTTGCCTGCTTCCACCCCTTTCTGTCCCATGGTGTCTTTTGGCTTCAGGAGTCTGGGTTCTGATCCCACATGTACTCTGAATTCACTGTCTACCTAGAAAAGGAATTCGGAGAGTGGGCTCCTTTTCTCTGCAGGAGGGATTGTGGAATTGCATTGTAAATAGGGAGAATCAAAAACTGTCTTATGAATGAGGACACAGAGGTACAAAGGGGTTGAGTGGCTTGCAAAAGATCACTGTTAGTGATTGGCAGAGCTGGACTTGAGTCCAAGCCTTCTCACTCTGCATTCATTGTGTTTTCCTTGGTCTGCACTGCCTGGGGGGGAAACCATCTCCTGTGAAGACTGACCAGACCCGGACCAGTTACACCAGGGTGAGTGCTCCATATTCTTTGACTTAAAGAAGAGGAATTAGTAAATGTGTGGGCCTGTCTTCCGAATGAGACTCAGTGTCCTTGGTCAGTCCTGTAGGGGATTTTCAGAGTCAGGGCTCTGGGGGCAAACCATCTGGGTTCAGATCCTAGCTCAGCCACTTACTCGTCGCGGGACCCCAGGCAAGTTACCTACCCTCTCTGTACCTCAGTTTCTTTATGGTCGAATAGGGATGATTGTAGTATCTACGTCACAGACTTGTGTGTGTGTGTGTGTGCGTGAAAATGAATGTGTTGAAACAGGTAAAGCCTCAAGGAGAGTGCCTGGTATATGGTGAGTGATCACTAAACAATAATAATTACCTGAACTATTTAAAGACATAGACTGCTTAGAAATACTCGGTAGTCGTGAGTCATGTGTTAGCTGCAGGCAGAAGCATTAGGATTTTGTCAGTGCTAGAAAACTTCTGACCCTACTGATACTTCTACTTAGGTGAAGCTGGCGTATCCTAAATTGACTCCACAGTTTATCATTCCCTTCAACAGGGTAACCCTGAAAGTGAAAATACTCCTGGGATGACTAACATCTGTAGTCAAAAGCTCAATGACTTATAGACAGTCATATTTTGAAAGTGAATTTTTTGAAGGACAAGAAAGAGAATGCATTACAAGTAAGAGGAAGGAAAGCACAAAGAAGCCTGCTGGAGATGCTAAAGACAAACGATCCATCTAGAGTGGTGCAGAGAAAAATGGCTGACATACAGCTGGATTTTTAAATGGAATGGGTTTGTTTTTTTTTTTTAAAGATTTATTTATTTATTTAGGGGGAGGAGAGAGAGAGACTTAGAGGGAGAAGAAGAGGGAGCGAGAAAATCTTAAGCAGGCTCCACGCCCAGGGTGGAGCCTAACAAGGGGCTTGATCTCATGGCCCTAAGATCATGACCTGAGCTGAAATCAGGAGTCGGCCGCTTAACTGCCTGAGCCACCCAGGCGCCCCTAAATGGAGTGGTTTTTAAATGGAAAATGTGCCATTTGTTTTGGTAGCACTCCAACCAGGTATTTCTCTCAAACCTCCCTCAGCAAAGTCCACGGGGTCTCAGATGCTGATCTTCTACAATCTTCAGATAAATTGCCTGTTTAGATAAGATTATGTGTGTGAGATTCCTTCAGAAAGCAGAAGGCATTGTGGAATTTCATGGCATTGTAGCCTCAGCTCAACTTTGACAATAATGAATAAATATTCCAACCAGGACTGAACCTCTCATTCGAGTCAGATGATGTATGGATGAGACTTTCTTGATGCTTTTGGCTCCATGAGAGGGTAGTGCCAAGTGTCTGGCGGGGAGAAGGTGGGGTAGGTATTTTCAAGGTTTCTCTGCTTTGATGTGTACTAAATTTGGACCCCATCGGGGCTATAACTAGCTTTTGGTTTTTGGTTCCCAGGCCAGCAGATATATAGCCAGTACTGTTGAACAGTGGTCCAAGCTAAGCTTTTGAAGACTCACTTCTTTGTTTAAAAGCAAAAGGAAGGGGAAGGGATATGGAAAATTAGGAGCTTCCTGCCTTCCTGAATTTCTTATAAAAGAGAGGTAATGGAAGGAGAAAATAGATGGCCAGACACTTAAGAGACAGAGAGTGTTTTCTTCCAGAATGTCAGTTCCCCTCTCTAGAACTTCTGCAGGAATTACCTGTGATTGAGATCCTAGCTCTTTAAGAATAATTCCTTCCTCTGAGAGGAATCTAGTTTTATTAATTAAAACAAACATATAGTAGAAATAATTCTCCCCATCTGAAAGTTCTCCACGGTGTCACAGGCTCCCCGTTTAGCCCCATGGGTCAGCACTCAGCTTTTGAAACAAATCATGATGCAATCGAATCATAACTTTGCTTTTGGAAACCCTGAAGTGTGTCGTGTGGAATATTTCCGATCGCCCAGCTATTCTATAAGTTCAAATACAGGAAAGTCAGTCCTACTGTCAGTCCCATCATTAGTAACATTCACACAACATGGGAGTTGGGGACATGAGAAACTACTTGACATTTGCTCATTTGATCCTGTGCTCCCAAGAATCGAGTAGCTACCGTTGGCCTAGAGACACTGTCTGATCTCTTAAGTGTCAGTAGACCAAATTCTGGGTGTTGTGGAATTAAATGTGCTATATTGACTTTGGGATTAGACTGACCTTGTGTTGAATCCCAACTCCTCCATTTCCTTCTCGTGAACTTCATTTATGACATCATTATTATAAAATGAAGATCACCATGTGAGACAGAACATAACTCCTGGGGCGCCTGGGTGGCACAGCAGTTAAGCATCTGCCTTCGGCTCAGGGCGTGATCCTGGCGTTATGGGATTGAGCCCCCGTCAGGCTGCTCCTGGGAGCCTGCTTCTTCCTCTCCCACTCCCCCTGCTTGTGTTCCCTCTCTCGCTGGCTGTCTCTATCTCTGTCAAATAAATAAATAAAATCTTTAAAAAAAAAAACATAACTCCTAGAGTTAAATGAGTTAACAGTTGTAGCATTTCTAACTCAGTGTCAAACCACATAACCAGAGTCAGTCACCCCTCCTTGTTCCCTTTTTTGTCTCATCTCTTGGTGACAAGTTGCACTTAGTTGTACCACTGGCTGTGGTTCATCACTGCATGCAGATCCACGTAACACTCCTGCATCATGGGTTGTACCTTTCCTTGTCTGGTCATCCTTCTTCCAGGTCACTCAGATTACCAGTGGCCCTGGCATCAAGTTCATCATGGAACCTTGAGTTAGCATGAGGGTTGATGATTTAGTCATAAATCTACATGTTCCACCTCTTTGTACCTCTTTGTAATGGTGTCAGATTTCCACTAATAACTATAAAATCTGTATCTTAGATGTAGAATACAGGTCTCCCATTTGAATCATTGTGTGTGTTTTTTAAAAGATTTTACTTGTTTATTTGAGAGAGAGTGAGAAAGCATGAGTTGGGGGAGGGGCAGAGGAAGAAAAACCAACAGAGTCCCACCCAGCAGGGAGCCCAACACAGATCCCAAGACCCTGGGATCATGACCTGAGCTTAAGGCAGACGCTTAACTGACTAAGCCACCCAGGTGCCCCTGAATGATTGTTTTACACACCATGCATCATGATGGCAGCTAGTGATATTAACACACGGTTGTATGAATGCCCACATTTCTAATTCCATTTGTGAACTCAGTATTCTTGTGTACCTTTTACTGAAACATTTTAGGATTGAAGAGTAACTAGCTGTGGTTATGGGTATATTAGTAGTTCTTGGGTTCTGGCAAAGCAATTGAGATTGAAGAGAAGGAGTGGGGAAATGTTGTATCCCGTCTCCCAACATCGAGACTTAAGAAAACCCCATGGATCATTTTTCCTCCGTGAATAATTAAATTCCAGGAACGATTGGTTGAATTAAATTTGCGTGCCTTGAAATTATTTATGTTATAAAATGTTATTTACTCAAATATTTCATATTTTGAAACATTCTTCCTAGAAGAATGATTTGAATGTTGTGGATTTTTTGGCTCAAACAGGCCCCCAAGACAACCAAATGGTGTTTCTTCTGATGATGTCAGGCCCTTTAAGAAGGAAGGATTTTCTTGGTAGGGCACATGGGTGGCTCAGTCAGTTAAGCATTCGACTCTGGATTTCGGCTGGATTCTCTCTTTCCTTCTCCCTCTGCCCCTTCCTCCACCTCCCTCTCTGAAAAAAAAAAAAAAAAAAAGAAGGATTTCCTTGGTGAATCCTGATCTCTTAATCACTCAGATTCCTCCCGAATGGAAGGTTGATATATCACGCAGTACAAGTTCACTTTAGGGAACATCTGATGACAAGTGCACTTGATAGTGTGTTCCCTAGTGGCCTCATCTGATTCACAGATTTACTTTGCTATTTGTGAGACAGAAATTTGTGCCAATTCCAACTTTTCATAAAAGGCTGTAAAAAGTTACGGAAACCTAGACCTCAGTTTCCTTTTCTTCTGCACTCTTCCATCACAGATCCATTTGCTGTACTTAGTACTTACTTGCTTTTATTTCAAACTACCTTTGAAGCTTGCCACAGGCAGTGTAAAATTTTCCTGATATCAGAACTGTGCTCAGAGCCCTTTAGTTCCCAGAGGTTCTCTTGTGTGCTGTTAAGAGGGAGAGACCTACCATTCTTTACTTTAGGAATCAAAACAACAGCCATTTGCCTCCAAATTCATTATCAGTTTTTTATTATGCATATTTTTCTTCTGTCTACCTAGCAGTTTTAGCAATCTCAGATTCTGAAGTGTTTTTATTTAATTGTGTTATGTTTTTCAAAGGAATTTTTTTATGTTTTGAATCCTGGGAACATGAGAGAGTTCTAGAAGTAACATGAGGCTGCTATAACAAGTTCTCCAGGGCAACCATCTGTAACTAAAAAATTTGGCTTTTCCATCGGTTTCATACATGCATATACTTACCTTCACCTTTATTCTTTCCAAGCCTGCCGTATGGATAGCTGGGATTTTTTATTTCTGATACAGTAATAGGCTTTTTATGTTTTTGCCTTTTAGTTGAGATCAGTTAATTGTCGAGAATGAGCTTGTGGAATCATCTGAAAATGCTTTTAAAATCATATGTAAATGGTATGAGAGAACTGTTAGACATCTTCCGTGTGACGTATCATGCTGTAGGAATTGTGGACACGATATTATTGCATAAAGTAGTGAAATTGTAAGTGGCAATCACATGGGGAATTCTCAGAGCCGCTCAGTTTATTAAAGGAAGATGTGTTTTGAGTCCAAGGTGGTACTGTTTCCTTTGTTCGGGGTCTGCAGCCACAATGGTATAAAGGGTCTGTGTCTTAAAAGCTGCTGAAATTAGGGATAAAATAATTACCCTCTGTGGCTGAGACTTTCTTTTAAATTCAGATGTCAAAAGATGGAGACTAGTTAGATGTCGTTTAGATATTCTCTGTACAGGTTCCAGCCTTCTGTCCAAGGTGGGATTGGTTTAAATGTTTGAGCCAACAGGATTCCAAGGGTCCATACCCACAGCCTAGCTCCTGAGCACAGAGAGGACTGCCTCGGAGTCCGCGTCGGGGTGGGGAATGGACAGGGTTGACACTTTTTATTACATCTCCAGAGGTAGAAACTTACTGACATTCAATCATAATTCTTACTTAACTTGAGGCAAATGTAATGCTAATGTCCAGTTTAACCTTTCTTATCTCCTCTGGGGCATTTGTGGGACAAATCTTTAGGTCCTAACAGACATATTAAGCCATGAGCACTAGTGTTTTTCAGGACAAAGAGGAATTCATACCAGGAATTTTGCAAGAATTAGATCTTCTTTTTCTTTGCTGCCAGACGGATAATTTAAATTCTGGCTAAGGGGCACCCAGACCATGATGTACTTGCTTAATAGCCACAATCTGTTAACTGTATTTTTCTGAAGAGAAGATAAATAATCCTTATATAGAGATGTTAGAGCTCTCTTGAGGGTCTCCCATAACGGATTCATGATCTCTCCCTAGAGTGTTGGGAAATGCAGTGTTTCGTAGCTTCGACGTGCAGACTTTTAAGACAGACTTGGATTCAAATTTCAGTTCTGTGACTTGATAGCTTTGTGACTTTGGGCAAGCTGCTTAACCTCTCTGAGCTTATATGGTTCTCATGGGTAAAATGGGAAAATTACTAGTGCCCATCTCATAAGACAATGAGAATCAGTGACTGAGGCATAGGAAGCACTTAGCCTAGAGCCTAGCACTGATGAAGAACTGATTAAGATGTCAGCCAATATCTACGTACTCCTCCTGTTCTCATTCTTCTTCTTCTTCCTTTTCAACCAGGTATGAATCCGCCTATTTTATTAGCACTCCTCTGTCTTTAATTTTTATGGATTTTGACTGTCCCCAAATTGTTAACTTCCTGCCTCATCATTGGTGAACTAAGGAAAAGGAGCCTGCCAGACAGCAGTGGTGATCCCAGCTGTCTGTGCTGAAACAGACATGAACTGGGTTGGAATGCATTTGCTGAGCTACTCTATCCCTTTCTTGGGAGGTCCTTGTTGAAAGATCACTGCAGTTAGGGGCTCCTGGGTGGCTCAGTCGGTTAAGCGTCTGCCTTCGGCTCAGGTCACAATACCAGGGTCCTGGGAGGGAGCCCTACATCAGGCTCCCTGCTCAGTGGGGAGTCTGCTTCTCCCTCTGCCTACCCCAGCTTGTGCTCGTGCTTTCTCTCTTTCTCTCTCTCTCTCTCAAATAAATAAATAAAATATATTTTAAAAAAGAAAAGAAGGATTACTGTATTTAGAGTTACTGGTATTGTGCAAAAAACATCTCAAAATGACTAACCTTTTTGGCAGATTTTATGAACTGACACTTGATTGAGCTGAGTAGGGCCTTCTTTGATCCCCATGGTAAACGTGAGTTTGTGAATATCTAACACCAGTATGGTCTCCCTCCATAAGAACAGGCAGAAGCAAAGAGGAAGCAGACATGCCTTGCAGACCCATTGCCTATAAGTTATAGTCCCATGTAGGATCCTGAATATTTAACCAAACATAGAAATCTAAAACTCGTATTTAAACGAGAGACCTTTACCAAGGCATGGCTTTGAGCCCACTTGCTTTACTCTGTATAGTACCACATTGCATTTAAAGTTCTATCCAACTATAAATGTTGCTATGGCGTGTTTTTTTTTTTTTCTTTAGTCTTCTTCATTTAAAAAATGACTGTCAGCTATAGTGGGGTAGTAGAAAAAGCACCAAACTGAGAGTCCAGAAACCTGGGTTTGAGTCTCATTTATACTGCTCACTAGTTGTGTGATCAGGGGCAGGTCACCTTAAACTTTCTGGTCTCCTTTAGCCTCGCTGTGTGTGTTATGACAATGATATCTGTCACATCTGCTTCACAGAGTGACTGTAGGGCTCAAATAGAAATTCAAGCCACGCAACTTGTAGTTATTTATTTATTTATTTATTTAAATTCAATTAATCAACCTATAGTGTACTATCAGCTTCAGAGGTAGAGTTCAGTGATTCATCAGTCCACACAACTTGTCATATGAACGTTTTGTACAAATGTCATATTATTATGATGTATGAAAATATTTGGGGCCATTTTATAAAATGAAAACACACAATATGAGACAGTTAAAATGGGTTCTCTTTCAACATCGGGGTTTAGGGGAAATGAGAGAGATGGCAGAGTAGCTTTATTTCTGAGTCCCTATGTTCCTCCCTTCCTCCTTGAGGGCTGTGCTCTGTGGCAGACATTGATTGTTGATTAATTGACTGATTGAAACTATCCTTTTTTCCATTGCATATTTTTGCCTCCTTTGTTGAAGATTAATTGGCCATATAATTGTGGGTTTATTTCTCGGCTTTCTATTCTTTTTTTTTTTTTTTTAAGATTTTATTTATTTATTTGACAGAGATAGAGACAGCCAGCAAGAGAGGGAACACAAGTAGGGGGAGTGGGAGAGGAAGAAGCAGGCTCACAGCGGAGGAGCCTGATGTGGGGCTCGATCCCATCACGCCGGGATCACGCCCTGAGCTGAAGGCAGACGCTCAACCGCTGTGCCACCCAGGCGCCCCTCGGCTTTCTATTCTGTTCCCTTGATTTATGTGTCTATTTTTGTGCCAGTACCATGCTGTTTTGATTACTACAGCTTTGTAATATAACTTGAAGTCTGAAATTGTGATGCCTCCAGTTTTGTTTTGTTTTGTTTTGTTTTCTTTTTCAAGATTGCTTTGTCTATTTGGGGTCTTTTGTGGTTCCATACAAATTTTAGGATTGTTCTATTTCTGTGAAAAATGCTGTTGGTATTTTGATAGGGATTACATTAAATGTGTAGATTGCTTTGGATAATATAGACATTTTAACAATATTTGTTCTTCCAATCCATGAGCATGGACTGTCTTTCCATTTCTTTGCGTCCTCTTCAATTTCTTTCATCAGTGTTTTATAGTTTTCAGAGTACACGCTTTGACCTCTTTGGTTAGGTTTATTCCTAGGTATCTTATTATTTTTGGTGTAATTGTCAATGGGATTGTTTCCTTAATACCTCTTTCAGCTGCTTCATGATTGGTGTGTAGAAATACAACATATTTCTGTACGTTGATTTTGTGTCCTGTGACTCTACTGGATTCATTTGTCAGTTCTAGCAGGTTTTTTGGAGAAGTTTTTTGGGTTTTCTCTATATAGTATCATGTCATCTGCAGATAGTGAAAGTTTTACTTCTTCCTTACCAGTTTGGATGCCTTTTATTTCATTTTGTTGTCTGATTCCTGTGGTTAGGACCTCCGGTGCTATGCTGAAGAAAAGTGGTGAGAGTGGACATCCTGGTCTTATTTTTGATCTTAGAGGGAAAGCTCTCAGTTTTTTCCCATTGAGGATGTTAGCTGTGGGTTTTTCATATGTGACCTTTATTATGTTGAGCTGTGTTCCCTCTACACCTACTTTGTTGAGAGTTTTTATCATGAATGAACATTGTACTTTGTCAAATGCTTTTCCTGTGGCTATTGAAATGATCATATGGTTCTCATCCTTTCTCTTACTGATAGGATTTATCACATTGATTGATCTGTGAATATTGGACCATCCTCGTGCCCTGGGAATAAATCCCACTCAATCACGGTGAATCATTTTTTTTAAGCATTGTTGGATTTTGTTTGCTTGTACTTTGTTGAGGATTTTTGCATCTGGGTTCATCAGGGATATTGGCCTGTAGTTCTCTTTTTTAGTGGTGCCTTTATCTGGTTTTGTTACCAGGGTAATGCTGGCTTCATAGAACGAATTTGGAAGTTTTCTTTCCCCTTCTATTTTTTGGAGTAGTTTGAGAAGAATAGGTATTAACTCTTCTTTAAGTGTTTGGTAGGATTTATCTGTGAAGCCTTTTGGTCCTGGACTTTTGTTGGGAGTTTTTTGATTACCAATTCAATTTCTTTGCTGGTAATCTGTCTGTTCAAATTTTCTATTTCTTCCTGCTTCAATTTTGGGAGGTTGTATGTTTCTAGGAATTTATCCATTTCTTCTAGGTTGTCCAATTTGTCGGCATATATTTTTTCATAATATTCTGTTACAGTTCTTTGTATTTATGTGGTATTGGTTGTTATTTCTCCTCTTTCATTTGTGATTGTGTTTGAGTCCCTTCTCTCTCTCTCTCTCTCTCTCTCTCTTTTTGGATGAGTCTGGCTGGAGGTTTATCAGCTTTGTTGATCTTTTCAAAGAATCAGCTCCTGGCTTCATTGATCTGTTCCGTTGTTTTTTTAGTTTCTATATCATTTATTTCAGCTCTAATCTTTATTATCTACTTCCTTCTGCTAGTTTGGGTTTTACATGTTCTTTTTCTAGCTCCTTTAGGTGTAAGGTTAGGTTGTTTATTTGAAATTTTTCTTGCTTCTCAGGATATGCCTGTATGGCTATAAACTTCCCTCTTAGAGCCACTTTTGCTTTATCCCAAAGATTTTGGACCATTGTGTTTTTATTTTCATTTCTCTCCATGTAATTTTTTATTTCTTTTTTGATTTCTTGGTTGACCCATTCATTGTTTGGCAGCATGTTATTTAACCTCCATGTATTTATGCTCTTTCCAGATTTTTTCTTTGCAGTTGATTTCTAATTTCATAGTGTTGTAGTCAGAAAAGATACATGGTATGACTTTGATCTTTTTGAATTGAGAATTTTTTTCTGGCTTAACATGTGATCTATTCTGGAGAATGTTGCATGTGCACTTGAAAAGAATGTGTAAGTGGCAGACCTTTAAACAAGAGTGCCCTCAAAGCACCCTACCTGAGTCCTTACACCTCTGTAAAATGGGGCAGCCGTGGTCCATTGAATAGAAAAGCCCATTTTTAATCCCTTATTCTGTCTAATTGAAAAGTTATTGTTCAAGAGTGGATTCCTTAATTTGGAAATACAAATTAACTTAGCATATGCAATGATCCTCATTTAAAGTTCTCAGAAAAACAGACTCTACAGAATGGGTTTACATATTTAAAAAGATGCTCCGAATTTAAAAAAGGAATCTGTCTTTGTTTTACCAAGAATGTACCAATCCCACTTTTGTGAGATGCTGTGCAGTCAAACATTGGCCATTGGACCTCAAGCATTCAATGAGTAAGAATTTCGTATGTTCAGATTCCTTTTTCTATCATGGGGAAGGGGTTTATTTCCTCAGTATACTCATCTATCTCCCACAGATAATGATAGAAGCCAGATAGTGACATGAGCCAGAGATGTGTTGAAGATCTCAATATCCTATATTCTCATGAAGATAACATGGAAATGTGACATTTGTTTATTTTTATGTCTGAAGCTTTGAAGAGGTACAGGAAAGGTGAAGAAAGGATTCTTTCGGGTCTTTGAGATAATCTTCCAATATTCACACCTTATAGCATGACTAGGTGTCGGAGTGGGTTGGTTTATGGGTCAAAAAACACAAAAAGGAACCATTTTCTTATCCTTTGATAACCATCTCTAGCTATGGCTAGAAATTTATTGACCAAAAATAATTCTGTTGACCAAGCTTTGGCCTCTACTCTGTTTTTATAGAGATTTGCCAGTATGTTATAATAATATCTACTTCAGAGTATTGATGGTTTCATAATCAAATCAGAGTTTCAAAAGTAGAAATTTTGTTTTTGCAGTATAGACTGATTTAGTGCTTTCTTTCTTGTGACATTGTAAGAATGCAAAGAAAATCACAAAATTTTAGAATTTTTAGAAAGAAAACAAAAATCACTGAGAGACTATGTACTCTTTCAATTTCGCTGTTTTCTATCTCATAATCATCTTCTCCCCTTTACTTAGCCCTAGTCTTTGAGCATGAAACTACCTCCTTCTTGTCAAGGCTTACCCTACCCATGTGTCCTCTACTTAAAAAAAATAAGAGTAACAACAAAGAAAATACCTTGATACCTGGACAGGCTATTCTTATTTTCTTCTCTTATCCATCAGCTTCTCTCTTGCTCTTTGCAATATAATTTGGTATCTTCTTTACTAAAATCACTGTTTCTTTTTCAACCTCTTTACAGAATTTGATGTTTACCAGAGCTCTACATTCTTGACTCTCTGTCTGATCTCTTTCTACTCCATTCTGTTCTGATGTTACTGCTAACCTCATCTTCCTTAAATTTAGCACTGAACAAACAACTTCTCTGATCAAAACCCATCCACAGCTTCCCATTTGTTTATGAAGTTAGCATTAATTTGCCACCGACCTGGATTCAAATCTTTTTACAATGTGCTCTCACTCTTGACTTACCTCTCCTAACATGTGTCTAAAAAACAAAGAGAGTACTTCTTCCCTTTGCACATGTTAGCAAATTTCTTGGTCTTGTATAATGTCTCTCCTCCTAGAATTCCCTTTTTAAATTCACATCTGTCAAAATCTTACCCTTTAGTATGGAGCTATTCCAAATGCTTTCTTCTTTTTGAAGAATTTTCTGATCCTACAAACATGATGTGTCTCTTTTTAACTTCCTCTAATCTATACTTTGATGTCTTGTCGAATGAGTCTCTTTCTGCTTTGTACTGCAATAATTTAACTATTGCTTCTATTCTCCTACTCTTACAGTATGTAATTTCTTTGAGAAAAAAAATACCTCTGTGGGAAAAGAGCTAGAAAGCTATTGCAGACCCACCTTTATTTTTATACCTTCTATTTGAAAATCAGTAGTCTGCATTCCTTCCTAGGATGGGTGGGAAGGAGAGAGGTAGGCACTAACTTTTCCAAAATCACACCCAAGTGACAGAATTCAAAACTACCTGGTCTGGATAAGCAATGGGAGGAAGTCACACAGAGAAAGTAGCTATACCTAGAGGAAGACTACCCAAAAGGAACTGTGGTCTTCATTAGAGGACATACCTACTACAAAACCATAGCCTAGGAGGGAGGGAGCCAGGGAATAAATATGAACCTTCTTCCATTCTGCCCTCCCATCTGTTGCTAGTATTTCCCAATGTCTAAAGCCAGTAGAAGCTAGAGTGCCAGGGAGCTTGTTCAGTCAGTCTTCTGGTGTTTAGAGTGGTGTGTAGAAGGGGAGAACCCGAATCTGAATGGGCAAATGGGCAATTTCCAGTTTAATAATGGAACTTATAGATAATCTATCTTAGTATTGGGCTCAGATGGAGAGATGGGGCATTACTTTGCCCATCGCTAAGCAAATAAAGCTGCGCATTGGTCTTTTAGGGCCAGAATCAATTAGGAAATTGACAGTAAGCAGACAGAATGACTGCGGTTAATTCTTGAATCTTATTTTAGGCATTGGTGAAATACGTCATGAGCATTGAATAGCATCTACTAAAAAGGCAATAATTTTCCGTTATGATGAGGTACAACAGATATTTCCATTTGGGGTAGAGTGATATCATGTATTTGCTTATTGGAAAAAGAGTCAGGGAAGAAATCACCACAGCAGTGTTGTCTTGGAGACAGTCTGGAGTTTACCAGAGGAAATGGAAGACATGAAGACTCCCCACGAAACAAAGCGCTTTTACGCTGAGCATAACCAGAGAAGGTTACTTTGTAGGCCAAATTAAGATGTATAATTCAGTGTGTGGAGCCTGCAGAGCTGCTGTATTTTAGTCAAAGCAGAATGAGCCAATGCCGCTTGAAATAGTCCTGTGAACTCAGCATGGAATTATAGTGCTGGTGTATTTAACCCCACTCGATATTGCTTCCTTGTTATTTTGCTTTTTTCTCCCAAGACTTGTAGTTTTTTTCCTCTGGTTTCTCAGATGGAAAGTATGTGTGATGATTCAGCACGGCACTCTTGACTTGCTAATGGCTTTTTGCAGAGAAGTGTTTGCCCTGCTCAGAAGCCTGCCTTTGACGTGGTGCCCACTAGAGTGCTGAGGCTGAAGTTCCTTTACTCGGGTCATATGTTTTTCTTCAAAGAGGAGGAGTTTTGTAGTTCTTTGGCTAGCTAGTAGGTGTCACCAAATAATATTTTGAGTTAATGAATTAGAAACCTAGAGATTAAATTTCTCATTCCACAAAGGAAAGAAGAAAATACATGAGGGGCATTTATCCAGATAACAGACACTGGCAGGGATACTAGGCTGATGGCTGAATCCCGAGAGTCTTTAGGGAGAGAGAAAGAGAGATTGGGGAAAAGTGTGGATAGTTCTTCTATGCTCTAGAGGCAGCTCTATAAGTATTCATTGATGATAGTGGAGGATGTGCATAACAATTTTGATAAAAATAATTTCAAACTATGGAAGAGAATGGGGAAATAAGAGTGTTGAAAAAGATTTGTTCATGTTCTTTATCTTAGATTATTTGGACTTTGGATGTTCAAAATTACCCTCTAAGATGTCCTGAGGATGCTAAATTCAGGCAAGTTAGATGATCTTTGT
This sequence comes from Ursus americanus, assembly GCF_024610735.1. Classification (NCBI taxonomy): domain Eukaryota; kingdom Metazoa; phylum Chordata; class Mammalia; order Carnivora; family Ursidae; genus Ursus; species Ursus americanus. The sequence goes on from NC_142162.1 coordinate 18,589,070, forward strand.
GCCACTGATGTATCAACACCTGTGCTCTTGTGCATTCAGAAGAGAAGCTTGTTTTTTTCAAGCAACTCCACTTTAAAACAATCCACTTCTCAATCCCTTCCTTTCATTGCAGATAATGCCTTTTCCTTGAACTGTTTGTCAAATGATAAGGTCAGAGAAAGGCACTAGGAATATCTTCCATACTTGCTTACACAATCATTAGAAACTCAGAAAATGGGGCGCCTGGGTGGCACAGCGGTTAAGCGTCTGCCTTCGGCTCAGGGCGTGATCCTGGCGTTATGGGATCGAGCCCCACATCAGGCTCCTCCGCTATGAGCCTGCTTCTTCCTCTCCCACTCCCCCTGCTTGTGTTCCCTCTCTCGCTGGCTGTCTCTATCTCTGTTGAGTAAATAAATAAAATCTTTAAAAAAAAAAAAAAAAAGAAACTCAGAAATTATGAACACAAGGCATGAAGAAGCCATTTTGCACCTGAATTTGGAACCCCCCGAAAATGGTAGAAGAGTATTTTACCTTGAAAGCAAGGTAAAAATGTGCAATATATTTTTTTTAATTTTAGAATTCCAAGAATGGGATTTTTTCTTTTATAATTGGTAGGGACTTATTTTTGCTATGTGTCCTGGCACAAACTACATGACCAGTGTTGAAATCTACAACCCCAACATCTTTCCTTTTATCTTCTACACCCTATCACTTGAGCCCTAGTTGAAAGGTCTTCATGGGGCACCTGGGTGGCTCAGTCGTTGAGCATCTGCCTTCGGCTCAGGGCGTGATCCCGGAGTCCTGGGATCGAGCCCCACATGGGGCTCCTCCACTGGGAGCCTGCTTCTTCCTCTCCCACTCCCCCTGCCTGTGTTACCTCTCTTACTGGCTGTCTCTCTCTCTGTTAATAAATAAATAAAATCTTTAAAAAAAAAAAAAAAAGAAAGAAAGGTCTTCAGCATGGTACAATACCATGGTTATGACTTTCATTTTTACACTATTCCCCTGCAAAAGAAAATGTAGCAATAGAGAGAAAATACAACAGGTATTTAAGAAGAGATGATGGATGAGGCTGGAGCTAAGAATTTAAAGATATAACTGGGTGTTGGACTCCTGTTATTGTCAGGGAAGGGAGGAAAAAAGGCTTGCTTATCTTATGGAAGCCCTCCAGTTTAATCTAACACTAGTTTCTGAGACATAGGTTCCGGTCTCATTTTGGCAGTACTGATTAAAAGGTGTTAGGGCTAGGGTTTACAGATCTATACTAAAATCATAGTAAGAAGTTAGATCACTGAATCTTAATTTCTGTAGCTACAAAATATGGAGAATTATCTTATTGCACATTTTTTTCAGCCTCATTTAAAGTCTCTTTTCCCTCCATTTATCCCTTAAATATCTGTGTTCCCAGTACTCTGTTCTACAACCTTTGGGGTTTTTTTTGGTCTGTATACTCTTCTTGAGTAACCTCATCCAAGCCCGTGACTTTAACTGCGTATTAGACATGTCTGACGATCTTTGTCTTTTAATGGTGTGTGTAGACCATTTACATTTAATGTAATTATCGATATGTTTAGCTTTAGATTAACCATTTTATTATTTACTTGTGTTTGTTGCCTCTATTTTTTGGTTCCTCTCTTTCATTTCCCCTTTCTTGTTTTGTTTTGAGTTATTTGAATGTTTTTCTTTAATTCTTCCATTTTAATGTATCAATTGTATTCTTCATTATATCTCTTTTAGTGGTTGCTCTAGGGATTAAATATGCATGCCTTACTCTTCACAGTGTATCAAGAATTAAATTGCTGTTATACTTTGCCACCATATGGGTCCCTTTTCCCACCCTTTTAATGTTGTAGCTGTCATGTATATTATATGTATATACATTGCAATCCCACCAAACAATGTTATTTTTGTTGTTGTTTTCAACTGTCAAACATTTTTTAAAGAACTCAAGAGAGGAATAATACTGTGTTTACACAGACATTACCATTTCTGTTGCTTTTTCTTCATTCTTGATGTTACAAGTTCCTTTTTTCATTCTCTCTGAAGAGTTTCTTTTAGCAAATCTTTTAGAGCAGGTCTGCTAGCAACTACTTCTCTTTCTTCATCTGAGAATGACTTTATTTCACCATCATTTCTGAAGAATATTTTCACTGGATAAAAAATTCTGCATTAACACATCTTTTCTCTTAGCCCTTAAAATGGTGTTCTACTTTCCCTTTCTCCGAGTACTCTGAGTCCTCCTGGTGCTTGTGGGTTGACCAGCAGCTGTATGCATTTTTTTTTAATCTTCATTTTTATCACCTTTTATCTGTCTTCCTCAAGGAGGTTCTATTACAAAACGCTTCCTCCTTTCTCTCTTCTGCCACTCAAGATGTACTTTTATGTAGCTTTTATTATCTGGATCCAGTTATCAAATACCTGAGGAAAATAATGCACTGAAGATCTCAATAGTTAGTAAATGGTTATTGTGTTACCCTTCCCAGTGGGATTTTCTTTTAGGCATGGATGTCTTGAAGACTGGGAAATGCTTTAATTTAAGAAATGAAGTGCTGTAATATAGAATTCTAAGCCCCATGCTTGGCCTGGGGGGAGAGGGGGACGTTAACCACAAAGACACTCCTGGGATTCCTCAAATCTTAGGAGAGAAACACAGCTGCCTTCACCACTTATGTGACATTTTAGCTGTTCATTGGTAAAGACATGGAAAATCCACACAGGGCCAGCAGTGGCTTATAGATACTTGCTTTTTCTCTACCATTCCATTTGGCCTCAAATAGGCAAGAAGTGGGGAGAAAAAAACCCAAACAACCTTGACTAAGAGTCCTGAATTATTTAATTAAATTTCAATCCTAAAATTTTTCAACTTTAGCTCTTTTGGCAAAATGTACGAGTTGTATTCAGAAAAGGCTCCAAATTTGTGGCCTAATACCTTTCCCCAACACTGCTTTAAGTTAAATAGATAAGTAGTCTTAAATCTTAGAAGGTGCTTTTTGGAGATTAAAAAAGCTTCACTCATTTTTGCAAAGTAATATTCCAAACACAAGTTATTGAAATGTCTACGTTTTCTAAGGATCCCAAAGTCCCCTTTCCTCAGGATTTCTGGGAGATGTATTAGCTGTGTTTAATAGAAAAATACAAACTGAAGGCTAGAGAAGTTGACAGACTTGCTCTAGGGTGTATGGTGAGTTCCTTTTTGGAGAAAAGGAGCTTTTGTCTTGGGGCTAAAATAGAGCACTCTGCCATTTCTCAGCTGTAGAAAAGCTCTGGCCAGGGGATGGGGGGAGGGATGGGAGTGGGGAAGAGGTTGCAGTCAGCCTCTGGTTGGGGTGAGTTGAGTTGGTTGAGATCAGCCAGAGAGAAAGGATAAGTCATGGCCCCGCTTTTATTTATGTTGGTGTGTGATTTATGCACTCAGTTTGACAAGCTGCTTTCTTCCCTTCTTCTTCTACCAGACAGTCTTGTTGCTGGAGATGACTGTCAGCTGCTTTCCCTGCCTAGCCACCATCACATGCCCCACCACCGGAGCCTGGGAAGCCTGACCACAGACCAGCATCTCCAAGGCATGAATAATTAGGTAGGCATAATGGAAGGCACTCACTGCACCCTCCAATTGCGTAAGCCCATTACTGAAGTCTGCTACATCAGCTTCTATCTTCCAAGGGGGGAAGTTAGAGGATTTTCATACAAGGGCACTGTAACTCTAGACAGATCCAATAAAGCGTTTCATAACTGCTACCAAGTCAGGGAGGGGTCAGACGTCATCAGCCTCAGCCTGCAGCCAAATGAACATCCAGGCGACATATTTTTCAAGCAAACTCCCACAAAAGACATTTTAACTGAGCTCTACAAACTCACAGCAGAGAGGGAGAGACTTCTGGCCAATCTGCTTAGCTCAGACCACATCCTGGGGATTACGATGGGGAACCAGGAGGGAAAGCTGCCGGAGCTGTCTGTGAGCCTGGCCCCTGAGGACGACTGTTTCCACAGTGCTGGTGACTGGCCAGGGGAGCCCCCCGTGGGCTGTCTCAATAAGAGGAGTGCCCATGGGAACAGAAAGCCGCGGAGGTTTGGAGGAAGGAGAGGGAGCTTTGAGGTGCTTCCACAGAAGAGGACGAGAAGAAAAGGGCGTGGGAGCCATCAGTCGGCTCCTCAGATGGGGAAGGACCAGATCTGCTTCAGCAAATCTCTTCCTCTTTCTCGGACAAGACCTAATCTTTGGCTTCTAAATGAGAGAGGCACCTCGCTCCCAAGCGGGGCATTGGCTTCTTCCCTGCAGTGGAGAGAGAGCTGCCCCCCAGAGATCCCCAGGACGCTGGATGCCAGCCGTGGCTTTGGGAGCTTCAGGAAGTCTTCTGAGGACACCGGGCTTGGAAGAGGAGGGCCGCCCCCTGACTGCAGCTCCACAGAGCCAGGAGATGATGGTGCTGGAGTGCTGGAGAGGGGCCCTCACCGACTGGTGCACCAGCAGACAGGTTTGTCTGAAAGTCACGAGGACTCCAAGAAGCGTCCAGCGGCAGAGAAGGGCCAGAGGGAAAAGTCTACTGAGCATACATGCAGGAAGAAGCCTATTTCCAAAGTGGTGGCCAAAGTCCAGGATCTGTCTTCTCAGGTGCAGAGAGTAGTTAGAACACATCCTGAGGGCGAGGAAAGCGTTGCCATTTGCCCAGCGGCCCAGGCTGAGTTTTTACCCAGAGCAGACTGGCTCACCCTTCCAGGAGCCGAGGCTGGGACTCATGGTTCCAGGTGGCAGGGCCAGGAGCAGCAAGGGGACGGGTCATGGCCGCTGTCGGACAGAAAACGTACTTCAGCCAGCATGGAGGGGGCTGTGAACAAGGTCCTGCTGAAGGTGATAGAGAGTGAGAAGTTAGATGAAGCCAGTGAAGGGAAAAGGCTGGGCTTCCCCCCAAACACACCAGCCACCCACACCCTCCCAGAAGCCAGAGGCAAGAGGAAGGCTGGACTGTCTCCGAGGGATCCCAAAACCTCGTTTCTGGACCTCCCCCACAGCGGAGGTCCTGACTGGTCACAGCCCGGGGGCCATGAGGGGAAGCCGGCCCCCCCAGCCCCGGCAGCGCTCAACATACTACTGAATAATTCATCCTCCCAGTCCGGCACACACAAGCGGATGGCACCTGTTCGCTCGCCTCTGTCTCCAAGCTTCCCCAGCCCTGAGCAGCATCACGGGGTCCTCCAGCTCCCTCCACTGCCCGGTGAGTGGGAAGTGGCTCCTGATGACTCTCTTGGCCGAAAGAAAAGTACTTTCTCTGGGTCCTCCTCTGCTGACACCTTGGAGCCACCAACCTCTGCAAAGGTCACGGAGACCAAAGGAGCCAGCTCGACCTCCCTCAGAGCAGGCCAACCGCGGTTGGTGCCTGGGGACCCTTTAGAAGAGAGCTTGGGTCCCGGAAAGACCGCAGCTCGGCCCCAGTACCAGTCACCTCCAGGTAAGCCCCTGTGTAAGATACTTCGCATCTGTTCTCAGGCAGCTCACAAACAGTAATCTGCTTGTGCTATTCAGAGACTGGCGACTGAACGAGGCACCCAGATTCCTAGGCCTGTTAGTTCACTTTGCAGCAAGAAAACTGGGAGTGGTATAGGGGAGTGTGGCAACGGTGAGGCTGGTGCTGACTTAAAGGGTCAGGGGTGTAGCTGCTTCCAGAAGCAATACTTGGTCAAATAGTGTTCTTTGGCATACTCTAAAGCTGCCTCATGGTTGCTTAACTCAGGACTCTCAAAGGGAACAGGAATGAGCAGAAAGCAGTAGCAACTTGTCTCTGCCTTTGATGCTAACCCTGGGTAATTGGCCCCTTGACCTAAATTCTGCTGCTCACGCTGCTGAAGTGGCCCGGTTCGTTGGGGTTCTCTAAGCAGAAGAGCAAAAGCCCCCTGTGTCTTTGCTCATCTGTCTGTTGTAAGAGGTTTTTCATTTTTGTTTTTTAATAATCACTTTTATAAGCATCATTACTTTATGGCAAGAACTTTCCTTTTTTACCAGAAGAAGGACGAATTTAGTCTCACTTGAAGAAACTTGGTTCAGATTCTCTTTCTTTTTTTTTGGACTCTTTATTTCCCAAATGAGCATGAAGTAATGTTTTTTTCTGTTTTTCTTATGGTGTATTTTACTGTAATGTTTTACTTAGGGGTGCTCAAGAGCTAATTTGGCTTCTATGTTTAGTGTGATATAAAATTTTATGTGAAAATAATTTTGGGGGTTCTACAAGTGGGTTCAATAAGACCAATGCCCCTCCGGTATTTTGGGGGTTCTATAAGTGGGTTCAATAAGACCCATGCCCCTCCGGCATTTTGGGGGTTCTATAAGTGGGTTCAATAAGACCCATGCCCCTCCGGTATTTTGGGGGTTCTATAAGTGGGTTCAATAAGACCAATGCCCCTCCGGTATTTTGGGGGTTCTATAAGTGGGTTCAATAAGACCAATGCCCCTCCGGTATTTTGGGGGTTCTATAAGTGGGTTCAATAAGACCAATGCCCCTCTGGTATTTTGGGGGTTCTACAAGTGGGTTCAATAAGACCAATGCCCCTCCGGTATTTTGGGGGTTCTATAAGTGGGTTCAATAAGACCAATGCCCCTCCGGTATTTTGGGGGTTCTATAAGTGGGTTCAATAAGACCCATGCCCCTCCGGTATTTTGGGGGTTCTACAAGTGGGTTCAATAAGACCAATGCCCCTCCGGTATTTTGGGGGTTCTACAAGTGGGTTCAATAAGACCCATGCCCCTCCGGTATTTTGGGGGTTCTACAAGTGGGTTCAATAAGACCCATGCCCCTCCGGTATTTTGGGGGTTCTACAAGTGGGTTCAATAAGACCCATGCCCCTCCGGTATTTTGGGGGTTCTACAAGTGGGTTCAATAAGACCCATGCCCCTCCGGTATTTTGGGGGTTCTATAAGTGGGTTAAATAAGACCCATGCCCCTCCGGTATTCCTTACAGTTTCCAGGCCAATGTGGCCAGGGGCTCAGGGTTTCGTATGCCGCTGTGCAGGGACCGGATTCTTTTCCGGGGTAACTCCCACAGCATGTGGTCAGCGCTTTGTCTAGGGAATGGTTCGTAATATGATATATGGTCTCTTAAAGGTTAGAGAAAACATCACGCACGATTTCTGAGATAAAAATCTCTATCTAGGAAAGAGGAATTTCAATGGCTTTCTGTTCATTTTGACTCTTGACATTTTTTAAATTTCTCTAAATCTTTGATCCAGGCGTCATTCTTTAAAAATGTGGTAAATGCTTTTGATCTTATTTTTGCAATACGTTGATCTTACTTTGAGAAGACTTGCTACTTTCATGATATAACCAATCCACTTCACCAGGAAAGTCAGAGAATTATAGATTTTTTATCACGTATCATATAGAACCCTAGTGATGAAAATTCTTTCTCCCTGTGGATGCCGGAGCCTTTGGAATTCTTGGAAAGGGAGGTCTGTGCGGCTGTTAGATGAGAAACTTCTGGAGACTTGGGTGTGGAATAGCTGCTTCCACTCTAAAGGTTCTTTTTTTTTTAGAAACCACACCAACGTCTAGGATTGTGTGTGTCACTCAACCAGAAACTGGACATTAAATACATTGAGCTTCAGTAAATCTTGTTTTTTTCCTGATTTAGAGTATCTTTTTATTTTGTTGCCCTTTTTCATTATGAAAAATATTATAAAACCTCCATTGTATCTGGGTCCAGGCAGGCACACAGAGGACATTCAGTTTCTGTGGTGATTGACCATGAGCCCACCAAGTGGTAAGTTCAGTGGGTGGTCACACTTTCCCTTGGCCTCTCCACACAATTGCTCAGAACCACTCCCCTTCCTTTGGCTCCAGCCCTCCATTGCACTTTCAGTAGCCAGTCCTTATAATCATAATAGCGTGCTTCTAACCTTATAAAAGAAGGAATGGGAAAGGAGGAGAAGAGACTTTTTCTTCTGGTGTGGGTGACTTCCCCTTTGCTGGGACCTTCCTCCAGGACATCCAAACATTGTCTCTTGTCACTGTCCCTCTGAAAAGCATGAAGGGAGGGAGTTCTTCAGATAGTGGGTCTTTGATTTATATCCTCTGTTCCTGTGTTCTTCTCCCCCTTATTCCCCTTTTCCATGGTCATGAATTCTCTTCATAGTCTGGATCCTTCAGTGACTTCCTGCCACTGGTGGGAATTTTCCTGCTTCTAGCTGCCTGTCTTTCACTTTATTTCCCTTCTCACCCCTTCCTGGCAGAGGCCTCAGAGAATCCCCAGCAGCCTGGATGGTGGGTGGAGGGGGTAGAGGGGCATAAATTTACTGGCTATCACTGCACAGTGGCCCTTTATCTGGACCCAACTCCCACCTGTCTCCCACATTAGCTATTAACTAGGTTGGGTTTATGGTCTGTGGACATTTATTTCCTGTGGAAATAACATCGAGGTATTTTATTGAAGTGATGTGATTAAGATTATTGAAAGCTCTCGTTAACTGCTCAAGTAAGAGATTAAGTCTGGCAAAAGTAATCAGATCTGTTTCCAGTTGGAAGACTCTTTAGTGTTATGGGCATGTAGTAATTCCCAGGAAAGAATGAAATCTGCTTCTCCTCCTCACAGGACCAAGAGTTAAAGCCAATATTGCCATCCACACAGGAAATAGCATAAAGGCATCACAGAGGCTACTGGTCCACCTCCTATTGGCTTTGAAATTTTCTTAACTCTTCATTCCCAGGGCAACACACAGGAATTTCTTTTCTTGTGGTGATATGATCAAACAGAGAGTACACTAACAGTGAATGGTGGCCAGATTTGTCATTTCATGCCCACGCCCACCCCCTAGCTTACACTGCCTTCTCCCTCCTTCTCCCTTTGGAATTGGTTTTATAATGTTTTATTTGGGGATGGAAGCTACCGTAGAATATTCCCAAGCCTTTGTGGAATATGGTATTTTCTCGGACTGAGGGACTCTGGTGCTGCAAACCTGCACAGCGGTGTCCTCGGGGCTGAGATTCTTTCCTGTCTTGATGGCTTTCTTCTTACCTTTGATCTGAAATAGACCCTTTTAATGCCAGAAGAATCACATGGGATTCGGCTCGCCGCACTCAGGAAAGTGCCCAGTGTTTCTGTGTGCTCCTCAGCAATCTCATGATCTTTGTCCTCTGATTGAAGTCACTGTGGGGGTGGTCAAAGCAGAGGCCCCAGGCATAGTTCTTCTTGATATTATGAGTCACTTGATCAATCGGAAGGGCCATCAAAAGACGTTGTTCATGTCAACTGATTAAGAGTTGAGACACACACTTGGGATAGATTTTTTAATATCTAATGCAACTGTCAAAACTTCTGTTTCTCTGAGCACATATTACAGGGAGTGGATAGAAATTCTTCCTACAATAATACTGAGGTTTGATACAAGTCCAATAAAAATTTAAAGAAACTTCATAACATTAATGGACGTATGCAACCATTTAAGATTCCTACAGAAAGTATATAGTGCATAGAAAGGTCTCTGTAATTCACACTGAGAGAAAATAAGATTCAAAAATTGCATATACCATTATCATACTCATATAAAACAAATGTAAGAATTAAGTGAAGAAATACATTGCTATATACTTTTAAGAAAGTAAGGGGGTGGCAATTGAAACTATATGTAACTTTGACTTAACAACCCTACTTTTTGGAATTTAGTTTACAAAAATAGATGCACCAGTAAACATATATGCTTAAGGGTGTTTACTGTTGCATTGTTTGTAGTGGCAAAAATAGCTGAAAAACTCTGAATGTCCATCAGTAGAGAAGTGGTTAAATAAATTATAGTGCATTTCTACTGTTTAATACTATGAGGCTGTTCCAAGTATTGAACTAGATCTGTACCTAGCAAGTGGCAAGGTGATGTACAGCCTGCTTGCAGTTTTTGTAAAGACAGTTTTGTATCACTCCTCTTCATATATGAGTATATGTATGTTTGGTATGGGCTTGAATATCATGGAGGCAGATGTAGACAAAGACTGACCAGCCTGTTCACATTCTTTATCTGCAGGCAAAGCAGGGTGATGGTGGGAATGAGGTGAAGGGGAAGAATCCAGAACATTAGGGAAGAGTATTAACTTCTTCTCTTTATATATTTTTATAGTATGTGACTGGTCGCAGTAAATGTGTCACTTTTATGATGTTTAAGATTGATTTAACTACTTTTATTTAATGGTTATCCCTTATTCATTGAAGTATAGTTGACGTAAATGTTATATTAGTTTCAGGTGTACAGCACAATGATTTGACAACCTTAGGCATTACACACTGCTCACCAGGATAAGTATGGCTACTGTCCGCTGCCTACAACATTATCACAGTATTATTGACCCTTTCCCCTATGCTGTACTTTTTATCCCCATGCTTATTGATCTTATCATTGGAACTTTGTATCTCTTAATCCCCTTCACCTATTTCATCCATATCCCCAACTCCTTTTAATGAGTGATTTAATGACTTTTTAATTAAAATAAAAAAAAACATGCACCTAGAGCGGTTAGTGTGTGTGGTGGGATTACAGCTAAACTGCATTTTCCTGTGTTTTCCCCATGTCCTTTAATGGCGTGAGAAGCTCAGCTCTGAGACTGCATTGTTAAGCAGGGAAAAGCAGTTCGCTAGAGAGCTGGGAAAGCAGAGCCCACAGAGGACTAGTCAGACAGGGAGGACTGGGTGAGGATGGAGCATTATCCAGAAATCAAGAGAAGAAGGAGCTTTATAAAGGCTCCTGGTAGAAAAAGTCCTGATAGGAAATAGCCCTCAGCCTGAAGGAACAAGGGAAGCAGCAGTCACTGGAACGCAGACGGGGGAGCTTCACGGAGAGGGGCCCCATGGAAGCAGCGGTGGCCTGTGGCCGAGCTCATGGGACTGAAGATCCTGGCCTCTCTCTCCTTTGATCTTCTGCCTGGAAACCTCTAACTGAACCAACCACAGGGCAGAGTGGAAGGGAGCCGGTGGATGTGGTCTTCAAGGTCAGCCTTCCAGGGCCAAGGGTAGGGTGGAAAAGGATGGACAGTGGGTCTGGAGGGGCAAATGGAAGACAAGATGATGCAGATGGGGAAGACCAAGAAAGGTAGGAAGACAGAATGGTATTTAAATGAGCAACAAGGTAAAGAAGAATGTGTGGTGGCTGTTTTGCTACAGAATAGTGGTTATCTTGATAATAAATGATAATTGTGCCATTTCATTTCTTCGTCATGTGACCTTTATGCCTCTAAATTTAGGTAGATTGTCTCTTATTGTTAAAAGTTCAAAAATGGAGGAAGTAAAAGAATTGGAACTCTTGCGATAGTTTTTCCTCCATGGATTTGGAAAAAATTAGCTGGTTTTTAAAAACAAAGCTCTCCTATTTAACCGTGATTGCTGTCATTTTGTGTTCAGTTGCTTTTTGTGAAAAACACAAAAAGAATTTAAAAATATCTTTCTCAATCACTGCAAAATAAGAATAGCTAATTAGCATATGAGATATGAAATAGATTTTCTACCAATGAATAGTTTGTATTTTGAAGTCAGTTTCCATGTAGAATAATTGATGGGTGTTTCTCTCATTCAAATTCTGTTTTTCAAAAAATAATACATTTCAAAAGCCAGGACCATGACCAAAATCTGATGTTTTAAAATCCGGAGCCAGCTCCATGTATGTGAATTTTTTCCCAGATTAATATCCAATTGTGTTTTGAGGATTGCACCTTCTATTGAATTGTTTTTCTCATGTTTCTTTTCTATTCTTGGGTTTGGAGCTCAAGATTTAAAGCGAGGGTGGCAATCTGCAGTCCCAGGTCACATGCATCCGTCTAAAGTAACTCTAAAGATATATGAAAATAACAGAATTAACACTGTGATTACAAGTCATAGTCACTGAAAAGTCTCAAAGAGAAAACAATTTTTTTAATTAATAGATAACATATTTTTTCACCATCTGCCTCATAGCATTATTGGTTGGGGCATAAAAAAATAAGCTTTTAATGCGCTAATTGTACCAAAAGCATTTTATCAAATTGATAAAGCAAAGTAGTGATTTTGAAGGTAGATGTTTTGTCTTATTCCTCATGGATTATGTGGGAGAGGTTCCTTTCTGAAAACAGCGGATCCCCCGGGCCTACTTTCTTCCTCTTGATAGAACTCATCAGGCAAATGATTGCTACTGCCTATTTTATTGTATCTACTGTCCGATCACGTACAAGGACAGTAACTCCCCTTAGACAATTCTCAAACACAAATCAGCCCATATTACTTAGTAAATTTGGGGGGGCTCCGGGCTGTGATATTAGGCCATACATCCCCTTAGGCTTTCTCTGTGTGCCCAGGTAGCTCAGCCCCCTGCCAGGGCATGTTATGGAGTTTCTGGACTCTTAACAGAAGGACTTGGAGTTTCTTCCACAGTCATGGATTGTTCCAGTACATTGAACCAGATGCTTTCTATATGGCCCAGAGCCTTACAGGAAAGACCTTGAAACTAGGTTAGAATTGGGATTCAGGGGTGCCTGGGTGCCTCAGTTGGTTAAGCGTCTGCCTTCAGCTCAGGTCATGATCCCAGGTCCTGGGATTGGGTCCCATGTCAGGTTCCTTGCTCAGTGGGGATCCAGCTTCTCCCTCTGCCTGCCACTCTGCCTGCTTGTGCTCTCTCTCTCTGACAAATAAATAAATAAATCTTAAAAAAAAAAAAAAGAAAAGAAAAGAAATGGGATTCAGAGGTGTATAAGAGGTAGAGGGACTGTGGGGTCCTTAAAGGACATTGAGCAATAGGGAAGAATGCTGGACAGTGGAAGTATCATGAGGGAATAAGTCTGGGCCGAAAGTCTGTACACAGACGTGTCCTCATTTTCCTACGAGTGCCCCTAGACACTAGGGGAAAGGGTCTCCAGCATGAAGGGAAAGAATAACTTTGTCACCAGAAGTCCGAGAGTCTTACAGTATAGAGGAACTGTTCAAGAGAGGCAGGAATTTTCTTTCCTTCTTTTTTTTTTAATTTAAATTTAGTTAGCTATATATAGTACAACATTAGTTTCAGATGTGGAGTTCAGTAGTTTACCCATTACGTTTAACACCCGGGGCTCATCACATCATGTGCCCTCCTTAATGCCCATCACCCAGTTACCCCATTCCCCCACCCACCTCCCCTCCAGCAACCCTCAGTTTGTTTCCTAGAGTTGAGTCTCTCATGGTTTGTGTCCCTCTCTGATGACTTCCCATTCAGTTTTCCTTCCCTTTCTCTATGATCCTCTGAGCTCTTTCTTATATTCCACATATGAGTGAAACTGTATGATAATTGTCTTTCTCTGACTTATTTCGCTCAGCCTAATCCCCTCCAGTTCCATCCACATCCATGTAAATGGTAAGATTTCACTTTTTGATGGCTAAGTAGTATTCCATTGTATATATGAACCACATCTTCTTTATCCATTCATCTGTTAATGAACATCTTGGCTCTTTCCATAGTTTGGCTATTGTGGACATTGCTGCTATAAACATTGGGGTGCATGTGGAGAGGCAGGACCTTTCTTACCAAGCCAGCTTCAGTAGTCTGAAGAGGTTGTTAGAAACCCAAGGGCAAAGAGTGTTAGAGCAACAGAGCAGAGGGTGTCCACAGCAGCCAGGCCCCTGAGCGCGGAAACCTTGTGGGACCCCTGAAGGACAGAGCTGGGGAGGAAGAACCTGAGAAAAAACTGGACTTCATGCTAAGCAAGTGAGTGGGGGCTTTAGAACTTGAGATTCAGATTTTTGTGATTCATGTAACACGATTTTATCCATGATAAGGCAGTAAGTTGGATCATCCAGGCGTCACATATTTTTCCTAAAATGTTATGATATAGATTTTTTGCTTGTTCGTTTCTAATCCAAGTCAAGATTTTGAGGTTGAATTCTGCATTTGGAGGGAGAACCCAAAAATAATCTTGTGGTTGATTAAAGCTGTTGGTTTCCAGGTTAGCCCCGAGGAACGGGGGAGGGAGTAAATAACATGTGCAGCTTGAGCGTAAGCGTAGTCTCCCTAGGATTCAGACAGAGGTCTAGGCATGTCTGGATAATTAGATGGTTAGAGCTGTCAAGAGGCTTTGGCTTGAGTGCTCAGAGAATGGTCTCAGGGCGGGGCTCCTCCTAAGGAAAGCAGGATTTGAGGCGCATGGTGAGGGGGGGACACACAACACTGAAAATAGCATAACGTATGGCCTCCAGATTCTCTGCTGACCCAGCCCCCAGGCCTCACACCCGGGGTCCTAGGGAGAGGGAACTGCACCAAAAAAGCCATGTGAAAATTTAAAGAGAAATTTTACTAAAATTTCCTTAAGATATTGAAGGCAGGGTCTGCATTAATAGAGTGTAACAAACTTGTGGACAAAGAGTCCCAGCTCCAGGTGCTGTCAGAGCACGGCGAGGCAGGGAACATGGTGGAATGAACGAGATTTCACTCGTCCTTAGGAGCAGTGGAGAAGTGGGAGACGTGGGCAGTAGTGCCTTGGGCAGCACCTCTGGCACGTTAGCTGCAGCAGCCCCCGGTGACAATTCTAGCAGCGTCAAGAGGCATGTGAGGCAGCCAGACAAGAGGGGACAGCCGTGACGATGGGAAGGACTGCATCCCTGAGCAGGCACGATTCCTAGAATGATTAGGAGAAGTTGCGGGGGGGGGGGCACAAAAACTGGTAGAGAAATACTGATTTTGCACCCTGTTGTTACTCCCCTGACTGCATTTACTAGAAGGAATGTCAAACCATAGGGTTCTTTTTTTTTTTTTTTTTTAAGATTTTATTTATTTATTTGAGAGAGAGAGGGAGAGGGAGCACAAGCAGTGGTGGGGGAAGAGGGAGAGAGAGAAGCAGGCTCCCCGCTGAGTAGGGAGCCCCATGTGGGGCTTGATCTCAGGATCCTGGGATCATGACCTGAGCTGAGCCACCCGCTGAGCCACCCAGGTGCCCCAGCGGAAATGAATTTAATAATCTGCTCTTTTTGGTGTTTTCCAGTGATGAAGTGAGGCTACAAATAGTAATTCACAGTTAGTTATTCTATATAGATTTCAATTAGAGCTCCTACATTTGCTTGTTTTTTCAGTTGCTTCTGTTTTTTAAGTCACATCTTTAACTGTCTCTTACTGTTCTGTGTGGGTTATTTTGATTTTCCACCTAATTTTTTGAAAACTTAAAGGTGTCACCGGATCATATATGATACCTCTGATGCACTCTCCACGGAGTCTAGCTCGCTACTGGTTCACCCCAGAGCTTTTGAATTTAATCAGGGGAATTTTAATTTTTAATTAATTAACTAAGAAATCGGAATTGCATTTCTAACACTCATGTCATTCCACTATGAAATTATAAATTAAAGAATGATAGAGCAAAAAAGAAAGACAAAGGTCCCCTTTCTTCCTACCACTTATTTCTGAAGCACCTGATGTCGTATCTTCTCCTTACAAAGCTGTTTTAGTTTCTACAGCTAATAGTTATGTTGTCTTTTCTGATTTCCTTATCATTTTTTGGTCCTTTTCGATCTCTATTATCTGTATCTTCTGATGTTAGTATGTATAATAATAATTTTAATTATTAAAATTTTAATAGCCTTGGATTTTAATATATTTTATATATTTAATATATTTTATTCTATTTGTATTTATATTTTAATATATTTTATTTTAATATTTTTATTCTATTTGTATTTATATTTTAATAATATTCTCTCATTGTATGTCAGTCTTGAGTTCCCATGAAGCTTTTAGATGTAGAGCCCTATCTTACCTTTGCATGGATGATTTGCAGTTTCTTGAATAGTACATCACAAAATAGTCAATATGTATTGGCCTAATCAAATTTTTGTGGTTGTTGACTTTAATTAAAAACAGCCCTCCAATTTACAGGTGACAGGGCAGTAACTGGGAGTGAAAGATTGGCCTAGGAGTAGCTAAACAGAATGGTGATATTCCTTCAAACGGTATGCCTTACAGCAGAGAGAAG
This sequence comes from Ursus americanus, assembly GCF_024610735.1. Classification (NCBI taxonomy): domain Eukaryota; kingdom Metazoa; phylum Chordata; class Mammalia; order Carnivora; family Ursidae; genus Ursus; species Ursus americanus. The sequence continues at coordinate 18,604,972 of NC_142162.1, forward strand.
TGGGTTTTTTTCCAGCCAAGCTGTTGGTGTCTCATCATCTTCATTTGGAACTTGTTTCTACTGGTGATAGAACACATCAGAATTGAATCAGATGTGTCCTTATTTTTATTAAAAAAGAAAAAAAAAGTTCTCCCCAAAGACAGAAATGGTGTCACATTCATCTTATTTACCTGGAATCAGGTTTAGTAACTGACATATGGCATGTATTCAGTGAATGTTTTTGTTGAATAAATGAATGAGTGAATGAATGGGTGGATGGATGAATGACGAGAAAACATGGTTTGCAAATTGGTAATGGGCAAATTTCTCCCATTTGTTTTATGTGAAACAGAATGAAAATGGTTTCGGGCCATATTATGTGATTACTGTCATACTATTTTGGTATTTGATGCTTTATTTTTAAAGCAACCTTAAAACTATTAATCTCTGCATAGGTTTAGGAACCTGAATGTAGCCAGCGGATGGGAATGAAATGAAATGGAACATGGGTCCTCAAAGCCAAGTGTTTTTGTGAACAAAGAAACTATTCTTTTAATTGGAATAACTTTACAACATAATTGATTTTACCAGAACAGACCTTTTTAAAATCTTAAAATGAGACTCAACTTTATTCTCAAAGCCAGTCACTGAGGGGTAGTCAAGTGATCAAACTTGAAATGGAAACCAGAGGTGGCTTACCATTTCCTGTATTTTGCTGGTCACAGATTAACCACTTTGCATTATGCATGGACAAAGCCCAGCCTATTTGCACCGATGTACACCTTATGACCCAACATGCTGGTGAAATAGAAGGCCTGGCAGGTGCTTATAACTCTTCTAGACTGTGATTCAGGGGGTCTTGCATGGCCCATTTGCTGGGTGCCTGATGCCCACCATTGAAGTTTGCCTTCTGTGCAAAGAAAACACTGTTGCTAGAAGAATGGTGAATAATACCAGTATAAGCGGAGGCTATGTGATTGATTTCCAAAAGCTACGCACAAACTAATTCATGTTAATTTGCTCATAAAGCACCTGTTGTTACCTAGCAGAGCAGGATCCTTAAAGAATGGGCTATGAGACAGGGTCCTAAGAGTGAAAGCAGAAGTCAAGGCCAGGAAAGGAATAGGCAGACATGGAAAATGGCATGAGAATTTGAGGCCCCAAACCAGTGCAGCAGTATGGGAACATCAGAGACCTCAATTACATCTGCAAAATTCCTTTGCCTTTGTTATATAACTTAACTGAATCATGGAAGTGATATGCCATCATCTTCACCAGGGTCTGCCTTCCTTACCTAAGGAGAGGGGATTGTTCTAGGCATGTCCCCCGGGGGACAGGAATCTAGGAGATATTTTATTTTATTTTATTTATTTTTTCCCCCACCCATCCTAGGAGACTATTTTAGAATTCTGCCTACCACAATATCCTTCCATTGTCTACCATTTTCCATTCCCTTTCTGGTCTTGTCTTCTTCCACTATCAGAACCCTGGCCTACAACTTCCCCTAATGTAACCTAATTTGGATACACAGTAGACTTTTCCATTTCTGGGTCATTCTATACTGGTTAAGAGTGTGTGTGCCAAAGTTGAATGGTTTATTGTAAAATTCCAGTTCTGCTACCAACCAGAAAATCGGACCTGCCTCAATTTCCTCATGAAGAGGGGAGTGATAGTAGTATCCATGTAGTAGGTAGTATAGTAACTACATAGGGGTTTTGTAAGGAATAAGTGATGTAATATGCTTAAAGGGCTTGGAACAACGTCTAGCACATAATTCTCCGAAAATATTTAGATATTATTATTAGTATACCCTGCCTCAATGGTTTTATTCATGTATTATTTCTCTACATGGGATACCCTGATAGATTCCTATGCCCCCTTCAAAATCCGTCCTAACCTTGTGTGTGCAAAATGTCAACATCCGTGTAATGTTGGGAAGTTGCGTTTAGGTTATAAAGGGAACTCTATTTTTAAACTTTTCTGTAAATCTAAAATTATTTCAAAATAAACAGTTTTTAGAAGTCCCGAGTGTTACCTCCGTCATCATAAAGCATTTGGTTCCCCTCTTTGTGGAATGAACACTTCCATTCTGCTCTCAGGGAGCTTGACACATGACGTTTATCACGTTGCCTCATGACTGTTTGTTTACATGTCTGTCTAGAATATAAAGTCCATGGATGCAGATACTGACCTTTATTCGTCTTTCTATCTCTAATATATGGCATTACATCTGATACAGTTACAGCCTATATTATGTAAATGCTGGCTTAGTAACTAATTGTTGAATGAATTTTTATTTTTGTGCACAAAGATTCACCAATGACCAAATGATATGTGATAATAGGAACCAGTGGGAGGGTCCGGGTGGTATACAACAGTGGTTTTCAAAGTGTGGCCCCTGCACGAGCAACATTATCAGCCACAACTGGAGACTTGTTAAAATGCTGTTTCTCAGGCCCCATCCCCTGGATCTACTGAATCAAACATTCTGGGGGTAGGGGACGAGCTGTCTGTGCTGAACCACTTTCATGGAAACCAAGATTGACAATGTAAACAGTCATACTAATGTATAGCTATGTTAAATGAATTCAGAATCTTTTAAGTGCAAATATTTTATTAGAGGGAAATGATATAGATGAATTATCCTTAAGAAATAATTGAATTTCCACTTAGCCATTTTTGTAATAATTTTGAATATTATAGAACTTATCAGATATAGGGAACTATATGCTTCTAACCATGAGCAAGTCTTTAAATTTTCTTGTCCGCCTTCTGCCAACCAATTCTTGTGCATTGCTTTAATACAGGAAAGTAGAATGCTATTCTTGGATAGTTTCCTGTCTGACATTTGTTGCTGTGATCACAACTTTTCTTTTTTTTTTACCATTAATCATAATATTAACCATTTTGGCCTCCATAAATGTCTTCAAATATCTGTCAATGCCTGCCAAGCGCCTACTGCTGCCGTGTGCTCCAAGAGGCTACTTCTCCAAATTGTATTTAAGCACCCACTAAGCTTTCAGGATATGGCTTTTATAACAAGTTTTATGTTGTCAGCAAATATTGGTGGAGTTACAGGATTTCATCTACTAAGTAATTAAGGTATTACAGTCACATAGCTGCAGCTTTATTCCAAGGAGCAGCACTACTATTTTGTCATCATCTTTCTAATTCCTTTAAGAGCAAGTGTCTTGGAAAATCATGCGATACTGTATGACTAATCTCACAAACAGCCTGAGTCAAGAAAGCATTTGTTTCTTTGCTGCAGAAGTTGACGATGTTAGCGTCTGTGTTATTGGAGAAAAGTCACCATTTATTTATTTATTTACTTACTTACTCATGAGAGACAGAGAGAGAAAGAGAGTGAGAGAGTGGAGGGGAGCAGCAGAAGGAGAGGGAGAGAGAGAGAGAAACCCAAGTAGACTCTGCGCTCATCACATAGCCCAACACAGGGCTGGATCCCACAACCTTGAGATCACGACCTGAGCTAAAACCAAGAGTCCAACGTTCAACTGACTGTACCACCCAGGCGCCCCAAAAATCCCTTCTTTATGTCCTTTGGGCAGTATTTTCCTTTCGGAGATATGGAGCCTGCCCTTTCAGAACTCACCTGCCTTTTGATGCTTTTTTCCCTCTTCATGTGAAACAGACCGTTCATTACACAACCATTTAGTTGAGCTGGATTGGGGGAGAAGCCCCTGCCTTGAAATCGGGAAACCCAAATTCATGCCCTGCTACCTGCTGTATACCACCCGGACCCTCCCACTGGTTCCTATTATCACACATCATTTGGTCACTACTCTTACTATGTGGCCAGGAGTAAGATACCGCTTCTGCAACTCTTACACCTAACAACGGGTTAATGCTGTTGCAGATCACTCTTTCAGTGACTACAAATGGCAGCCTCAAAAAGAACAATCACTTGTGAATTATCCTTACCGAGTCTGATAGCCTCTATGCCAGAGAGGTCCAAGGCTAAGCGGACATTCTCTGCAGACGACACCCTGGGAGGCTGCATTGATGCTCTCATCCCCCAGGGGCACTATTTCCTGTCACCTCTTCCAGGTGGGGAACTGTAAAGGGTCACAACTTTATCAACTTTGTACTTCAAGGCCAGTAGGTTTGGCAATAGTGAGAATGTGATCAGTTGAAAATGGAGGTAAGAATCAAACAGGTCGGTGTTGGTGTTGGTGGTAACAAGGGATAGATTCCAAATCACTGTGGACTCAAAGCTGGATGAATCTGATCAGGTCTTCAGTTGACAGGGAAAACAGAGTCAAGGATCACTTGAAGCTTCCTGCCCCAAGCGTCTAGGAAGACAAGCACTGTATTAAATCACGCTGGGTCTGTAGCCAGGCCAACAGTTGATTAACGGACTCATGTGGAACTGTAGCAAGGTATCACTGCCCTGTCCCAAGACTCATCCCTGCCCCCTGTCCTCTTCAGATCTTTTCTTGTCAATAACTTGTTGGCATTCTGAATCAACTTCGGAGAAAACCTGAAATGGAAAGAAGTGTTAGATGACAGAATTAAAGACTGTTAAATTCTTCCTAAGCTAAATGTAACAAGATTAAAGTCAAGAGGCTACTGAAAATATCCTGCAGTTCGATTAAAATATGCACCTACAAATAAAGGACCCAGGAGATTTCTGTTTCAGCTTTAGTTGACGACATATTGATTCTGAGCTAGTTGGGTCATGTGGCCGACTCACACAAAAAGCGAGACTACTTTCGTAATAGATATTCATATCAGGAGAGAAAATGCATCACTGTACTGCATGCAATCTGACAAATCTGCAGTTTTTGGTGTAGTTATAGGTACGTATTTGAAGAGGGCTCATTGACAAATTGCATTATATGCAGGGGACAGGAAGGAGACCTATCTGGAAATTATATCATAGGAAAAAGAGTCCAAAGGAATAGTAGCCAATAAAATGAGAAACAGGTCCTGTGACAGAGGCCGTGTAGTGGGTGCTTTGTGGGCCACCCAAATTGCCCTATCTGGGTCAAGATCCAAGTTTTTTGGGGGTGCCAGGGTGGCACAGCGGTTAAGCATCTGCCTTCGGCTCAGGGCGTGATCCCGACGTTCTGGGATCGAGCCCCACATCAGGCTCCTCCGCTATGAGCCTGCTTCTTCCTCTCCCACTCCCCCTGCTTGTGTTCCCTCTCTCACTGGCTGTCTCTATCTCTGTCGAATAAATAAATAAAATCTTAAAAAAAAATAAAATCCAAGTTTTCTTAACTGCTGGGAGTATTGCTGGTTGATGGCTTACGGCTGAGCTGCTCCCCAGGCCTTTTACCCAAGGGAGCTGCCTTGCCAGAGCTCCTGCCCACTCCTCAGGGGCAGCCCTACCCAGTGCCTGGTCTATGTGTGAGGGTACGAAAGCCCCATGCTGTCGCCTTGTGCAGGACAACTCTGAAGGACCATCCTGCTTCAGAACCCCCTGTGTGATGAGCTGACACCACTGTGGCTGCATCTCCTGCGCGGTCCTGCCTTCCTCACTCTCTCAGCATTGTTCTAGAAAGCACTCTCCCCTAAACCTTCTCCATGGGATTCTCGGCTCCCTCTGTTTTCCAGGGAATCCTACCCGCAACTGCTGACACTACAAAGACTGGGAAAGGATGCGTTATTCAATAAATGATGCTGGGACAATGGATTATCCACGTGGAAAGAAAAAATAAAGTCGAACTACCTCATGTGTGAAATCCATTTCACGCGGATTTAGAATTAAAATACGAAAAGCAAAACTTTACAGCTTTTAGTAGAAAATAGGCAAGGATTAGGAGAGGGTTGCTTAAAAGCACAAACCATGAAGAATATGGGTGCATTAGTCTATATTAAAATAACATCAAATTTAAATTAAGATAAAAATCACTTGACTCTGACAAATGATATCATTTTTTAAAATAATAGGAAAAGCTGGGAAGAATATTTGCAGCACTTACAACTAATACAGAATTAGCATCGAAAACAGATAAAGAATTCGTATATATTCATAAGGAAAAGCAAACTGCCCAGGAGGAAAAAAAATAGGTAAAGAAAATAGTCACTTTGCTTGAGAGAAATCTGACTGATGAATGAGTATATGAAAATATGTTCAGCCTCACAAGCAATTAGGGAAATGACAATGAAAGTAAGATCCTAGTTCATACACATCAGATTGGGGAAATTAAAAATTTTTTTAAATTACCTTTCCTTTTTTTCCTTCCTTCCCTCTCCCTTCCTTTCTCTGCTTCTGTGCCTCTGCATATGCTGTTTCCATGTGTCCTTCTCATCTGTCAAGACCTAGTGCAAAGTCATCTTTTCCATGAAGTTCTCCTCACCTTCCTGTTCAGAGTTAAGATTGTCCCCTTTGATATTCCGTATAGCGTTGTGCTTCCTCCATTTTATTTTTTATTTTTTTATAATATTTTTTTATTTATTTATTTGACAGAGATAGAGACAGCCAGCGAGAGAGGGAACACAAGCAGGGGGAGTGGGAGAGGAAGAAGCAGGCTCATAGCGGAGGAGCCTGACGCGGGGCTCGATCCCACAACGCCGGGATCACGCCCTGAGCCGAAGGCAGACGCTTAACCGCTGTGCCACCCAGGCGCCCCGCTTCCTCCATTTTAAAACACTGGGCATTGTCGTAATTTTCTGCTTACATGTGAGTCTCTGACACTAACTAGATGATGAGCCCCTGGAAGGCAGGAAGCACGTCTATCTGTGTGCTTCTGGCATTTATCATGGTGCCTGGCACTTAACTAGGAAATATATATTGGATGGGCTAACGCACCCGTTCCTTGCCCCAGTGGCTTCGCCATAAGATCTGACCCCTTCTAAACAGAGGGATGAAAAGTCAAATGCTCTGCACAGGTTCTTTGTTTGCTTTTTTGATGCATCTTCTAAAATTAGTTCAAGATAAACTCCACCTTTGAAAAGAGTTTTTAATTACTCTTCACCTGCAGTGGAGCATATGGTTAAATGGGGTCTTCACCTTCCATTTAATTAAAGAGGATATGCAGAAAGCTGGCTCTTTTTTATCATAGGTGGAGAGTTGCATAGGGACAAAATAAGTATTGTTTTTCTTAGTTATTCATTGTTTTTCTTCCAGCCCTATTGCTGCCTAGTGGTACCCTCAGGATTTATTCTTAATCTTGACAAAATGAAAGAAGTATACTTTGCCTAGAGAGATAAAATATGTTGACATATTTAAAAAAATAAGATATCTCCCTCAGGAAATCTAAGTCTTTGGGAACCTACACCCTCAAGGCATTTGAAAAATTTCTAATCTCTTTTAAAAGCCAGCAACAGTTCTGCAAACTCCAGATGGGAGCATATGATTTAGTTGGTATTTGTCGTCTCCTACTGTGATTATAAAATATTAAAGCTAGGAGGGATCCTTTGGCCCAGTGCCTTCACGGTACAGGTAATGAAAGTAAGGTTCCATCTAATGTGTCATAACTGTTTAGTGATAGAATAGTCCAGATCTCCTACGTTCAATTCTGGTTCTTTCCTTTTCTCCATATACTGTGCCCACCACCAACTTGAAGGTAGCAACAAACTTACTTGGATTTTCAGGAATTTGAGTTACAGTAGCTACTTAGGTATTTACTTTGAAGTCCTTGAAATCTCCCCAGTAAGCAACTGCCTGTTGGCCTTTGTACCATTAATAATTAGCTTTCATTAGCACCTAAACTCAAGGGGATGGAGTGACTCCATTCCAGACAGTAAAATTATTTGGACTCATGATGAATATGGAGTAAGAGGTAAAGATTTGAAAAATAGATTAAAAATTTACTTGCTCATTAAGCAAATTATGATAAAGATTCTAAGTGTAAGAATCTTATGTGATAATTGAAATAAAATTAGTAATATCCCCGGACTTCTATTTTCTCCTTGGTGAAATGAATAACTTAGAATAAATCTGAGGACAATAAATCTTTGAGGATCTTTTCCTTCTAAATATTTTGATTCTGGGATTGTAATAACAGAGGATTCACCCAGATTTTGCTTGTCTTGCAACGTTAACTGATGGTTGAAGTGTTTTTTTAACAAAGAAGTTTTTCTTCATTTTTTTTTTTGAAAAGTGATCTATGACTGAAATGCTGTCTTGTTTTTCTGAAAGGTTCCTAGGAATCTCGCTCACTCATCTCCATATGTGTTTTCTGTCTTTCATTTACTTGGTAAAACTATGATTTATTGAAACTAAATCAATTATTTCGTTGTTCCCACCATGTGGCTTCTCTGTAGATGATTGGATGGATGTGAGGTTTGAAGGAGGCATCGTGGAAAAACACAGGTAGTCACACCTATGTTTGAATCTGAATTCTGCTGCTATCGGTTAATGCAAGTCACAGAACCTCTCTTAGCCTCAGTTTTCTCTTCTCTCCAATGTGAATAACACAGTGTACTTCCTGGGGTTCTTGTGAAGAGTGAATAAGATGCCAAGCAGAGTCGGGCACACCGGGTGCAGTCGTGCCGTTAGGATTTTGCAGATGCAGCTGCGAGTGTCAGCTAGCTTTCTGGCTCAACTGTAGACCCCAACAGTTAAAACCAGAAACAGACAAGACAGAGGTGCCTGGGTGGCTCAGTCCATTGAGCGTCCAACTCTTGATTTTGGCCCGGTCATAGTCGTGGGATAGAGCCCAGCCTTGGCCTCCATAGTCAGCAGGAAGTCTGCTTGAGATTCTCTCTCTCCTCCTTCCCTCCCCGCCCCCTCAAATGGGTAAAAAAATCTTTTCAAGAAATAGACAACATTGCTTAACTCATGCTCTAGCTAAAACCCGTTATGCTCATTTCCTATTGCATTTTCTTGAGGTATTTACTAAAAAGTTTTGCAATGACCAGAATATTCCAATCCCCAGACCAGAAAAGCCCTGATAGCAACAGAAGGCCTAGAAGACCATATCCCATACATCGCCTTCCCTGCCCATGATCATGGGCTGAACACACACCAGTCCCCACCCGTGATCACGTATTTTCTGCCTGTCTCTTGCATATACCCCATTGAACTTGTATAAAACTCTAGATGTCTGTCTTGCAAGTGAAGAGGTCAGTTGCTAAAGCTTGAGCCTTCCACCTCCCACAGCTGCCCGCACCTGAAATAAATCTCTACCTTTCTCTTTTCCAAACCCTCATCTCTTGAGTTACTGTGTTTTTTTGTAACGACTTTATCTGTTGCAACAGTGTTGGCACACCCAGCCAGGAGCTATGCCCTCCTTTGTCCAGCCCCCTCAGGGTTCCCAGGACAGAGCAGTTGGCCCCAGGAGCCGACCAGGGCTCCCCTGTTTGTTTCCTGAGTTAGCAGCTGTGATAGATCATTTGGTCATACAACTACCAGTAAAAGTTTTCTTTTTGGTGCTGACATGTACTTTTCCTATTGATCTCATTGAAGCCTTGTTCCTGTCCTGCAGTATGTGTTTAAAAAAACTTACTTTTTGATTGTATGTTCAAAGCAGTAGGTCACAATTTGATGCGCCAGTGAAGATAAGAGTGTATGTTGCTGATTCCTTCCGCAACAAATTCCCCTGCTTCCTTTCCCCACCACTCTTGTCTGTAGAAACAGCATTGTGAAGGGGTTGCTGGATTTCTAGAAGAGTGTTCCCAAAAGGCCAACAGGCAGATACTCGAGAAGCTGGAATCCGTAGATTGTGAATTTCTTTAGTAGAAGTTTCTTTTTCATCCCCAGCACCTAACTGGCATAAATAAATCCAGTCGTGAACATTTTACAGAGCATATGGGAGAGAGCAAACCTCCTTCCAAATTCTCATGATAAAGATTTGGTACTTAGAAGGAACTTTAAGCACTTTCATAAGCAGAAAATGATAATTTTCTGCCCATATTCATAATGTTTCTGATAAAGGAGCAACCAGTGAAGGCCACATGGGACCAAGCAAAGGATGTTCACAGTACCTGAGTAATGAATGAAGAAGTTTCCATACCAGACTTGACCTCAACTGCAACTATTCGCATAGACATACCAGCAATGGGTTTTCAATTGGCTTTTTGTAAAGAGGATCTAGAACTTTCTATCAAAACTCACTGTATTGTTTATCATTTATAATTTATTGCATGTTATTTATGCTTAGGTTAATGTGTACTGAATTGCATATAGTTCTTCAATGCTAATTAATTCTTTTATTATCACCATAAAGTTGTAACTTAAAGAATAGCCCCTGCCCTAGGTAATGTTATAACAGATTAAAAGGCCTTACCTTATTATCATAAACAAGATTCTGATGTCCAGGACAAGTGAATAAACAGTATCTCTTAGAGTTTCACAAGGATTTCATGAAGATTATTTCTAACCAGGTGTGTTATGTGTTATACCAGTATGCATGTTTTTTTAATGAGTATAAGAATATTAAAAACTGCTAATAACAAAATAATTTTTCTCCAGCAGTAGTGTTTACTGGATCAACAAATATGACTTTGCATTGCTGAAGCATTTCATTCCTGTCTGTGAAAATCCTTACCTAAAATTAAGTTTTTGATCAAAGCCCCACTGCTGCTCAGAGTCGATTATTTCAACTCAGAGTTACTTTTCAAAAAATGACTGCGAAAATGTCCTTCACTGTACACAGTTTACCTGATCTCTGCTTACATGTACCAGTGTGTCCTCTCACTTTCTCCTAGTCCTCCATTTCAATGGCAGAAGAGATTAGAGGAATCTATTCATCATTAACCCACTGACTGCCAGAACCCAGGTCTTCTTTTCTCCCTTCCCTGTGCATAGATTCCTAGAACAGTCCGTAATAGGGTTCATAACAGAGAGTGAATGAGACATGGGGATTTAACATTTGTTGCACCATCCCTGACTGTGCTAGGCTAATTACATGGGATTTCATTTCACCCCGAGGAGTCCATGCCTTTCCCACTGTCTCGTTCCTGTGTGGGTGCAGGAAGGAAAATGTAATTAGCTGAAGGAGGGCTCTGGCACAGTGCAGTCTGGCTTCTGGGTATTTATCCTCTGAATTAGAAAAAAAAAATTGTTCAATTGGGTAAGTGCTCTTTTATGACTGGGAAGGTCCTTTTGCCATTGTAAACCACTCTGATTCATGTCTAATGTACCAAAATGACTTAAATACCATCCATGCTTTTTTAGATTTTAGAAATTCGAGTTTATTCTCAGTAAGAATCCTCCTTGCTGTCTCATTCTTGTCACTTTCATCTATTAGACCCCGTTTCGTCCCCAGACAGCTTGTTTTGTCGTTCCTCAGGTCGCAGGTAGCACCTGTCGCCGCCCCGCCCACTTGGGCAACGGTTGGGGAGCTTGTTTGAGAGGCAGGTTCCTGTTTGATGTGTGCTAGAGGATTTTCTGCGGGGATCCTAGGAGCTGAGAGGTGGGTTTCAAGACACCAGTAGCTACAAATAGCAGCCTTGGCTTTTTAGAAACAAAACCATTTTCGTCATGAGGTTGCAGACATTTCCTGATATAAATGTTAGCTTATGTAGGGTTTTATTTTACGTGGGTTGAGTGTGTGAACTGACTAGTGTGAGCAAGAACTGGGTCCCATGTGTGTGGCTTACTGAGGAATCTGGTTTCTTAGGGAAAAAGAGGGATCCATGAAGTTTCAATTGAGGAATATATGCTTTAGTATAAAGGACATGGATTATTTTTTAAATGGTTTAAAAATAAGTAAGGTAATATTTTTAAATGTATGTGGCAAATATATGAAAATGTGTGTCCCAGATCTGAGTTTAATATTTAAACCTTGATGTTACCACGCAGCCCCATCTTCTTGTGGAAGAGCTGAATCTATAGGGAATGAGACATCCAGGGCTAACTTACATTCACAGGAAATATAGAAGCCACAGGGATAACTTAAGCAACACCATGAGCATGCAAACAGATACATCCATACATGGAACTGTACTGTGTGTTTTTTTGAAATGCAGTTGGCAGCCAACATTGTGTAAGTTTAAGGTCTACAACATGTTGATTTGACACATTTTATATATTGCCGTATGACTACCACCATAGCATTAGCTAACGCCTTTATCACATCATGTAATTATCATTTCTTTTTTGTAGTGAGAACAATTAAGATCCGGTCTCTTAGCAACTCTGAAGTTTATAAGGCAGTAAATAAAAGAGACAGATTAGGGGTGGGGGGGGAGAGAAGACTGATTGGTCTGGCAAATACATAAAACAAATGTAAGGGACCTAGCAACCAAATATAATGGGTGGACTTTGAAATATAACTAAAATAAACCATCTATAAAAAGACATTTTTGTGACAATCAGGAAAATTGAATATAGACTAGATATTTGATAATACGGAGAAATTATTGTGAAATTTGTTAGGTATGAAAATGTTAGGTATGAAAATCATGAGTATGTAAGGCCGTGGTTCTAGATGTGTGGCTTTGACTAGCATTGCCAGCATCACCTGGGAATATGTTAGTAGTGAAAAATCTCAGCCCCACCCCAAACCTACTAGGAAACTCTGGGGATGGGACCCCAGCAAAAATATGAGAATCACTGATGTAAGAACATATCTGTATTTTAAGAGATGCATACTGGGGTATGTAGGGGTGAAATGATATAAGGTGTGGGAATGTTTCCACAATACTTTAGTTAAAATAAAGGTAAAGATTTCATGAAGCAAGTATGACAAAATCTTGATATTCGTTTTTCCGGGGTAATGCATTTGTGTGGCTGCATATATGGTTCTCTCTCTTTGTGTAATTTGGAAATATTCCTTAGAAATCTGGGGGCAAACTTTACTGTGTACACACACACACACACAGAGGAGACATCCTTCTCAGAGAAAACAAACAAAAACTTGATTTTAAATTTTATAAAAGCTTCCATCTTGCCCCAGCAAACTGAGTTTTAGTCTTGCCACTAATCAGTTTACTGGGTACTCTTGATAAGTCAGTTTCCCGGGCACTTCATCATTCTTATCTGTGAGATAAAGGAGCTTCCATATGTGGTCTGTCGTGAAGGTTCTTTCTAGCCTGCTGGTCTCGATACCCTGAGCATTCAGGTGAGTGGCAGGCTCCTCAGCAGCACTTCTCAAGTCTGGAGGATGATCTGTGGAGGAGTGCTCCCCCCAGCATGCCTTCCCCCTCGCTGCCTCTCCCCCTCTCTTGCTCTCCCTCTTTCTCATTCTCTTTCTATGTTTTCCTCTCTTTCTCTGGCTTTACATCCATTTCCCATCTCAGAGGACAGCAGCATTCTCTGGGACAACTGAGGCCCAGGCACATCACCGTCTGGCAGTAGACAGGGTATGAAATCGCTTGAAGAAGATCTCCAGAGACTTGAAATATGAGGTGAGGTTAGGTCAGAGATGGTGAAAGCCTGAGCAGAGTTAGGGACCTGTTGCTCCTGGCATTTGCCCTGGGCCTTTTCTCTTGCCCCCACTACTGCTATGGCCATCACCTCCTCATAAACAGAGAGATATAGCATGGTGGTATAAACTTTGAGTGGGTTTGGGAGCCCTAATTCATAGCTGTCCTTCTTCAAGAATCCTACTGATTGAAGATAATCAAAGCTGTGTACCAAGTTTAACAGACAGCAATGGTATCCTCACTGCTGGGAGGAATCAGGTTATCTAGTAAACCCTGAAAATGCAGAATGGCTTGGCTAATTCAAGCTTCTATGTGTTCTTGTTGAGGGGTTAGAGAAGAGGAAGGCTGTATCTCCATGATCCCTGGGGAAGGCTTTGGGGAGCCATACCAGGTTGTTCCTGGGGAGGGGGTGGGTAAGGAGAAAATGATGGGAACATAGGAACATGATGTCTGCACAGGTGACACATGGCATTGGCAAGAGGGAAGGAAAATGAAACAGGAGGAAGCTAGTGGGGATAAGGAACAATACCTGCCCAGTCCAGCAGCCAGGAGTTGGTGATACATCTTCAACCGACTCCTCTTTAGATTTCCTGATAGAAACCTAATACCCGCAAGTGCAGACAGTTAGTGATGTGCTCCCACTGACAGAGCAGTTCCTGGAGGCCTTTCCCAGTGTTGGCACTCGCTTATTTTCTCTTCTCATGTTCCTCCATTCCTTTCATTTCCCCGTATTGACTTTGACCCTGCCTGCACCGTAGCAAACAGGTTATGCCTATGGCCATTGGCTCAAAAAAGAAACCAACAGCTGCAACAGTAGTTGGTTATTGAGCACGGTGTACCAGGCACTGAATTGAGCACTTGATAAATAGTAGATCTCACTCAAACCACAATCTACACAATAGTTATTCTCCCCATTTTACAGATGAAGAGTAGAAAGTCAGAGAAGTGAAGTTGCTGGGTCAACTCAACAACTGAGTGGCAGAACCTAGAGTTAAACCTAGGTGTGACCAACTTCAACTATTGTCCCTCATCTCTGCACCTCATTATCGTACCTTCTTTCATTGGTAGGGGGAATGGAGTAAAAACCTGGAACTGGAGAAGTAGGGCAATCTGTTGATCAGGCCACATGGTAGAGAGGACTTTAGGAAGCTGCAGTACCTGGGGCTCCCCTAGTTGCTCAAGGCCCATAAACACAGAGAGAGGCCATTCCCCAGTATAAACACACATACAAACATTTCACACAGCATTTTGAAAAGAATGCTCTTAGTAGGAAAATTGATTTCTTGAGTGGAATATAAACAAAAATCAGAATCTTAGGAAGAAATATGGATGCCAGGATACTTCTTTGGTGATATCATTAAACATTGTCCCTGGGGCTCATTAAATGGGGGTTTTTCTGATCACTCAAGTCATACTTGCTCTTTGGGGACTACATTAATTCAGAGTCATATAGGTTTCTTTTTTCTTCTCAGAAGTACGTAGCTACCCTTCTCATTCAAAGTAGGCAGAGAGAAAGAAGATAGAATTCCAGATGCTTCTAAAACTCCTGCCTTCCATGTCTCTACGTCTCAGTTATAAGAGGCAAACGTAGTAGACTGGTGAAGGTGCAGATTGCTGTAGCAATAGTGAAGGGTCTCACTGCAATAGGGAACAGGGGAAGGCAAGGGTGGCATAGGCTGAAGAAACTGTGGATAAGAACCACCAACTGCACCATTTGCATCAATGGAAAGTTATCCAGACAGAATGTCAATAAGGAAACATTGCTCTTAAATGACATTAGACTAGATGGACTTAATATATTTATACAGAACATTCCATCCCAAAACAGCAGAATACACATTCTTCTCAACTGTACATGAAACATTCTCCAAGATAGATCATATGTTAGGCCACAAAACAAGTCACAATAAATTCAAAAAAACTAAAATCATATCAAGCACATGCTTTGACCAAAATGGTATGAAAGTAGAAATCAATTATAAGAACAACATTCCCAAAAGTACAAATATGTGGAGATTAAACAACATCTCACTGACAACCACTGGCTCATAGAACAAATCAAAGGAGAAATTAAAAAAAAAAAAAAAACTAACCTGTAGATAAATGAAAACAGAAATACAGCATACCAAAATCTGTGAGACACAGCAAAAGTGGTTCTAAGAGGGAGGTTCGTAAGATTACAGGCCCACCTTAAGAAAAAACAATTTACACCTAAAGGAACTGGAAAAAGAAAAAGTGAAAGCTAAAGTTAGTAGAAGGAAAGAAATAATGAGGGTCAGAGTGGAAATAGATGAACTGGACACTAAACAGACAAAAGATCAGTGATCCTAAGAGCTGGTTCTCTGAAAAGATAAACAAAGTGGACAAACCTTTAGCTAAACTCACCAAGAAAGAGAGGGTTTAAATAAATAAAATCAGAAATGAAAAAGAAGTTACAGCTAATACTACAGAAATACAAGGGATCGTAAGAGACCACTATGAACAATTATATATGAACAAATTGAGTAACCTAGAAGAAATGGGTAAATTCCTAGAAATTTACAATCTTTCAAGACTGAATCATGAGGGGTGCATGGGTGGCTCAGTCTGTTAAGCGTCTGCCTTTGGCTCAGATCATGAACCCAGGGTCCTGGGATTGAGCCCCACGTCAGGCTCCTGCTCAGCAGGGGAGTCTGCTTCTCCCTCTTCCTCCACCCTTGCTCATGTGCTCCCTCTCTCGCTCACTCTGTCCCACAAATAAAAATATAAAATAAAATTAAAATTAAAAAAAAAAAAGACTGAATCATGAAAAAAAAGAAAAAATCTGAATAGATCAGTGACCGGCAAGGAGATTGAATCAGTAATCAAGAACCTCCCATCAAACAAAAGCCCAGAACCAGATTGGTGAATTCTACCAAACATTTTATTTTATTTTTTTTTAAGATTTATTTATTTATTTATTTGAGAGTAAGCACGAGTGGGGGGAGGGGGCTGCAGGGGAGGAAGGGACAGAGGGAGAGGGAGAAGCAGATTCCCCGCTGAGCAGGGAGCCTGACTCAGGGCTCAATCCCAGGACCCTGGGATCATGACCTGAGCTGAAGGCAGACGTTCAACCAACCAAGCCACCCAGGAGCCCCATCTACCAAACATTTTAAAGAAGGTTTAATACCCGTCCTTCTCAAACTCTTCCAAAAAATTAAGGAGGGGGGAATGTTTACAAACATATTTTGCAAGGCCAGCGTCACCTGACACCAAAACCATAGACAAGGACACCACAAAAAAAGACATTATAGCTCAATATCCATGATGAACATATAACGCAAAAATCCTCAACAAAATAGTAGCAAACCAAATTCAACAATGCTTTAAGAGGATTGAGCACCATGATTAAGTGGGATTTATTCCAGGGAGGCAAGAATGTTTTAACAACCATAATCAATGTGATATGCCACACTAAAAAAATGAAGAATAAAAATCATATCATCTCAGCAGAAAAAACACATGACAAAATTCAACATCAATTTATGATAAAAACTCTCAATAAAAAGAGTATAGGAGAAAAGTATCTCCATATAATAAAAGCCGTATATTAAAACCCAGTTCATATCATCCTATGGTGAAGAGCTAAAAGCTTTTCCTGTAAGATCAGGAACCAGACAAGGATGCCCACTCTCCCCACTTTTATTTTATATAGTATTAGAAGTCCTAGCCACAGCAATTAGACAAGAAAAAGAGATATAGATATCCAAATTGGAAAGGAAGAAGTAAAACCATCACTATTTGAAGATGACATGATACTATATATAGAAAACCCTGAAGATTCTACCAGTAACTGTTAGAATTAATAAATGAATTCAGTAAAGTTGCAGGATACAAAGTTCATATATGCTGTTGCATTTCTATAAACTAATAACAAACTCTCAGAATGAGAAATCAAGAAAAAAATCCTGGGGCACCTGGCTGGCTCAGTCAAAGAGCATGTGACACTTGCTCTGGGGGTCATGAGTTCAAACCACAAATGGGGTATAGAGATTACTTAAATAAATAAAACTGAAGAGAAAAATCCCATTCACAATTACATCAAAAATAATAAAATAGGAATAAATTTAACCAAACAGATGAAAGACCTTTAACTGAAAACTATAAGACATTAATTAAAGAAATTGAAGACACAGAAGAATGGAAAGATGTTCCATTCTCATGGATTGAAAGAATTAATATTGCTAAAATGTACATACTACACTAAGCAATCTACAGATTCAGTGCAATTCCCATCAAAATTCCAATAGCATTTTTCACAGAGGTAGAAAAACTAATTCTAAAATTTATGTAGAACCACGAAATATCCCAAATAACCAAAAAAATCTTGAGAAAGAAGAACAAAGCTGGAGGTATCATACTCCCTAATCAAACTGTACTACAGAGTTATAGTAATCAGAACAGTATGATATTGGTGTAAAAAAAGATATATAGATCAATGGGAACAGAGTTGAGAGGCCAGAAATAAACCCACACATATACGGTCAATTAATGAGAAAGGAGACAAGAATGTACAATGGGGAAAGGACAGTCTCTTCAGTAAATGGTGCCAGGAAAACTGGACCACTATCTTACACCATATATAAAAATTAACTCAAAATGAATTAAAGCCTTGAATATAAGACTTACGAACCATAAAACTCCTAGAAGAAAATAGAAGTGGTAAGCTCCTTGACATTAGTCTTTGTGATATTTTTTTAATCTGACTCCAAAAGGAAGGAAAATAAAAGCAAAAAGTAAACAAATGGGAAACTACTTCAAACTAAAAAGCTTCTGCACAATGAAGGAAGTCATCTACAGAACAAAAAGAATGTGAAGATATTTGCAAATCATGTATCCAATAAGAGGTTAATTACTAAAATACATAAGAACTCATACAACTCAATAACAAAAAAACAAAAGTTTGGTTTAAAGAATGGGCAGAAGATCTGAATAGAATTTTCCAAAGAAGACATACTCAGGCCAATGAAAATATGCTCAACATCACTAATTATCAAGGCAATGCAAATCAAAACCACAATGAGATACCACCTCTACCTGTTAGAATGGTTAGTATCAAAAAGACAAGAAATAATAAGTGTTGGCAAGGATGTAGAGAAAAGAAACCCTCAGGCACTACTGGTGGGAATGTGGAGGTACTTCAAAAAATTAAAGAAAGAGCTACCATACGATCCAGAAATTCCATTTCTAGGTATATGTCCCAAGACTAGAAAAACACTAACTCAAAAAGATATATACACCCCTATGTTTATTGCAGCATTAATTTACAACAGCAAAGATACAGAAAAAATCTCAACGTCTACATAGGTAAATGGATGAAGAAGATCTGGTATATATACACAATGGAATATTAATCCATAAAGAAGGAAGTCTTGCTATTTGCAACAACATGGATGACCCTTCAGGGTATAATGCTAAGTAAAATAATTCAGACAGAGAAAGGCAAATGCCACATGATCTCACTTATATGTGCAATCTAAACAACAAAATGAACAAACAAAATAAAACCCAGACTCATAGACACGGAGAACAGAGTGGTGGTTGTCAGAGGAGAGGGGTTGGATGGGGGCGAAATGGTTAAAGGGGATCAAGAAGCACAAGCTAGGAGTTTTTGTAATACAAACTTATAAATCATGGGGGTATAATGTATAGCATAGGGAATATAGTCAATAATGTATTAACTTTGTGTGGTGACAGTGGTAACTGGGCTTTCTGTGGTGACCATTTCACAATGTATACAAATGTTGAATCACTATGTTGTTCAGCTGAAATTAATATTTTATGTCAATTATACCTAATTTTTTAAAAATTGCCCCAAAGAACCACCAACCGCAATGATATCTGTGGGTACACGTTGCTGGTATAGAACCTCCATGTGCTTTATCATTAAATCCTCACAAAAGTCCCCATGAGGTGGGTGGGTATGTTTCCACCTGCCTTTTTTAAAAATAATTTATTTGGTTTATGCCCTACCTTATTCCAGAAAGGATTTAAGGGACTTACATCCAATATAGCTTATAAAATACATTTATTAACACAGATGATAATTCAAGAGAAACATTCTTTTGATAGGGTTGTATTGGTCTGAACAAATTTTGGATCCAAAACACCATGGAACCTTCAGCATGACCTTGCCCTGTTTTCAGAAGAACATTATTATAACACTGTTCAACAAGGAAATCACGTGCTTCAGACACTTTCATCCTGAAATGTCGTAGTTGAAAATTAGGAAGCAGGAGTTTCTTTCTATTCTAAGTATTTCTTTCATATACTTTCTGTTTGTTGGTTTGAAACCTTGGGAGTAAAATCTGAAACTGGGCCCTGTACACGGAGGGCAGGGAGAGACTAAAGGAAGAGTCAGACCACTCCCGATTGGTAGCTGGCAGGTTTAATAAGCAAAGGAACTTAGGTACAGGGCTTGTCTTCCGGAGCCGCAAGACAGGTAGATCGGCATGCCTGCCCACCTGCATCTTCAAAGTTGACAGAGAGCCCTTAACTGGGCTTACTCAAGTGTACCGTTCAGATGGTCTGAACAACACATTGCTCTCCCAAGGCTGTGTCCTTGAAATGGCTGCTAATGTGGGAATAGTAGGATGTGGAATTCTGGGGATGGGAATTGGGGGAAGGGATAAGGAGTCCCCAGTTGCCCTAACAACCTGTGGTCATGTCCTCTCAATGACCTCCAACATTGTTCTTATTTGAAATTGTTCCCAAATACATTCATCTGTGTTTATGCTTGTACTTCTGTCTTTGTCTCTGTGGGTCTGCAGTGCACATGCATAAATGTGTAGTTTTCATATTCTCCCAAAAGACGTAAACCTTTTCAAGACCATTTCCTTCGTGTGTGATTCCTAACAGTCCTGTCCTTCAAGCGGGCAGTCCATCTCCATGTGACTGAGGATGGAGCTGAGAGGCAAAGAGGGTGACTCACGAGCAAAACAGCAGGTGGAAGACTTTGATGTTGAACTCCCTGTCCTCCCTGTTTTACCACATTGCCACCTCCCCAGTGGCCGTGGAACCATCCTCTACACTGTGACCGTGAACACAGCTGACGTTGTGATCATTTGTGTTTATCTCTGCAAGGCACTCAGAAATCATTCATGCATTCCGCAATATTTATTGAGTACTTGCCGTGTATTCAACACGGAATTCTAGGTATAGTGGACAAAGCAGTGGACAAAACCAAAAAAAAAAAAAGAAAAAAAGCTGTTGACTGTCCTCATGGAACTCACATCCATTTTAGAGGGGTGAGGACCAAAATATAAAATAATCTGTAAATTCTATACTGTGTTAGCAGGGCGTCTGTGTGATGGGGAGAAAAAGCTGAAAGCAGGTTGGGGAGAGCCAGGGTCTATTCCAGGGTTTTATGGTCCGCAGAATGGGAATCTTAGTAGTGGTGTATAATGCACAATGATAATTCTATCCAGCCTTAAGTAATAGATTTTAATAACGTTGCACAGCCCGGAGGAAGTAACCGAACTGATTCCAATAGCATTCTATGGAGAGAGTCACTTCTTACCATAGGCCTTGCCAGCTAGGCTTTTGGTTTCTCCAGCTTTACTCCTGCCAAGGCCCCCTTGTTCTTTAGGGTGTTGCTCTTCTCACATTTCAGAAGGACAGTGCATACTTCTGTCAGGTGTGAAAGGGATCTTTCCTACTTGATGCCAACAAGAAGAAGCGCTAGGGAAGGCAGACTGACAGAGCAGACATTCTCTTCTCTAACTGGGTTATTCTGTGCTCTGGCTTATCTTACTGTGAGATCTTCCTTCTGTTGTTCAGTTTGCACCAACATTTAAAATCAGTATTCTCCTTGCTTTCAAGGACACATCTTTACAAAAGAGAGGGGGTGAGATTCCAAAGACTCTCAACATTTTACACTGGCCTTTTGAAAAAAAATATGTAGACCGACTTCTGGGACAAGGCCCCCAAACAGAGGTTTAACACCTGAGTGCTTACTGGTCTTGTGTGCAGGTCAAACAGCACATCACTGGAATTTTAATACTTCCAAAAAATTTCCCGGGGGGATGAAAAAAGAAGGCGGGGCATTGGAAGGTAATTTAAAGGGAGAAACTCAGTAAACAAATCATTTCGAAGGTAGGATGTCTTTTTTTAACTGCAAAACACTGTGGCTCAAATGCATTTGTTTAAAGTTTGTGTTTTGTTTTTTTTTTTTAAAGAAAAGCCAAGATAACTGAATGTCAGGAACGTTAAGCAACTCTTCCAGGGATGTAGTTTTCTTTCTCCTTTCGGTGCCTTTCCATTTAACCTCGTGGCTCATCGTCCAACAGTTGGTTATGAAGCTGTCACAATCCACTGCTATTTTCCTAATGTCTGCAGCAGATCCAGACAGCCGGGTGCAAGGTGGGGTCATGACGCACCTGGAGAACTTGGTTTAAACAGTGTTTTCATGGCACACTTTTTAAACACAGATTGTCATTTACCAGGTAGTTTGGGCTGAGCTGGACTGGATCTGTTAGCTCAGTGATCCCCTCTGCACTGCTTCCAGAGCCATCCTTGGGCCATGAGGAAACACCCTTGCCATTGTTCGGTTTGTTTGTCTCTTTTAAACTTTATGCCAGTTCCTATAACCCCATTTAAAATTAGTGGAATTAATGATCAAACTTGGTAATTTCTTAGGTCTCCTTATTACTTCAAAGAAAGCAGTGGTTTCCTGGCTGTTTTGTTGTATAGTTCACAAAGGCTTTGTGGTTTGATGGTAGTCCCTCAAACTAATGTCCACTGCATAGGTTGGAAGTGAGTGCGTATCTACTTGTGTTCTTCTGAACCCAAGCAAATTGTCTGGTGTATGTACTCTTAGTTATATTTATTATAAAACATGTGGAAAGGCTAATGGCTCCCTTCTCTGTCTCAAAGATGTGTGAACGCGCCCCTGTGGCTTTAGGATCCTTTGAAGAAGGCATCAATACTCAGTTATTATTACCCATAATTGTAGAAAATTAGGGATTGCAAAGGTATAATCTTCCTACCGAGAAGATCATCTAGCTTCATCTGCATTCCTAGGACAGAGTTCCAGAGAGATCAAATGACTTTTCTAAGGTCAAGTAGCTACTTTGTACCAGAGCCAGGATTAGGACAAGGTCTCCAGCATTCCGATGGATGTACTTTCCTCCACGTTGCTGCCTGTGATCCTGTGGTACTCTTTCACCAACTGGTTTATGCCTGTAGACCTCATGGGCTCATATTGTGAGGCTGGCCCCCTTAGAAATCATCTGTTCCAAGTCTTTCACTGCACACGTGAGCACAGAGAAGCCTGCAGACTCTAAGTGTGTTGCCCACGCTCACAGGTTGGTAGGTGTAGGAACTAGGACTAGAGGCCAGGTCCTATGACTACCTGTCCGAGGCTCTTTCAGCTAACACCCTCCTTCTCCATAGATGGCTATGCCTTGGAGAGTGTTTTAACTTGGAACCTAAGAGCTCCCATGAACTCAGTTGCATAATCCTCTTATGAGTTGTACTTCTGAAGGATGCAAGTAGTTCTGCATGATGATGGTACCAAACACAGGAGGCAGAGGGACACAGTGTTCTGTCTCCAGTTCCTTTTATGATTCTGTTGACTCATGGTCTGTCTGCAAGCTCAGCTCTCTCATGTACAAAGTGAGGACCCTGAATTAGATATTCCTGGTGGAGAATTCTGTGGTTCTTTCCCAGACAGGTATGTTTCTTTGTGTTTTGTCCAGTAGAGGGGGTTGTGTGTTCACAGACCAACAGCCCCTGGGTCCTCCTCCAGGTTAGATAATTGCTGAGACCCACAGAGGGTGTAGTGAAAGAGACGCAAGTCTGGGCAAGACAGCACATGGGAGGAGCTGGAGAGGGTGGTGGAAGAGCTGAGGTGGCTGGGCTGCTTGGAAGCAGCCAAGGGAACTGAAGGTATTCCTGGAGACAGATCAGTGGGGCCCCAGCAACTCTGGTTAAGTTGATGCCACACCAAGAAGAATGATAGGCTGGGGAGCTGTAAGTTTGGATGTCCCTGCACTTTCACCCTCTGCTCTTAGGTGTGGTGAGTAGCCTGGATGTCATACAGCATCATGTCTTGCCAGCCCCAGTCTAGGCCTCCTTTTCCAAAGGGCATAATATGGGTTACATTAGGAAGAAATACAGCATCTCCTTTGGGCACCCCACTGCGCACAGGGGGCTTCTGCATACACAAAGCCCATGTGCTGAGGTCTGGGAAAGATCAGCTGACTCCTTCATCTTTAGTTAAGGTCATAGACCACAGTGGATCACAATAGAGTCCCAGGAAAAAATGAAATACCCATTTCTTCCGTAAAGTGTATGGAAGCACAGGAAGGAAAATTTTGTGATAGTTTTAGCCAGAGAAGTGGAAGCTGTAGAATAATTTCAGAGAAGTGCTGCTATATTGAAAATGCCCAGCTGGTTGTATTTCGGCCTATGGGAATTGAGACAAGCATATACAGCCAGGAAAGTAGGGAGGGGTAGCAAGCGAGGGAAGGAAGGACAAGTTTGGGAGTTCGAAAGTTGGTGGTGGGGATGAAGAATGGAAGAAAAAAGAACATTCTTGACTTTCTTCTCCCGACCCAGCTGTGGAAAATATTATTTCAGGTCCCTTGCCTAACTGGTCTGAATGATTGCCCTGGTGGCACAAGTCATCTCAGGGCACTTTTAGGACGTGGATGTCTTTACCTCCATTCTTTCTTGTAGAGAGGGTCTAGGCAGGCGTGGGAAAGTCTTGATAACAGGCTTCATCTGATCAGTATCTTTCTCCCAGGATCTGAAAGAGCTTGTCTCTCATCCGTTTAAGTAACAGTTAGTGTCTGGTAGAGGCATTTCTGTCACTTGAGGCAGGATGACCCCCAGAGGGCCTTTATCTAGTAAGCGTTGACTGCGTTTCCCCTACTTTTCCATGCTCTGCCCTGCTACCTTCTCAGTTCCCCGGGGGCCTGCCCTAGTGGGCACTCACGCAGGTGCCTTGAGGCAGTGGCCTGCCGTGATAACTCGCATCGTCCTCTATCAAACTCGCGATGGCAGGTGTGTCCATGAAGGATATTTCTGGAATGCAGGACGTGGCATTGTGTATTCTGTTCACAATCCATGAGAAATCACGTGCAATATACAGTGATGTGACCCCACAGAAGCCAACCTGAATATGACCCCCAGTGAACAAATGTATCAATGGCCAGTTACCATGTGAGATTTTTCAAAACCCATTTCCAACTTCAGCAACATTGATTTGTTTAGACAGAGCACCATATGTCAATAAAAACAATAACCGTCCTCAACCTCATCAAATTACAGCTCTTTATAATTTGCAGTACCTTCACAGACACCTTGTTTGATCTTCCTACTGACTGCTGTTGTAACTACCAGACGAACTACAGTGCGGTGGGAAGAACCAGATAATTTCTCAAGCCTTCTGGAACAAATATTTTTTTCTCATATTAAAAAATTTCATTTGGGGGCGCGTGGGTGGCGCAGTTGTTAAGTGTCTGCCTTCGGCTCAGGGCGTGATCCTGGCGTTCTGGGATCGAGCCCCGCATCAGGCTCCTCCGCTGGGAGCCTGCTTCTTCCTCTCCCACTCTCCCTGCTTGTGTTCCCTCTCTCGCTGGCTTTCTCTGTCTCTGTCAAATAAATAAATAAAATCTTAAAAAAATAAAAAAAATAAAAACTACTAACTAAAAACTACCCAATCCTACAAGTCTAAAATAATCACTAAATATTTTTTGAGCTTTTGAACCTGCATTCTTATTACATAAGTAACAAGTAACAAAACTATGACTGCTTTATATTTTATGACAGCATTTTCCTGTGCCATTAACTATTCTTAAAATCAGTGTTAATATTTGCATATCTCCCGTTGAATAAATACACCATGATTTTTTAAGTGACTTATTTCTGGCAATCTTAGGGTGTGTCCATCTTTGCTCTGAGAAACAGGTGCAGCACAGAATTTTGCATCTAGATTTTTGTTTACGTTTCTAAATAGTTTCAATGGCTGCAGTTTCAATTCCTTAAGTTAAGCATAAGAAAGTGTAAATATGTTGAGTTTTTGAAGAAAAACAAAATGCTAGCAGAGCAGTACCTGGCTGGCACAAGAACAGTTTTCCGAATTTGGGTGAATTGGAATCAAGAATATAAAGACTGGTGAAGGGTAGTAAGGAGGGCACGTGTTGCATGGAGCACTGGGTGTTATACGCAAACAATGAGTCAGGGATCACTACATCAAAAGCTAAGGATGTACTGTGTGGTGACTAACATAACAAAATAAAAAATCAAATGAAATGAAATTTTAAAATTTTTAAAAAGAATATAAAGAGACATGGTCAGCAGAAATTAGAGGTTCTTGCAGGTGTGTGGGAGAAATCTTCTTACATCTCAGCCCAGACATCGCTTCCTTAAAAGTTTTGCCAGGCTTCCTCTCTCATATACATAGCAAATACCCGATTACACGGTCTCTTCTTGTGTGCCCCATAGCGCTCTGCACGTACCCTTTTGTAGCACTCATGCCCTGCCATATTCTAATTGCCTGGTTGCTTCCGAGTCTCTCCTACAAGACTACAAGGTCCAGAGACAAGGGGCCCTGTCTTACTTACTGTAGCGTTCTTGCACTCGGCACCACGCCTGGCACATTGTAGGGACTTGTATTAGTCTGCTCAGGTTATTATAAGGAAATACCACAAACTGGGTGGCTTAACCAACAGACATTTATTTTCTCACATTTCTGGAGCTGGAAGTCTAAGACCAAGGTGCCGGCAGGGTCGGTCTCCTGCGAGGCTTCTCTACTCAGCTCAGATGGCCGCCCTCTTCTTGCTTCTTCATAGGGTCATCTCTCTGTGCACTTGTATACCTCTGGTGTGTCCTAATGTCTCTTTTTTTAATATTTATTTATTTAATTAATTATTTGGCAGACAGAGAGAGGGGGGGAGCAGGGGGAGCAGGAGAGGGAGAAGCAGGCTCCCCACTGAGCAGGGAGCCCGATGCAGGACTCAATCCCAGGACCCTGAGATCACCACCTGAGCTGAAGGCAGATGCTTAGCCGACTGAGCCACCCAGGCGCCCCATCCTAATCTCTTTCTATAAGAACACCAACCAGATGGATTAGGGCTCACCCAAATGGCCTCATTTAAAGTTAATCACTTTTGGGGTGCCTGGCTGGTTCAGTCAGAAGAGCATACGACTCTTCATCTCAGGGTTGTGAGTTCGAGCCCCATATTGGGTGTAGAGATGACTTATAAATAAATAAATAAACTTAAAAAAATAAACTTAATCACTTCTTTAAGGCCCAATCTCCAAATGCGGTCACATTCTGAGGATTAGGGCTTCAACACATGAATTTTGGAGCAACGTAATTCAGTCCATTACGTGACTGTACCCATATTTTTATTGTGAAGTATTCAACATGCTTGTAGATGAATAAGAAGATAATATTTACATTCTGGCATCCTACCCTTTGAATACTAGCCCACTCCTTTCCATCCGGAGGTCTCAACAGCAGAGGCAGTCTGGTATCTCACAAACTGCTCCAGACTGGGAGTCAAGAGCCCGGGGTCCGTACCTTGGCTCTGCCAGTTCCCAGCTGTGTGACCGCCCCTGGCGTCAGTCTCCTCGCCTGTAAAATTGGGATAATAACACCTACTGCAGTCGACGGTTGTGACACTATATGAGGTCATGCATACGGGGGCGTCTAGCATAATGCGTGCCATGAAGTCGACATCAGCAAATGCCAGTTTAACGTGTCAGCTGGAAGGGATGTTGGAAATAAGAAATATTTCACTTTAGGGATGAGGGAGGGCACAGGTACTGACAAAGCTCTAACACTGCCCCTGGTTATTTATACACACTGCTGCTCCAGCCTCAGGT
This sequence comes from Ursus americanus, assembly GCF_024610735.1. Classification (NCBI taxonomy): domain Eukaryota; kingdom Metazoa; phylum Chordata; class Mammalia; order Carnivora; family Ursidae; genus Ursus; species Ursus americanus. The sequence goes on from NC_142162.1 coordinate 18,632,083, forward strand.
TCATTCCAGCTCAGCTAAGATTCGAGGTTTACTAATCTTTTTTGTTTGAAATTTAAAAATGACAGAATATTTTATTTATTTATTTATTTGAGATTTATTTTATTTTATTTTATTTTATTTTATTTTATTTATTTGAGAGAGACAGAGATAGTGAGAGAGCATGAACGGGGAGGAGAGGGAGAAGCAGGCTTCCCATGAACAGGGAGTCTGATGCAGGGCTCCATCCCAAGACCCTGGGATCGTGACCTGAGCCGAAGGCAGATGCTTAACCGACGGAGCCACCCAGGCACCCCAATGACAGATTATTTAGATTTAAGGCATTTATTTATAACCTACAATTTCCAGATTTCACTGAGCGATTTCAGTTCTTGCTCCAAAATTCTGGTAGCTAATCGCATTGGGGTGTTGCCTAACTACTCTTTTCACTGGGAGCTGTGTTACTTGAGCTTTAAAATATGTCTTTACATAAAATATGATGTCTCAGGGTAACGACCATGATCACTTCTGTGAGATGCCTTATACCTGGACCTTGAAACTTCATAGGGATATAAATTCTCCTGCTAGGATTTGGAAAGCGTATTTTCACTCGATGGACAAATGGCAAGCCGTGAGAGCACAGATAGAGGCCAGTGAATCTTTAGGACCCTTCAAGAATCAGAGCCCTCATCGCTGGTCTTGCCTAATCAGTGGTCATGGCCAAACGTTCAGCTGATCAGCCTCTCGTTGCCTCTCTCTGAGAATGTTAGAAATTATGGTCTTTGGTCATTTACAAATCTGCTCTTTACTCTCTTTTTCCAGGTCAAGTTGTTTGCTTTCTCTGTTTCCCCATCTTGCTTCAGTTAGGCTTCTCCTCCAGTCCCATCACTACACTCTCCTCTTCTTTCTTCCCCCTGCCTTATTCCTGGTTTCTGTTCCAACAAGCCTACAGCCTACATGTCACTTACTGTCTTTACTTCCTGTCTCCAGACCTGCCTCCTTGTCTGGGCATTCTGCCATGATCTGCTTCTCTGTCTCCCATTTTCTCTGTCTGTCTCCTGTCCTGTTGCTGCCTTTCCCCCTTCTGTCTCCAGTCGTCCTCTAGAATGAGCAGAGGGGCGGGATCCCTCTGTGGCACAGCCACTGTCTGGTGCTTGTGACCCTTCAGGGAGACCCAGGGATAGGGTGTTGGATTTCGTCGTACCTGCTTCTCCACAGACGCTGCTAGTGGATGTGGCATCGGTGTCCGCATAGGCATCGCTACAACAAAGCCTTTCTGAAGTCATCGCCTGGCTCTGGAGGAAGTTTCGCTGCGGGGGTGGGGGGTGGCGTGGGGGGGGTGGAGAGTGCTATTTTCATCAAATAAATGAGAAGGAAACTTTGGTTGGAATGGAGCTGGCTGGAAAATATTTTCGCTTCAACTTTTATGCTGGTCGAGTAGCTTTAGGACACTTGCACATTTGGCCTCTATTTTTTTTTTTTTTGAAGATTTTATTTATGTATTTGAGAGAGTGTTTGCACAACCAGGGGGAGTGGCAGAGGGAGAGGGAGAAGCAGACTCCCCGCTGAGCATGGAGCTTAAGCATGGGGCTTAATCCCAGGACCCTGAGATCATGACCTGAACCAAAGGCAGACACTTAACCGACTAAGCCATCCAGGAGCCCCTTGGCTTCTACTTTAAAAGGCTCACAAGTATTTAAAAAAAAATCTTTATTCAGTTTCATAAAGACAGTTACCCTTGAATTTCATTTAATAAGCAATAGTGATCTGTTCTTGTTTTATTTATAGATAGATTTGGATTTATTTATTAACTCAACTTATTAGTTCTTCTGGTCCATTCCTTGAGACTGTGGTTAAGTGGATGGTCCGTGAGGAGACAGAATCAAGTTGGCAAGAGGGTCTTAGGGTCCAGGTTGAACCCAGAGGAGCATTAACCATGGCGTTCCTGAAACCTGGTGGATATCTGTGGTTGGGTAAGTGTGACCCACCTGCCATTTGATTCATTTTGACCATAGTCATAAAGGAAAACAGGTCCAGCCTGACCTCCTTGTGTTTGAGGGAAGGTAGGATGGGAAATCACCCCCTTGCTGCCTCTCCCCACCCAGCTCCTAACACTCAGTGTGTCTTTCTGCAGCGTGCCTCTTGCACTTTCCTCAAACTTGTGCCTGTAACCGTGCGTGCGACCTCTCTGCGGAGTAGCCAGCCCCAGTTTTTCTTGGTCAGGAAAACCACTTTGCCTTTAATCAAAACGAAGCGTTTATCCTACTTTGCAGTTACAGCCACAGTTATTTATGGGTATCAGTTTTCCTTCCCGAAGTTTCAGAGCCAGAGGAGTCACCAGGAAGATGCATCCAGAGAGTTCAGATTTCATGGCCTTGCAAATTGGTGGTTCTAGTCATTTGTCTTCCTCTCTTTCTCTGGTTTCTGCTCCAACCTGCCTGCAGCCTCCACTCCTGCCTTTTTGCCCTGTCCTCCTGTCTGCTAGGCTGCTTCCACTCCTGGGCATGCCGCCAGGACTTACAGCTCCCTCTCCTCAACCTGTGCCTGGCCTCTTTCCTTTCCCTCTCTAGCCTACTGCAGGAAGAGCACACGTGTAAGAACCCTCAGCTAAATCTGTGGGACTTTCTCAATGAGTTGTGGTGGTTGATATAGGATAACATTGAATACAAATCATGTAAATACTCAGCAGATAAGAACAGATGTAGATCTGGCCTGTCTTGAAACAATATTGGACATGGTGGGCACTAACTCTCTACCATTTGTACCCAGCTACTTTTCTAGCTTCATCTCACACTCCACTTCCCTGCACAAACTCTGTGCCTCAAGGCTTGGCATTATTGACAAGCACCCTGTGCTGCTCTGTCGGAACACCTGCCCATGGTGTCCTTCTGCTTCCTCTCCATCCAACCCTTGCCCAGCAGACACCCCACTGAGCATGGAGCCCAACGACAAGGGGCTTGATCTCACAACCCTGAGGTCATGACCTGAGCTGAAATCAAGCATTAGAGGCTTAACCCGCTGAGCCACTCAGCGCCCCGCTGACCATCTCCATCTTATTTCTGTGTATCAGAACTTTTTAACAATGAGCTTCAGTGCTTTTTCAAACCACATGGAATTAATTGTCCCTTTGTCTGGTAATAGTACCCCATTTTTCCTTTGGGTAACCACCTCTCACTTTCTCACTTTGTGTGGTAAGGATGTGGCTGATCTCCTGAATCTGGAGGTGGTCATGTGATCCAGGACTGGGCAATGGGATTTCACATCACCTGCTGCTGTGATCAGTTTGGGGACGGCCACATGTCCAAGTTATTCTATGGAGAGTGGTTCCTGGGTCTTTTGCTGGAACAGCTGGGATGCTTTCTTAGTAACTATGATTGACTATAAAGTTAGAAGGGCACAATTCTGAAGCTATGCTAGACCACATTGACTCGACGAGGGGAAAGCAAAACTGAAAGATATAGAGAGATTCCTCATATCATTTGAGCACCTAGATCCAGCCATGCCTATACCTTGGATTTTTGGTTATATGAGTTAGCGAATTCCATTTTGCTTAAGCCAGTTTAGCTGAATCTCTGTCACTTGCAACATAAGGAGTTCTAACTACATCTCAGTGGGGCTAAAGGCCAAACGGAGGAAGGAATATGTTGATATTGGGGTAGAGAGTCATGAAAGAGCCATGTATGTCTGTGTTAAAGCACACATCCCATCAAATAGCTACCTTTGTTTGAACAACAACCTTCATCATATCTCCTGCTCAGGTATATTAGATTCAAGTTTTTTTACTTCTGGGTTAGACAGACTCTAGACCTTATTATTTATCTCTTGAAGGCATGTTCAGTACTTTATATGCTATGACACGACTTTGCCACATATAGTGAACACTAGTTTTATGTCATGTATTCTTTCAAGGAACTTGGTTTGAATCAAATCTGTATACTATATAGTGTAGGGGGCCTTGAATGCCAGGTGAAGGAGTGTTTACCTAATTTAATAGACCATGAAAAGCCATGGAAGACCTTTGAGCACAGGAGTAATACGATCCCAGCCATGATGCAGGAAGATTGACCAGACGATGGAGTAAAGGATGGCAAGAGATTAGAAGAAGGAAGGTCAGTTGGTGATGATTGAAACTGATGAGAACTCAAATTGGGGCTGGAAAGAAAAGGGTGGATATGAAACGCATTGTACAAATAGATCCACAAGACTTAACCATCTGGCGTTAAGAGAAAGAAAGGGATCCTAGATGATTCCAAAATTTGAGTCTTAGTTGAAAGACGGTAGAGATGCTACAAACCCATTTAGTTGTGTGAGCATGGGCAGATTGTTTAACCTCTCTTGGCCTATCTTTTCACTTGGAGGTAACGTTAATAGTAACTACTTAACAGGGTGTTTTGAGCAACATCTGTAAAGCTTTTAGTTCATGTCTGGCACATAGTGTATGCTAAATAAATGTTAGTTTCCTTTAGTAAGGTTGGGTAAACTGTACTATACCACCTTCTACCATCCCCACATGGAGAAGATAAGATATAAGAAATGCCTCCTCCTTTTAGATTATGTAGCGAGATGATAGCAACAATCAGAACAAAGACCCTAATTCTCCACTCTTTAGAGGGGCATACTTAGAGTGGGACAGGCCAGCATGGGTAATTCAGCACTTAAGGATTTGGCACAGACATTAAGGTTTCTCTTTCTCACATTATATATGTCATCAGTGACTATGAGATTCTAATATTAGAAGGTGATGTCAGGACGTATCCTACTGTTTCTCCTGCTGTGTTTTATACACTCAGGATGCCTAGAAGGCATACATGAAACTTGCTGTGGGATAGCATTTAAAGAATGAACCTAATGTGCACAGTCTAAAATGAGTATAAAACCTATTCTTAACTACCTTTCCTTCCCACTATGGCATGCACTTTTTGGAAGAAAATTTTTAATAAATAACTGGAGTTAAAAAAAACTTCCTTCTGGAAGTGCACAGTTACTTGGTTACTTGAACTTAGCAAACATAACATGTTAAGATGGGATAGAAACAAATAGAATTGGAATAGGACAGGAATGATTAAGAATAAGTCTTCTCAGCTTATTTGCTTTTTTGGTGAAGATATTCAGAATCTTTCAGGTGTCACATGACCCAAAGCATTGCGCTTCTTTCTGCTCGCAAGGTGTTTGTTTTTTTCTGTTGGTTTCTTTGTGTAATTAGCTATAAAAGTCTCCAGAAACCCTTTCCTGCTCTTCCAGAGTATCATTCTTCATTGGCCTGTTTTCTTTGTCTGTGGCCCTGACTATACTGTCAGCCCTTGAAGCAGGAGCCTTATGGTATTCACTTTGCTTCCAGGGCATACTTGGTAAGTGAACAAATGAATAAATTAGTAGAAACAACAGCAGTGGGAGCTAGTTAAGGTCTAGCCTTTTCTTTTTGTGGCTCTAAATCTGGCTTTCTTTCCCTTCTTTAGTTTTTAAAGTGGAAAAGCCATGCTTGTCAACCATGTACTTTATTGGGAAGTAAGATAATCAACACAGGACATGCATGTGAACATAAACATGATACAAGGACAAATCCCACTAGAAATGAGGGAAGAAAGCACTCCTTTGGGGCTCTCAATTTATACACAGTCCGAAAAACTGTAAATGATAATGTCGCTGAACTGACTATGACACTGAATCTCCCAAGGCATCTGGGGAAACAGGTGCAAAGTAGTCAGTCATTAGGATCCTCAAACTCAGACTTAGGCGGATGATCAAAGTCTTACTCGTAAAACCCTTCTGTTCCAAAACATGGACCTGCCACTCTGTCTATTGGTAAAAGGCCAAGATTTAATTTTTCTGTTGAAATAAGGCATTAGGGATAGTTGGCTGTGTGTTGTCGGTGGGTATTCATCATTCGGCCATCTTTCCGTATGTCCGTGTTGAATGTTTTCCAGTTCACATTTGTGGGTCAGACGGATAAAGGCAGGCAGTATCCGGCACATAAAGCCAAAGCCTCTGCCAGGCAGTGATAGGAAGAAAGAGGGGAACTGATTTTCCATCCAAAGCTGTAGGCTCACAATTCAATCAGCAGCTCAGTTCATAGATTAACAGGTATATTTTCATAAGCAAGTGTCTTAGATCATGTAAAAAAAAATGAGAAGTAGATCCAAAAGAAATATTTAAAAAACCCAGAAAGCTAAACATACAAGGATATTTACTGCAGTTCATAAGAGAAAAAGAAAGGAAATACCCAAACGTCCAGTGAAAGGGGATTGGGTAAAATAAACTTCTGTATATACTTATGCACATATCCATAAAAATGGACATGTAATCCGTTAAAAGAATGCTGTTGATATGTATGAACTGACAAAGGTCATTCACCAAAAAATATTGGAAGAGAAAAGGGAAATCAGAACAAGCTGTAAAATATTGTCTGGCCTCACTACACGTGTGTATTCACACCTCCCACATGTAACAGTGGTCGCCTCCGGGGGTGGTGACGTGAAATTTTGTTCACTTTTGCACCGTACAATTCCACATCGTTTGAATATCTCGCGATAAACATGCACAGGGTTGCCAGCAATGAAGACCTCTTTCCTCCTGGTGCATGGGAAGACGTGCGCTGGCTAGCCATTCTATATGGACAGCATAACCACTGTCTGGCTTGATCCATTGATGGGTAGGTAGTGGTGACCTTTGGAAAGGATAAGGAGGGGGATAAAGTGACTGCGGTTAGCACATCTGCTATCTTCAGCACGTATGCCATAATTTGAGAACATAAAATAATTTTTATTTGCCTGATTTTTATGTTTTTTTAAAGCCTAAAACCAAAGAACAGATTTTTTTTTCCCTGAGAAGTTGAAAATGAGGTCTCATTTCAACATGAAGCTCTCTGTGGGTCAGTTGGGTATGTCCTTAGGAAGAGAGGTCAGAGTCCTGAATCAAACTGCCTTCAGCTAGCATTGTGACCTCAAATGGAGTCATTTAATCGCTAATCTCTCAGTTTCCCCACCTATTAAAATTGATAGTAATAACCCTTACCATGACATTCTTGAGAGGGGTGTTGTGAAGCTTAATAAGATCATGTTAGCAAAATGCTTTGAGCTCTTTAGATAAAAGATGTGATCTAAACACAAAGTCTCATTAAGATAATTATACAGTGCTTATTTTCATAGTCCAAGTTTACATCCGAGGCCGAATGTAGTGATGGAGGTCATTTTATAGGGGCAAGGAAGGAAATTGGCTTTCAAAATCTGGAAATAAAATCCCCTAACACATTTTGAAGACAGATACAATAAAATCATTTGTTTTTAGAATGGGAGGACTTGGTTTTGAGAGATGAATCGAAAAATGAAAGTTAAAAAATGTTTAAGTTTCTGTATTTAATTGAAAATATCTTTTGAAAAGCAAAGTGATCACTTTTCCTATTCCCTGAAAGAAGACAATGAAAAGAAGCTCTTAAAGAATATTGTGTCTTTTTTTCACAAGTTTTATCATTCATAGGACTGTAAAGTGGTGAAACCTGTCTGGTTTCATTGTGCATACAGAAGGTTGACTCATTAATGCGTGGTGGAGTCTCTTCCCCCGTGGCACTGTACCAGCTGGCTCCTATGATGGAGCCGGGGGAATACGTCCCCGACACGTCCCTTCTTCTCAGGCTGTCCTGAGAATCCACCATGTTTGCCGCAGGCTCCCCACCCTTTGGTACCATGGGTGCGTGCTACTACTATACCCCGAGACATGGACAACCAATTTCGGTTCCCAAGATTTGGAAGTGCCGACACAGGAGGTCAGTAGCCCCAGAGGAAGGTAAGCTTGAAAACCAAAGCCCATGCTTGCATCCTTTTGCTGGGTTTCTAAGGGCTGACCCATGGAAGTAGAATTCTTGGTGAAAGGCTATTTTTTGGCATATGACAAGTTTGTTCAGGTGTCCTCCAATTGTAAGCTGCAGGGCTGCTGATCTCAAACTTTAAAAATCATACCATGTGAATATTAATATATTCATTCAATTATGTTGGAAAAACCCTAAGGATTAGTGTATTCATTTTTTTTCTTTTTTTTTTTTTTTGGTAAAGGAAGGCTTAGGAATAATCTTCATTAAAGAGATTATTTTCATCATAAGGACTTTGGAGTATGAGTGTGACTAATTGCATTTTCAAAATATAGATTCAGTGCAGTTCTTCAAAGATAGGGTGCTGTCATAAAATGTTATATCAATATCAAGAAATATTAAATCTTTATTATTTAGCCAAAGTAGGTGAAAACACTTTGTATCTAATTTTTAGTATGGGTATTATTTAAAAAATACTCTTTGCATTTAATATCTAACATGGACATTACTGAGATGCAAGAGAAAATGATTGTCTGATTTCTTCTTTCCTACAAGGACTGTCACTTATTCCTATTACACAAGTTTTTGTGGGACACCTGGGTGGCTCGGTCAGTTAAGCCTCTGACTCTTGGTTTTGGCTCAGGTCATGATCTCAGAATCCTGAGATGAGCCCCCTCCTGTTGGGCTCCCTACTCAGCAGGGAGTCTGCTTCCCCCGCCCCTTCTTTCCCTCTGCCCCTCCCCCTTCTCATGCACACTCTCTCTCTCTCTCAAATAATCTATTTTTAAAAAGCAAGTTTTTGTGGCAAGAAGGTAAACACCTTCTAATTTTATATTCAAATTAGATTAATTACGTAGAAAAATAAGTTATGTAAAATAAATTAATTACAGCCTTAAGGGAGACACTGACATTTTTTTTTAATTATTTATTTATTTGACAGAGATAGAGACAACCAGCAAGAGAGGGAACACAAGCAGGGGGAGTGGGAGAGGAAGAAGCAGGCCCATAGCGGAGGAGCCTGATGTGGGGCTCGATCCCACGACGCCGGGATCACGCCCTGAGCCAAAGGCAGACGCTTAATGACTGAGCCACCCAGGAGCCCCGACACTGACATTTTCTTACTCTTTCATTTCTTTTTATTTGCTGGTGCTCGTTTGAAGCTATAATCTCCCTTTTTCTAGTTTGTTCTAATCTTTTAGATGGACTTCTTAGTATGCCCTTGAAAATCTCTTTGTTTGGAGAGGGTATCATCAATGGTTCCAAACAGAGTGGATATTAACCTGTGATGAAAGTTATTAATAAAGCAAATGAGAGAATTCCTTAAGTTATAATTGCTTAGTGGGAACTAGTAATTAAAACAGAAGAAGCTAAAGTTTCCCATGAAGGATATTAGGCAATGAGTCAAATAATTTTAAGTTTGTGAGGTATGTTTTGAGATCTAAAAGCATTTCTTAAGGAGACACATGCACGTGTATTCACATTTGCACAGAATTCATATGATTTCATTTTATGACAAAATCACAATCAGTTCAGAAAAAGTCTGTCCAAATTCACAACACGTCTGTATCATTATTTCTATTTGAGGAAACAAAGATTTTCTTTCTAGGAACATAGAGGCGGGTATTATTCCCCTTCCCTATTCTCCATCCCATCACCAAGAACCTAGAGTGGATGAAAAAAGAGGCATTTGAGTACAGGCTAAACCTGAACTTTATCCCTGGTTCAAACACTGATTTGTCAGATGGCCCTGAGAGTGTTTTATAACCACTGTTTGCTACGGTGGTTCTTCTTTTAAGGAGATGACGTGCGCCCTTTCTGTCTCATCAAACTGGTACGAAACTGCTGTTTGTAGTATGATAACCATCTCCTTAGTAGATACAGGTGAAGCACATATCAGAAATTAATGTTTACTTATTGGAATCACAGCAGAACATTTATTCACTTAAATTTCTCATTCTATATATCTGTTAATTTTTTCTGTATCTATTAGGTTTTATCTCTGAAGTGGACTCAACAAATTTATTGAGGTGCAAGGAACAAACATTGAGTTCAATCCATAAATGAAATTTTCCAGCCGCAGCTGTACCTTGTAAACCTCCTGGCCCCTGTATTTCTCAAAATGCCAGTTATCAAAATGCAGCTATAGTTTCTCCAACTTCCAGATTTTAAATTACTCTTACATCGATGCAGGATTTCTGCATTGCCTTCTTTATGGCGGGAAATTAGAAATGCTTGTGTTGTTATTGCCAGAATCCAAGGGTATGTAGCTTCTAGCAGTGGCACCTGGATGTGTTTTCATTCTCTGTCTTTTGGAGTGGGGGCTGCGGGGTGTTTGGAGCTGGTGGAGGGGAGTAAGTTCTTTGCTAACACTCAATAGTTAAAACAGTTTTTCCTGTAGTAATCATCCAGAAACTCTACTAGTGAACACCTGTCCCCTTTGACTACTGGAATGTTCCCCAAAGTAGATCTTTTCTTTCTTCTTTACACTATACTTACCCCTTCCTCTCGATAGGTTACGTGACATGCCTGGATCTGAGACTAACTTTAATCTCAAGTAGAATATTTCTAAGTACCTGCAGGATCATCCATTAGCTTGGCTTAAAAATGGGTCATTGACTTTAGTGCCATTTTTCATTGATCGTGATAGTAAAAGTAATAGCAGTAGTATTGGTGGTAATAAAAGCATTAACAAGCATTTATTGAGTGCTCTTTAAAGTACCTTAAGTATTACATAGATTTTAGTCCTCACAAAACTCTTGGGGACTCGCTAGTAGCTCTACTTTAGAGGTGAAGAGCCTGCTCAAAGGGATGTAAAGGACCTTTTCTGAGTCTCCGAGGCCCGTGCATTTCCCACTGTTGCATATCTTCTGTGAGAAAAAGAATTCATACCCGGTATTATTTATCTTTGCAGCTTATAACCATGTTTGGGCTGCAGTATGCATTTCCCCTCTACAACTGCTTTATCACAGGCAGTTTTGCTGGGAGGGGTTGGAATGGAGTGCCAAAGAGTGAGCAGAAGTAATTTACTTGTGGGAGGTTGAATGCAGATCTAGATTTTTCCATGTTTTGTCGTTGGGTGAAACAAGAATTAATGTGAGCCAAGGATACTTTGAAACAGCTAGAGGGTTTTTCCAACCAGATGGAAAGAGAAAATTTGGCTTCCTAGTCTGTAGGTGAACTCCAGTAAAAAAGTTAATCTAGGTCTCCACTGGTTTTCTTCTATAAAATGGGGATTCAAGGGACTAGGGCTGAGGAAGATCATAGGTCTAACGCAACACAAGGGACAGTGCTAAAATTTGGGATCCCTTTTTTTTATGATTAGATCTCTCGTCTTCCCGTATATGCCTTTAAGAAAATGAGCACACAGCCCAGAGCCACCTGAAAAACTGAGTGTTACTATTATTGCAAGCAGGTGTGTGAGAGACTCCAGTTGAAATGAATAGCAATGCAAATGAGTCTGCTGGTAGAGGGCCATTGTAACCTGAAGGTAAGGTCTATAAAATCACCAGATCTGGGGCGCCTGGGTGGCTCTTGATTTCAGCTCAGGTCTTGATCTCGGAGTCGTGAGTTCAAGCCCCGAGTTGGGCTCCGCGCTGGCATGGAGCCTACTTAAAAAATAAACAAATACCTGACGCAGGTGCCGCCCACAGCTGGGCTTCAGGTGCTCGGTGCCTGCTGGCTGGTGGGAGAATCATTTGCATTGAAAAGGCAGAGGCGAGGTTGTAGGGAGGGTTGGCAAGACATCAAGACTCTCCCTGATCAAAATATTCCTGTGACTTGGGGGTGAAATCCAGTCTCCTTGGCAGGGCTGTACATGCACCCTTGACCACCTGGCCCTCGCCTATCTTTTCCATAAGCACCCCACATTCCAGTCCTATTGAAGCATGTGCCATCTGTTGCGCACACACATTCTTTCGTGTGTACATGTGCCTTCTGATTTGCTGAGTTAACTCTTATTGATTCTTCTAGTATCAAGTATTATTTATCCTGAGAAGTATCCCACCCCAGACCCCCATCCCAACCACTACCCCTTGGGACTGCCTTAGGTAGCTGTGCTCTTTAGTCCCTTACTATTCTCCTTTGTACACTTACAGTCTGAGAAATTTATTTACTTCTTCATTTTCCCTATGGGATGCTGGACTCCTTAAAGGCAAGGACTTGTCTTGGTTACCTTTGTATTACATGATTCAGTGCCTGGCACCCTAGGTGCTTAATCAGTATTTTGACTGAATGGCTAAATGAAGTTTTGATGACCATATAAATATTACCGGTTAAATCAATACACTGATCATGCATTGAATTAAAGTTGAGCCAGGTCACCTACCTTCTGAGGTATGTTCAGGGACCTGAGCCCTAAACTCTTCGGTGGCTGGTTGAACATTAACTATAGAGATGTTTGCATCTTTGCAGTCAAACATGGAGAGGCGACATAAGGGAGAAACATGAGATAATTTCCAGAAGTCCAAGATCGCACATTAATCAGCTCAAGTAGGATTGTTTTTCTTTCTTTTAAATGTAGTGCTTTATGGGCATTTGGGGTGTGCGTTCATTCACTGAGGTGGTGAGAAATACAGCCTGTCTGGTTCAAGTGAGACATGGTAGCAACCTTTCCTTTTTATTTACTGGCTGTGCCCGAGAAAGGAGCATTGTTGAACATGTGGCAGGGGAAGGAAGTCTTAAGTGCTTCGGTCATGAGGCGAGGGGGAACTCACATTTGCGTGGTATCCCTGTGGTGTACACAGACAAGCAGCTGGATGATTCGAATGGTTGAACCAACAGAAAAGGAACAGCTGCGACAGAGACAGGCTTCTGAGAATCCAGTGACGGCACATGACATGTTCAATGCTTTTGTGAAAATTTCTTGACAAACATTCAGGTCTTTGTTTCTGTGTATTTATATTTAAGTTCAGAAAGTGAGAGGCCAATTATGTCTTCTTATAGCACTGCCCTGAAGTTAGATTCTTAGGATACTTTGCTTAGAGTCTTGGGCTCCTTGATTCTTCCTCCTTGGATAAGCTGGGGCTCACAGGGGTGATACCCCACAGGCCTGGACTGGGCAGAGGGTACGGAGCCTCCTGTCCTCACTTGCAGAGCGTCCAGATGAAGGCCAGACAACAGCAGTGGTGTCCTGTGGAATCTCAGGTCAGAGCAGTTTCAGAGGGAAACCGGTTGACCTTCTGAACAAGACTATGTAAAGAGGGGGCGCCTGGGTGGCACAGCGGTTAGGCGTCTGCCTTCGGCTCAGGGCGTGATCCCAGCGTTATGGGATCGAGCCCCGCATCAGGCTCCTCTGCTATGAGCCTGCTTCTTCCTCTCCCACTCCCCCTGCTTGTGTTCCCTCTCTCGCTGGCTGTCTCTATCTGTGTTAAATAAATAAATAAAATCTTAAAAAAAAAAAAAAGACTATGTAAAGAGCAGGAAGATAGGAAAGAGTAGGAGACCAGTTTGGAAGACCATCCATGGAGAGCCGACAAGGGAGGAGCTTGACTTGGACTTGGAATTGCTGAACCTGGAGCAATTCCTGAACTAAGGAGCCGGCAGCTGGCTGGTTATCTGGTTTACCACTCTTGTGAGTAAAAGCATAAGGAGAGCAATTAAAGAGAGTTTTCGGTCAGGGCTTTATTACTAAAGCAAATTCTGCTTTGAAATATGGTGGTAGCTCAGGGACCTGAACACTAAGGGGATGGTCTGCAAGGAATCAGGGCTGGAGGAACCGATGTGGACGTGGGGCTGGCTCTGCTGTAGAGGGCCAAAAATCACATACACAGTGGTCATATCTGTGCCTGATTGTAGCTGGTAGTCTCTTCCAAGGGGCTCCTGTCTAGAAGGGGAAGAAGAGTAACAATGTAGGCAGGGGTACTATTTAAATTGGGGTGTGGGGTGGGCTGTCGAGGAAGGTACCTCAGTGTATTGATGCAGAGTGATTTTTGTTTTCTGCAGGAGCCCAGGTATTGACTGGAGTATGACAACAAAAATGGTGTCAAGAAAGAAAGACTAGAACAAAATCCACCGAAGTAGTGTAATAGGCATCCCTGAATATGGGGGCTATGGATGTTTCTTCTTTTACGCATAAATATTTTCTAAATCTTCAGTGTAAGCAAATTATAACTTAATAGTGAAGAATAAGGGGTCCCTGGGTGGTTCAGTTGGTTAAGCATCTGCCTTTCACTCAGGTCATGATCCCGGGGTTTTGGCGTGGAGCCCCCCATCGGGCTCCTTGCTCAGCGGGGAGCCTGCTTCTCTCTGCCTGCTGCTCCCCCTGCTTGTGCTTGCTCCCTCTCTCTGACCAATAAATAAAATCTTTTTAAAAAATAATGAAGAATAAAGCAATTTTTAACTTGAGAATATTTTTATTTATTCATTTTTTAATTGAAGTATAGTTGACATATAGTATTATGGTAGTTTCAGGGGTGCAACATAGTGATTTGACAATTATGAACATTAGTAAGTGCTCACCATAATAAATGTAGTTACCATCTGTCAGCATACAAAGTTATTACATTATTGATTATAGTCCCTATGCTGTACTTTTCATCCCTATGATTTATTTGTTTTACGACTAGAAATTTGTCCTTCTTAATCCCCTTTACTGTTTCACCTATCCTCCCACCCTACTTGTCTCTGGCAGCCCTGTTTGTTCTCTGTATTTATGAGTCTGTTTCTATTTTTTTTATGTTGTTTGTTGGTTGGTTGGTTTGTGCATTTGTTCTGTTTTTTGGATCGCACATAAAGGTGAAATCATATGGTATATGCCTTTCTTTGTCTACCTCATTTCACTTAGCGTAATACCCTCTAGGCCCGTCCATGTCGTCATAGATGGCAAACTCTGTTCTTTTTCATGGCTGAGTAATATTCTACTGGGTATAGGTAGCACATCTTCTTTATCCATTCATCTATCAGTGGACAATTAGGTTGCTTCCATATCTTGGCTATTGTAAATAACGCTGCATTGAATGTAGGGGTGCATATATCTTTTTGAATTAGTGTAAAACAATAAACTTTTAAAGAGTAGATTGTAGGGATCTTAAAGTTCACTGGCTTCACAGTTTGGCTTCATTTCTATTAACTACTAATTAAAGGATAAGATGCTTGGATAGTTCAAAACAACAGATGATTCGAACTTTGTAACGGACCTAAGTCACCAATAGCTGGGAATACTCATTTTGTTTTACCTCCTACATGGAAGTTGATTGACTGGGTCGAGGAACCAGCTGTCCCTTCAGGGACGCCTACGTCAGAAAGTAAGTAATCCATTAGCAAATGGTGACACAGTACACAGGTCCAGCTTTAGGAGTGAGGCATCCCCGTTACACCAATGCATTTGAAACATAATGTATTTAGAGGTACATGTGCCTTGGGGGTATTAGGCATTTTTATTATACTTTACCTATAACGGTTTTGTTTCTTCATCCCCTGTACACGCTGAGGCACTGTGAAAAAATAAAGGCATATTCTCACTTGTCAAAGTGCCTAATAAGAAAGGTTTTGTTAGCACCTCTCTGCCTCTAACTCATTCCTTGTCCACCGGCACTGCTGAGGGCAGCTGTAATGCGGAGGCTAAGCCTTTCTGAGTGTGAACACAGTAGCTGGAGCCCTCAGCGTGTGTGCCGCTCTGCTCTGAATGCTCTTTCATTTCCTGCCGTCGTCCCTCATCACTTCCCGGCAAACCACACCTGTGGCATCTGCCTGGCTACTCCCATTACTTAAGCATTAATTAAAGCTTATGCATTATGCTTGCATCCTACCCTTAACTTTTGGGTAGGAGCTCTGGGAGAATAAGGATAGTATCTTAAGCTTGTATTGATGGAGCAGCGTGACTGTCAGAACTGGGGAGGAAAGCACCAGATGTACGCGTAGTTCAGCTGCCTGTCACTTAATGAATGCAGATTTTGTGACCACCTTGTTGTCTCTGCTGTCATCAGAGTGGTTTTTGTGACGGCGTGTAAATTAACACCGGTGCTGAAATTCTTCCCCACATGTGCCCAGGGCTCTTTAAGTAAGCATCTCCAGGGAACCTCTTCATTTTATTGGATTGCTATGCTTACTACTGGTTTAATGGAGCAATAACAAATACAATTTTTTTTTAAGTTAAAAGGATCATATAAGAAAACTACAGAAAACAAAAAAGATGACAATAAAAATCTCCCATAATCCAGTCACCTCAATTCTTTTCAGAGATAGGTGTTTTAAATGACTTATTTATCCTATATTTTATATACTTCCATATCTACCTAGGATTTTTTCAAACTTTTTTATATTTCTATATGACCTTATTAACTATAGTTCTATAATTTTAATGGATGATAATCTTCTGTAATGTAGATGCATCAAAATATTAAATCCACTGTTAGACATTTAAATTGTTTCTGGTTGAAACTAATAGAAAATACTGTGGTTGGCATTTTTATTCATGTAGCTTTTGTTTCTATTAAATAATTTCTTTAAATTTGTAGAAATATAAGAAGTAAAAAGATATGAATATTTTGTCTGTGCTGTTTTTTCCAAAAAATTACACCAATATATAAAACTACCAATTTACACGAAATGGTTAACTCACAGGGTCTTAAAAAAAAAACCAACTAAACAGCTTTATGGAGATGCAATACACATGCCATACAATTCACCCATTTAAAATGTATAATCCAGGGGCGCCTGGGTGACTCAGTTGGTTAAGCATCTGCGTTTGACTCAGGTCATGATCCCAGCGTCCTGGGATTAAGCCCCGCATCGGACTCCCTGCTCAGCTGAGAGCCTGCTTTTCTCCCTCTCCCTCTGCCTGCCACGCCCCCTGCTTGTGTTCTCTCTCTCTGTGTCAAATAAATAAATAAAATCTTTTAAAAAGTTTTTTAAATAAACAAAATATAGAATCCAGCAGTTCTTGCTATATTCACATAGATGTGCAACTATCACCACAATCAATTTTTGAACATTTCACTATCCTCCTTAAAAACACCATTCCCGTTAGCAATCACTCACCATCTCTCAATTCTCTCCAGCCCTAGGTAACCACTAAGTTGCCATTTGCCTCTGTAGATTTGCCTGTCTGGACATTTCCATAAAATAGAATCATTTAAGAGATGGTTTTTGTAACTGGCTTCTTTCACTTAGCATAATGTTTTCAAGTTTTATCCTTTTTATTGATAAATAATATTCCACAGTAAACAGATAGCACATTTTGTTGGTCTATTCATAAGTAGATGGAGATCTGGGTTGCTAGCTTTTGGCTGTTCTGGATAATGCTGCTATGTACATTTGTGTACAAGTTTTGGTGTGGACCTATGTTTTCATTTCTCTTGCATATATACCTAGGAGTGGAACTGCTGGGTCATATCATAATTCTATATTTAAGCTTTTGGGGAAACACTAGATTATTTTCCAAAGCTGTTGTACCATTTTACATCCCCACCAACAATGTATAAGAGTTCCAATTTCTCTACATCCTTGTCGACATTTGTTATTATCTGCCTTTTTTGTTTTAGCCATCTTAGTGGGTATGAAGTGGTATTTCATTGTGGTTTCGGTTCACATTTTGCAGGGTCCTTTGAAATTTTTTCATATTTTAAATCACCTATATAGGAATGAAAACACTTTACAACATACATTTTAAAAAATCAGTATGGGGCGCCTGGGTGGCTCAGTCATTAAGCATCTGCCTTCAGCTCAGGTCATGATCCCAGCGTCCTGGGATTAAGCCCCGCATCGGACTCCCTGCTCAGCAGAAAGCCTGCTTCTCCCTCTCCCACTCCCCCTGCTGGTGTTCCCTCTGTCGCTGTGTCTCTCTCTGTACAATAAATAAATAAAATCTTTAAAAAAATATCGGTATAATTTATAGAGGGCATATTATGCAAAGCCCCATAGAAAACACAGAAATGAAACGGTTCGTAGAATAAGAAGGAAATATACCATCAGAAATAAATATAAGGTAAGAAACGGCATGCCATAAAAAATTTAAAACTAACATTTGAATCAGTTTATAATTGCCTAGCACTTATTCACGTGTATTATCTCATTTACTCTGAATAATTGTTATCATAGATGCTATACAAAGACAATCTAAGAAAAAATAAAAAGTTGTTTCTAGAACTTCATTAAGGTTAATAAAAATATACTGTGTGCCCAAGGCATTAAAAATTTTTTTAATGTAGAAAATTTTAGTTGACTGAAAACACTGACAAGTTATCTCTGTCTTCACTGATAGCAAATAGAAAATGGCTAAAGGAGTAGCAGAAGGATTTTAACTGAGATTTAATAATTTTAAAATAAATGACTTGTTAGTCATCAGAATGCCTTGATTTGCATGTATGGAAACCTATCCTGAATATAATTAAACATGAAAATCAAAAAGCAGAGAGAAGACCCTACACAGGGGGGTATGTGTTCGTATCTTATTGATGTTATTTGGGGTGTGTGACAGAATGACCCTCCTCAGAAAGTAATCTTGCTATTCTAGTAATACAGAATTTTACCTTTTTTAAATTACAAGAGTATCCTATAGCCATTATAGAAAAATATAGGGAGATTTAGAAAGGTAGAAAAAACAGAAAACTTTCTATTATCATGACCCATAGAAAAATTACAACTAAAATATACGTTTTACTATGCTTATATTAAATTTTATACTCATGTAAAGACATAATTTTTGGCTTAACAGGTTATAAACCTTTTTCCACATTTTCAAACATGTTACAAATATTTTAATTATTGTGAGCTATTCTGTCCAGAGAACTATCCATCCATTTACTATCATTTGCCTAATTTTGGACGCTTGGCCTGTTCATGATCTTCCAGTGTTTAATAATGTAACAAACATTTTTGCATACTATGTTTGCAGTTTTAAAGAATTTGTTTATAGTGGATTCCGGAAGAAGAATACAGTGTCAAAAGTATGACTACTATCTGTATTTTAATATTATGAAATTATTTCTCTAAATTTTGTTCAGCATACTCCCAACAGCAGAGTATCCATGCACTGATTTTATTTATTTATTCGTTATTCAGCCAATATGTAGTGGGAACTTGCCATGTCCAGGTACCATGTAAAGTGCTGTGGCTAACTTAGTAAACATGGTAGGCACTGTCCAGCTTTTTCAGAGTGGGGTGCCTATTTTCCTGCTCTTTTACTGACATTGCATATTTTCAAGGTTTAATCTTTCTGATGTGATGGGAAAATGTTGTATTTTATTGCTCTTTTGACTAGTATTTCTCTCATTAGAGTGATGTTGAACATTTCTTCGTACTCTTTGGTCATTTATCTTATTTGCCCTTTGCCCATTTATCCACTAAGGTCTTAAAAAAATATGGGAACTATCATGGATTTGTATGTCATCACTTCACAGGAGCCTCACAAATCTGGTTTACATGTTAAGAGTAGTCAGAGACATTTGTTAATTTAATAAAAAGTTTCAGTACATTTGTTACTAAATTGAGTACCCATCTTTATCTTGAATAAAGTCTTGAAGCATACTCTAGACTGCTGTAGATCTTTCCCTCCTTGACTTTGGGATAGGAAATGGGTTGTAAATGATTTAAAGTTATGACAAGTTTGCTAGGTTGTTTGGTTTCTGCCTGGGCTAATCACAGGTCTCGGGGCATTAGACTGGATAACTCTTTCCCTTTTCTGGGAGAGGATTGATTGTCTGAAGGATTCATATTGGGAGGCAGAGTGGTAATCAATATTGTAGGCTGGGGTCACTGACAGGGGCGAAAGACAATAATGTGTGAAATTTAGGATGAATTGCTTTTTGGGTTTTGCCTGGATTTACTAAGACAGGGGAGTTGTTTGGGCAAATGCTGCCTCTTTGGAGTCTCTTTGAAGTGACCATCTAATGAATCAAGGAAAGGGCAGTTAAACCCCTCTCAGGGAGAACATCAAAAGAGGAACAGGATATAGTTAATGTCAGGAGCCAAGGGCTATCAGTTGACCTTTCTTAAAGAGTGGGGAGGGGAATTTGGATGGTTGGGAAGGTTTTGTTATACAGAGACCTTTTTTATCCTTTCAGCTTATTTTCTTTATCTCTCTATCTTTAGTTATCTCTAAGTCTGTCCTTGCTTAGTCATCCCAGAGCAGAGTTAGGGAATTCGACAATAAACGTAATGTTTTATTAATGACAAAGACTCTTCAAGTGTCTTCCGAGTTGTAATCTCATAATTTCATCATTCAAACAATTTTCTTGAAGAGCAAAGAAAGATAATCTCACTCTCTTATAAACAGATCTTTGAAGTCATTTCCTTCTCTCTTGCATGCCATTATCTCCTCTACTTCTGGGAGTTAAGAGATACATAGATGATTCACACTTACTGATGGTTTGCCGTATCTTTTAGCCTTATGTGGTTTTCCCTCCTTCATCAAAACTTCTACAAAAGCAGCAACTGTTTAGTTAAGTTATCTGAGTTTCACATCTCTTCTGTTTTCTTGTTACGCTAATGAGGACGCCAATGAGTAACAACTACCAAAGAATGAGCAGACAAAAAAAGAATCAGAGGACTTCATTAAAGGATGACAAAAACATGGCACACACCCTACCACTCTTCCCTCCTATGTCAGGGAAGGCATTGCTAATCAATCACAAGACTTTTTCCCACTGATCCTGAACATGGCCTCAGATTTCTTGCCAATGCTGCATTAAAGACATTCAATCCGGGAACATGGCATCCAAGCTGAAATCTGTTTTACTTCTATTTATTTATTTATTTATTTATTTTTAAATTTTATTTATTTGACCGAGAGAGAGAGAGCCAGCGAGAGAGGGAACACAAGCAGGGGGAGTGGGAGAGGAAGAAGCAGACTCCCAGCGGAGGAGCCCAATGTGGGGCTCGATCCCAGAACGCCAGTATCACGCCCTGAGCCAAAGGCAGACGCTTAATGACTGAGCCACCCAGGCGCCCCATATTTTACTCCTATTTAAACCTAGTTTCATCTGAGACTAATTAATTACATAGTTTCAGGTAATGGTATTACAGATAAAATACTTCAGAAAGAAAATGTTGGAAGAGGGGCAGTGAAGAGAAGCCTTCTTTGCTGGAAGGATATTTTAGCAGAAACCTGAGCAATATGAAGAAATTGGTCATGTGATGATCGGGGGAGACAGAATTCCAGCAGAGGAAACACCACTGTAAATGCCACAGGCTGGAGTGAAGTTGTTTTACTCATATAACAGCAAGAAAGTTGAGGTGGCAGGAATGCATGGAGTAAGGGAGAGAGTAGGAGATGGAGAGAAAGAGGTACATGGGGTCAGATTAGGTGAGGTTCTTTAAGGTCAGGAATCATCCCCCCCCCCTTTTTTTTCTTTTAACTGGGATGGAAAGCCATAGCAGGATTTTGATCTGAGCGACGGTGTGAGATTTTTACAAGATCCCATGGATGCTTTTGGAAAACATTATAGGGGATAGGTGTGGAAGGGAGAAGAACTGGTAGATTATTTCAGTTGGTCAAATGGGAGTAGACAGGTGCTTAGACTGGGTGTGAGCAATATGACAAATGGTCAGATTTGGGATACTATTTGATGGTAGAGCAAACAGGTCTTATTCATAAGATGTATGTGGAATGCAAGAGAAAGAGAGGACCCAAGGATGAAGCACATTTTTAATCTTAGAAACAGAGTGAATACTGATGAAAGACTGAGGAAGGGGCAAGGTTAGGAGGAAAACCAAGAGTTTAGGATACATAGAGGCCATAGAGCAGTCAGTGCCTATGTGAGACAGGAAAGAGGTCCAGGTGGACGTATCAATGTGGAAGTTACTAGAATTTAGATGGCATTTAAAACTTTGAGATTGAATGAGATGACCAAGGAAGTGAGTGAAGAGGGAGAAGAGAAGGGGGCACAGGACAGATTTTTGGGGGCTTGAAACATTTAGAGCCCTGGTTCTCTGGCTAGGAAACATTTAGCAATGTCTGGAGACATTTTTAGTTGTCACGACTGGCTGGGAGGAGGAAGAGGTGCCCCGGTAAGCAGTGCGTGGAGGTCAGAGATCAACACCCTACAGTGCACAGAACGTCCTTCCACCACGAAGAATGATCTAGCCCCAGTGTCTGCAGTACTGAGGTTAAGAACCCTGAGTTAGAAGTGGGGGGGGGGATGAGGAGCCACGAAGGTGACTGAGGAGTGAGCAGTGAACAAAGACGAACACTTGGAGAGTGTTGAGGATGTGGTTTCTAGAAAGGAATTTCAAGGAAAATAAAAGTGTGTTTGACTCTGCCTGATGCTACTGAGAGGTTCCACGGGAAAGGGCTGAGACTTAGCCACTGGATTTGGTAAGAGAGGATCTGGGGATGCTTCCGTAGGATTCAAGATTCCTTTGAAGGCTAATAGATTCAGATAATGAGATTTAGACAATTTTCTGAAATTAAGTACATGTTAAACAAATCTGCACCCCCCCCACACACACACCTTTTTGTTTTAAGCCACAGAGGCAATGCCAAATGAACTTTTTGGTGCTCTCATTGCTTAGCTTTTTCGTGTTTATGAAGCACTGATGTAAACTAAATGACTCTGGAAGAAAAAAAAGAGAAAGTTAATGGTATTTATTGAAAGAGGATTCAGCACAGTTAAAGCAGGAGATATACCCTAACCTCATACCGGGGTGGTTGTGACTTTCTCTAGGAATTTTCTACATCCCTCTCACTGGTACATAGGACTGTCATTTCAAATAAAGGAAGAGAAAATGAATTATTTGGTGCTTCCATTCATTAACAGCAAGTCACTGTTATGGCTTGTACTATTATTTTAAGTGACAAATTGTGAAAATTTGGCAAGGAAGTCCACTTCTATGTAGATAAACAAAATGTAACCCCCCCCTCCCCCCGGTAAAAATCCTCCTCCTGAAATACTTGTTAGTGCAATACGATTCAGTCTTCTTTGCTCTTCGGAAGCCATTATTGACAATCTTGTGCTTATTTGTAATTTCTCAAAAATGCTAGACGCAAAAGTTCCCGTTCTATTATTTGTTTAGTGGAATCATTCCAGAGAAAGTTTATCATGAACTGGAATATAATGATAAGTTCTTCTTGCCTGAAAAATATATAATGAATTCAGTTCTATTCTTAGTATAGATTTAGCTCACTTTATGGATCAGTTGCTTTCCTGAAAGATTTGTCTATGAAGTTAATTTTCTTTTAGTAAATTGACTTTTCTGCTGACATGCATTTTAAATTAGAGCTGTGTTTTCTGGTAAGACAGTAGCCTCCGGACATAGTAAAATCACATTCGAGATAATAGCAATCCCCTCAGGATAAAAGGCATTTCCAGATAGTGATAAAATGTGAAAAACAAGTCCCTACATTGAAGATCATCAGGGTTAATTTTATGTTTGACCAAATAGGTTCACAGTATAAAGGAAAATAAAATATTGTAATTTAGCCGAACAAAACATTCTGAAAAGATCCTGACTCTTCTAATATTCTGTGTGAAAACTCATTTTGGTGGCTTAGGTTTTTTGTTGTCGTTTTTTGTGTTGTTTGGGGCATATGACAGTTTGAGGGATAAATGAGGAACAACAAAAATGTTTCAAAATGAATACAGTAGAATATGAACCATTCGTTTGAACTTGAAAGCAACCCCTTTGGAGAAATGGAGTTCTACACCCTTCTTCCTTTTGGCTGTCCACTGTGTCTAACTCAGCACCAGAGCAAGAGGAATAAACAGTAAGGGGCTTTATGGTGTTTACGGCATTTAGTTTCTTTCATAAATTGAAAGAAGCTGAGCATGGAGTCTGACATGGGGCTCGGTCTCACGACTGCAAGGTCATGACCGGAGCCGAAGTCAAGAGTTGGACACTTAACCAACTGATCCACCCAGGCATCTGTAATATCTCTTTGTAATAGATCTTGAATAGCAAAATGATTATTCTGCTAGGACAGGTGCACAGAAGCCTATTTTTGTTACTTAAAGGATAGAACGTATGTAACATTTTAGAATGGAAGTCAGCAAACTTTTTGTGTAAAGAGCCCAATAGTGAACGTTTTTGACTTTGCAGTCCATAAAGGCTCCCTTGCTGCTTTTCTTCCCCTCGTCTCCCACCCCACTCCCTGCCCCTGCCTTTGCTCCTTCCCCTCCTTTAAAAATGAAAAAATGCAGGGGCGCCTGGGTGGCACAGCGGTTAAGCATCTGCCTTCGGCTCAGGGCGTGATCCTGGCGTTATGGGATCGAGCCCCACATCAGGCTCTTCCGCTATGAGCCTGCTTCTTCCTCTCCCACTCCCCCTGCTTGTGTTCCCTCTCTCGCTGGCTGTCTCTATCTCTGTCGAATGAATAAATAAAAAAATCTTTAAAAAAAAAAAAATGAAAAAATGCAAAACCCATTCTTAGCTCACAGGCTATACAAAAATAGCCTGGGTGCTGTATTCGGCCATTGCGCCATAACTGTTAACCCCTGTGTCAGGTGCAGATTCCCAAACAGTTCTGCAACGATGTATTCCCGTTTGCTCTTTTACCAGGAATCTTGGAGAGTATTTGTTTCACAGTAGCTTCCTTGTATTGTTTTAATATTAATACGAGGACATTCATTCTGTAGTATTTGTTCTATACTATTTTTCAAAATATGTAGCTTTACATTTACTCCTGGGTTTTTGTTTTTGTTGTTTTGGACTATAGGAGTTTAATACTCTAGGTCCAGTTCAAAATATTCTACGAAAGACATTCAATTTGTTAGGCGCTGCAATCAAATACATGTATCTCTAATGTATGAGAACCTGAAATGACCAAGTTGTACTCTTAGCTTCCTGTCTGTTGAAACCAGGACTATCCATATTCCCTAGTAGAAACATTCCTCCTTTGGTCGCTAAGATCCAAACCCAGCAAGCCCAAGGTTGCAAAGATAGGAGGCAAAACTCATGGAAGTGACTTATTAAGTATAACATTGTGAAGGGCTACCTTTGGCTCGCAGACGTGTGTGTTCTGCGAGGAACGGCATCATGTTTTTTCTACTAGGTGAGAGCCTACGCTACATTCTTGGGGTAATTGCAGAGATTTGCGCCACCATTGAAGATTTGAAAGATGTAAGGATGGTGATTTATACCAAACTCCCATTTCAGTTCTCTTTTGGCTAGTGAGAAAACAGATGGCTTTTAGAGAATGACTGGATTCTTATAAAATTAATTACATGGGATGCAATTTGCAAGTGCTGTTTCAGATATGATGTACTTACCGAGTAGATCAACATAGCCCCTGGGAGCTAATATGCATTTATCGATTTAGAAAATGCTTTATTTTCATGCCAATCGATTCATCTTCATCTACAAAGGACAGCAGTATACCGTCATTGTCTTACTCTAGGGCTGTGACAATTTACCTTTTCTCTATCATAATATAATCTGAAAGGAGTATGGTCATTTTGATTTCTCCCGAAAGATTACACCGGCCCATTACATTGCTGCTCTTCTTCTAACTGGGTATGGCAAGCATCAGGTAGCAACGCCCTAGATGCTTTAGTAATAGCCAGACGTGCTACAGGCTAGGAAATAAACATCATTCCTGATGCCAATTACTCTGTCAGTCAGAGTCCTGGCAGAAAATAGATGGTACATTCAAAAGGGCTTAAACTGAAAATAACTTAGTGAAGAGATTATGTCCAGACCGATTAAGAAAACTGGCTTGGGTTTGTGAGGTTCCCAGAAACTAGCAACAGCAAAAAGCCATTACCAGCTCTAGGCCTGAAGGGGGGGAAGGATGGAACAGTATTACAGGAAGCTGGTAAGATCTGGAGCGTGGAAGAGGGTTAGGTAGCAAGAGATATGGTTGCCAAAGAAAGCAGCTGCCACCAAAATCTTGATCCAGTAGGTATGGAGTGACAGACCTCTGTCTTCTTTTGCTCTCCACTTTCTTGCTTTTTATGTTAGACATTCTCCTCAGCTGTCTTGTGATCACCGGTTGTACATGCTTCAGGTCTGGGGACTAAAAAGCTGACTGGAAGCTCTGAGTGCCCGTGAAAGGGTATTGGACTTGAGATTCACTGTAGGGTGATCTGGGACAGCAGTTTATGGAGGAACTGGAGGCAGCCGCAATGTCTGGAGCTAGTCCTGGTTCTCCCAGAATAATGTTCTAGTACCTGCCTACCCTGGAGACTGAAAGTGTTCTAGAAGCCTAGTGAAGCAACAAAAGCTAAGACCTTAGCATTTGGCATTCAAGAAGAAGATGGTTACTGAATCCTCTGTTTTCTGAGTTCACCATGCATCAACTGTGCCTAATATCCCCCAGTCCCAGGAATAAATGTTAAGATGTTGACCACTGTGGAAGAAGGGCCATAATTCGGTGCTAAATAAGGCTATAAATTTTCCTCTGATCACCACTTTAGCTATGTCTCAAATATTTTCTAATTTCCCTTGTGATTCTTTTTTGAACTATGAAGCTAGGGGGAAGTGTGATGTCTAATTTCCAAATAGTTGGAATTTTCTAGATAGTTTTCAGTAATTGGTATCTGAATTTAATTACATCTGTCAGTGAACATATTTTTTATGATGTTGATCCTTTCAGATTTATGAATGGCACAGTATGTTGATGATTTTGATAAATTCCATGTGCACTTGAAAAGAATATGTATTCTGTAGCTATTGGATAGTATGTCTTATAAATATCAACTAGGTAAAATTGGTAGTAATGTTGTTTAGTTCTTCTATATTCCTACTGATTTTCTGTCAACCTGTCCTATTAACTACTAAGACAGGAGTACTGAAATCTCCAAATATAATTGTGAATACATATATTTATCCAGACCAGTTCCGATAGTTTTGCTTATGTATTTTGAAGTTCTGTTACCAGGTACAAATGAATTTAGGATTGTTATTTCTTTCTGACAAGTTGACTTTTCATCATTATGAAACTTCTCTCTTTATCCCTGGTAACATATCTCATTTCAAAGTTTATTTTTGTCTGATATTAATATAGCCACTCACGCTTTCTGTAATTAGTGTTTGTATATATAGCTTCTTCCGTCCTTCTACTGTTAACTTATTTATAATTTTATATTTAAAATGAGTTTCTGATAGATAGCAGCATATACTTGAGTCTTGCTTTTTTACCCCGTCTGATAAACTCTGACTTTAAATTGGAGTTTTTAAATGATTTATACTTAATGTAACTATCAGTATAACTGAGTTTGAATCCACCTTCCATTTTTTTTGTTCCCTTTTATATAATTTTCTATCTTCTTTTAGATCAGGTGCTTTCTAGGCTTCCATATTATATCCACCATCGGAGATACCCTTTTTAAAAACTGGTAACTCTATAGTTTATAATGCACAACTTTAATTTATCACAGTCTATTTTAAATTATACTACTTCACGTAAATGTCTGACTCTTACAACAGAATATTTCCATTTCTCCTTCTTGGATGTGCTGCTGCTGTTATCAGCATCTCTTACCTACATGTGTTATAAACCACACAATGTATTATTTTTATTTCAGTTAATTATATTTTTTAATAACTTCAATAATGAGGAAAATGTCCTGTGTGTTAACTTACATATTTATGATTTTCGGTGCTTTCCAAATTTTCTTCTGATTTTTTAAAAAGATTTATTTATGTGTTTTCGAGAGAGTAGGGGGAGGGGCAGAGGGAGAAAGAGTCTTAAGCCAACTTTGCACTGAGCTCAGAGCCGGACCTGGGGCTCAATCTCAGGACCCTGAGATCGTGACCTGAGCTGAAATCAAGAGTTTGACGCTCAACTGACTGCGCCACCCAGGTGCCCCTCTTCTGATTTTTTCCCTTTGCCAGGGGGAAAAAAAAATTTTAACACTTCCTGTGGTCTAAGTCAGCTGAAGATGAATTCTCTGGCTTTTAATTGTCTGAAGAAGTCTTTATTTTCCTTTCACTTTGGAAGATATTTTTACTGCATGTCAAATTCTAGGTTGACTCTTATTTTTCAGTACTTTAAAGTTGTCATTCCATTGCCTTCCAGCATGCGTGTTCAGACAAGAAGTCTTTAATTATTCTTTTGTTTGGTTTCCTATATAATATTCTTTTTTCTTACTGCTTTTATAATGTTCTTTTTATCCCTGGTTTTCTACAACTTCACTTATTGTAGTTTTCTTTATGTTTTTCCTCCTTTAAGTTCATAGAGCTTCTTTGATCTATGGGTTTATACTTTTTATTAAATTTAGAAAATTTCAGCAAGTATTTCTTTAAATACTTTTCCTTTTCTCCTAGACAGACCCCTGCTTCTAATTTTACATATGTTAGACTGCTTGATATTTCCCCATAGGTCACTGGGCCCTATTAATTATCTTCAGTCTAGAAATCATCTCTTCACTATAAGCCCAGGCAATTATGAGGCTCACTTCACTTGCCGTACCTCTTTCAAGGATTATAGAACTGCACTGCCTACTATCCAATACCTAAAAATAGTTGTTTCCTATATTTTGTTTCGTTTTTAGTTGTTTATGGCAGGAGGTTAATTCTAGGCTCTGGGTTCAGGATCCATTCTCCTACATACTATTTGACCCTGGGTTAAGTTAACTTCTCCATTTCATTACTTTTCTCATCTTTAGAACAGGATTGCTTTATACCAACCTTGCAGGATTATTATGAAGATTCTCAATAATGTGTAATGTCTATAAAGTGTGTGACACATATTAAATGTCCAGTATGAAGGACATTACTCACCCTTAAGAAAATCGATTTGTGGGGAGAGATGGTGATAAATCAGGCCTTGGCTAAGGTTGGGATCAAGTGCAGGGCTGCTCCTTGATACTAACGGCTGGTGGATGATGGGAGGTGGAAAAGCTCTAGTGCCTAAGACACTTGGCCAAAGGGGGCCATTTAAGAATCTGGCTGTTTCAGGGCAACCACTACTTAGTAGCGTTCTTGAAGAACTCCTCACTTAGTTTCAAATCACTGGGCCTTCAAGATAATTTCCAAACCTCTCTGGTTAAAAGGACAAAGGCTATTTGTAGCCAATTAGGTCAGCACCATTAGCTCTGTGAAGTCAACTGTTGGTCAGAACAGCCAGGATGGAGCTAAGGCTGAGGTGGGAATTGACTGCATTATGTAGCAGTGTCTCTCAGAATTAAACATCAGAAAAATCTTGATCTGCCTTGAAGGATTAGTATCTTTCCTTTTTTTTTTTTTTTTTTAAGATTTATATATTCAAGAGAAAAAGGGAGAGCATGGGGGGAGGAGCAGAGGGAGAGGGACAAGCCAACTCCCCATTGAGCACGGAGCCTGAGGACTCGGGGCTCTACATGGGGGTCCATACTGGGTTCCATCCCTTGGACCCTGAGATCAGGACCTGAATGGACACCAAGAGTCAGACACTTAACCAACTGTGCCACCCAGGGGCCCCTCCTCCTTTTGATAATAGAAGTGAACTAACTGAATGCTTTTTCATTCTTGCTTTGTTTGCCAGGACACTCCAAGTCATACTGGGTTCTTAATCTCTTAAATGTTTACCCTTAATATTGGCATATGTGCCTTCTTTTTTTCTTTGTCTCAATCTTGTTATGAATATTCATGTTTTGTGACTCTCTTAAGATCGTTTCTTTCTGGAAAAAGATTTTAAAAAAAATATTCATTATATACTTTATAATCCAAGCCTTAGTATTTTATAGGTTTTTTGCTTTACTATACCTCCTTAGCAATTAAGATAATTAGTAATTATGTCATATCTCTTCAAGAGTTGAGCTCCCCATTGGTATAACTATTCCTGTAGTAACTGGAACAATGTGACATAAAATGGAAAAAATGTAATTCAAATTTATTTGGAATGAATACGATAAGAAATGTTTTTTGTATTCTTGTTCTTCACTTCAATAATATTTTTTGTTAATAAGCAAGTATATTTCTTATCATCAAACATACCAAAATTTTTTGATAACAGGCGTTGGAAGTACCAACGTCTAATTTCCTTAGCATTTACTGTCTGAGAATGCATAGAGGCTCTTAATGTCTCAGGGAATCCTACAACCTTCCAAATTTCATCTTTTCTTGATCTTTGCTGCACCAACCCTACTTAGAAGCATCCGCTCCTACCTTCCATCCATTCTAAAGCAGAGTGACTCAGCATCGTTTGTGCTACTTTAAATACACACCCCTGTTTTTCAGGTGTTAGAATATTCCATATAACTATAGCCACAAATGAGCTTCCTGACTTGAGCAATATTTGTCTCTCATTTAACATCTGTATTCTTTGCAGGAAAAGAACATGGAAAGAAGTTAGTGTAATAATAATCATAGAAATATATATTTATGTACCTCCTTAAAATGCCATTTCATTTAAAGCTATGCCTATAAATAGTTTCATTCATGGCCCGAGGCTCAAATGTTTGACCTTTAAGGGAGTTGTGTCATTGGATGTCATTTCTAAGGAAATGCCCCGAGGAGCTGCTCTTTTGGGAGGTATCAGCCACTTACTCGGCGCTCTTGCATTTGATGACGTGAAGTCTATTTTTAGGACTTACGCAGATTTGGGATCTGCTGCAGCGGAGTGCTACCGTGAATTCTTATGAGCTTCTTTTTTTTTCTCTTTATCTTCCCGGACAGAAAACAGTCCCTAGCATGAGTGTGTGATGTTTAGTATGCCCTCATTGTATACAGGTTTCTTTTCTTCCCTTAAAATGGGGATTTGTTTGCATCCCCCATCGATCTCTCACCCCTAGCCCGGGCAAAGTTTCCTGGAAGAACACAATTTTGAACACAGCTCACTAACAGGCATATTTTTATTTTTATTTTATTTTATTTTTAGATTTTGTTTATTTACCTGAAAGAGAGAGAAAGAATGAGTAGGGGGGAAGGGCAGAGGGAGAGGGAGAAGCAGACTCCCTGCCGAGCAGGCTGGATCCCAGGACCCTGAGATCATCACCCGAGCCGAAGGCAGACACTTAACTGACTGAGCGACCCAGGTGCCCCACATTATTTTCATTTTATTAATGAGGAAATAAAGATTCAGAGACGTTTAGTAATTCCACTAAGTTCAAACAATTAGTAAAGGTCATAGTCAGGAATCGATCCCACCTGTCGAACCTTTTGCATCTACTTCTTTTTTTTTTTTTTTAAGATTTTATTTATTTATTTGACAGAGAGAGAGACAGTCAGCGAGAGAGGGAACACAAGCAGGGGGAGTGGGAGAGGAAGAAGCAGGCTCCCAGTGGACCAGGGAGCCCGATGTGGGGCTCGATCCCAGAACGCCAGGATCACGCCCTGAGCCGAAGGCAGACGCTTAACGACTGCGCCACCCAGGTGCCCCCATTTACATCTACTTCTTACTCAGACCTCAGTGTTCTCTCATCTATGGAATGGCAATAATGTCCTTCTCTAAATAACATAAAAGATTTCCCTGGAACCTGGATTTTAGTTTGCCTTTGCCACTAGGTGGACATATTGGAAATAACACAACCTTCCTGGGTTTCAGTTTCATCAAGTATAAAATGAGCAGATAGGAGATATACAAGATTCCTTCTAATTCTAAATTCTATTTC
Organism: Ursus americanus; assembly: GCF_024610735.1. Lineage (NCBI taxonomy): Eukaryota > Metazoa > Chordata > Mammalia > Carnivora > Ursidae > Ursus > Ursus americanus. The sequence continues at coordinate 18,663,265 of NC_142162.1, forward strand.
ATTTCATTTGAATTTAAGCATAACTTCAGAAATTCGAACATTGCATGTGTTTGACGGATATGGCTGCTTTCTTCATAGTAGACAGAGTCTCCTCCCCAGTCCTTCCCACTTCTTGACCTACCTGCAGCCTTCCCCTGCTTCTGTGCACCTTCCACTTCCGTCTGTCTATCCTTGCTCCTAATTTCTTCCTCTATGTACTTCTCACGAGGAGTTAGAGGCTGGGGTGGATAGATAAGGTGTGTTCTCAGAATTACAGTTACCTATCTGCTTAGTGACATGGTATCATTGAACATCACAAGGAATGAAAATGGGGGCAATGGGATTGGTAAGCGTTGATCTCAAATTGACAGATACCAGCCATGAGACTATACTTTTACCAAAGCTCTGTCTCCCTGGATAAAGACGTGAATAATTACACACAGGCACACACCCTCTTTACAAGTACTTAACAGTGTCACTTTCCATTAGCTACACATCTAGATTGCTGTCTCTCTTGCTTGTAAGTACATGTTTGAATAACATAATGGAAGACAACCTGTCTACCTTTACATATCAGTTCTGATATTCACGGTTGAGAAAACTTCACCTCTTTGGATTTATTTTAAGTCAATATGATGGATGGCCTGGGGAACTACAGCATAGGAGCAAAAACTCAAGAAAGTCTCAGCTAAGGTCTTTTCCCCCCCTTCTCCTTTTGGAAGCATAACCACTTCATCACTGCTGTCAAGTGAGGGCTCAGTGTGACAGGAAAATTGAAGGAGGAAGGCTGAAAGGCACTGTAATTTTGTTCCTTGGGGACTTTGGTCCAGCTCTGGTTATGTGGTATGTTTGCACACTTCTCTTTGGAAGCAGATTTATACATATGTATACGTATATGTATATACATTTATATATATGTGTATATATCTATATAGACATGTAGATATTCTTTAGATAATTAAGGACAATGCCTGCTGAAGAAGGTTAATTCTAATGAAATGCAGTTTGTGTGTGAATCTTGGTATGAATTAGGAAATGGGTATGCCATGAGTTTTTGCTTGATTTTCCAAAACCTGATATATTGAATAATTGTTTTTAGTAGGAATTACAAAAAATATATATTGTAGTCATCAAGCCCTCTCAGCTGAAATGGTTTAAATTTTTTAATAGATACAGTGCTTCTGGTGGAGACAGATGATAGTCTATTAGGCAGCTATTTTGATAAATAAACCCCAAATCTCAGTGGTTTGCAGCAAATATCTCTTGTTCTCGTTCATCGTCCTAAGAGTTGGTTGGCTGTCGTTCACTTGCTCTGATCTGGGTCCATTCCAGGCAGCAGGACTATGTTTGGGTCTTCTCTGCATGTCTCATTTGGGCTCCCTAGCACATGCTTGTCGCCTGGTGATGGCAGAAACACAGAGCAGGGGGAAAACCACAAAATGCCTCTTAAGGCCCAGACTCGGAATTGGCATCCTGCCACATTGCTCACATTCAATTGGCTATAGCAAGACACAAGGCCAGATCCAACATCCATGGACCAGGGGACATACACAACATCTATGCCAATGGGTGGAGCTCCAAATGCCACTGGAAAAGGCCTTGGGTGCATAATGATAACGCAGGGAGGAAGTGAAGGAGTGGAAACAGTGATCCTCAGGTAGGGATGCTTATTCCGTTTTGGAAGGACGAGCTATGGAGACTGCTTCCAGCTTTAAATGGCCTATTACCTTTCCTTTCTGTCTGCTTCCCTGACAGCAGAACCCCAGTCTAATGTTGTAGGTTAGCATCAGGAAGCGCAGCTCATCATTGGAATGGTTGGGAAAAGCACGGACTTTCAAGGTGGGCCCAAGGTAAGTTCCCTTCCTGTGCTGTGTCCGTGCTGTCCGTTGTATCAACAGCAGTCAGCTGTAGCATTAACCTGTGTGCGTGTGTGGTAGCCTCTGACATGTCTTTGAGAAACAAAATAACCAATAAATATGGAGTGGAAAATGCATTTCTAGTATGCACATGGAAGGGAAAGACATGATCGACTTGAAGAGACCGTTCTCAGCTTTTTGCAAAATGTTCAATGAAAATATAACACCTCAAAATCTCTTTGTGTCATAAAATTAGATGACATTTGACTATTTGACAGAATATACTTACCTAATTTCAGGTAATTTTTTTTTCTCTTTATTAAAATTTATTCAGTTGAAGAGAATAGTGTGGCCACTAGCTGTGTTAATCAATATGGTCATGTGCTTTATTTTTGACTGTTCAAAAGCTCGTGTTGGGATTATTAAAACTCTCCCTTCAAAGACTTGCTTTGCAAGTTTGTTATGTCCTTTCTAGTGGTGAATTTGTCATTTGCACCTATCTGTCAGACTTTTGAGAATAACAGTTTTGTTACTTATTTCTGCCATTGGTCCTATCCTGTCCTGACGATCTTCACCAAAATGAGTACGCGTCACCGTTATACCTTGTGCGTTTACTTCATAGGGACATTGTCTGGTTAAATATTAGATGTTAGAAATTGGCTCTTTAAAATGAAAACGAACTCCAAAATGAAGTCACTTTTCCTTGTTTGTGGCTAAACTTGGTGTTGTCTTTCCTCTGCATAAAGAGTGAATTGGATTGCACCGCACACCTTATTAACGAAGTGTCCGACAGCCACTGCAGGGTGTGTGGGTGTGCTTGCGTGGGCACCTGCATTTTATCCGAGGACACCGGATCCTTGTTACCGTGGGAATTTCTCCCTCTCTTCTACCTAAACGACGACCTTCCAGTCACCAGACAATGTGCCTCTGATGATCCAGAGGTCCTGCCTTAGGTGTTTACGTTATGTTGTTTGTGATATACAGACTATGTTTTATGTTGTTTTCTTAATTTGTGTAAACTTCATCCAAAGTCAGCGGCCCTCCCAAAATCAAAATGAAAAGTGGAGGGACTTAAAAAGGGGGACGGGATTAGTAACTAGCACATTTCTGAAGATGACGTGGCACAGTGAGGGGACACCATAAATTTAAACAGGTTGGATATAAACAGAAGTATTCTAGGAGGGAGCTGAGCCTTATAAATGGAAGTTTAACAGTCTGAGCTTCCATCTGTCCATCTGTTAGAGCACGGCCAGCACTGCCTTCCTCTCAGGGTCATCGTGAGGATACAGGGGGAGGTGCTCAGCAGAGCGCTCCTCTCCGAGGTTCTCTCAGGCACTAGACCTTTTCTGTGTCTTCTTCGGAGCAGGAGTGGGCACCCTCTGCGGCCCAGGAGGGCCTCAGCGAAAGCCCAGGGGACAGTCTGTCTCGAGAGAGTAGGTAGCTAGGGGCAGAAGGAAAGGGTGAGGCCAGGTGAATAAAAAGGCCCTCATTCTAAGGCGCCTGGAGCACATGAGGGAAGAGCCTGATGATGACTTTCCGGACACCCTGCGTCTGCCCAGAGACGCCTGACGTCTTGGATCCTTGTTTTCTCAGCGGCTACAGAATAGTGTTTTGTCAACAGCCTGCCAGAGGCCAGCTGTGGAGACACTGTGACCCGTATCGCCTTTCACTTTGAAGTGCGATTGGAAACCAACCAAACAAGCAAGCACGAAGCAAAACCTTGCTGTTTTCAAATTTTCTTTCTTCTAAAATTCTACTCTAATGTAAAGGAGAAGACTGTTACCCCACAGTCCTTTTACCAGCTGACTTATTCTCAGCTCAGATCAGGTTTGCAGTGTGGCACAAGCCGCTGGCTGGCATCGGGCTACTATCAAAGAGACAATATTACAAGGATTAGGTGTAATAAATGCCCTATCATATATCCAGCAGTGAGCTCTACTGCTAAGTGCGCTGAGCCTAACCCCTTCGGCCCGGTTGCTTAATATTTTGCCAAGGTTGCTTACCAGGAATTAAAAGAGGCCTAGGAACTTGAGAGCTGTGTGGGACTTTAGAGGTGATCTAATCTAGAATTTTCCAAACTATGTTCCCGTGGAACACTAGTGGCTTCCAACATGTTTCACAAGGATCCTTTAAATGGATTCTGTGGTCTAATAAGTTCGGAAAACGCTATTATACAGAGCTAAGCTCCTTTACTAAAGGGTGTTTCAAAGTCTTTGCTATGCTAATGTGACTCGTGGCTCTAAAGGCTACAGCACAGTTTTTCTCACATTTATTTGACCACAAAGTCCTTTTGTTACACAACACACATCGCCATTTCAATGGCACAGGCCACCTAGTGTGGCCATTAAGAGCATGGCTTCCAGTGTTTAGCTGCTGGGGTTCAGTTCCTGGCTTTCCCATTTATTGACTCTATGATCTGGAGCAAATTGCTTGACCTCTTTGTGCTTCAGTTTCCCCGTCTAAACTGGGGGCACTAGTGATGCCTTCCTAGAGAGCGATCTTACGAACTGCACAGTGCCTGGCACATCCTTGACTATTATCCCAACACAGTTTAGGTAAAAACCCATGTGATACCCTCGTTCCAGAGATGAGAAAAGTGGGTCCCCGATAGTTCACTCATGCAATGTCACTCATTCAACAAAGTGACCAAGTGCCAGTATGCACCATGCACGATAATTCTACCCCCAGAAATGAAGATGTCCGTGATGCAGCTTCTGCTCTAGAAGAACGCATACACTAGTGACTAGTGACCTGGCTCAGGTGACACCTTCTAGTAGTGAATCCAACAACTCAGGCCTCCTGACTTCTGTCCTGCAGCTCGTCCTCTGCTTCTGTCCTGAGAGAGAATGGGCTGTGTCGCCTGCATTGGTAAGCAAGGATAGTGAACGTTGAGTATAGCTAATAGACTTTTCTTTGTAAATTGGGGATGAGGGCAAATGTTTTAAATTCTTTGCTAGTGAGATCCAGAAAGAGTAATCAAGACAAGCACTTTTGGAAGAGAGCATACTCTAAAAATACAACCTAGAAAGGAATGTAAGAGGTAGTATGAAATGGCCCACATAGGAGAACAAGATAGGGCTGGCTTGATGTTTTTTTAGCCACCGTGTCACTGATGGTCTTCTCTGTTTTTGTCTAGGCCTCTCCTCCGAGGGCTTTCCCCAGGACTGTTTCAGTGAGCAGACAACAGCTAAAGACCTTCCCAACAGGGATGGAGGTGCATGGTTCCTGGGCTATCGAGCAGGACCAGCCTGTCCATTTCTGCTCCACGAGGAGAGAGAGAAGCCAAACAAAAGCGAACTGCACTTGGATCTCCATGTAAGTGGAAACCTCTGCCGTCAACAGAGATGCATTTACTGTAAACTGTGTTCACAAAACTGCTGAAGCTGCATTTCGTGGGGAGGTCATTATCTAAACATCAGTCAGCTGCAGAATACAGAGACACCTCAGTGGTCTGAAATGTGTGCACTAGAACGTGATTATGTTTACAGTTTACCTGAATGTTTTCAGAGTGCTCTCCCCACGTCAGCTTTACTGCCTAAACCTTGTGGTGGGAGTACCTGTTTGCTGCTTGTCACCTCTTAATATCACTTTTCTAAAAATTTGAGAGCATACGTTTGAGAGCATTCTCTAGAACGATCTAAATAGCCTGTCTCCCTCACACGTTCCTAAACATTTCTTTCCCTCCAGCTGTTCAGATAACAGGTGAACAGGTCAGCAGGAAGTCTGCAAATACAAGATGACCCATTTAGAAAACACAGCCTTCTCCCTTCGCATTCATCCATGTATTCATCCAGAACTGTCAGCTATACTCTACAGAACGGTGGGCTGGGTTGTAGCTCCTTCCACATTGTAGATGGCCTGATAGATTGACCAGACTGTCATCGTTGTCACCACCCCTCTCCATCTCTGTTTCTTTTCAGAGATGAGGGTGAACATTAGGAATGCAAGAAGGACTTTTTCTTTCTTTCCTTCTTTTTTCCCCTTTTCTTTCTTCCTTCCTTCCCCTTTTTTCTTATCTTCTCCCCCCCCCCCACTTTTTTTCCTTTGCTGTTGACTTTAATGCCCATCAGCAAACTTGTGTCCTTGATTCCTTTTGATACCTTCCAATTCATTACTTTCAGACCCAGAAGTATGTCTTTGACGAACATGGTTAGATCTGTAGTGTTTATATAGCTGGAGATTTTCTCAAGTAACCAAGAGCAGATGAACCTTGCACTTTTCGTAACCATAGTAGCAGCATCACTGGATGTCATTTTAGAAAAGCATTCAACATCCCAGTTATTGTAAAAGGAGGTTTGGAATGAGCCTGAAAGATGAAAAATCTACAGCCCTTTGTGAGATGAAATGGAAATTTGTAATGTTTTTGTTTTTGTCACCCTACCTCCGAAGTTAGGTTGTGCATCTTAAGATGTGGTCAATGAAAGAAGTGTAACAGTGACATCTATTGGTCAGATTACTTTAAGTTGTGTTTGCTGCAGCAGGAGGCTTGGGGTCTGAAAGGGTTGAAGTGGATTTTTGGGGTTTTTTTTTTGTTTGTTTTTTTTTAAGTTTTTATTTATTTACTTACGTAACCTTTACACCCAACGTGGGGCTCGAACTCATGACCCTGAGACCAAGAGTCACATGCTCCTCCTACTGAACCAGCCAGGAGGCCCTGAAATGGATTTTGGAAGACTACTTTCTTTTTCTTCTGTGTTTTTAAAAAATTATGTTTATTGTGTTTTTTATTAACACTGTGGCTAAACTATATATTTCTGGTTTTCCTTCTCCCCTGTGAATGAAATTATCTCTTATTTTTACTTATTTCAATTATAAAAATCAAAACAATCCTTTTGTAAAATTTGAATTATCTAGTAAAATTGAAAGAAAAGAAATAACTTTAAGCAACCAAGGACAACAACAGTTAACATTTGATAAATTTTCTTTGTATTTTTTACTATGTATGATTTATTTTAAATGAGGGATTGTTTTTACATATAAACATAGATTTTATGTTTCCCCCCTTTTCTCTTTACCAACTAATTTTACATTACTTATCCGTATTGTTACATATTCTTTCTAGATGTGTGTTTTTTTTTTTTTAAAGATTTGTTTATTTATTTGAGAGAGAGATAGTGAGCGAGAGAAGGAGCACAAGCAAGGGGAGAGGCAGAGGGAGAAGCAGACTCCCCGCTGAGCAGGGAGTCTGAACTGGGGCTTCATCCCAGGACCCCAGGATCATTACCCCAGCTGAAGGCGGACGTTTAACTGACTGAGCCACCCAGACAGCCCTCTAGATGTGTCTTAGGTGAATGTATACTCTTCTACTACATTGTATCTCAAAAATTTTTTAAATCATTTCTCTATTATTTGATGTTGGCGTTGTTTTCAATTTTGGAATACTCCACAATTTGGAAATAAATAGAACTACCAAACATATAATTTTTCCTGTACCCTTCCCCCCACCCCCAATATTTAGGACTATTTTTTTAAGATAAACTTGTGATTATTGTCTATAAATATATTTAGGCTTTTGATACATATTACTGCATAAAAAAGATCTATTTTCTGAACCAGCCTTTAATGGTTTATATATTATATATGGTATATGAATTATATTTATATAAAAATAATTACATGAATATATAATAAAATATATATTTATGTTTTAGTTTTCCATTAATTATTTTTTTTAATTGGGATAGTTTTTTATTTTTTTAAAGATTATATTTATTTATTTGAGAGAGTGAGAGAGAGAGAGAGAGAACAAGCAGGGAGAGAGGCTGAGGGAGAGGAATAAGCAGGCCCCCCCCACTGAGCAGGGAGCCTGACACCTCGATCCTGATCGGGGCTCAATCCCAGGATTGTGACCTGAGCCGAAGGCAGACGCTTAACCGACTAAGCCACCCAGGCAACATGGTATAGTTCCTTTAGATTATTTTCTGTATCAGTGGATTTTACACTTTGGGCCTTAAGGCTCCTCATCTCTAAGTCCTTTGCCCTCTTCAGACAGCACAATGTAACTCCTGTGTTTTAAATATTGATATTATAAGTAAGATGTCCATTTGAAAGGGTCCTACTCATTGAGTAAAAGTTTTGATCACCACACCAGCTCCCAAGGAGGTCTTTCCTCTGGGCGGGGGAGGGCTTTGAATAGTAAGGTCAGGGAGGCACGTGCGGCTGTGTGATATTTTGATCAGTTTTAAGTGTTAGGCAGGACTGCTCTGTTTTCAGTTCTGGACCTGATTTGCAGCGTCGATATCAGGAAGATACTTTCCTCAGCTTTTTTCTATAGATATGCTGCTTCTCATTAGTATGCAGGCGTGATAGCTAAAACATTTAAGAATTGGTGGGAGTTTGACACCAAGAAATCAGAATGGCCACTGGCGTTCAGGCTGGGGCTGCTGTTAAGTTCTCTTATTTAGCTGTGCATTAATTAAGTTTAGTTTAGTTTTTGTTTTTGTTTTTTTACTAGAACTAGAGAGGAAATATTTTAGACCTTGGGGCCCATTAGTCTATGTTGTAACTACTCAACTCTGGTGATAAAAATAGCCATAGAGGGGTGCCTGAGTGGCTCAGTTGGTTGGGAGTCTACCTTGGCCCAGGTCATGATCCGGGGGTCCAGGGATAGAGCCCCAGTTCAGGCTTCCTGCTCAGTGGGGAGCCTGTTTTTCCCTCTCCTCCCTGCTCCTGCACTCTCTCACTATCTCTGTCTCTCTCTCCAATAAATAAAGAAAATCTAAAACAAAACAAGAAAGAAAGAAAGAAAGAAAGAAAGAAAGAAAGAAAGAGAAAGAAAAAAAGGAAAGAAAGAAAGAAAATTGCCATGAAGAATACATACATGAATGAGTGAGCTTGGGCTCCAGTAAAAGTTTATAGATGCTGAAATTTGAATTTGAATTTCATCTAATTTTTCACATATCAAGAAACATTCATCATTTGATTTTTTTTGCCCCCACCATGTAAAAATGTAAAGATCATTCTTAGTTTATGTGTCATTCAAAAACAGGCCATGGGCCAGATTTGCAGTTTGCCAACCTCTGCTCTAGACCAAGAGATGGAGATCCCCTTCACTTTCACCCTCAGCTCCACCACTGACCAGCTATGGGGCTGTGGGCACTTGCTTACCTTCAGTGTCTTTATCAAGTGTGTTTTGACAGAATGGAGAGGAATAGGAACAGATGAAACAAAGTGCTATAATATTAAATTTCCTGATTCTGTTACAGGAGTGTCAGTCAGCCCAAGCCAAGTTAATATATGGGGAATGGGAATTATTTAAAGAAAACAAATAGATCTTCATATTCTCAGTGTGAAATCTTTGTCCTGATGTGAGGAACCATGTCATAACTGACCGCAAGACCAAAATTTGTCCCCTAACTATATTTGAAGGCTCATACAACTTTCTGTCTCTCCAGTGCTATCCTTCCCTCCCCTCCCAGTTTTTTTGAGGTACCTTGACGTATAAGTTGTATATTGTACAAGTATCAGGTGTACAATGTAATTATTTGATGTATGCATATATTCTGAAATGATTACTGTAACAAGTTAACATCTATCGCCTCACATAGTCACACGTTTTTTCTTGTGACAAAGCCTTATGATCGACTCCCTTTGCAACTTTCAAATATGCAATACAGTATTGTTAACTCTAGTCACCACGCTGTACATTACATCCCCAGAATTTATCAGTCTCATAATTGGAAGTCTGTACCTTTTGACCACCTCCACCCATCTCCCCTTCTCCTCATTCCCTGCCTAGATTTTATTTATTTATTGGCAACTGCCAGTCTGTCCTCTGTTTCTGTGAGTTCAGTTTGTTTTATTTTTTAGATTCCACATATAAGTGAGAAGATTAGGTATTTGTCTCTCTGTCTTATCTCATTTGGCATAATGCCCTCCAGGTCCATCCATATTGTCTCATCCCATATTCATCTTTAGTTACTGAATTGTGAGAAGCTATGGAGGTTCCACTGGGGAATGGCAGGAGGTAAGGCTGGTGTAGGATAGAGACTAGGCAGGCCCAGGGTACCATCTATTTTCTAACCAATATGTATTTCAGTGTTTAAGCAACCAGTGCTGCTGTCTTAGCTGAATGTCAGCCAGACTGCTGTGCAGAGAGGTTCTGTTGGAGTGATTATCTTCTCGTCCTCCTCAAACAAATTCTGTGGGCCATTCTGGCTGATCTACAAAACTCCTGAAAGACGAAACTCAATGCGCAGTCAGTTCGACTTCTGGGTCAGGAGGTTGCTAAATATTGCATAGGCCATACGTAGAGTGAAAAAAAAAATATTTGTTGTTTGTCTGAAGTTCAAATGTAGCTGGTTGTCCTGTATTTTATTTATGAAATCTAGCAAATCTAGGTATCAATTTTGGGGCCCATTTAGAATATGAACGTTACAAAGTCAGCTTCAAAGGGCAGTAGCCGGATTCCACCAAAGCGGGAACTATCATTAGCTACGTTCCTTAGTTTCTGGCACACGTTGAATGAGATGTGTCAAAGGCAGCTGACGAAGGACAGACTACAGAGCAAGTGGGGCCCAACTTCTTACAACAAGTGCAGTCTTTTGAAGATTCCATTTGAGAGGAATGTCCACCATGGGGGATAGTTTATAAAATGTCTGTAAACACAGAACAAGGTTGGGGTAGAAACGACACTAAAAGAAGTGTGGCCTGAGATTGAAAAAGAGATATGAAAAACAAAAAAGGTAAACAGTCATCAGGGTTGTATACAGGTTGCATGGATTCTGAAAGTAGAATTTGCACACTCGCTTTGAAAAAAACAAACTGGGGACAGCTGGGTGGCTCAGTCGGTTAAGCCTCTGCCTTCCGCTCAGGTCATGATCCCGGAGTCCTGGGATCGCGAGCCCTGGATCAGGCCCTCTGCTCGGTGGGGAGCCTGCTTCTCCCTTTCCCTCTGCCCCTACCCCTGCTCGCATGAGTGCGGGTGCTCTCTCTCTCTCTCTCTCTGTCAAATAAATAAATAAATAAAATCTTTAAAGAAAAAAAAAATACAAACTGAACTCTTCTTAGTGATTTCGGTCCCCAAGGATCATCTCAATCACCTTCTCACCTGTGCGGCCCGGCATTCTCCCTACTGAATTGGCTTCATTGACTGGGGAGGACACAGTATCAGCTCCCAAGTAATGGCATCTTAAGAATGGAAGGATATAATTACCAAGGCCATACCCCACCTTAAGTATCTAAACCATAACAAAAACTTCCATGTATCGATCACCTCTGAAATGCCAGGCACCAATCCTTTGGAGTATAATAATAATATTGTACAATAAGGAGAGAGGTTCAGCCAAGTCAGGGGCAAGGATTGGAACCTAGGTCTGTCTGACCCTAGACCTAAGTACTTCAATGTTAAGCTCCTCTACTTCTCCACTACTTTGGCTGCTTCTTTGTTTGTTTGTTGTTTTGTTTTTAACTTAAGAAAAAAAGTCGTTTAATAGATATGTTAGCTCCCATAATCAGTGAGAAGGAATGAGAACCAGGCTCAGCATTAGAAGCTAGAACCGCAAAATTGTGGAAGGAGCCAAGATGCCCTTCAACAGACGACTGGATTAAGAACATGTGATCCATATATACAATGGAATATTACTCAGCCATCAAAAGGAACGCTTTCATAACATTTGCAGCAACATAGACGGACCTGGAGGAGATATTGCTAAATGAAATAAGTCAAGCAGAGAAAGACAATTATCATATGGTTTCATTTATGGAACATAAGAAATAGGAAGATGGGTAGGAGAAGAAAGGGAAGAATGCAGGGGGGTAAACAGAAGGGGGAATGAACCATGAAAGACTATGGACTCTGGGAAACAAACTGAGGGCTTCAGAGGGGAGGGGTGTGGGGGAATGGGATAGGCCGGTGATGGGTAGTAAGTACGGCACATATTTCATGGTGCACTGGGTGTTATATGCAAGTAATGAATCATGGAACTTTACATCAAAAACTTGGGATGTACTGTATGGTGACTAACATAACATAATAAAAATTATTATTAAAAAAAAAAAGAAGCTAGAACTGCAGTCAAAATCACCCCACAGAACTCAATCTAGTGAAGATTCTGCAGCTGCTAACTGGAAGACAAGGCGCCTTGGCCTTTAAGACCTTGGTCTCTAGAGTTAAAGGGGAAGTACTGATGAGAACCTGAGCTGATGTCATGCTTTCCACCTCCCTCCTAAATGGCAGACTCCAGAGCATAATTTAGATTCAACAACAAAGAATGCACGGTGCCTTTGCAGTCCCGGGAAAAGGCCACATCCTTGTTTTGTTTTCTTGAAAGCCAATGAGAGCCTACCACTTAAAGCTAAAGGCCACAGATAGACTTAACCCAAATCAGTAGCATCAGACAGTGGGCCTGTATTCGCAAGTGAAGTGAATTCAGAAATATCAGGGTAGTTTGTTTCCTGAACAAGCATGTTTATTTGTATATGTGAGTACATGTATGTGTGAGTGTATGTATGTATGAAAGAGAGAAAGAGTGAGAAAGACAGAGAAAGAGCAAGACAGAGAACATGTGTCTATCCTACAGTGATGTAGGGTAAATGATCAAGAAGTGATCCAGGTAAAGAGAAGAGGTGAAAGTGGTGAATTATGGATTGAATTGGAAAATCGCCTTCATTATTTCTTACAAATGTTGCATCACTTTAAATCATGATAAAGCAGCTGAAAAGAGAGTTATCTGATTTTACTCCTAAGCCACATGAAATTTATCCAGCTTATCTCTCAAATTAGTTCTAATTTTGAAATTGGTGTGGAAGGTTATATTTAAATAGAAATCCTCGTTAATGCCAGTCGTCAAGTTCAGTTCTTTTTTTTTTTTTAAAGATTTTATTTATTTATTTGACAGAGATAGAGACAGCCGGCGAGAGAGGGAACACAAGCAGGGGGAGTGGGAGAGGAAGAAGCAGGCTCATAGCAGAGGAGCCCGATGTGGGGCTCTATCCCATAACGCCGGGATCACGCCCTGAGCCGAAGGCAGACGCTTAACCGCTGTGCCACCCAGGCGCCCCTCAAGTTCAGTTCTTATGCCATTTTCCATACTTCCCTTGACTTTCTCCTGTCCTCTGCATGTCCTGCAAGATAATGACAAACCTAGTAATGTCTCATATTTCTTTATAAAACGACAAGAACTTGGCTTACCCATTGAACCACGTGAATGGTTAATGGAACTGTGACATTCACTTTTCTTTGATCTTGATAACACTTACTGTCTTTATTTCCTTTTTGTTTGTTCCGACATGCACTATAATAGCTGTGCATGTAAAATTTGGACTCTTGAGAGTATATAGAGAAAACTTTGTATTATGTTTTTTTAAAAAGATTTTATTTATTTGAGAGAGAGAGAGCATGAGTGTGAGGGGAGGGGCAGAGGGAGAAGCAGCCTCCCCGCTGAGCAGGGAGACAGACTTTGGGGTCCATCCAGGACTCTGGGATCATGACCTGAGCCAAAGGCAGATGCTTAACCAACTAAGCCAACCAAGAGCCCCTATATTATGCTTTTAAATCCTGGGAGAACATAGACTAGAACTGAGTTTTATAAAAATAGTGAGAAATTTACCTAGGGATTATATTTAAATGCATTGGTATATTGCTGCCGAAGTATTTTATTTGGTTTCCCTAAAATTCAGAGAATTACTTTTTTGCCCCCTTTGAACGAGTTTCACTTTCTCAGCCTACCTTTTCTGTCTTAAAAACCACAGCTCTGTATGTACTCATTGGACTGAGTGCTGCGAGCGTCACACGGTCTCTTTAAACCTTGGTCTCTGGATTCTACACGTATCATCTATGTTCTGTGTGTGTATTTCAGAAAAGCATTTTCCTTATCTCTCCAGGATACACATGGACATTTGTGGTTGAAATGACAATCCCACAGGACCCACTTAGAATTTTAAAGGCAGTAGTAGCCTTTGGCTAGAGAATGTTGAGGGAGTGTTAACATGAGGTTCCAGTTGGAATGGCCTAGTTATTTTTCTCTTGCCTTTAGATTTTTATAGAATTTAATTAAAATATCTTGATTTATTATTATCATTATTTCTAAATTGCTTTAAGAGTTGCAGCTACTGTATAAATGTCCTGTGATAACCTGTGTCATAAACTTCCCTCTCTACCTACAGAAAGTTAATGACCTTGATTCCAGGAACTGTTAAAAACATTTCTTCAGAATATTTCATGATACTTTTTGAAGTGTTGAAAGCGACAGTAGTGCTATGTATACTTTTGTTTAAATCCCAAATTAAAATGATGTACAGGGACGCCTGGGTGGCGCAGTCGTTAAGCGTCTGCCTTCGGCTCAGGGCGTGATCCCGGCGTTCTGGGATCGAGTCCCACATCGGGCTCCTCCACTATGAGCCTGCTTCTTCCTCTCCCACTCCCCTGCTGTGTTCCCTCTCTCGCTGGCTGTCTCTCTGTCACATAAAAAAAAAAAAAAAAAAAATCTTAAAAAAAAAAACTTATCTTAAAAAAAAAAAATGATGTACAAAGTGGAGGCAATAGTGAATATATTTCAAAACGATGGAAATGCGATTCTCTCACTCACTGATCCCTGCAACTAACCGCACTCCACAATGACAACCCCTATTTATTGTCTTTCTTGCTCAAGGAAGACTGAATCAGGAAAATTAGCACATTTAATTCTTGGAACAGTCCTATGAGTTAAATGTTATTGTTCCCATTTTATAAATGTAGGTACTAGTTCATAGAAGTTAAGGAACTTACCTAAGTGACACAGCTAGTATGTGACCAATAGGTAATATTTTATATTGAATCCAAATATGTCCCATTTCAAAGCCATAGCTCTTGCCCCTTCCTCTCTTTGCCCTCCAACTATGCTCAAGAATGGGGTCACAGCTGTGACAATGCCTACCTTTCTCCTTTGTAATTTTAATGCATTTACATTTATTTCCATATTTTTCTCTTTACATGACTAAATGGTGAGTATTAAAGGAATCATTACCGATCAAATCAGGGATCATAATCTTTGTTTCCTGTCCGTCTTCAGCAAATTCCTTCTAGCTCCAGTAGCCATTGGTTCCCACAATGAGGTGATGTATTTTGCCTCCATTCTGACTTTTCAATGTGAAGGAGAGCTGTTACAAAATACTGTCTTTGTTTGACTTTATGGTAATGAAGAGAATGAACATTTAGAATCAGATTGACTTAAGTCAAACCCTAGCTTTGCCACTCCTTGGTAGTATAATCTTAGAATTGACCTAATTTCTTTGAACCTCAGTATTAACATCTATAGCCGTGCCCAGTACAGTCACTAGCTGTGTGTGGCTTTTTTTTTTTTTTAAGATTTTATTTTATTTATTTTTAAAGGTTTTATTTTTAAGTAATTTCTACACTCAACGTAGGGCTCCAACACACAACCCCAAGGTTGAGAGTGTCATGCTGTACTGACTGAGCCAGGCAGATGCCCCCCTATGTGGCTATTATTTAAGTTAAGTAAAATTTAAAATTTAGCTCACTGGGGTGCCTGGGTGGCTCAGTCAGTTAAGCATCTGCCTTCAGCTCAGGTCATGACCCCAGGGTCTTGGGATCGAGCCCCACATCAGGCTCCTTGCTTAGCGAGGAGTCTGCTTCTCCCTCTACTCCTCCTCCTGCTCATGTTCTGTCTCTCTCTCTCTCAAATTAAAAAAAACAAAACTAGTTTCGCAGTCACACGAGCCACATTTTAAGTGCACAGAGGCCTTCCATAGCTAGTATCTACTGTATTGGAAACAGAGATAGAGATCGTTTCCATCACTGCGGAAACTGATGCTGGGCAGCATTCATCTACAAAATGGGGTTAAGGATGCCTTTTCACAGAGTTATGAGGGGTTTAGGGAAGGCACAAGAAAACTCGAATAAAGAAACTAGTGTGGTGCCGACTTGGGACAACAGTGACACCCTACGAAAAGCTAGTTGTCTCCCCCTTCTTCCCTCATGCATGCTCTTTTCATCTACCTTCATTTCGTTTCAGGTAAGTCCATACCCTCCATAATTTTTCAATTGCCTCCTTTAAGTATAAAAAATATTTTAAAATAATACCTAGATCTTTGGTGTTTGAACTAATATTCTCAAGATAACTTTGACCTTGGGCGCCTGGGTGGCTCAATCGGTGAAGCATCTGCCTTCATCTCAGGTCATGATCCCAGGGTCATGGGATCGAGCCTGCTTCTCCCTCTCCCTCTGCTGCTCCCCCTCCTTGTGCTCTCTCGCTGTCAGATGAGTAAATAAAATAAAATTAAAAAAAAAAGATAACTTTGACGTAAAAGAAATTAAGGAAGGAAAAGAAAAAGATACGCAGTTATAGCATAGCCAATGGCTGTCTAGTTTTATTCTTTGGGAAGAAGGAGAGTATAGGCACCAGTAGGTATATATGATTTATTAGATTCCAGTTCTTCATCTAAAACTTTAACCACAATGAAATGCTTTCTTTATGGACTCCATACTTTCTGGAGTGGAACATAAATACTATTTGTTTTAGAAAAGCTCAAAAACCTTCAGAAACATGTCCCAGGAAATTCTGTACCTTAGAGAATGCTCCCTTTCTCCCCCACTCCCCTCCAGCTTCACAAGTGAGTCTCAGCCTTTCCTTCTCCCCCTTACATTATTTTATTTTGTCATGGACATTGACTTCATTTCCAAAGAACCTTGGGTACTGTTTGGTGGAATTAATCTTTGAAATATTTGATAGTAAGACCATAACCAGTAGTGTACTAAGTATTTTCAGGCTTGATTTTTGTATTTGTAAGAGTAAGGAAATTTTAAATGAACTAACACCTTTGATGACTAATGAGTTGGCCTAAAAACAAAGCAAGAAAATGGTCAGTGCTCTGCTGTTGCTGACCTGGGCACTTTCCAGGCCAGCCCCTGTCTGGAAGCATCCCTTCCCCACAGTGGGAGAAGTCACAGTCCTAAGGGATCACACTCTTGAGTTTCAGCAGCAGTATGTGTCAACAGACTCTTCAGAAAAAGATTTTCTTGAGAAAATCCAAATTCGTGGATTATTTTTTCTTTTTTTAAAAGATTTTATTTATTTATTTATTTATTTATTTATTTATTTATTTATTTGACAGAGAGAGACAGCCAGTGAGAGAGGGAACACAAACGGTGGGAGTGGGAGAGGAAGAAGCAGGCTCCCAGCAGAGCAGGGAGCCCGAAGCGGGGCTCGATCCCAGGACTCTGGGATCACGCCCTGAGCCGAAGGCAGACGCTCAATGACTGAGCCACCCAGGCGCCCTGGTTTTTTTTTTTTTTTCCTGAAATGATTGAGTTGGTTTAAAAATCATCTTGGAGGGTCCCCTGAGTGGCTCAGTGCGTTAAGCATTGGACTTGATTTCAGCTCAGGTCATGATCTCAGGGTTGTGAGATTGAGTCCCAGGTTGGGCTCCATACTCAGCGGGGAGTCTGCTTGGAATTCTCTCCCTCTGCCCCTCCCCCAACTCACACGTTGTTCACACGTTGTTCTCTCTCTCTCTAATAAATAAATAAATAAAATCTATTTTTAAAAATCGTCTTGGAGCATAGGAAAAGTAATAAAGAACATGATGAACTTTGTCTCCCACAGTGGCCATCTGGGAGAATTTTAAAGTAATTCACTCCCTTTAGGTGATACAGATGGACAAAACAATCCAGAGAGTCTTGGCCCTGAAACACCCAAAGGGATCCCTTGCAAGAGTTTCCTTGGATGCTCTCTTCACTCTTGGCGCAGCTGTGGCATGGTTAGGTGTGGTACTCAGTAGGCCTTTCTGTAACACACGATCCCGTTCAAACCAACTAGCTCCACTGCCCACGTGCCTATGCGGAAGGAATTGGGAGGGGCCGCTTCCTCTCAGCTGGGCCATCAGCTCATCAATAAATACTTGTTCCGTATTGACAAGGTTAAAAAAAAAATCTTAGACGCTGGTTGATGGCTCTAAGAAGGTTGCTGCTTTGCTAAGAAAATATATCTTACCTATAGAGTACGTACTCCGTGCCAGGCATTGATCAGAGTGCCAAATATATTAGTTCACTTAGTGCTCCTAAGCACCCAGGAAGTCGGTCCTTTTCTCGTTCCCAGTATCCTGGTGAGGCGGCTGAGGCATAGCTTGCTTGCCCAAGGTCCACCTTCTTGAAGGAGCAGAGTAGGTTGTGAGCCCAAGACCCAAGGCCAGGATCTTTACAGCGCACACCTGCCCTGGTTCCTGATCATTGAAAGACCACAGACACACTGCTCTCTTATTTGCTTCCATCCTCACAAGCATGTCCCAGGCTCTCTTTTTAACTTTCAGAGTCTTCTCGTTTGTTACCAACATTCAACCCATTTCCCCTGAAGATTTGAGACTGCTCAGGGGAGCCAGTCTTGGAAACATTTTACAGTAAGACTGCTCAGTGGAAAAAAACCTTCATCACTGAGACCTGCCCTTGCCATAGGGTAGGTGCAGCCTGTTGGGTGTTTAAAAGGCAATTAGTAGAAACAGTTGCTGGCTCCTCTCAGGCTGACCTCAAGGGGCTGTCCTAAGTGTTGTGTTAGTGCAGAGGGAAGCCGCACCGGGAAGGCACGGAAGGCACTACAAAACTGAAACAGAAAGGGAAGCTTACGGAGGTCTCTGGCTTTGTCTGTTATTTGGTGTCATGACTCCATTTCGAGGATGTGGAAAGCAAACCTAAGGAGGATGCTGTTCAGGAAGAAGGTAAGCTCACAGGCCAGGGGCAGCAGGGAGTCGGGAGGTGGACAGGAGTTAGGAGACCTCGTGTCCCATCTCGTTGCTGCTCGAGAGCCGTGTGAACTGCTACCAGTTCTTGAGCTTCGCGTGACTTCACCTGGCTTCGTCTTTATTTATTTATTTTTTATTAAAGATTTTTTTTTTAATTTATTTATTAGACAGAGAGAGAGACAGCCAGCGAGAGAGGGAACACAAGCAGGGGAAGTGGGAGAGGAAGAAGCAGGCTTATAGCAGAGGAGCCTGATGTGGCCTCGATCCCACAACGCCGGGATCACGCCCTGAGCCGAAGGCAGACGCTTAACCGCTGTGCCACCCAGGCGCCCCTGGCTTCGTCTTTAAACAAAAATGCTGAAGTAGTTGATTTCTAGTATTTCTGAAGTCCCGTTCAGCTTCCCAGCAGTTTGATTCTACCCACATTCTTTCATAACCCTAAACTCCTTTCATAGGATGTCGTTCCTGAAACAAGTGTCTTTTCGGAGTGCTTGTGATGTCCTAATTTCCTCAGGTCTCACCATTCGTATCAGACTTCAGGTACTAAGTTAACACATCCTTCCTAAACCCCAAAACCCATTTCTGCCCATTATCCCGCTCACATCTTTATCCATAGTTTACTTACTCTCCCGAGTCCACTGGTCTAAACTTGTCTTCCGCAGAAATAGTTTCTACACCCTTACTTACCCTTAGTAATTTTAGCTCCTTTCTGCTTTTCTCAAGCAATCATCACATGAAGCTAGTTGAACCACTTTAGAAGCTGGAAGCAATTAGTCATTAAAAACAGGCCCTTCTAGAACTTGAAGTAATTTGGGTAAGAGAAACAGGAGGAGAATCTTGTAGCCTAACACCGTGAAATTAATCTCACTTGCTTTACTTTTCCCTTGCCTTTCTGGGGTTTTATGAGAATGTGGGGGAGGAATTATCTAAACTGAATGATGTGGGGGAGGGTTGCAAAGAGTAGAGGTTGGGAGGACTTTAGGAGGTTTTTCTTTTAGGCAATGTCCAATTTCTGCAATTGAGTTAAACAATACTTGTTAATGTTGATTCTTCTAATCTTATGAGAGCCAAGAAGCTAGGTTCTACTGATGGCTCTCAGGCGATGGGCCTTTTTTACTGCAACACTCTTGTAGGCTTATTTCACCAAGTAGCAGTTTGTTGGACTGATTTTCTTATCATGAAGTACAGTTGCCTTTTGCCTCAGTCTAGGAGGATGGTGAGATCGGAGAAACATGGAGAATTCACTGCTAGTAAATTCTCCACACAAATATGTGTCCAGTTTTCAAGTAGCTGGGTACCAATTTTTTTTTTTTTAAGATTTTATTTATTTGAGAGAGTGAGCACGAATGAGGGAGAGGGGCAGAAGGTGAGGGAGAAGCAGGCTCCCTGCTGAGCAGGAAGCCTGATGCCGGGCTCAATCCCAGGGCCCTGAGATCATGACCTGAGCTGAAGGCAGACGCTTAACTGACTGAGCCACCCAGGTGCCCCTGGGTACCGATTGTTTTTAACAAATAGTTACAAAGAACATCACATGGGTCAAATGCTACCTGTTTTAACTTAGTTGTCTAAGGTGGATCACTTTATCTGGCCTCTTGCGTAGGTATAGCTATTATAAGGCTTAAGGGTCTTGAGGTTAGAACTGTCAAGGAGCATGAATGTCCTGTCCCATCCTAGCTGGACTAAGAATCAGATGGACAGGAGACAGATTAACAGGAGAAAATCAAATTTAATTTCATACATACAGGGAATCCACAAAGACATGGAAATTCCAAAGATAGGCAAAATGAGGCATATATGTTATCCTAAACTAAGGAGAAGGGGTAGGGGTCTGGGACTTTGAAGGGAAGGAATGCAATTCACAGGACAACAAGAGCAGATGTTTGGTACTAGATGTTTGTCCTGCCGTACAGATGCGTCACTCAGATAAAATTTATCTCTGGTAATAACCATTATTCTGGGGAAGACCCCCAATTTAGATTCTTTTGTGTAGTTAAGGGAGGGGCAAAAGTTTCTCTTGAGCCTGCAAGGTCTCGATTGCCTTCAACACCAAATAACCTTCATGCCATAGTGGCCCATCTTCGGGTGGCCTGCCCTTGACCCGTACAGAACAAAAGAGCTTCAGGGGAGGTTGTAAAGGAGAAAGTCTTGGCTGATACTGGCTTTGTGTAGTAGGTATTTAATAAGTAGGCATCACAGAGTAAGACACTGAGATAAATGAAGTCCAAGAGAAGTGATTATTTTTTCTGCCTGAAAATGTTAAAGCATTAAATAGATTCATTTTTCAAGACCAATCAACTAAGGTCAAATTTGTAGGGTTCTTAAAAATCCTAGAAGAGAGCACAGGCCGTAATGTCTCCGATGCTGGCTGTAACAATATATTTCTATATATGTCTCCTGAGGCAAGGGAAATAAAAGCAAAAATAAACTATTGGGACTATGTCAAAATAAAAAGTTTCTGCACAGTGAAACAAACAATCAACAAAACTAAAAGACAACCTACTGAATGGGAGGAGATATTTGCAAATGACCTATTCAATAAAGGGTTGATATCAAAATATGTAAAGAGCTGATACAACTTAACACCCCAAAAACAAATAATCCAATTAAAAATAGGCAGAACATATGAACAGACATTTCTCCAAAGAGGACATACAGATTGGCCAAAAGACACACAAGCAGATGTTCAACTATCACTCATCAGAGAAATGCAAATCAAAACTACGATGAGATATCACCTCACGCCTCTCAGAATGGCTAAAATCAACAACACAAGAAACAAGAAGTGTTGGCAAGGATGTGGAGGAAAAAAACCCTCTTGAACTGTTGGTGGCAAATTGGTATAGCCATTGTAGAAACAGTATGGAGGTTCCCCAAAAAGTTAAAAATAGAACTACCCTACAACCCAGGAATTGCCCTACTGGGTATTTTCCCCCTGAATAAAAAAACACTAACTCAAAGGGATACACGCACCCCTATGTTTATTGCAGGATTATTTACAATGCCAAGATATAAAAGCAACCCTAGTGTCTATTGATAGATTAATGGATAAAGAAGTGGTATATATATTTATAAATATAAATTTATATTTATAAATTTATATTTATAAATATAAATTTATATTTATAAATTTATATTTATAAATATAAATATATTTATCACTTCTTTATCCATTAATTATATATATTACATATAATTATTACATATAATAATACATCTATTATATGTAGTAATTATATGTATACTTAACCATATATACGTGGTATAGATATTTATATATATAAAAATATATTTGTGGTCTATATACCATATATATGTGGTATATATATAGATAGATAGATAGATAGATAGATAGAAATGTTCTGTTATATGTACATATAACAGAATATTTTTTAGCCATAGGAAAGCATGAAATCTTGCCATTTGCCACAACATGGATAAAGTAGTATTATGCTAACCAAAATAAGTCTATTAGAGAAAGACAAATACCTTATGATTTCACTCACATGGAATTTAAGAATGAGCAAAGGAAATGAGCAAAGGAAAGAGAGAAACAGACAGACTGAGAAACATAAACCAAGAAACAGCCTTTTAACTCTAGAGCATAAACTGTTGGTAACCAGAGGGGAGGTGGGCGGGACGATGGGGGAAACAGTGGAGGGGGATTGAAGAGTGCACTTATCGTGATGAAAAATAGATTAAAATGATTTTAAAATTTTGTGGGCTTCTTATTTGAACATTTGGGCACACATTTTTCAGTTCCTTAAGTGACCAGCAATAGTGACATTTCTCACAGTGTGAGAGAGTCTATATTCAAAGATGTGTTTGCATTACCTACCATGCTGCTCTTTCTTCTTCGTCTTCCTGTTTGGATGGTCCCCGCTTGCTTTCATTCAGAATTTTTCTGGGTCCAACTATTGTGATTCAGACTGAGTTTAGAGTGTGAAGTATGTACAATGTAAGAACAAAGTGTCACCTCTTTCTTGGCTGATTTCCCCCACTGAACTTCATGTTTCCGAACATGGAGGGTTGGAGTTCTCTTCATCTGTATATCCCCAGAGCCTCGTACATAGTCAGTGCTTAAAAATGATGGTTGGGTGAATACATCTTTGTAATAGAATTATGCTTCATAAATGCAGGAGAATTGCATGGGGAGAGCCTCTTACTGTGTTTGAGTCTAGAGGATTCTGTGTCTTGTCTGGGACTAGTACACAAGGTGGCTCAGAAACTTGTTCTGGAAATCAATAATTAGTTAGGTCTGAGAAAATGGAACCTCCCAGTTAAAAAGGACGACACCAAATAGGTGTCACGTCTCTTCCCCACACTCCTGTGTTGGATGGATGCTCTGTGTACTTCTTAAAAAGACAGATCATATGATCTGGTGTGGTGATTCCTTTTTTCCTCAGTCTTGAAGAAGCAGAAGTCTGATTTTTATCGACGGGCATTTCCTCTGGACAGGAAGCTGTTCTAAGATTTAAATGGTGCCGATAAAGTTTTCTGTGTGTCACGGTGGCCTTCTGATTAAGCGTGCCCTAATTAGTAATCCCAAACCTACGAGCATCAGGAGCAAGTGGGAAAGTCTCCATTGAGACACAAGGTCAAATCAGGGACCAGGAAGTGACGTCTTAACTTTCCCGTAGGGGTTGGTGGGATGGTATAATATGTACTCTGTGTGTGTGAGGGCTCCTTTTGAATGCATTGCTAGAAATGTGTTGCAATCAGGATTTCCCATTCTTAATACTTTTTGGGGAACATGATTCGAGTCCTCAGTGTGATAGTCACAGCCGTTCCCTGATGCAGACCAAGCAAGACTTGTTTTACTTGTGGCTACAGCCTCTACTTTGCAGAATAAACTGCCGTTTGTGTTTAACGCTTGGGCTCAATCTTCTTGCGGCTTTGCTCAAAGAGCTGGTGATTACTTTAAAGCCAGTTTGACTGTTGTCCTGATCCAGCACAGGAACTTGTCCATCCCAGGTGCTTGCTAAATGCCTGCTGACTGGACCGAATTTCAGAAACACTGAGACCTTCAGGTACGACAGGAAGCTGTCCCCAGAGGCAGCTAGCCATGCACCTGGGAAACAGAGCCACAATTTTTCCACGTCCTCGGTTGCTAGGTTCCCAGCATATAATCAGAGTGTTGGAAACTACCTTGAGCTGATGATGTTTGGTGGTGATTTCGTCCGTCCTGTTCTTGTTTTAGGCAAATGGGGTCTGTGATAGAAACCTGACTGACAGAGACCTTTCAGATGTTTTGCCCTTTAAGGGAATGTGGCTCCTCGGGGACCTTTGCTGAATCGCTTTGCCTCACAAGGCGGGTTGTGTGTTATCTTGTACCATGCCAGGTTTCACTTGGTTGGATCGCTGAAGCAGAGAGGGGTGCCCTTCAGCCACCAGGATTCCTAAGGAAACCAGGAAGTTAGAGCTGCTGAGCAGAAGCCTGAGGTTGGCACATAGCGTGTGGAGGGTAATCATTCCTGCCAGGCCCGGGCTGTTTACTCTGCCGGCGTAAGGCTGGTGGACATTGGGCGTGGTGGGCGTGCTTGCCTAAGTACCTGTTTGTAGAACAGTGAGACACTGGGGCAGAGCTAAAACAGCAGTAACCTGAAACCAGTCCTGTTGGGGTTTTTTTTCCCCCCTCTGGCCCTGACTGCTAAAATCTGCATTCCAGATGAAACCTGCAGGGAAGCGGAAGAAAGCATTAAGAAAAAAAAAAAAACTTCAAGAGCACTAAATGACTGCTTTTGAGAGTTCTGGGCATTTTGAGATCATCTATCTCTTGCATTTCTTTACTCTGGGCTTTGTGAGTGGCTGTTGCTGTGTGTGCTGCTAGGTTTTTTGGCCTGGATGGCGCACAGGCTTCCGACCAAAATTTAGATGGCGAAAGGGAGCTCTTCAGAAGCGTTTCGGTCCATTTCTGCTGATTCACTTTTGAATTTCTTGGGCTGCTGGGGGTGGGTCAAGGGCTGTCAGGATCTGCTTGCCCGCTCAGCACGTTCGGGAGCCTCCCTTGCTCACCAATGAGGAAGTTGAAAGCTCCCGGGAGGCACTGGGGCGGAGCTCACACTGAAGTCCTGGGCCGGGATGACTGGGGGCAGGCTGACTTTCCCTACGACAGAAACCCTTTTGTCCACGGGAATAAATACGGAAGTCCCGGAGGAGCAGCCTCCCCAGCTCGCGTGTAGTACGGTGTGCAGCCTCGGCTGCGTGCGGGCAGAAAGCTCCGCGGACTTCTCCCAGCTGGCCCCGAGCATACCACCCTCGCACACACCCCGGAAGGAGGGCCCAGCAAGTGACTTGAAAGAGACCAAGGGTGCTGGCTCTGCGGCTGAGTCAGGCTGCCGGGTCCTGTTGCTCTCTGCCCCGTAAGTTCAGAGCCGATGGTGTGGTTAAAGGGAGCGAGCAGGGGAAAGTGACAAAAGTCAGAACTTGCACCGAGGGCATTGCCAAGACATGGAGGACGCTGGAGACTCTCTGAAGGGCAATGATGATGTCTCGGAACCAGAAAAACCTGAAGCCAGACTTGAAGTGGCTCCGTCGATCCTGAGCAAGTTCTCTATGAAAACTTTGTTTGGGTTTACAAGTAAGCCGGACGCTGTGAAGCCTGACGAGGAAGACGCGGTGCTGAAGGCATTCCACAGTCTGGTTGTGGACCCAATACCTCAGCTGGATGATCCCAGCAAGGGCTCGGAGCAGCGGGAGGCAGCGGCTCAGGTTCCACCTGACCTGGGAAATGATGGCAAGCCTGCAGGGGTGGAGACGGAGTCAGAAGGAAGTCAGGGAATAGCAGACGCAGGCATTTCTCTCCCTGGTCAAGAGCAGTTTCCACTCAGTACTCAGAGTGTGAACAGAGACGATGTCATTTTGGTTCGTGGGACTCTTGTGAACACCACCAGTGACTCCGACTCTGATGATGGTGGCCAGCAGCTGGAAGAGGGAAGCAACACCAGCCGCCCACAGTCCCCCGGTGTTTCATCTGAGCCGTCTCAGGATCCCAAAGAAAAGCCACGTGATTGTAGGGAAAATAGCACCACTGGGGAAAGGGGCGATGCAGAGCTCTGTGCTGAAGGTCCTCACAGGACTCCATCTGAGATAGGTAGCAAACCGCAACCTGGCAATGGTGGCCTTACGACAGAGAACAGCCCCACCCAAGGACAAGCTGGAGAAGAAAGTTCCCCAGTCGTTCAAGCGGTAACAGACCAGAACTTGGGTGTCGGTGTCCCCGAGGATGCCTCGTCTAAAAAAGAAGTCCCGGGAGAGAAGTCATTCCAGCTTCCAGCCTTTTTTAGCGGGCTTCGTGTGCTGAAGAAGGGGACTACAGGTGAGGGAG
This sequence comes from Ursus americanus, assembly GCF_024610735.1. Lineage (NCBI taxonomy): Eukaryota > Metazoa > Chordata > Mammalia > Carnivora > Ursidae > Ursus > Ursus americanus. The sequence continues at coordinate 18,689,095 of NC_142162.1, forward strand.
GGAAGACCATCACTGAAATTAAACCCAAGGATGGCGACCTGGCTTTGCTCAAACTGACACAGCCTGTTCAGAAGTCCTTAGCACAGGCAGGGCCTCAGACAGTGAAGACTGGGGAGAAGACAACTGACCCGAAGGCCACTCCCACTCTCCTGGAGCAGCTCTCTCAGCTCTTCATCCTTGACATGCCCAAGGCGGAAGCGAAGGCAGAAGACCCCGAGCAGCCCCGGAAGGAGGAGATGGGCTGCAGCGCTGCCCAGGAGAGCCAGAGTGGCCCCAGTGGAACCCAGGCCCAGGGGGGAGAGGTCAAGCCAAAGCCTCCAGAGACAGCCCTCGAGGCCTTTAAAGCCATATTTGTTCGCCCCCCCAAAAAAGGGACCACAGCTGACACCTCTGAGCTGGAGGCTCTCAAGCGCAAGATGAAGCATGAGAAGGAGTCCCTGAGAGCTGTGTTTGAAAGATCCAGGTCAAGGCCAGGGGATGGCCCCTCTGATTCCAAAAGCGTATGTAAAATTGGGGTTTGGGTTTTGTTGTAAGATGCATTGCTGCTGTATTTCTTTTTCAGGCTTCCTGTCAAAGTGAATCCCAGTTACCTATTGTTAGTGAGTCTCTTCTAGGGGAAAGACGGGTATGATCAAATCGTCCTCACAAGGAGTATGGAGTTAAACTAGCGATATCTTTCTTCCTTATATTGTCCTGGAGTGTCGTAAGAGGGATATGCATAACGATGTGTGGGCAGAAAGAGGGAATTGTCACTCCGAGTTTAAACATTAATAGTAGATGTTCTTTTCTTTTTTAAGATTTTATGTACTTGAGAGAGAGAGCATATGCAGGGGGAACGGCAGGCAGAGGACGAAGCAGGCTACCCGCGGAGCAGGGAGCCCAGTGCCGGGCTCCATCCCAGGACCCTGGGATCACGCCCTGAGCCGAAGGCAGACTGAGCCACCCAGGCGCTCTGATAGGAGATGTTCTTATAAAAAAATAAAGCAGCACGAGGAAGCGATGCGATAGGGAGATAGAGCCCCCATTTCCTCCCCTCTTAATTATACCTCTACAAAAACTCTATTTTAACTTTGAAAGTCCGCCATTTGACGAAATGAGTGTTCGTAATATGATTAAAATGTTCCACGTTTGTTACAAGGTATCCTGATCACTGGGTTTAGAACGAGATCTGGTTTTAATTCTAACTCTGCCATTTACGGGCTGGGTGACCTTGATCACCTCAGAGCCTCCATCCCCTCATCCGCAAGGTGAAGAAAATAACCCTTACCTTACGCTGTAGTTGTGAAGAGTAAGTGAGGTTAGCACACGGTAACCATCCTAATTGGTAAATTAGTGTTACTATTAAGAAAATTAATTCAGGTAATTTATAAAAACTAGCAAACACCTGTCCAGTAGATCTTAAATGTATCATATGAACAATAGAATTTCAGTATCTCCTCAGCATGTAATTACCATTCCCTCTTATATAGTCGATCAGTTAAGGCGCTAAAAATTTAAAAATCTTTTGGAAACATTCTTAGGATATAGTTGAAAATTAAACACAATATGGCATTCTCCTAGTTGTCAAAATCAACCCTTATAAAAATGGCTTGAATATGAGGGCCACGTCATTTATTTAAAGGAAAGAAAAGCGGATTGAACTCGGCAACGTCGAGTGCTTAGAGAAATGTATCTGGACCTACATATAGCTGGTGTTCGTGGAAAATACAGAACTAGTCTTTATATTATAAAATACCCTGGAGTTGTTTGGGGATACATGTATAATCATTCCCATAGATGTACCGGATTATAACACATTTATATCTGTATCTTCAGCTCAAAGTTTGTGACTTAAAAAACAAAATAGTTATATGATAAACATCCTCTATTAATGGTTGTATCATACTTGGCCTTGAGGGGTTTGTTGTTGTTGTTTTTCCCCCCTTACTGATGACTTTACCTTTCTGGAAAAGGGTCACTCGGTAGTGAGATGTTTCAATTACAGTGAATGAGAGCAATGTGCACTTGGCCATCACAATTAATTCTGGAGTTAGAAGTAGCATGTTTTCAGGAGTTAATTCGCTCTGGCCACATTTCATGTAACGTATTCTTTTCTTTACCCACTTTTCCAACAGCCTGACCACAGCCCCACCGAGCAGGACGATAGGACTCCAGGCAGACTCCAAGCTGTCTGGCCACCCCCGAAGACAAAAGACACAGAAGAGAAAGTGGGATTGAAGTACACCGAAGCAGGTAATGTGAAAAGTAGCCAGGTACCCGTGGAATGAATCCTCGGCTGCCATGGCTTTTAGTGCTAGTTCAGTCCTCCCAGAATCTGAGCCTTTGTTTCCCTGCAAAATGTAAGGCTGGAGGCTTTTCTTCTGGGTTGTGCGGTTCGAGGGAAGCTTTGCACAGTTATCATTAATGCATCTCTTTGAGATGAAAGGTGAAGGCCACGGAATGAATGAAGGGCGGCCCGTGTGGAAAGTGGGAGAACCTTTGGGGAACTAACGGAGCAGGTAGATTACGCATTCCTCAGGAAGCAGGTGGTGGGCCCTCCTGCTGTTGTGAGCTGGCAGGACTGCTCGAAGAGGCGGCCCGTGAGTCTACAGGGCTGCGGTCTGATTCGTTGTTTGTCTTTGCGAATGCTTTCGAGCACAGGAACCTTGTGTGGAGTGAAGGTACAGAGACCGTATCAGTTACTCTGTCCCTTTCATGAGACAAAGCTTTATTTAACGCATGGCCAATTTTAAAGCAATCTAACTCTCTGGAAACCTTCCCAGGAGCTTTGCTTGAATATATTAAAATGGAATGGGTATTTAGATATTTTTACTCTAACTGAAAGGTTCCCACGAAATAAAAGAAAAAACAAGAGTTAGAGGATGGTGTATCTTAAGTAAATGTATGTGTTTGTGCATCTCTGGGGAAACCTCTTTGTCTTCTCCCTGGTATTTGAAGATCACCTTTGCAGGCTCATCTTTTTCTGGTTGTCTTAGGGTATGTGTGTGTATGAAGATCAGTCTGTCTGTTTAGAGAAAAATGCTTTCCGTTCCTATTCACTAACAGACATAAATGGATCAAATTTGGGGTGATTTAGTAATATGTGGCTTTTCTGCAGTATCATAAGTTACTATAGCGATTGAGAACACAGATGCATTTTGAGTTGGCAAATGAATCTTCAGTTCTACAACCTGATGGGTTTTAACCTCCATCTACGTAATTGCAAACTTCTGACTATCCCAGGACATCATCTACTTCATAGCATCTTTTTTCTGCAGTGCTTGACTTCTAGAATGAAAAGTACCTTGGCCTCAGTGGAAAAAAACATCTAGCTGTTCCAGTCTTCTTACCTACAGTCGATTTTTCCAAAATTGAAGTGCTTGTGGTTACAATCATTGAACCACCTACCAAATTCTTTCTCATGATCTGGCACAGTTCGAACAATTAAAAGTACTGAAGTTTACTTTAATGAAAAACCAGAATACTGTGCGTTTCTTATTCCTAGTTTATATTGGTGATCTAAGTCCTGTTCCTACAAGTAGATCACGGCAGTCTTCCTTGTAATGATGAGCATTTGCTGAGTAGAGACGGTTAACGCAATGTCATAAATGGTTTTTCCATCCATTTCAAGTAATATTTTGGGAGCATTTATACCTCTACAGAGATTCCTTAGTCCCTTTCCAGAAGCTCAGAGGAACACCGTAGTTGACCTCATCGGTGGCTTTCCCAGTCTTTGCTTGTCATGATCTGTATTCTCAGAGTTTACTAAGGTCTTGGATGAGATGGGGGAGGGCAGGAGAGATGATGATAGTGCTGCTGGATGAGCTGTGATAGCACAGTGACGTAGAGAGCTGGCTGTGGTCTAAAGAAGATGTCCAAGTTCCCACCCAGTTCTCATGGTGGCAGTGCTTCCTTACGGTGCTCCCAGGGCTGGTACTCAGCTTCCTGAGAGCCTTCTAGGACCTCCTTACTCTGCTGATATCCTTTTGGTGGGTACCAAATAAGATACCCCTGTGCTTGCAGTAAATTTATTTTTACCTCCATTACTTGATACCAACATAGGGTTGCCGTGTCATTTATTGCTAATGTTGAGGAAGTTAACACTTTCCTTGTGATTTTCTTCAACTGTTGTTGAGAAAACTGTTGGTTTATTATTTAAAGCATTTTGTGGTATTTCCATTGGTTTCCCTGCCTTTAGGCAGACATACAAAATTTGCCACTCTGCAGAGAGCACAGAAACAGTGAAATTAGATTCAAGATATTTCAAGGTGTTTGAAGTCTTATGCTTTTATATCTTCAGTGCTCTTTATTTTTCTTGGGGTATACAAGGATCTAGCATTCCTATTTCAAGCGTGTTATTGGAATCTGTGCTATCAACATTGAAGCCCAGTCCTTGGCAGAGCAGGGAACGAGATCATGTTTGTCATCATGAGTCCCACATTGTCTTTGTGCTGCCCTCAACCACTTCAGACTTGGCACTGCTTGGATTTTCCTTTATACACAGTTTATCATTCAATGATTTTTTTTCCTGAGGGCTTAAGAAATCACCTAACACTATAAACTGACCTTTTGTTCCAGGATAAAAAGAAAGCTGGTATCAGAGAACCTATCCGTTTAAACTATGGCTTCCAGAGTCCTCTTAGTCATATGAGGGTAGCTGACTGCTGTCGCTGGTGCCCACTGCTAAGGAGGCTCTCTCTGCCACTTTCAAAGCCATCAGCATCATCTGTAGCTTCTGACACTGTAACTACCTCCCTTGGCGGGTAAAGCCTTTGACCCACCAGAGGTTCCAATGCCATTCTGATCACACTGCACTCACTATCAAGGGTACTTCCACTGCCAATATATGAGCTCTTGGAACTTTGGTGATGTGCCAGCTAAGCGAATCACCAGCTCCCATCAGAACCATCGAGCAGGGGACTTATTGCTGGTGCTGGAGTTGAGCTCTTCTACTCAGTGAGGGGCCCCAGTGTTAATTCACTGAGCCTGAACTTCTCTTCTCAAATGAGAGTGCATTGCTTTCTCCCATCTCTTGTGCTGTGCTTTCTTACGCTATTATCTATGCAGTTCTGCTTTGTGTTTGGGATGCCTCACAATAATTTGGAGTGAAAAGAGCACTACCCCTCACTTCCCCCCCACCCTCCGCCCCAGTCCTGCGAAATGGGATTGGGACAATCCAATTGGCAGACCGCAAATTCTTCTCAGAATTGTCTTTCCTTCTTTGGGTATAGGAATTGGCTCCTGAAACAACCTTGTAGGATGATCTTGTTGGTTTTTTTTAGGTGGAATCTCTTTCAGTAAGCTCCTCATATCTTTAGATGGTTAATACTTTACTGTGCTGCAAGACCGGAAACATCTGGATGTAGTAAACTTGATTAGCTTTTGAAGCTTGGGGCAAAGTAAAACTCAGTCACAGCAAAGTGAAAAGGTGTGTTGTGAAACGTACAAGGAGTTACCTAAGAAAAATGTCTACCCTTATGTTTGATGTGAACAAAGCAATTTGTCTCATGAGAAATAGATAACCAGTGTTCTCTCTCTGCTATTTCTCTTCTAATATGCTGTTCTGTGCAGGGTGAGGTGATGTAAGGGTTACTAACTTGACCAAAGTCTTAAAACAAACTGTAAAGCACAAGGAACTTGGGATCATAGAATCATTGAATCATAGCATTAACACAGGGTTGAGCTTATTTTTATCTGAAACATGAAAAAATTGATCTAAGCCATATTGTCACTTTTGTTTTCTTTTTGGTTTGTGAAGGATAAATGCACTTAGCCTTATTATTATTTTTTTTGTAATTACATATATTGATATATCAACCAGGGTTCTGTCAAGAATCAGGTGACCAACTCAAAACGGGATGATTTAATTGAGAGTTTATTAGAAACTCTTCACAAAGGTGTGAGCAGCGTTTAGGAAAAGCACTAAGAGCTGGGGCAGCATCTGGCGCTGCTAATGGTGAGAAGCTTCTAAAGCCCTAGACTTGAGGAGCAAGGGTAGGAGAAGCCACTGGGGAAACCCAGAATTTCAGAGGGAGGCTGGTGTATAGTGAGGGCTGCCCAGCAGGAGCTGTGGCCCTCAGTAGAGGGATGCAGCCGATCCACAGTGATCTGACAGGAAAGGAGACGGGAAATAAAGAGCCTGACTCTCTTCTTTTCTTGTCGCCCACCTTCATTCCCATTGGCCAAATCCAAAGTCCGAGGACTGGGAGCCGTTTTATGCCGTTTCTTTAGGACAACAGGTTCCAGAATAGGGCACCCCAAAAGGGGAAGTGTGGACCTGGAGCAGCAAATAGAGGATATGCAGCACAATTACCCTCCCAGCAGACTCCAGGCGGGAGAGGTTCCGAAATCTCTCAGTCTGCATGGAGAATTGGCGCACGTTTACCTCCACCACACCTGACCACACAGGCTTCTAATACAGTGGCATGAAGAAAAAGTCCTGTTTTTTATCCTGTGGGGTGATTGTGTCATAGAAAATATAATGGCCATCCTTCAGAGCCTTGTTGTGTGACTACTTTCTTCACCTTAATGTAGAGACTTTACTTAGTGATCTCAGAAAATTTTCTCTGAGTTTTAAATGTTTCCCTACATTACAAAATAAAATAGCGAATTTTAGAAATAACCAGAAATATCACAAAACAAAAGAAACTTTCTATAATTCTCTTTCATAGGGAAACCATTGCCAACATTTTGAATTAGGAAAGGCCTGTGTGAACTGAATACTCAAAATTTTTTTGATTAGCTTGTATAGGCTGCTTTTCACACTTGAAAATGTGACTATTTTTTATTGACCACGTTTACCATGATTATATTTATCAAGATTTAGTTTTTCAAGGTATTAAAAGTAATATAAAAATAGAAACAACAATTCTGTAAATGTCTTTGTTCATAAATGTTTAATGAGGATAAATTTCCTGTGGTAGAATCTCTAAATGAAAGGGTATACGCCTTGATGTTTTCAATGTATATTAATTGCCAAAGTTAATTTTTTACATAAATATATTCACTATGAAAACAGTGCTTTTTTTTTTTAAGATTTTTATTCATTTATTTGAGAGAGAGAGATCTCAAGTAAGGGTAGGGAGGAAAGGGAGACTCAGACTCCCCACTGAGCAGGGAGCCCCATGGTGGGGGAGCTCAAGAGTTCAATCCCAGGACCCTGGGATCATGACCTGAGCAGAAGGCAGACGCTTAACCAACTGAGCCACCCAGGCTCCCTGAACACAGTACTTCCAAAACAAGGGGAAAAAAGTTTCTTTATCATTTGCTTTTAATTTTACTTGTCCAGTGTGAAAACATTTTAAATATTTGTGTATAGTCAAATCTATTTTCATTTTAATGTGTAACTTTCCTTTTTTGGCTCAAGAAGACCTCTCCTACTCAGATCACCTGTATTTTCAAATTGCTTAAGTGATTTTTCTAACTTTTCCTTCTTGCCTTCCATTTTGTATCAAAAATTGATTTTGGTACATAGCTTGAGGTAGAAATCTAAGACCACTCCCCCCCCCCCCACCCCGGCCCAGGTGCTAATTTTACAGCAGGCTTCTAGCATAGCTACTCTCTGCTGAGTTTGGAACTCTTGAGGGCTGTCTGTTTTCTTTGTGTCGGAATTTTGTATGGGCGTCTTAATTATTTCAGCATTAAAATACATCTCAGGATCTGTTCAAGTTTTTATGCAATTTAAAAGAAAATGTTTTTGGCTTGCCTATTCTTCCAGAAAACCTTAGTTTGCCTTGCTTTGAAAAGGATCCATTTTGGATTTTTACTGGAATCACACTAATTTATCAATTAATGTGAAGGTAGAAATGACAACTGAGGTCTTGAAAATGCTTAGTATTTCTATTCAAGAACATATCTTCTAAAACAATTCAGATTTTCTTTTTTGACTCAGTAAAAAATATTGCCTGAATTTTTTCTAAATATATTCCTAGGCATATTATTTTTTAAAAAAACAACATGATACAAATTTGTATCTCATGATTCCTTTTTCCTGAAAGTCCGATGCATTCCTAAGAATCTAGTGGCTTAAGTAACACCAGCTCTGAGGCCAGGGCTGGACTGATTGAAGGCCACATTTTGGACTGACCAACTGGCTGATACCAGGGGAACCTTACCTCTGTTTCACTCTGGTTAGTGATTCTGAATATTCTGAGGCTCCTTTAAAAATCTAACAAAGATGCAAAGCTATGGAAGAAGACACTTGCAGTTAATTTTGCATACATTTCGTGTCTCTCCTCCCCCTACCCCACAACCATCCTCAGACTTTTTCCCTCCTCCTTGTCCCTTCCCTCTCCCCTCCTCCCCAGGTTTAGCTGAACCCTTGATGCAGAAGCTCACCCCTGAGCTGGGCTTCCTTTCCTGCTCATCTTTTATTTTATATTAAGAAGGAGGACCTGAAATATTTGATATTTATTAAGAAATGTAAAATATATTACCACGGTGTGTGCCTCAGCATCCCGAGAGGAAATGAAGTTAATGTTTGTGAGTTTTACATTAAAATGCTACTGTCTGGGAAGCTGGCAGTGACTTCATTACCCCTGGAAGGAGAAGATACACAGAAGAAAAGCACTTATTTTTTCTGAAACAAAACGAACTATGCTTTTTTGGTTTCTCTTCCAACGTGCATCTGGAATGTCTCTTCCCTCCGCTGGCTGCAGCTCAGACCCAGCCTGGGGCCGGGGGTGGCCTGTGCGCCGCCCTGCTGAGCACCACGGCTCTTGTGGAGAAGAGAACCAGCCTGGCACGGCATCATGGGGATTGAGTGAGCAAGCTGTCGCCGCCTGTGGCTTTTCTTGGGGCTTACTCACACCACTCAGAAGCGTAGAGTAACTCAGGAACATCCCTCTTCAGAATATTTTGGCTCACACAGGGAAGTAACCCATCCCTCAACTTAATAAAGATCTTCCTCCTTTCTGGTTTGTTTCTAATTTGGGTTCCCTTGGTTATAAAGGATAGAGCTGTTCGCTACCCTTCCTGGTGAGTCAGACATCCTTGCCTCACCAGCAAGGGAGAGCTATAAATATCTTTGAAAATTTTATTGGCCTACTGTACTTTAAAGAACTTCTCCATTCATAGCGAACAGGCTGTATTAGCTGTGAATAGATTTTCCTTTAATGTCCTGTATCTAGATAAATGATCCCAAGTGTCTTCTTTCACAGTCTAGACAAGAGGTTGTTCATTGTGTATTTTATAGGCCTTTGTGACATGTCACCATCACTTCACTTGCATGGAGTTATGGTGATAGTCCAGAAAATTGGAAGCCGTACAGACTAAAAAGCAGGAAAGTCTTGTATTTTGTGGCCGTAGAAATAGGGTGTGCTGGGAAATGAGACGTGATTGGAATGTGTGTTAGGCTTCTACTCGCTGCGTAACTGGGAGCCGTGGGGAGGGAGATGGACTCTTCCAACACAAATGAGAGCTAAAGCTTGATACGAAGCAGAGGGAATCCCAAAATGTGGACCAGTGACTCAGGAATTTCATGTTGTGTTCCAGGAAGTATTAGTAAAGTTCTTTGACTCAGCGGGAGTAGAAGCAAGAGATTAAAATATAGAACCTGAAATTTTACGATATTAAAAACTGACAGCTGCAAACATTTTAGAAATCATTTAGTTCATTGTATATAAGGAGAGCCAGAGACATTGTGACTTCCTGAAAGATACACATAATTAATAAGAGCTGGAATTACAATGCGAAGAGAGGAATGGGGGCTTCAAGTCAGGGAGGGGCTGGAGAGTGACGGATTTTTTTTTCTCCTGCCAATGTACTGACATTTAAAGATCGAGCAAGAGAAGCACATGGGGACCAGGAGCACTTAAGAATTATGATGGTTATTTACAAAAAAAAAAAAAAAAGATGGGACCTGAGTGAGTCAGTCTGAATAATAAAGGAGACTATAGGTGTCCCATACCAGCTCATAGCCACAAAAATTGACTAGGCCATTTCATGTTGCCTTTTTGACTCCTAAACACTTAAAAAGGGGAGTTTTCGTGGTATTTTTAATGCTGCCAAGGCTCACAGAAGCTATTGAAAGCAAATAAAAATGCTGCTTAAAAAAAAGAAAAAGTGCTTTGGTTTGCATATTCTTGGAAAGTTCAAGTGGAACTCATCGTTGGGCCACAGTTTATGTGCTAAAAGTACACGTGTACATGTATTTGATTTTAGGAGATGCTTGAATACACATTTTTATTTTAATGGTTGTATATATCAGTAGTTTTATTGTGTCATAGAGAACATAAAACAAGCATTGAAATCTACCTTGAAGCTTCTTTTGGGAAGATGAGAATGAAGTTTGTACCATACCCTATGCCACATCTTCACACATCCCTCCTGCCGGTATTTTTCTTCGTCCTTTGAAACTATCCAGGTGGCTCCATTTTTCTCCTCTTTCTCAAATCTCTGTCTGTTCGCAGCTGCCAAGTGTTCTTTCTCGGGCCCCTCCACCAAGCAGCCACTCCAAGCCCTGCCCAGCATCCTTTCCTCCAGCTTGCCACCACACATTTCCATCTGCAGCCCCTTTTGGTTCCTTCCCCTTGTCCCCCGTTAGTGAGCTCAAAGCCATCAACCAGCACAACGAAGACAGGGCCCTCACTCCTTCAGAGAAAGCAGCTGCAAAGCATAAAATTTTTCCTGTTCTACAGAAAGAACAAATGACTGTCTTCCTGAGAAATAACTAAACACAAGGTTTCAGGGTCTAAACTCTTGAGCCTTTCCCTCCAGATAAAGGGAGACACTGGGTGAAAGAGTGAGAACATACAATGAGAAAAGTGAACTGTCTCCGACAGAAGTTGAGCAGGGAAAGCTTGAGGACATAACCTAAGTCTGGAATTAAACCTTTGCTGCAGGTTTCATGAGTTTGCACATCACACGGACTTGAGCGTGTAGCTGGGCTCTGTCTTGCAGTAGCCGTGACCAGAGTGGCTGTCCTCATGTATTAAAGGGAGGACAGTGATACTAATTGTAAACAACTATTGTACAGATAAATGGAGATCATCATGCCACTGGACTTTATATATTGACTCTCTTAAAGCCAGTTTTTATTGATGCACAAGGTACATATGGAAATCTCAAATTTCAAGTGGATAGCTCTGAGTGGTAACAGAGTGAACATGCAAATCAGGAAATAGTACATGAGGTACCTCCCAGAAGCCCCCATCTTGTCGCCTTCCAGTAACCACAGCTAACCCTTCTGCAGAAGAAACCACAATCCTGACTCCTAACACAATAGATCAGTGTCACCTGCTTTTGACCTTCATCTAAACGGACTCATTTTGCGTCTGGCTTCTTTCCTTCAACATTACACTTGGGAGAGCCAGGCATGTTGTTGTGTGTTCCTATAATTCAGTTATTTTCAGTGCCCTATAGTATTTCATTGTATGGACATATCCTAATTTCTTCATTCTAACGATGATGGACATTGGTGTTGTCCCCAGGTTTGGACTGCTTCTGAATATGTTGCCGTAAACTTTCTTGTGCATGTCTTTTGGTGCACATAGGAACAATTTCTCTTAGGTATATACTCGGGAGTGGAACTGTTAGTCGCAGGGTATGTCTGAATTTAACATCCGTAGATGATACCAGCAGTTTTCCAAAGTGATGGTAACTTTTTTTTACTTATAAAAATGCAGCAGCTTTATTCATAACGGCCGTGGAACAAATACAAATGTCCATCCTCAGGTGAAAGGATAGACAAACTGTAGTATGTACAGTAGGTGATAGGACACTTCTCAGCAATAACCCCTGACACACTGAACAGCATGGATTCACCTCAAAACCCTTTTGCTGAGCAAAAGTAGCCAGACACACAGAGTTCGTACTGTACATTTCCATTCGTCAGATTTACTAGAGTAAGCAAAATTAACCAGTCGTCCCAAAAACCAGGTCAGCGGTTGTCTGTGGCTAGAGGAACTGACTATACGGGGATGTGAGGGAACATTTTGGGGGGACATATCTGATGGTGAGGTTGAACCCTGGGATTCATTTGTCAAAACTAACCAAACTGTCCACTTAGAGTTGAGCATTTTATTATTCCTTTATAAATTGATTTAAAAAATACTCTTTAAAGGAAAAAAAATACTCTTTAACCAAATGCTATCCTCAATCGCTCTCGAAGCGGTATTTACATGTAGCCTTACTTACTGACTCACCAGGGGTCCTGTTCTACAATTACATCACCTTATTCTCAGTAATTTTCCTTTTTGATCGGATTCTTCATTTTTAAAGCTTTCCAATATTACTTTCTTATATTTGTTTTCATGGTGGTAGCTATTTATACTCCAGCCACCAGTACGTCACAGTTCTGACGTACACTGCCAACATTTGGTGTGGTGGTTCTTTCTAATTTGAGCCATTCTGGTTTGAATTTGTGTTTCCTGATCAAGCATTCTTCGATATGCTTTTTGGCCCATTGGGTATTCAAGTGCACTGTCCAAGTCACATATCCAACTTTAATAAGTTGTCTATCTTTTATTATGTTGTAAAGAAGTTCTTTTCATATGCTGCATATGAGTCCTTTGGTTAATTGTGTTGGAAGTGTTTTCTTCCACTTTGTGGGTTATCTTTTCTCTCTCTTACTGGAGCCTTTTGATGAATACAGATTCTCAGTTTTAGTACAGTCTTGTCCTTATTGTTAGGGGTTTTGAGTCACCTTAGTAATCTTTCCCTAACTCTGTCACGAAAATATTCTCTTAAGTTACCTTAGGCATTAGTGCTCCTCATTTGTCATTTAGACCTACAATATTCTGGGCATTAATTTTTGTGTATGCGTTGAAGGGGGGGAGTCAGGTTTGTTTTTTCCATACCCAAATTATCTCAAAGTTTTTCCTGAAAAATCCACCTTCCCCCAACCACACCAACTCTTTATTCTGTTCCACCGTTCTCTAAACTTATCTAACCTGTAACAGTCGAACACTGTGTTAATGACTATAAATTTGTAGTAAGTCACGATCAGCTAGTGTGTCCTCTTACTTTGGTCATTCTCAGCTCTTTGTATTTCCAATATGTGTTTTAGAATTTTTATCAAATTTGACATGATTGTGATGACACTGACATCTTTAGAATACTGAGTTTTTAATTCCATAAATATATCTTTACATAATGAAATACTTACTTGAATACAGTGCTCTCTAATTTCTCTCAGTGTTATAGTTTTATTTGTAGACGTTTTACACAATGTCCTTTAAACTTAAGTTTATTCTAAGTATTCTCCAATTTTTGATGCAGTTGAGCATATGTTTTTAAAATTCCGTTTTCTGACTTTTTTGTTAGAATCTCTCTCCTCTCTATCTCTCATTGACCTTGTATTCAACTTTCTCTCTTGCAAACTTGCTACCACATGGCTGTTTTTATTTTGGAAAAATTAGGAGATCTTTCCATGATACAGAACATTTTCATTCTACTTCATTTTTTAATGGCTGCAGAGTAGTCAATAAAATAGTAACTGTAACTTATTGTATTATTCTCTTATTGATCTTTTTAGTACTTAGAATCTTTCACTGTTGTACGACAATTTCATGAAAGCATCGTCTGCACCTATGTTGTGCATACTTGTAAGTACTTTGATAGGATAGAAGTAGATTTGCTGTGTCAGTCCTTGCCCCTTTCAGCCACTGGCAGATAGGATGCAATTGCCCTCTTAAAATATTGAATCAATTAATACTAAACTAAAACAAGAATGTCCATTATTCCCACTTCACCAATATTCATTTAATTTTTGCCAACCTGATGTTAAAAATGCATAGCATTGTTTTTAATTTGTATTTCTCTGATACTAGAATAGTTGGACATCTTTTTATCTTTTGTGACTTCCTTTCTGCTCTTCTTTTCCCTTTTGTAAACCAGGTCATTAGTCTTTATTCTTACTGATTTGAAGGAGCTTTTCGTATATTGAAGGAATGACTCTCTTGACTGTTGTATGTATTGCAGTCATAGTCTCCAGCTTGCCACATTGTCTGCCTTTTGTCGTCTTTCGTTATATGGAAATTTTATGTTTTATGTGGTCTGGATTTGTTGTTGGTGATGGTTTTAAGGAAGATTTCCTTAATCTAAGCTGTAACAATATGTATACGTTAGCTAACACACATATATGTCGAGATTTTTTTTTTTCAATCTAGAATTTGTTTTTGTGTGGGGTAGAGATAAGGGTGTGTCCAGCCTGGCCATGTGCTGTAATGATTAGGAAGCTTGAGCTGTGGGATCTAGTGTCATGGGGTTGAATTTGAGGCTTCAGCAACTACTGAAGCAAGTTAATTACCTTTACTGGGCAAACTGGGCAAGCTAATTACCTATTTTTGTCTAGTGTCCTTGTTTGTGTGTGTGTGTGTGTGTTTTCTTTTTTTTTAAAGTTGTTTTAGTAGTCAGTGAACTAACGCATTTAGAGAAAGGTGGTTTTGTTGTGTTTTTGAAAAAGATTTTATTTATTTGAGAGAGTGAGAGGGAGAGAGATCATGGAGGTAGAGGGAGAGGGAGGAGACTCAGCACCAAGCAGGGAGCCTGATGCAGGGCTCCATCCAGGACCCTGAGATCAAGACCTGAGCCGAAGGAAGGTGCTGCACCGACTGAGCCCCCCAGGCGCCCCAATGAACTAATGCATTTAAAGACCTTAGCACAGTGACTGGCACACTGTAGAACCAAAATATAAGCTGCTCTTAGTTTTGTTTTTTCCAGATTGATAATTGCTTGCTCCAATACCATTTAATAAATAGTGATTGTTCTGCACATGTGAAGTGCCCACTCTCACATATATAAATTCCTTTCTGTATACCAGCCTATTTCTAGACCCTTTAGTATTTGTTGTTGTTATGTTTGTCTAGGCCTTGTACCAGTTTTTGTGTCTTTGCAGTTGGTGTAGTTTTAAAGTTATTTAATTGTCTGGCAATTCAAATCAACTCAATTCTTTTTTTCCATCTAAATTTCGTTTGGGTAGTTGTGTACATATACTCTTGTATGTGAACTGGAAACTCAGTTTCTCAAGATCAAATGATCCCTTGGGGCGCCTGGGTGGCGCAGTCGTTAAGCGTCTGCCTTCGGCTCAGGGCGTGATCCCGGCGTTCTGGGATCGAGCCCCACATCAGGCTCCTCTGCTGGGAGCCTGCTTCTTCCTCTCCCACTCCCCCTGCTTGTGTTCCCTCTCTCACTGGCTGCCTCTCTCTCTGTCAAATAAATAAAATCTTTAAAAAAAAAAAAAGATCAAATGATCCCATTGGAATTTTATATTACATTATTATGTTTAATTATATTGAAGTATAGATGAATATTAGGGGGCGTGATAATACTGAGTCTTCCTATCCAGGAACATACGGTATCTCTTGATCCTGTTCAGGATTTCTGTTATGTTCTTCAGTGAAGTTGTACAGTTTTCTTATAGCTTGTGCATATTTGATAATAAATGGGATGCATTTCTCATTATGTTTTAAAATTGGTTTTGTTGGTATAACAAAGTGATTTCCATGTTTCTAATTCTAACTTTATACTTGTCCTGGATCTACTGGTTTTTCAGATGAGAGCCTTGGTTTTTTTTTTTTTGTAGACAAATCATGACAATTTGTGTTTTTTTAATTGTAAAATATACGTAACATAAAATTTACCATCTTAGCCATTAAAAACTTTTCATCATTTTATTCATTTAAAAGCATTTATTCACACTTTGTATATGTAGCATATAATGGTTTACATAATAGATGAATAGGGTCAAACATTTCTAAGTACAGTTCAGCAGTGTTAAGTATACTCATGTGGTACAGTGGATTTCCAGAACTTTTTCATCTTGCAAAACTGAAACTATACCCACGACACGACTCCCCATTTCCCTCCTTCCCTCAGACTTTGGGAGCCACCATCCTATTTCCGTTTGTATGAATTTGACAACTCTGAGTATCCTGATGTAAGTGCAACCATAGAGTACTTGTCTTTTGTGACGAGCTTATTTTACTGAGCAAAATGTCCTCAAATTCCTATATGTTGTAACATGTATCAGCGTTTCCTTTTTAGGGCTAATATTCCATTGTGTAGGGGTGTGTGTGTGTGTGTGTGTGTATACATATATACATATGTGTGTATACATATATACATATATGTGTGTACATATATACATATATACATACATGTGTATATACATATATACATATATGTATACATATATACATATATGTGTGTACATATATACACATGTGTATACATATATACATATGTGTGTGTACATATATACATATATGTGTGTGTACATATGTGTGTATACATATATACGCGTGTGTGTGTGTGTGTGTATACATATATATAAACACACACACACACACACCCTGCATCGTGTTGATCATTCATCCATTGATGGGCACTTGGGGGTGCTTCTACTTTTTGGCTGTTGTGAATAATGCTGCTATGAACATGGGTGTACAAATATCTCCTTGAGATCCTGGTTTCAGTTCTTTTGAGTGTATACCCAGAAGTGGGGTTGCTGGATCACGTGGTAATTCTGTTATTTTTTGCGGAACCTCCACACTGTTTTCCACAGTTGTTACATTGCTCTACATTCCTTCCAACAGTACACAGGGGTTCTGGTTTCCCCACATTCTTGCCAGCACTTGCTATTGTCTGGGTTTTTTGCTTGTTTTTCAGCAGTAGCCCCTCTGATCCGTGTGAAGCAGTATCTCATTGTGGTTTTGATCTGCATTTCTCTAACGATCAGAGTCTTCCTGTGCCAGCTAGTCACTTGTGTATCTTCTTTGGGGAAATGTCCACTGAAATCCCCTGCTCATCTTCGATCAAGTTTTTAACAGGAGAAAATAAAACACAAGTTGTTACCTATCTTTTTTCTAGTCCTTTTCTACTGCCTACGACCTCCAAAACAAAGCTGGAAAAGTAGTAAATAGTAGATGTTGTATTATTCCTGAGTTTATAGGCTTCCTTCTAATGTTTACTGTTAAGCATTATGTTGCAGATTTTTGGTCAATAACCTTTATCGAGTTAAGGAACATTCTTTATAGACTGGGGTTTCTAAGTGTTAATATCACAAAAGTGATTTGAATTTGCTATATTAAATTCAGGGGTATATTTGTTGAAATGACCATTTGAATTTATTGAAATGACCATTTCGCAAATGTGATTCATGTGATTTTCTTTATTCTGATTATTTAGTGATTACATTTTAGATTTGTTAGTGTGGAACTATTTCAATATTCTTGGGATAGTCCTATTTCTTCGATGAAATACTGAATTTGGTTTGCTGATTTTCTGTTTTTGGTTTTTTTTTGTTGTTGTTGTTTTTGTTAAGATTTTATTTATTTGACAGAGAGAGACAGCCAGTGAGAGAGGGAACACAAACGGGAGAAGTGTGAGAGGGGGAAGCAGGCTTCCCGCTGAGCAGGGAGCCTGATGCGGGGCTTGATCCCAGGACCCTGGGATCATGACCTGAGCTGAAGGCAGACGCTTAATGGCTGAGCCACCCAGGCGCCCCTGATTTTCTGGTTGTTTTAAATAAGGAAAAGTCTTAGCCAAATTCTGTGACTTCCTGGTAAGGAAAACTAAAGGGACTATGGACATATTTCCTACATCTTAAGTGGCGAAGTATATGGTGACTGCAGCAAAGCTCTAGATTTGTTACAATAGAAATAACAGCCAGATGGTTTTCAGATGATCTGCGCCCTGTTTTATTCTGATGTTATCCTTTCCTAAATGTTAAGATTTCTTCTTCAGTGTACACCAATCAAGATAAGTAGAAAGGAACTTGAAAAAAGCTGCTATTGTGTGTTGAGCTACATGGCATGGCTAGGATGACTCCTAGGGGATTTCTCTTGACTTAGTTAGAACACATATTCTATCTTGCGTTGTAATCTTAGAAGGTACAAGTAAATGGCTGTGACATCAGAGTTACTGATGCTCTTAGATTTTATCTAACTCCTCTTTAGTAACATCTAGCACATTATTAGTGTTGAATTCATTGGTATTATTAATCGCATAATTACAAATAGTAATGTATTCATTTAGCAAATGTTTGCTGAGCATCTGCTATGTACTGGTGTGATAGGTGCTTAGAATACAAAGACGAATAAGACAAGATCCTTGCACTCAATCAACTCACAGTTCTTTTTTTTTTTTTTCCTTTTTTGGTGGAGGGGCAAAGGTAGGCGACAGAGTAGGGTGGCAGAGAGGTGAAATGTACACAAATGAGTACAACAACATTCTATGCTCTGAGGAATATATATGTATATATATATATGCATTATGTATGTACACTATATTATGTATTTATAATGCTTATAGTACACCACATAGAAAAGTATGATCAATCCCACCTAGAGTAATTAGGATGGGCCTTCTGAGCAGATTTGGAAGGCAGTAGACTGGATAAGTCAGGTGAAGGCAAGGTACACCAAACATTCAAAGGAAAGACAGAGTAGGATTTGTTTGAAAAATTGCAAGTAGTTTATTATGACTGATAGATAAGACAAAGGAAATGATAGGCAAGGGTGTTAAGCCTGTAGACTTGGAGGAGGCCAGATCTTTGGGAGAGAAATTATATAAGACCTTGGGCTGTTGATTATGGGAGGAACCATTGAAAGGTTTTAGGCAGGGGAATAACAGGACCAAATATGGGTTTTGTAAGACTGCTCTAGAGGTATTGAAGATGATTATGAAACTGGAATGGAAGTGAGTGGTTGTTGTGGGGAAGTAGGAAGACCAGTTTGGAGTTCCTAGTAATGGTCCAGAGAATGGATGATAAAGGCAATCACAGATTTCTATCTTCTTGTGAATGGATACATTGAAAAAAAATCTTTATTTGTGATACTGAATGATTAAGGAATCAAAGTTAATAAAAATCAGAGATACTTTTGGTTTCATTTTGGGTGATGACTTATACCTCTTGCTAAACCTATTTCCAGGGCTACTAAAAGAATAAAATGAGATAATTTGAATTAAAATCTTCTTTTTCCCCGCCTGGAATGAATGTGGGACTTAACAGTGATATTTATTATTCTTTATTATATTTATAGATTACCCAGTTTGTGGATAAAATATATTCAGCTCTAGGTCAATTTGCCTGAAACTAATTCATGTAAAATCAGTTGCATAAAACCAATTTACCTAGATTAATATTCTCAACCATCTATTTCTATTTTAAACAGTAAGTAATCGTCATGATTGCAATACTCAGACAAAATAACCCACTGCCATACCACCAGGGTCTCTATAATTAGCCACTTACTTTCTGAGGACATCAACTGCTCTTTCCTTGCCAATAAAATCAATATCATAGCTTTCAAACTTGGTAAACTGTTTAACTCCGACTTTTAATCTTTTAAATTCTACCCATCCATCCCCCCCCTCCCCCCTCTACCCCAGTCCCAGCGCTTCTTGCTTTAGACTCCCACTCTCAAGACACTTTCTGAATGCCTTGGCCACCAGGTACTGCTTACGATAGGTCTTTTATTGTTGAGTTTTCAAATCTTAATATTGTTTAACATTTTATGTGTTTGTTTTAGCCCCCAATTAAGTCTTTCTCAATCTTGAGTGTGTGTGGGGGTGATGTGGGGAGGAAAGTCTGGGGAGCCTACTAATTCAGATACCTGGAGTAGGCCCATGAATCTGCCTTTTTCACAAGATACCCAGTCAATTTGGACCATCAGTCTTCAAACTGGGGAACATAGAAGGACCTTCTAAGGATTGTAGTGGGGGATAGGTCATTTTGAGCAAATTACTTTCCAGATTCTCAGCTTTCATGAGTACTCTTAAATGAGCCTTTCAACCAATTTTTAAAGGAAAGGCATAAGTCTCACCTATTCTAAATCTTGCCGTACCTTCCTCAAGTGGAAAAACCTCCAGGGTTTTTACCAAATAATGGTATCTGGGAAGTCTTCTATTCATTCCGGTAAGGGATACATTTGCAATTAAACTTTAATGTCTAATAATCACATGAATTTGTTTTCATGTACTGGGAATAAAAAATTTTGGTAACTCAGCCGAGTAGGAAACTTGGAACTAAAATTCTTGTGATCCCAGAAAACTTTTAAAAATCAAATTACTTTTATTTGTATCCCATAGAAATTATGAGGATGAAAAATGATAGGCATTTAACAAAAAATTTTAGATTTCAATTGCAAAATGTATGAGGAGTAGGTTATTTTTTTGGAAAAACTGTAGTAGGTGTGATGTAGTTTTGAAATACAGGTGAGGTTTGGTGGGGGTGAGGTCCGGAGCCAAAGACCCCGAAACAATTCTTGAGATGTCTTTGGTGCAAAATGGTGGTTTTATTAAAGCACGGGGACAGGACCCGTGGGCAGAATGAGCTGCTGCATGGGGCTTGTGAGGAATGGCTGATTATGTATTTGGGAGATGGGGTAGGGAAAAGGGAGGTTTTCAAAAGAACTTTCATATGCTAAAGAGGACCTAGAAGACACTGGAGGCCTTTGCCATTGTCAGGTTAAGGTTGTTTTTCCCTCTAGCAAGGCATTAACATGAGGACAGCTGGGGGCTTCCTGGAGGAAGGTCACACATATCCCACCTAGGAGGGGGGGGGGGGCGGGGGGGTGTTCCAGGGTGTCAGCTTGTGCTTTGTCCTCAGCCAGGCTTCTGCTCCCTCATCAGGTGCTTGAGCAAGAGTTTGAAGAGCACTCGCATTCACACTTTGAAAAGTACTCATCAGAATCACCTGTGAGCAAGCTAAAACTGTAGGTTATGGGGTCTGATCCAGGAATGATAATAGGCATGCTAATAGCTGGCGTTTATTTAGTTCCGAGCGCCAAGCGAAAGCAGCGGGTTCATTTCTACAAAACGTGTCAGTAGTGTTTGTCTTTCCCGAGGGCACGGCAGAGCTCCTTTCCCTGTGGCTTCCTGCCTGGTTTTTAGTGGCTATAACTGGAGACTAAGGTTACAAAGGACACTTCCCTCCCATCTGAGCCTGCTCAGAGAGCTTGCTCCCCTCCCCTGCTACCCCTGCACCTGTGGAGTCAGCTGGTCTTTATAGACGCTGAGAGGAAGCTCACTCCCACTCAGATCAGCTGTGGGGTGTTTGAAGGAGAGTGGGAGGTGGCTGTCTCTACCTGGAACAAAGAGATTCTGTCCTATTGTGCTGTCCCTGGAGAACCGTGCGGCTTCAGTGTCTGGGGTATGAGCTCATCTTCCAGAACTCTAAGACTGGTCCCTGGGAGGTCAGCAAGAAAGTGTGGTTTCTGTCTTACTTTATTTCTTAATTTTACTATGGATCAGAAATTAATAAATCAGTTACTTTAAAGTTCAAAGTCATTTTAAAAAAATAGATGTGAAAGGTTACAATGCTGATAAGATATATAGGACAAAGAACAGAAGGAAATACAGCAAAATGCAAACAGTGGTTGTCTTAAAGTGGTGGATTTTCCTTTGTTTCCTAAATTCTGATTCTAAATATAAGGATGCTTCTATTGCTTTGACAATTTAGAAGTCTTTTCTAAACTATCCTCTCTGAGAGAGGGGATATTAGGCACTCATGAATGGTACAAACGGATACTCTGCAACTTGTATTAGAAGAGGGAATTTCCATACCTTACTGATAATAACAATAATGATTTTTTTATATCTGCCAAGACATATAGAAATGAACTAAATGCTATACGTGGATTAAATAATTAAATTGTAATGCTTATTGTGCTGTGAAGTAGATAATTCTTATTTTACTGTTGAGAATATTGTGGCTTATAAAAGTTATATACTTTTCTCGGGCTTTGCAAAGCTAGTGAAGAGAGGAGCTGACACTTGAACGCTGGCAGTTGGCTCCAGTGTTCACCAGTATTTTGTGCTATTAAACTGACAGTCACATAGGCACACAGCATCCTGTCTCCTTTCAAGATAAATAAAGGACCATTTCTAAGAAATGGGGATTCACTTTGGAATGAATGGAAAGAAATAAATATGGGATATACAGTGATAATGGATAAAATCTCTTAACACTGTGTTCTTACATTGTGACGTGTCTAACATTGTACACGCTCAAATAAGTGAACACGTTTCAAGTAAACCTGTTTGGTGGTATTGCTTGACCACTTCCTACATGCCTGCCGTTCTTGAGGCATTTGAATCATGTCAGTTGAGTCAAAACAGAAAAAAGTTCCCTCCCTCAAAGAGCTTGCATGGGAATGGGGAAGGGAATAGTGGTGAATACAGATAATAAAGAACCAAGGTAAATACATTATATAGTATAGTAGATGGTGCTAAATGCTATGGGAGAGAAAAGCCAGTTAGGAAGCGTTGGGACTGTGGCGGAAGGGTGACTGCAGTTTTAGGGAGAGTGGTTAGGGCGGGACTCATCGGGAAGGGGATGTTTGAGCAAAGATCACAGGGCGAGGGAAACAGACAAGGGAATGCCGGAGAGGGACCGGCTAGTGTGAGGACTCTAATTACAGGATGGGTTTGGTGTGGTCTGTGTAACTGGAGTGCTTCAGCCACTAGCCAGAAGAGGTTCCTAGCCTGGGGTCTGAGGACCTCTAAGGGATCTGGGATAGAATTTATTAACTTGGATCAGAAAAACATTTCATTTTTGTCTTTAATAATAACATCTAACTGATATTGAGCATTTCTTTCCCTCATGAATGCAGGTGAAAAACCTCTATAACTCAATAGAACCTATGACCTTGTCAGTAATAGAAATCACAGATAGTATCACATTACACTATAGCTGGTGTGGGTGTCTTAAAATATGGTTTTGTTCCTCACCACATCACACCAAAATTATGTTAGTAATTAGGCCTGCCGCTCGATCTTATTATTTAATGTACTAATAAAGGAGTACATTTGTTACTGTATTACACTTAAAAATATTTTGACAATGGAGTTGGTTTCCTTTGTAATCTATTGTTTATACATTTAAAAATATTGTTCTGAGAAAGGATTTATAGACTTTGCCAACTGCCAAAGGGGTCCATCGCACACGCGCGTGCACACACACACACACACACACACACAAAGATTAAGGAACCCCCGATGTGCAACACTCTTGGCCAGAGCAGGACATTGTTTGACCCTGGCTTCTGTGCTGAAAATGAAATGGGGAGCCAGTAGAGAATTTTGAGCAGAGCCGGACAGGATTAACCTTGTGTTTGCAAAAGTTCACTCTGGCTGCTGTGTTCAACTCCAGGCTAGGGCGGGAGTCAGGTGGTAGGTAGACCCAGAGTCACAGTCATTGAGTTATCATGGTGATTCAGACAAGAGGCTGTACTTGCTCAGGAGATGGTAGCTTGGACTAGGCTATTGGCAGTGGAGGCAGTGAAAAGTAATTGGATTCTGGTTTTATTTTGGAGATAGAACCATCAGGATTTACTGATAGATTGGATGTGAGGAAGAACCGTCAGGGATGATGTCAGGGTTTTTGACTTGAGCAATGGAAGGATGGAACTGCCACGGACTGGGGGAGGAGACCAGGTGGTAGAGGGAAGATCAGGCGTTGTTTGTTTTGGGTTTTGGCACTGTTTCTGATGTTAACCTTGAGATGTTGATTTGACATGCACAAGGAAGTGTTAGCAGGCACTTGGAAATGAGTGTGGAATTGGGGAAAAGGGTTTCTAAGCTGTAGATATATGTATTGGGGGTCATCTGCACATGTAAAAGTTGGTGTTTAAAAGTCAGGCTGAATGAGATGCTGAGTGTAGTTGGAAAAGGGGAACCAGGAGTGATCCTGGGGAACTCCAACAGGAAGAGATTGAGACAAAGGAGGATTCAGCAAAGTAAACTGAGGAGAGTCCAGGCAGGTAGCAGGAAAACCAAAAGATTCTGGTGTCCTGCATGCTAAGTAAAAAAAAAAAATGTATCAAGGAGGGAAGGAATGTGCCAAATGGTAGAGCAAGTAAAGTAAGGACTGAGAATTAGCCACTGAATTTAGAAACATAGAGGATATTGGAGGTTACTGGCAGGGGAGGGGGCAAAAGTCTAAACTGGAGTGGCTTGAAGGGAAAATGACAAGTGGAGACAGTATGTAGCCAATTTTTTATTTTTTATTACTTATTTATTTAAGATTTTATCTATCTATTTGACAGAGAGAGAGAGAGAGAGCCAGCGAGAGAGGGAACACAAGCAGGGGGAGTGGGAGAGGAAGAAGCAGGCTCCCAGCAGAGGAGCCTGATGTGGGCCTAGATCCCAGAACACCGGGATCATGCCCTGAGCCGTAGGCAAGACACTTAACGACTGAGCCACCCAGGCGCCCCATGTAGGCAATTTTTTAGAAGTTTCTTTGAAAAAGAAACACAATTTCGGTAGTAGCTGATGGGGCACATGGGATTAAAAGAAAGATTTCATTTTGTCCTAATTAGGATGGGAAAGATAATAGCATTTTTGTATGCCAAAGAGAGAGTTCCAGTAGAAAGGGGAACTTTGATGTGGGACGAGGGAAGAATTGCTGGAGTGATCTCTTTAAGCTGGTGAATAGGGTAGAAGTCTTGTGTACTAGGAGAGAGGCTGGCTTTGATAGGAGTGTGGAAAATCCTCTCCAGTAATAGACACGAGGGCAGAGAAGGTGGGTATCCCTGCTGCTAGGCGGGAGGATGTGGGAGTTCTTGTAATGGCTTCAGTTTAGTCAGTGAAGCAGGAAGCAAAGTTAGCAGTTAAGAGTAAAGATGAAATAATAATAATTGTAATAAGAGCTAAAAATATATTCCTGTGTGCCAGGTGCTGCTCTAAGCACTGTGCAAATGTTAACTCTCATCTTCTCAACCACCTTGTCAAGGAGGAATCTTCATTATCCCCTTTTTACAGATGAGGAAACAAAGGCACAGAAGGTGAAATAATTTGACCCAGGTCCTACTGCTTATGAGCGGCAGAGCTAGAATTCAAGCCAGGCCTTCTGGATCTAGGGTCTGATCTCTCAATCACAATCATACCTATTGCTAGATTGACCTTCCAAAAGGTAGTACCCATTTTTCTTTCTTAATCAGTGACCTTCTGTGTCCTTCAAAATGACACATTGTACTCTCTACCTCTAAAGATTAGAAAAAGTAAGATAAAATGCATAATACATTGCCTGGTTCATAGAAGATAGTCGTAAGTGTTGATACTAACAATAATTCTAGGAGCAGGAATTTTTTGTTGATAATGATGAGGGCAGTACTTTATGATTGTACTTATTGCTTTTTAGACAGCATTAGGTTTCCTGATTTAAAAGTGTTTTTCAAATGAGGGACAAAAATGATATCTTGAGCTTTGTTAATATTTCTTTGATTACCAGCAAGGTTGGACACTTGTTAGTATGTTTATAAGACATGGCAACAGTGACTCTGACTTTGTATTTCTGTGACATCTGTTCCCCCAGCAACTGGGGCAGTGAGCTGTAAAGGGAATGCATGGGTTCATGGGGCTGCTTCCAGCTTATTGGTTGGGAGAGCCAAAGGGGATGGAGATGGCGGAGGCTGGATGGCTGGGGGCATATGGGTGCTTGTTCAGCTGTGGCTTCTCTATGAGGAACAGCCACGAGTGTGGCTCCGGGAATCACCTTCATGAAATGAAGCACATGATGACAGTTGGAAGAGGGGAGAATAAATGTTGCTGAGGAAGAGTGGATAGAGTAATGGCCCCAGGGAGAAAACTGTGGACGTGTGAGGATGAGTTGGTGCCATGAGCAAGGGCTTTCAGGAAGTCGCTAATTGGGGTGGATCTCCTGGAGAGGACCGGGCCTGAGTCAGACCTGCTCTGCGGAATGTGAATCCTCTCTAAGCAAGTCCATGTCCTCAGGCTGTACCAGCAACAGATACTCCATGACGTTGGCTCCTTCTGGTAATGATGGCAGAAAGCTTAGGTTGGTGTATCATGATGTTTTTTGTCCTCTTCAATGAATATCTCTTGAGCTGGGATAGGGCTAAGAGTGGATTCTGTCACCAGGGTTTCTGGTTCAAATCCTGGCTGTATTCCTTATTACCTACGGGAGCGTGGGCAAGTACTTCATCTTTGTCTTGGTTTATCTCTAATATGGGGGTAATAATAACAGTACCTCCCGCGTAAAACTTTTATGCCGATCGAGTTAAAGATACGTTTCACGGGGCGCCTGGGTGGCTCAGTCGGTTAAGTGTCTGCCTTCGGCTCAGGTCATGATCCCAGGGTCCTGGGATCGAGCCCCACATCGGGCTCCCTGCTTAGCAGGCAGCCTGCCTCTCCCTCTCTCTCTGCTGCTCCTCTTGCTTGTGCTCTCTCACTCGTTCTGTCAAATAAATAAATAAAATCTTAAAAAAAAAAAAAAGATACATTTCACCTAATGTATGATACACATTTTCCAGTTCTGAAATTAAGGTGTATTTTACAGTTGATGACATTTTACAATTATTATTGATAGCATTTTCTTCTTTCTTAGTGGTATGTAAATACTGATGAATCTCAGAAATGAATGGATGTCTTGTGTTTAAGGAAATATGTGTACTAGTAAATCATTAAACATGGCTTGGTAATAGAAAATGCTATATAAGTGTTACCATTTATTTGGTTTTATAATCAGAACCAGATCCTAATGATTCCACTAAACCCATAAGGATATTTTTCTTCCACGTTCCTTATCCTTGTACTGTGAGAGCTCTTAAAAGCAAAACAAAAATCCAAATAAATCAGAATATCAACCCACAAAGAGTCAGATGGTCTTTTGGTCCTTTGGGACTTCAGGGATATTTAAGACTACTTTTCTTGTGATGCTCATCCCTTGACCTCCCAGGTCATACCCTCTACTTCCCTTTCATGACCATGTGGACAACCCATTTCCAATCCTGGCCTTTCCACCCTTCTGGTGGGATTTTTTGCCACTGCAGTCAGCTATACTCTATATCCTGGACCTTATTTTTATTTGAGAGAGCTTTAATTTTGAAACTGAATTATAACATCTCCATTTCTGCCCACCACCTTCTGTCATTCCAGCTTTCCCCTCAGTTCTCCGAAAACACAGATCCCTTCTCTTTCTCACGGGCTTGACTCCAAACATCTTTCTTCATGTCTGTTGGCCTCTCCTGCCTTCACTTCCTTCTTAAGGCATTGAGATTCTCTCCCTTCAGTCACGTTCTTGGGGATGTCTTTGATTTCCTCACCAATCACCATTAGCAGCACGCACCTGACTAAACCCCAGCCCTGGAGAGATTCAAATATTTGTTTCTTCCTACTTCTACCTGGATGGCAGAAGCTGTTGGAGAAAATGATATAACTGACTCTCCAGGCTCTGCCACTGTGACTGTGGTCTCTGATGACAAGCAGGACCTCCACGCTGTCCAGTAGCTCTGATACGCATTCCTGGTCTGTGCTCTTCTGTTTGTAGTAGCTGCTGCTGCAGATATTTTCCACCTCCTTCATAACCTCTAATTCTTTCCTCTCCCTTTATTCTGAACGTTTCACTTCATTTCAAAGCTGTAATGAGGCTTCCGCGTATGGGAAAAACCATATTAGAAGCAGTCAGGAGGGGGTGCCTGGGTGGCTCAGTCGGTTAAGTGTCTGCCTTTGGCTAGGGTCATGATCTTGGGGTCCTGGGATCGAACCCCACATCGGGCTTCTTGCTCGGTGAGGAGCCTGCTTCTCCCTCTGCCTGCCGCCCCCCCCCCCCGCCACTTGTGCACGCACACTCTCTCTCTCAAATAAATAAATAAAAATCTTAAAAAAAAAAAAAAAAGAAAAGTAGTCAGGAAACCTGTGTTCTCCTGAATGGCCATGTGACTTTTCTCCCCCTTAGTCATAAAGTGTGTTTTCGCCTGCTGATTGACGTTCTCTATGCTGTATGGCAAATGAGTCATTTTATTTGGGTGTTAGTTTCACTATGTACTCCGAGGGAGGGGGCTAGCCTAAGTGACTTCTGAGAGTCTGTCTTTAAGATTCTGTGATTTTATGATTTAAGTTGTATATGTCTTTTAAAACTAGCTTTAATTTGCAGAAATAGATGACTTCTGATGACATCATTTCGTTAGGTAAATCATAAAAATTCTCACCTGTCATAAAAACTTGGAAGACCTGTTACGTTTTGTGATGGTAAATTTATCCTTTTTTTATATTATTTTTGAGTTTGTGAAAATTATTTCTTATGGTTTGACCTATGCTTCTACTGATAGGAAGGAGGAGAAACTCAAGGACTGTCTTGTTCCTGTTAATAGTTAATGAAGACTTGGCCTTGGGACACCTGGGTGGCTCAGTCAGTTAAGCTTCTGACTCTTAGTTTCAGCTTGGTTCATGGTCTCAGGGTCATGAGATGAGCCCCATGTAGGACCCCATGCTCAGCATGAGTCTGCTTGAGATTCCTTCCCCCTCCCTCTCCCTTCCCCCCTGCTGCTCCCCCAGCTGGCACGCCTGTGCATGTGCATGCGAGCTTGTGCTCTCATGCTCTCTCTCATACATACATAAAATCTTAAAAAAAAAAAGACCTGGCCTTGAATCTCAGACTGGGGTTTTGGGGAAGAAAGATGTGTTTCCTGACCAGGTCCTACCTGAAGAGTGGGTAGGGGTGTGTTGGCATTGCAGCCCTGGGAGCTTTGCTGCCAGACTGAGCTAAGCATTGCTATGAAATGAGCTGATACCTTCTCACGCTGCCCAGATGGTGCATTTCTAAACGATAATCTGGCAGGTTACATTGGGATTTACCAGTTAAGTGGGACTGCCTAAAAGATCTTGCCTTTTTTATGCTTATTTTTTCCCATCTGCCATCCCTTCTGTGTATTCCCAACATTTGAGCATTGTTTCTGGGTGCTA
Source organism: Ursus americanus (assembly GCF_024610735.1). Lineage (NCBI taxonomy): Eukaryota > Metazoa > Chordata > Mammalia > Carnivora > Ursidae > Ursus > Ursus americanus. The sequence goes on from NC_142162.1 coordinate 18,717,721, forward strand.
GAATTTCAGGGGAACTACAGTCCAGCAAGGAAGAACCCGCTTCCTATATAATGGCTCTTGGCTCAATGCAGAGTTAGCTTTCGTGGTCTCGTTAGCTTGGATAGAGGAGAGCTTGGAGGTAGCAGCCAATGGAGGAGTATACTTTTTACAGTAGAGATATATGTGTCATTTTCTAGCCTCACTAGACATCATTGTTTGGGGATAAACTCACAAATACCATGGTTCTCCAGCTTGGCTGGATATTAGAATCTCTTGGAGTGCTGTTAATCCTAGTGCCCAACGTGCATCTCATACCAATTTACTCTGTCTCTGGGCTGGGATCCATGCGTAAGTAGTCTTCAAGCCACCTACATATTAGCTGATTCTATTATGTAGCCAAAGCTGAGAAGCACTGAATAAGGGGATTAAACTGGTTGGCCGATGAAGAATTTTGGCATTCCCAAGTGAGCTGGTTGTATCTCCTGTTTATCTGTGCTGATTTTTACTTTAGTAACAATGCAGCAAGATCAGAGGTGGTCAGCTGCACGTGACCGATTTTCCAACGTGTGTTATAACCTCTCAGTAGTGACTGTATTCTGCCTGTGAAGGAGTGTAGGCTTCTCTTCATATGCTGTTGTCAATAGTATTCTGAAGTCTCTACATGAAGGGAAAGTGGGTGATGTGTGTGTTTGTGTGTGTGGGCGTATGTATATATATGTGTATGTGTTTGTGTCTCTGTTTTACTATGTTATTCTGTTGACTTTGAAAACTTGATAGTTGACTTCATCACAACTTTTGGTGAGAAATTATCTGAAAAGATCAGACTGCTTGGGGAAAAACTAAACTAAAACTATCATTGTGAAACTAAGACAATATCCAGAAGACTTTTAAAAAGACATGCTAGACTGAACTGCCTAGAACCAGTGTTTCTGGCTGGTGACAAGACTGGCATGCCAGTTTCCACCCGTGTGCATGCACGTTCTCCCAATATTTATACATTCCTGGCCCTTTGAATACAGTCCCCACTAAGAATGCTTAGAGATCCTAAAGTCGGATTGCCAGATAAAATATAGGTTGTCCAGTTAAATGTGAACTTCTGAAAAACAATGAATAATTACCTCGTATAAATAGGTCTTAAATATTACGTGGGACACACTAAAGAAGTTATCTGTTGTTTATCTGAGGTTCACATCTGAGTATCCTGTATTTTTATTTTCTAAATCTGGCAAATCCATGGAGGTGTGGGCTGGATGGAGGGCCAGAGCACTGTCTAGTTTTTCTGGACTGGGCCTCCTTGATGTGACCTTGCCTCTCAGCGTATTTCTGCAGAGAAGCTGTGGCTTAGTTGTCCAACCCAAACTCTTACTCTGCTGTCTTCCTCTGTGTCTGATAGGTTTTCCCATCTTTGGTGTTAGGACTGAGAGATGGAGGCTTGAAAAGAACCACACACACACACACACACACACACACACACACACACACACACACAATAAATAAATAAATAAATAAAATAAAACCAGTGCTTAAATTCTGAATGGTAGAAGTGATGCGATTTAAGACCTTCTACTTCCGGGCAGAGAGCCCTGTGGCAGGTGCAGTGTGTTGTATTTGAGTACTTTTCCACCATTTGGGAGACCCAAGTGTCCTGTCTCCCTTAGAAACCTGGGCAGGTGGCCTGGCCTCCTGGGTACTTGTCTGGCCTGGTTTACTAGAAAATTCCACTCTCAATCAAGTTACAGCTGGCTAGCTTTCACCTGCCTCTCCAGAGACTGACCTTCACCTCCCTCTCCTGAGGTTTTTTTTGTTGGCCTTAAATAAAGGGCTCTGTCAGTTGAATGGAGGCACAAGCTGGAACTTCTCCCAAAGTTTTCCATCAAGTCAACGAATGCTTATGCGTGCCACCTGAAGAGAGGGAGAGAGGAAGAGTGTGTGTGTGTGTGTCCGTGTCCTCTTACTAGTTCTTCATATATTCATTCTGTTTGAGGGAGACAATTTTTCTCACTGACTGTAAAGCAAAACTCCGTCTTATGTGCACATAGTCTATACTATGAATTTTGGAGATAGCCATCATTATTTATAGAAGACAGTCCTGAATCCTGAATCATTGCAAACTAATAGAAAAATATCAGGAAGTATATATATTTGTATACCATCTATATCTAAACATTTTGCCATAATTTCTTCAGACGTTTAAAAGCCAGTGTTGAGGCCCCTTTTGTAGTCCTCCTTAATCCAGTTTCTCTGCTTATCTCCCTAGAGATGGCCCCATTCCCGAAGTTGGTGTGCGGCCACCACAATGCAGAGCTGTAGGAGATGCCATTCACAATTCGTCACATCTCGGTGCTCCTAGGCAATGAGTAGCATGGGTTTTCTAACCCCTGTACAAACAGTATCACTGTATAAATTTTGACAATTATATTATTATAAATAATACCAGTTTTGACTCTTCTAATTCCTACATCTAGTTTCTTCCTGCCTTGTCCCAGGCCTCTAGCATAATGTAGGAAAATAACGGTGACAATGGGCATTCTTTATCTTGCTTCCTGAAGCTTCATTATTATATTTGAAGGTTGCTGAAAGTTCTTGACAGATATCATGAGTTTGATTCCTTTCTATTCTAAATTAATAAAGAGTTACTGTTTTGTTTTTTCTTTTTAAAATCAAGAATGAATGTTGAGCTTTATTAAGATATTTTTCTGTGTTCTGTATTGTTTTGAGATTTTGAGATATGGTGTTTCTCCTTTAGTATATTGTGGTAGATATCACTGATAAATTTTCAGATGATATATAACTCTTGCATTCTTAGAATAAACTCTGCATAGTTGCATGGTTTATTTTCACAAGTCACTGAATTAGCTTTGCTAATTTTTGTTTTATTTTTAAAGAGAACATGGTCTGTATGATAGCATTCCTTTGAAGTTTTAAAGAGATTTTCAAGATGAATCATTAACTTTTGCAAATATATGTCCCTAAAAAGGATGCATATTGTCAATCTGTTCGGCTCTGGGTTATATATAATAGGGTTGTTAACGGTATCAGTTGGTGTTTTTATTTGCTTTATCAATTTATGATAGAGGAGTATTAATTATTTCCTATTTTACTTATTTCCGTCAGTTTTTGCTTTATACATTTTAAGGTTTTGCTTTCTATATTTTATATATTTTATGTATTTTATATATTTCTATATTTTATATATTTTATGTATTTTATATATTTTAATGTTAGTTGCATTCAAGGTCATGATTTTTTTTTTAAGATTTTATTTGAGAGAGAGACACAGAGACAGAGATAGTGACAGAGAACATGAGCGGGGAGGAGAGGGAGAAGCAGGCTCCTTGCTGATCAGGGAGACCAATGTGGGGCTCCATCCCAGGACCCCGGGATCATGACCTGAGCCCAAGGCAGATGCTTAACCGACTGAACCTCCCAGGCGCCCCCTTTCAAGGTCATGATAATACTCACCACGTAACTTAAGAAATAAAACATTGCAAATGCACTTGAAGCATTTCGTATGCCCTTTCATCATCCGCTTAGGTGAAATTGTTTATTAATCCCAAGCACTTCCTTATACTTGGGTATAAAATCCCCAAACAATATATAAAATGGTTATGTGTTTTAAAAGTCTATAAAAACGGCATCCCACTATGTGCATTTTTCGTGACTTTTCCCCCAGAATTATTTGTTAGAGAATCTGTGTCAGTATGTATAGCTCTAGTTCATTCATTTCAGTGTCTGCGTAGTATCACTTTGAATACATTACTCAATATTTGCTTATCTGTATCGTTGATAGAAATTTAAATTTATTCCCATTTTTCATGGTTTAGGAACAGTGCTTCTGTAAATGTTCTTTTTACCACTTGTGTTCATATGTGAATGCTTCACCCAGGGTAAACTTGAGGTAGAATTTTTGGCTTTGTTGATACACCTGTGAATTTAATATTGACAAAACGATCCTTAGAGTGACTGTAGCAGTTAATACTCCCATCAGCAGTGCGTGGAATTCTCATTCTTCTTTCTCACCAGCGGTTAGATTAGCACAGTTTTTAACAATTCCAAATCTGGTGTGTGTGACATAGTCTCCCACTGCAGTTTCAATTTACATTGTCTTGAAGACAACTGAGTTTGTTCTTGTATATGTTTATTAGCATATAATAAATTGCTCGTTTGGATTTCCTCTTCCATGAATTTACTGTCCATTTGCTTATTTATTTTATTTTATTTTTTATTGGTTGCTTCTCTTCTTATTTCTTTCTGGTACTTGTTTGTCCAAGATGCCAATCTTCTGTTAATCATATACTTTGCAAATGTCTTATCTATGTATATAGCTTATCGCTTTCTAATGACTTCTTTTAATACACGTCACTTTGGTAATTTTAATGCAACTGAATTTGTTTTCCTCTTGTAAAAAAATTTTTTTCTGAACCCCAATTTCATAATGATACTCTAAGATTCTTCCAAAGTTTTGACTCTTATGCTTCCCACATTTAGATTTTTAATCCCCTGGAGTTGATTCTTGTGTATGGTTTGAAGTATGACTACGTCTTATATTTTAATTTACAAATAATTTGTCCTTTCTCCACAAGTTTCAGTATACCTTCCAATCACACATCCAGTTTCCATATGTGAGTGGCTCTATTTATAGACTTTATTTCCTATTTTATATGGTCTATTTTGTTGTCTTTGTACCAATGCCAGAGTTCCTCCATTATGACTTTCTTATTATCCTTGTCTTGTTCCATGCTGACTTTTTAGTTAATTATTCAGTGTTATCCTTTATTCACAATATTTTCCTTCACTGTGCCAGCTTATCCAGCTCTTAAACTTTTAATTTCAATGAGTATACCTTGCATGTATAATATTTATAAATTCTCCAGGCGCCTGGGTGGCGCAGTCGTTAAGCGTCTGCCTTCGGCTCAGGGCATGACCCCGGAGTCTGGGATCGAGCCCCACGTCAGGCTCCTCTGCTATGAGCCTGCTTCTTCCTCTCCCACTCCCCTGCTTGTGTTCCCTCTCTCGCTGGCTGTCTCTCTCTCTCAAATAAATAAATAAAATCTTAAAAAAAATATTTATAAATTCTCTAGTTACCTAATACTCTTTTTTTTTTCATAGTGTGCTGTGACATTTTATAATGGTTGTTATTTATCTTGGTGAAGATTCTAAACATGACTAGAATACTCGTAACATGTTTAATATTTAAAATTTGTATTGTGTGATTTCACATGTCAATATTTGATTTTGTTGCCTATGTTGACATTTAGCTTTCTTCACGTGTACTGGCAGCTTGGTTGGAAGGGTCTTGATCTGTAGGTTGCTTTAAAAGAAAAAAATAGAAAAGAAAGGCCTTCCCTCCCCTTTTACACTTGTCTATTTCGCAGTTGTCTCACCCGGTCCTTGCGAGGCCCCCAGATCAGAAGCTGGGCGTACCAGTGGCGTTTGGGGTTCCCCGTCCAAGGTGGTGATATGGATGTTCCAGATCTATTCGCTGGGGACAGGAGTGGACAGGGGTGGAGTTTGGGTCTTAATCCCTGCCGGTGTCCTCCAGTTCAGGCCCCTAGACAGCCGTTGGCAGCAACTTCTTACTTCTTCCTTTTACCTCCCTCTTCCTATCCGGGAACCCCTCCTCTCTCCCTTTTCCTTTTCTTTTTCTTTCCTCCTTTTTTTTTTTTTTTGTAAAGATTTATTTATTTGAGAGAGAACATGTGAGCACAGTGAGGAGGGGCAGAAGGAGAAGGAGAGAGAATCCCAAGCAGACTCCATGCTGAGCACGGAACCCGATGTGGGGTTCCATCTCACCCCCTTGAGATCAGGACCCAAGCAGAAACCAAGAGTCAGGCATGTAACCAACTGTGCCACCGAGGCGCTCCTCTCCTTTTTTCTTAGCAGCAAGACTAGCCCTGGTTTTCTGCTCCACAGGGGGCCCTTTCAGCAGAAACCTAACTCTGGGCCATCCTGCCCGGCTCTGGAACTGGGGCACAGCAGGCCCAGAGCTTCGGGTCCAAAGCACCACTTGGCTGTTCCGTTCCATTTCTGTTTCTCCAAGATGTTATTCTATTTTGGTTCTCACCTGTGACTTCTAACTTCCTTGCTTTAGGTCTTAGATTTAATTATTAAGCAGGCTTAGGGGGGACTAAAAAAATGTGAACCTGTAACACCTGGAGGTCTATTGGGTCACTTAACTTCTTGGAAACGTGGTTGGAAGTACCCTTACTTGTTCCGATTTTTCTCCTGTCATTACCATATCCACATTAGTCCATCTTTCATAATAAAGGAAAGTGTTCATTTCATAGCTCTGGTCCACCCTCCTCTGTCCCCACCTCCCCACGGCTAAGGAACCCTTCAGGTGTTACTATTGCCACTGGTAGCAAGGTTCAAGTTTAAATATGAAGTATTGTGACTGCCACCTAATGGTAATCATCAGGTACTTTCAGCCGTAGCCTAAATTTTATTCTGACAAGCGTGTTCCTCTGTAGGTTTGTTACTTGGCTTTTAAATGCTACACGGATAGAAAAGGACATACAAGTCTTAGGGAGCTTATGTTCCCGGAATTCTAAGCCATTTAGCATCTCTCCTTTAACAGGATAGAAAATAAGGGTGACAGACGAGGATCCCACAAAAAGGTTAGTTACCTAGCCTGGGCAGCTAGAATTTCATGTAATGGATGTCCCATGGTAAGCTGTTTGTCACGTGGGGCCTGGCCCTGCATATTTACCTTGGGCATCTGGGTCAAGTCAAAGACACATAGCCATGAATTTGCTGACCTTTGTGCCTATTTTATACCATCACCTCAGGACATGAAGACTCAATTGCTGAGTATTAAAGGATATACATACCTTGACTATCCCTGCCCCCTTCCAGTTTGTCCTCTTCCCCTAAGCCCTTTTCTGTCTATATTGGTGAGTGAGACTCCATCCCAGTTAAAATAGGATGAATCTCCACATCGTAAACTTGGCTGGAAACTTAGCATATTTACCAGCTATTACTGCAATAATGCTATGCAACAAACCACACTAAAACCTAGTAGTTTTCACTAACAAGCATTTCTTTGCATAGGTGTCAAGGTCATCTGTGGTTCAGTTGAGCCAGGCTGGGCTGTTTCACACTGTGCGCAGACAGACTTGGCTGTTCAATCCTGACTAGGGCATAGGTCTACACTAGGGAACCCAGGCTGACTGGGCAGTGGCTACTACGGTACATTCTTCTTTTGCAAAAGAGCAGGAGTGAAAGAGGCAAGCCAAACTGCGTGCAAGCAAATTCAAATCCTTTCCTTATATTGTGTCCGTTCGCATTGCACTAGCCAAAGCCAGAAGCCCCAGGAGGTACTCTGGACCCCAAGCGGGAAGGGGAGGTGGAAATGGAGGATGAATATTTGCTGAGCAGTGTTCCAGCCTTTGACAACTCCATGTCAAATAATTGAATGAAGTCAAATCTTTTTTAAGAAAACAAAAGCTTAATGTGTTAATACTTCAAGTGTAAGTGCAAGGAGCTTCTAAGACATTTCAAAGAGGCGCACCTTGAGAAGCAAGGTGGAAATGCGTGCTCTTCATTGTCTTACACCCGCTGCCCAGTACAGTGCCTGACTTGTGCAGCTAGGAAACACATGAGCGTAAGAGCTACTGGGTTTAGCGAGAAACAGGTGGGCTTGGAGAGTTGGGGTATTTCCCCCATTTTTTAATACTGACGTCTTTCTCTTTCTGCCTGAGAAAATCCTTAATGTTCTTAACCAAGGAGAGAGATTGAAAGATAAGTCCTAAACTCATGGGATTTCTGCCAGTTGTTTTCCAATCGTGTATTTTTCTGATAATGGAAACTAGTCATCTCCTTTTTATACATATATAGAACAAAATATAGCTACATTCATTGATTATTCATATAACTTCTACGTGGCCTCATCCTTTTTTTTTAAGGATTTTATTTATTTATTTATTTGAGAGAGGAGAGAGAGAGCTAGAGAGGGAGCATGAGTGGAGGGGAGGGGCAGAGACAGACTCCCCACTGAGCAAGGAGCCCAATGCAGGACTCGATCCCAGGACCCTGGGATCATGACCTGAGCCAAAGGCAGACCCTTAACCAACTGAGCCATCCAGGCGCCCCTGGCCTCATCCTTTTTGAAGAGACAGGATGGGTCTCTATCCAAATTAGATTCAGATGTTAAGATTGATGACTACACACGAACACCACACACAAAAGGGGCCTGAAAAGGTTTATTTACTAAAATAAGGAGACTTCTGGGGAGAGCAGGGCGGACCTCTGAAACTGCCTGGAAAATGCCTTGAAAGAGGAAAGGAAGGAGACTGGCTTGGGGTTTTCTGGTGTTTAGGGGATAAGGTTGGGCTGAGGGTCCCCACTTGTGGGCAGTGGCTTGTGGAGTTCTAATTTCCTGCTTAGTGTCAAAGGGTTTGTATTTAAATTGTCCAAATGTGGAGCAGAGGGGAAGAGGGACAGGTGCTATCAGAGTCCAACATCAAAAAAAATGGTTGGGCTCCTTATATGCTTATACTGTGATTGTTGAAAGCCCACTGATACAGAAGTGTTGTGTTGACATTTCAGGTGATAGACCTGCTGGCAGCTGTTGACTTTGATTATACCCCACTTTTCTCTGGACTTCACTGACTTTGAATCTTCCTCGATTGTTGCTCATGGATACCAAGGCAGCTGTCCCTTTCCCAAACTGTACCATTACCGCATTGTTTATAGGCACCTGCGAGGAAAACAGATCTAGAGGACCTACTGTGTACCAAGAGCAGGCCATATACTTCACCCTCTTAAGCATATTCAGTATGAGAGCTCAGGAGCACCTAGGTGGCTCAGTCCGTTAAGTGTCCGACTCTTGATTTCGGCTGGGGTCGTGATTTCAGGGCTGTAAGATCGAGCCCCATGTTGGACTCTGCGCTCAGTTTGAAGTCTGCTTGAGATTCTTCCTCTCCCTCTGCCCCTCCTGCCACTTGTTCATGCTCTCTCTTTCTCAAAGAAATAAAATAAATCTTTAAAAAATAAATAAATAAATAGGAGAGCTCAAATTTGATTTTATTCTTAGGCATTGAAGTGAATTGTCTGTTATTTTGCCTTCTATGACCAGCACCATTTTCATTAATATTCGAGGTAGTTGGAGAAAGTTTCTGCATTTGTTCATGGATAACTTTGTTTGAATGTATATTCATTTGTCAGTAATTACTATGTTTTCCCAAATGACATCTCTTATGTACCAGCCCCATGATTTGGAGCATATATTTATACATTCTTACTATTTTAAAACTTTTTAACTTTTTTGGGTTGTGTGGGGCTTTTTGCATGAATAAAAGTAACCTTAACTTCAAAAGCACTGGTTCTCAAACTTTAGAACGCATCATAATCACTTGGGAGCCTTATTAAAGCGTCCAAGTTTCTTATTAAGTCTAGGGTGGGTCTGAGAATTAGCATTTCTAAGAAGTTCCAGGTGATCTTTAGTTCCAGGGACTAAACTTCAATCAACAGTTATCTTATAACAGTAATATTCATGAGGTCATGGGTTTTATGTGCTAGTTTGATTTTTCCCCCAACATACATTAAAATAAATATTCAACTGTTAAAGTTCAGCTGTCTGTTACAAAAAGAAAGAAAGAAAGAAAGAAAGAAAGAAAGAAAGAAAGAAAGAAAGAAAGAAAGAAAGAAAGAAAGAAAGAAAGAAAGAAAGGACCATACTGGTGTGTGTGCAAAACTTTGGGCACACGGACTGAATATTCTCCAAGTATAATTCAGAGGAAGCACCCTTGGCCTTTAAGATTGAAGGTATGTGCTTAAACCTGTGTGTAGCAACGTGAGGCAATGAGTAAAGCCAATGAAAGGCAAAGGCAGTGCAAATTAGAATCTGTGAGCAGGAGGAGAGCCATGGTTCTCATCCATTAGGGAAATAGGAATTCTCTAATTCCCCATCTGTGTGCATAATCCATTTCTGCCAGTGGGGTGAGTGTGTGAGTGTGTGTGTGTGTGTGTGTGTAGGGGAAGGGAGGGACTTGGATATGTGTGAGAGAGTATAAATGAAAACCAGACACGACCACAAACTGGTGACTGTAGTTCTGGAAGTCCCCATCGAGAAAATAGATGAATCATAGTCACATAACTTGATGGGACCAGCCATTGTAACTCACACTGTTCATGTTAACCCCAGGCTCATGGAACCCCCCTGGGATTAATAATACCCCAGACCCCTTTTAAAGAGTTATGGAAAGGATTTACTGAGTTTACTAATGGTTCGAGTGATTGGGTGAAGCCAGCAACCTTGAAGTGCTTAGGAACTTTGAGTGTGGATTATACCTGTAGCTTACTCAACCATAAGAACAGCAGTAGCGAACAACAAACCCTACAGGGTAAAAATCACAGGTTCTTTGGGCCTGAGTGAATTTGTTGGCACTTACTAGCATGTGTTTTGGGGCAAGTTGTTCAACCTGTGTACCTTGGTTTCCTTATCTGTAAAGTGGATGTTGGGATGACGCAGAATCCACCTTGTAAGTTGATGTGAGGATGGCAAATATTAATCTTCGTAGGGTGCTGAGAACAGTTCCTGAGAAAGAGCACTCAGTGTTACCTGTATCCGTATATAATTAGGAGAAACTCAGTGCGAACTGTAGCTCCGGTTACTACATGGCTCCCCATGTTAGTAAGACCACCTTCAGCTTTGCTCTTGGTGAATGGGAAGACACAGGCTCTAATGATACCTGGCAGAAACGCCCTTTTGTTGTGAGCTGATTAAAAAAAAAAAAGTTATGCTACAAAAGGGATATGTACCAATTAGATTAAGTACTTGACTAGAAAGAGTTTTATTTTGAGGAAGGGAAGTCCTTACATATTTTTCCCCAAAATGTTGAATCCTGCTGGTCAGTATACTTTTCCTATTTCTGTCTTTTCATATAATATGTTATTTTCTTTTTTTTTTTTTAAGATTTTTTATTTATTTATTTATTCGACAGAGATAGAGGCAGCCAGCGAGAGAGGGAACACAGGCAGGGGGAGTGGGAGAGGAAGAAGCAGGCTCATAGCGGAGGAGCCTGATGTGGGGCTCGATCCCACAACGCCGGGATCACAGCCTGAGCCAAAGGCAGACGCTTAACCGCTGTGCCACCCAGGCGCCCCAATATGTTATTTTCTTAAAAGGTATTCTCGAAGTTTCTTTTCTGGGGGCTAGATTAATTGAATTTCTTTGTTAATTTCCTTTGGGGCTAATGTAGCTTCAAAGTGGTCTGCCCTTTTCACGCCCTGATACTCAAAATCTTGATTTCTCCCTTTCATGCATTATTGCCAAAGCTACTGAATACCAGGGTGAAATTCTTTTTTTAACAAACGAAAACATCCTTAGTGTTGAGACCTCTGCCTCACCACTCGCACCTTCAAGAGACAGGGGCTCTCCTCTTGCATTTGCAAACTTAGAAAACGTGAAGGGAGGGGACTGCCACTAACAAGACCTATTTGGAAACCACCAACCTAGCTTAGAGTCACTATTCTGTAACCTTTATATTCTCTTAGCATTCTCTGTGAACCATGGCATGAGTGTTCCACCAGGGAAGGCACGAACTCTTCTCCCTTCTACATGTTTCCCGCAGATTCCATCTTGTCATCCTTCTCAGTTGTGGGGGTGTGTCCTTTGTTACACTGGGACCATGGGCAAAACTATTTGAAGAAGAGATGAATCATGACGTGCTGGGTGTTAGCTTTGCAATGGTCTCCTTCATCAATCTGTAAATTAGTCATAACTCTATCTGTCACACCCTTACAGGTACAGTTTACACAAAATGAATCATTTCAAAATTTATTCTACGTGTAATTTCTATTTAGAATGTAGATGTTATTTCCAAGGAGTATCAGTTTTGTAAGAAGTTTGGGTTAGCTACAATTTGCCTGCTTTGTAAAGGCCTGTATTGATATTTTTTTTTTTAAAGATTTTATTTATTTATTTGACAGAGAGAGACAGCTAGTGAGAGAGGGAACACAAGCAGGGGGAGTGGGAGAGAAGAAGCAGGCTCACAGCAGAGGAGCCTGATGTGGGGCTCGATCCCAGAACTCCGGGATCACGCCCTGAGCCGAAGGCAGATGCTTAACCGCTGTGCCACCCAGGCGCCCCTGATATTTTTTTTTTTATTAAGATTTTATTTATTTGTCAGAGAGAGAGGGAAAGAACACAAGCAGGGGGAGCAGCAGGCGAGGGAGAGGGAGAAGCAGGCTCCCAGCTGAGCAGGGAGCCCAATGTGGGGCTCGATCCCAGGAACCTGGGATCATGACCTGAGCCAAAGGGAGATGTTTAACCAACTAGGCCACCCAGGCGCCCCTGGAATTGATTTTTGATTATTCTTTTTTTCCTTACATTTCAATGTCAGGTATACATAAAGAGAATGACATAAAACACATAGAAGTTAAAGAATAATTTTTCATTGAACACTCATATGATGCCACCTTGCTCAATCATAACCCAATGCAATTTGTCTCCTCCTGGATCCCACCATTATCCTCACTTTTGTTACTATTTGCTTTCCTTTTATCATTGTTTTCCTTTATGTGTAGCCAGGATAAGGATTGCTGGGTAGGGAGGTATGAGTAGCTTCAACTTTTACCAGAAAATGCAAACACTTTTCATAGTGATTGTGCCAGTTTGCACTCCTGCCATAATTATGTGAGCATTCCAGTGTTCCACACCTTCACCAGCACTCAGTTTTGTCACACTTTCAATATTCCTGATTACTAATGAGAATGAGCACCTTTGAATATAATTGTTACTTGTATGTTGTCTTTTTAGAGTGCCTATTAACATTTTTTTTACCCATTTTTCATTTTCTGTGGTTTTATAGGAAATACACGCACATGTGCGCACACACATGATCTTTGATTATTTGAGTATATTTTCACAATCTGCGGCCTTGTCTTTTCCCTCTTTTTATGGCATATTTTGTTGAAAAGAAGTTCTTTATCTTAATGTAGTCGAATTTTTTGGTTTTCTTTGCTTTATATGTAATGCTTTTTAAATCTTGTTGAGTTTTTTCTTAATCTGAAATTATAAAAATATTATGCTGTCTTATTAAACATTTGTAGTTTTGCTCTTTACAATTTAGCTTTTAATACACTTAAAATAAGTTATTATTTGGTATAAAGTTGCGATCCGGTTTTCGTTTTTCCATATGCATATCCACATTTCCCCATCAATAATTATTAGAAAAACCATTCTTAGTATAAACAAAGATCTCCCATGATACTTCTGTCCTATAAATTGACCATGAGTTCACCGTGTCTTTCTGGGCCTTTTATTCTATTATCTGTTTTCCCTCTTTCAGCACTATGCTGTTTTAATTATGTTGTGATCATTAAAAATAATTCTTATTAAATGGTAAGGCAAGTTGTCTTTATATTTTCAAGTTTCTTGGCTCTTATTGGCTTTTTGCACATCTGTGCTTCAATATACATTTTAGAATGAACTCCTTATTCAAAAAAAAACCCCAAACCCTTAGAAATGTTTAACAGGATTGCACTGAATCAATACATCAACTTGGGAAAATTAACATCTCCTCAGTATTAAGTCTTATCAAAAACATGGCTTACTCTCTGTCTCTTTCTTGGTAATACATTTCAACATAATGTTTCTGTTTTCTCATGAGGTCTTAAACATTTATGAGGTTTTGGGGCATCTGGATGGCGCAATCGTTAAGCATCTGCCTTCAGCTCAGGGCGTGATCCTGGCGTTCTGGGATCGAGCCCCACATCTTGTTCCTCCACTGAGAGCCTGCTTCTTCCTCTCCCACTCCCCCTGCTTGTGTTCCCTCTCTCGCTGGCTGTCTCTCTCTGTGTCAAATAAATAAATAAATTAAAAAATCTTTTAAAAAAAAGTTATGAGGTTTTTCTAAGTACTTTGTGTTTTTAGGGGTACTGTGAATGTTAAGTTTTCTTTTTGAAACTGTTGCTGGTATCAGAATTTTTGTATACTGATTTTGTATCCAGCACCTTTACTGAACTCATATATTCCAATATGTTATCTGCAGGCAGTCTTTTGGATTTTTCTACATACATGCTCATAGTGAATAATAGCTTAATTTTTTCCTTTATTTTTATATATAAAGGTGTGTGTGCACCCATGTTTTCTTTTTTCTTACCTTACTGCATCCTCTAGTACCCTTAGGAAAATAATGACTAGAAATAGTAGTAACAGGTGTTCTTGAGTTAGGCTGAGTCTCTTAGGGAAAACATTTAAAAGTAAAATATTTGATGTAGATTTTTAAAAAATTAACGTACTATAAAATTGACTTTCTTTTTGGTGCATAGTTCCATGAGTTTTAACTCATATGCAAATTCATGTAACCTCCACAGTAATCAGGATAGAGAAAGGTTACATCACCCCCAAAATTCCTTTGTGTGCTACCCCCTTGTAGTCAAATCTAACCCCCCCACAACCTCCGGCCACTGCTGCTCTGATCTGTTTTTATCCCTATGGTTTTTATCTTTTCCAGAATGTCATATAAATGGAATTAAACAATAATTAGATTTCTGAGACTTTTTCACTCTGCTCAATGTCTTTGAGATTGATTTATGTTGATGTATGTATCAATAGTAATTTCTGAGTATTTCCGAGTAGTATTCCATCCTATAGATATACCACAATTTGTTTATACATTCACTCTTGAATTATGTATGTTTTCCAGCTCTGCAATTTCTTAAGAAAGCTGCTTAACTTCTTAATGCACCGACTTCTTCATCATTAATGAGGATAATGTACCTACATGATAGGGTTATTGTGGGAGGAAAAAGGAGTCAATATATATGGAGTACTTAAATAATGCCTGATATATAGTAAATGCTCAACAAATACAATTTATATCATTGTCTCCAATATCAGTAAAGATTTTAAGGTAGAAAATAACTTGACAAGTTCAAGGAATAGCAAGAAAGCCAGAGTGCCTAGTCTGTAGTGAACAAGGCAAAGACAGGGAGAGGTATGTAGAAGCCAGGTTGTGAAGGCTGTTATGGGCTGCAGGAACAAGTTGGGATTTCACTCTAAGTGCATTGGAAAGCCCGGGATGAGACATAATCTGGTTCATGCCTTTACTAGATTATTCAAACTGCTGTGAGAAGAATGGGTATGGGGGTGGTGGTAAGAGTCAAAGCCGGTGACCTTTCTAGGTTATTGTAGAGGTCCAGGAGAAGAGTGTGGTGGTTTGGACCATAGTGGCGGCCGGTGAGTATGGGGATGGTGAGCAGTGGTTTGATTCAAGGTATGGTTTGGATGTACAATGCACGGGACTTGCTGACAGGTTCACAGCTTAGTGTGACATTCCCCATAAGAACAACAGTGTGACCACTTATAATGACAGCACCACTCCTGCCCTGTTGCAGCTTTACCAAAGCTTTCCCTCATCTATTTCTGAATTGACTCCTGAGTTTTCGTGCCTGATTTCTGAAATCCGCTTGAAGCAATAGTCTATCCTTTCATATATTTTTTAAATGGCATCTCCTTCTTTAGTACTCACACTCACAATCCCAAACACATTGTTAAGAAAACAACTTATCCCACAAAAATGTTTTCCCATAGCATTTTGCTTTGTGGTCCTCCAGTCTGTGTAGTTCTGTAAAGCCCACATACTTAGTTGTCCTGCTGGAAGTAGAGTTGTCTGAGCTGCTTCATGCTTAGCCAGCGGGCTGGTCGTTTTCGTCGTTGGCTGGAGTTCTTGTGTACTCTTGGGACTTTTTGTTGGAATAAACATTATTAGACCCAGGCTAAAATTGGATCAGAAATTTATTTTTGTCCTCCTTTCAACCTCAACTCACCCTAGATTATCTCATCCAAATGACAAATGGTCTTGACTTTCTCAAGTGATCTCAAGATTAAAATCGGCCCTGGGTGCTTGCTTAGCCTTGCATTCAAATGGAGATTTTTTTTTTAGGCAGTTAAAAATAAAGTTCTCTGATCTTTATTATATATATATTACATATAATATATATATATACAAAGTTTTATTTCCTGTGTGTCTGCTCTTAACACATCTGTATTTGTTCTCAGTGCTGCCTGAGTTTCCAACTCCTCCTTAAAGACAAACACCTGACCCTGTCTTTATCTGGAACACTCATCATGCTTTTTTTTTTTTTTTAACCCTATCCTATCTGCTTAATCTGGGGCCTCTCATAATTCAGTGTTTGCCAAATGGAAGGAAATTTCCCTTCTATCCTGAGCTACTTGTCCTGTCTTGTCCCAATTTTCAACATCTCTTGTCAGGTCAATGTCAAACCTCGTCATTTATTGATTTAGTTTACTTGTAGGAGGGACTCCGACACCTTGGAGATGCTCACTTGAATTTTGTGCATAATTTTGTGCTTCTTTGTAATTGGCTTCTTTTGTGATCTTGCAGAATACCAAGCTGCTATTTTACACTTGAAGAGGGAACACAAAGAAGAAATTGAAAACCTACAGGTATATCTCTTTGATTCTACCAAACCGGTTATATGAGACTGCTACTTCGTTTTCTCCTGTGCCGAAGTAAATATTCCCCCTTTGTTGCCATAGTTACTTAGCATCTGTGGCTGATACCTGCCAGTGGGCACTGCATTTATCCTGGGGAGGGAAGACCTGAGCTCCATTTTTAATATAATTCAATTCCTATTTTTAAGAAATGCAAGTGCATTTGACTGGGAAAACGATAACCTTGGAGAAAATATTGGTTTTATTTGAAAAGCAGGAAACAAGATAGAGCATTTAGATTTTTATTCTTTGTAAGAAGTCTTTAAAAACCTATTTTTCCTATGCACACTGTAAACTATTTCGTTTGGCTTACTCCCATTCATTCATTTGTATCCATCCATCTTGGGACATCCCCACAATACGATGTCATACAGATCAAGGCACTTAGGGAAGTGGCCCTAGTAGGAGCCAGAGTTGTACTGAGCCATCCATTCTCTATCCCCAAGGAATGCTTGGAAATTGCTGACTTGATCCCAGAAAGACTAAGGGCTTATTTACTTCCTCCCACTATCTAATTGTCGTTCCCTTAATGTTTGGTCTTTGCTTGCAGTGCCTGTGACAGGAAGTTGTAGAGTTTTAATTTCAAATAACTAAATATTGAATCAGACACTGATTCTAGTTTACTGATGGCTGGGTTGACCCATACCTTAAAGGACAATAGCAAAATTAAAATAAAACTTGGTGTTTTTTCAGTGCTAACTCATCACTTGCTAATTTAATGAATTTGTGGATCAAATATTCTTCTTTCCAATAAGTGATAATGTGCTTTTTAAAATAATTGAGACACTGTATTGGATTATAGGATTATTTGCCATTACATATAGCAAAAAAGATTATTAAATAGATCAGGTGGCGTATAAATTCAGCTTGTTTTCAGCAATTTGGAAAGGGGAATGAGTCCATTTCTCAAAGAAACAAACAAATAAACAAAAAATGGAAAAGTATCTCTGTCTCCTAGAGGGGAAAAGAGAGGTGGAGGCCTTTAGCTCTTTTGTTGCAAAATGCTCTACAGAGACCTCTCTTCTTCTTTGTTCTGGCGTGCAAAAGATTCTTAGCTGTCTCAGAGGAAGTGAAATAGGGACTAATTTAAGAAACAGATTGCTAAAGAGGGTAGGCACAGAAGTGATTCTGTGAGCAGAAGTTTTGTGTTAAGAGCTCAGTTGTAAGTTAACATTGGCTTCCCCAGGTTTTAGACCAGCCCCGTGAGGGCTTTGATAGCTAAATAATATCCACAGTAACAGCAGGCTCTTACTGTTTCCGAGTTCTTACTCTGTGCTTGCGTTGTTCTAAGTATGTTACGTATGTTATCTTGTGTCCTCTCCACAAAAGTCCTATGATCTTATATCTCGAACTAAGGAGAGGTTGGAGAAGGAAAAGAGAAGAGTAAATGGAAGGGGGAAAAGTATATTGCGACCGTGATCCCCAGTTAAAATAAAATCAAGATATGATTGACAATAGTAAAGGCAAAAAAATGTTCCTAATTGTATCTTAAGTTTTCTTTGTGAAAGAATTATCCGTTCTTTGGAAGCTTTTAGTGAACTTAAGTTCTTTTTGCACTGTATTTATGATTCATACAAAATTGCTGAAACCCTGTGGCCATGACACACTACTGCCATCAGGATGCAGGCGGTGTATCCCATCTATACACTTACCTGTAGTTTGGAACTATTTCCAGCAATCACAGCCTGAGAACCTTCAATAGGAAACTGGTAGCTCTTATCCCTGATCCAAGCTAGCGAAATGTTTTTGGGCAAACACAGCATTTTAAAGATTGAATTAGGAATTCATATTTTTAAAAAATGGGGGAGTTTCTAGCTGTTCCTAAAAAAAAATTAGAAAATCTGGCAACAGTGGGCTTATTTTCCTGTCTGACTTCAACCAGCTGGGATTGAGTGAGTAGGTATCTACTTCAACTGGGATATGTGTTCTCCAGTTTGCCACTGTCCCCACTCTGGGCCATTTCCGCTACCTGGCCCCTTTCTGCTTTAATTAACCCCCATTCTCTGGGAGTTGAAGAAAACTAGACTGGCAGCAATACCAACCAGTCAGAACAGATGCAGTTCATAAAACAGACGGTGACCCAGCCTGGCCGTGCTTGAGTGTGCTCACTGAGCACCATCTCCACTCATTATTCCACAAAGAAACAGCCACCTCTGTTGTCACAGGACTAGTAGAGGACAATGCGTGACAGAGCTGTTACTTTGATGTTCATTTCCTTATATGTGATTTCGATCAGCAGCTCTCGTCCGTTAGATTTCCTTTCTCCACCTGCATGTCCTAGAGAAGTCAGGTGTGTTTCAGGACTTCTTCAGCGTGCCCTTCTAGGATAAAAAGGATTTCATGCTTAACATACACAGGACAAGTGATTCATTCTGTCACTATATACAGGAATTGACATGTATCACCATTAGTTTTTTTAGTTTGTTTTCACAGACTTTAAAGAAGTGGCATGATTTAATAAACAGAACCTAAAATCAGCTGCCTCTTTTTTTTTTTTTTTTAAGATTTATTTATTTATTTGAGAGAGAATGAGGGCGAGCCTGAACAGGAGAGCCAGAGGCAGAGGGAGAGGGAGAGAGAATCTCAGGCAGACTCCATGCTCAGCATGGAGCCCGACATGGGGCTCAACCCCAATAACACTGAGATCAGGACTTGAGCCAAAACCAAGAATTGGTTGCTCAACCAACTGCACCACCCAGGCACCCCAGCTGTCTATTGTTTTGGGTATAGATTTGTAAAGAAGTCACTTAATTCTTCAGTACCCCCACCAGGCAAATGGAAACCTTACCACCTAAAGTGATTTGAAGTTGACCTTTCTAGTCCAGAGCCCCAAGGCTCGTAAGTGGGGGGAGTCTCAAGTTTGTAACCTGAGGCATGCTCTGCAGTCAGTACGGATGGAGTGCTGCAGTATAGAACGGCCCCAGAGCTTAGTCCTAGGACCGGCTTTTCAAAATGTGTAGCAGCTCACATGCGTACTCCCCTTAGAGTCAACAGTAGAGATTTATTGATGCTTTGAATGAAATCCATTCCTAGCATCTGTGTAGACACCTTCTACATAAACTGAGAGCATTGGGCTGACTCAGATCTCCCGGAGGAGAGTAGTAGGAGATCAACATTTTTTATGACTTCACTATTTTATGTCGCTTATAATGTAACCACAGCAAATTCTGTCCAAGTGTGCGCTTCATTTAGCAAACTCTACTTTGAGGGTTTATGATCACTTTGTGACACTTGGCATCATCTGGTTCATTTTTCATTTTTGGATAGTTTGGTGTGACTGACTTCATGTTTGAAAAGACAGCACCTTACCTTTACGGGTTTTCAGTTATCTGAGAAATTTTTGCTGGGGCTTGCCATTGCCTAAGTTTGTGACTATAGGGTAGAAATGTATTTCAGACCTGCCCTTTTAAAGCACGTGATAAAGCTAATTCTCCCATGGTACAAATAAGGAATGCTCTGAGATTCCTAGGATCAAGGTTTTTTTCGAATACTGTTCTACGTTGATTCATATAATCTGATCTCAATGTATAATCGACTTCCTTAAGTTCAAGTTAAGTTCTTCTTCCGGTTTCGTTCCTCTTATCATACTGTCAAAGTCCTGTTTATGAATATGCTGATTGTAGGCACCTTGGAGAGAGCAATGATTTTTTTTTCCCTCTCTGTCTTTGAAAGTACCTAGTGAAGTGCTTGGCCACATAGAATGATGCACAAACATTTCTTACATAACCACCTATGATTGAACAATAGTACCTAAATTTAATCAAATCCCAACTATGTGCTGACCTTTGTTCTGGGTATTTAACATTAGTATTATAAAGCATAACTGTAGAAATATAAGCTAAGTAATAGATTTGTCACCATTTTACAGGTGATAAAACATGAGGTTCCCAGAGACTGTGACATGGTCAGAAGTCCGGGACTAGTCAGTGGGAGAACCTGAAGTTGAATCCACCTAGCCCTGTCTGACTTTGAAACCGATACCCTTTACGTTAACTGGTGCAGCATTACTGGAAAGAATGTTGGATCCTGAATCAGAAGGTCTAGATTGTGGTCTTAGGTTTGGGGCGATGAACAGTGTGAGTGCTTTCAGCTCTGTTTCCTAATATCCAAAATGAGGGACTGGGCCATGTAATCTCTAACATTGCCTTTAAATTTTATTATTGGCCTCACCATACTTGAAAAAAAAAAGTTCAGTTTATCCATCACGTTGTCCTCTCAGACTTGGGGTTATCTAACTCAGAATCTCTAAATCCCCATTATTTACACATGCCCTTCTGTTCTTTTAGTTTCTTTTGGAGGCTCCCCTCTCTAACATGGGCTCTCTTGTCCACCCTGCTTGTCTCTGTGGGGCAGTGTGTTTGTGTGTCAGTGATACTCTGCACACGAGGTTCCTAGTGCTTTTTCAGATGCCTGACTCAGTGAAGTCTGCAGCTCCTGGAATGATAAATGTTAACTTCTACAGGAGGGCCAGCTCTTCTTTATGACAGGAGGGGAGCACAAGCATGGGATGGCTAGGGCTTCTTTGGCTCTCTGCTTCTGCAATTTTGAAAGTCAGGGCGAGTGGGGGGAAATGGATGCCTCTGTCTGGCTTTTGAGGAGCTCTGGATGATTTAAGAATGTTGTCTTTGACCAGCATTTTAAGCAGTTTGGAAGTAGGTGCCATGGAAATGACAGATTGTTTTATCTCTTTTTAACTAATGTTCTTCGTGTTGTAGGGCAGAAGAAAGAACTAGCCAACAGTGACATTTCCTTTACGGGAACCTTTCTCATTTACCCCATTCATCACGTGCCTAGCCCATAACTGAGGGGAAACTTGACTGAGTGATGGCCTCTGGCAGGCCCCTGCTCATTGTGCAATGTAGTCACATTTCCAATATGGTAACTCCCACTGTGAAATGATCCAGGGGCAGAGGCCAAACTAGAAATTGACTTACATTGTACCTCGTTGTCCCCAAGAGAACCAAATGGTATGTTGGCCTCCGTTAAATGAAACTTGTAGACTTCCTTTTCTCTCTCCAACCCACCCCACAGGTCCATTTCTAATAGTTTACACATGCTGTCGACACGACAGTGATTACAGACTACACTGGAGCTGATACAGCTAAACTTATAAAGATACATAAATCCTGAGCCATTTCCGTTTGTTACGTTCTTTGTTATCAACACAGTACATTTAAATCTATTAGTTCCTTGAGAATACTGTGAGGGAAAGAAAGTCATTTGTAGAGAGATAAACAAAACCTTCACAATTAGGAAATATGAGGATTTCACTAAACCCTCATGGTATTCCCCTAAGTGCTGATATTAGTGTAATTCATTACTGAGATGTCAAAAAAGAAGACAAAATTTAAAATGTTGAGAAATATTTAATTCGTTGTTTCATTGTGGGTATAGAATACAATGGTAGGCGCTTAGTAGATGTGCTGGCTTACGGGGCTGAGATGCCCCGCAGGCTCTAGCTCCCTGGAAGCCCACAGATAGCGCATCTGTGTTCATCAGGGATATTGGCCAGTCGTTCTCGTTTTTAGTGGTGTCTTCATCTGGTTTTGGTATCAGGGTACTTCTGGCTCATAAGATGAATTTGGAAGTTTTCCTTCCTTTTCTATTTTTGTAATAGTTTGAGAAGAATAGGTATTAACTCTTCTTTAAGTGCTTGGTAGATTTCACCTGCAAAGCCACATCTGGTCCTGGGCTCTTGTTTGTTGGGAATTTTTTGATTACTGATTCAATGTCTTTGCTAGTTATTGGTCTGTTCAAATTTTCTGTTTCTTCCTGGTTCAGTTTTGGGAGGTTATATGTTTCCAGGAATTTATCCATTTCTTCTAGGTTGTCCAATTTGTTGGAGTATAGTTTTTTGTAATAGTCTCATAATTGTTTGTATTTCTGTGGTGTTGGTAGTTATTTTTCCTCTCTCATATGTGATTTTATTCATTTGAGTCCTTTCTCTTTTTTCTTTATAAGTCTGGCTAGAAGTTTATCAATTTTATTGATTTTTTTTCCCCCAAAGAGCCAGCCTCTGGTTTCATTGATCTGTTCTATTGTTTTTTCAGTCACTATATCATTTATCTGTGCTAATCTTTATTATTTCCTTCCTTTCACTGGCTTTAGCTTTTGCTTGTTGTTCTTTTTTCAGCTCCTTTAGGTGTAAGATTAGATTGTTTGAGATTTTTCTTGTTTCTTGAGGTAGGCTTGTATTGCTATAAACTTCCCCCTTTGAACTGCTTTTGCTGCATCTCAGAGGTTTTAGACCATTGTGTTTTCATTTTCATTTGTTTTCATGTGCTTTTTGATTTCTTCTTTTATTTCCTGGTTGAGTCATTCATAGTTTAGCAGCATGTTATTTAACCTTTGTGACCCTCTGTGCAGATTTTTTTCTTGTGGTTGTCTTCTAGTTTCACAGCATTGTGGTCAGAAAAGATGCATGATGTGACTTTGATCTTCTTAACTTTGTTGAGTCCTGTTTTGTGGCCTAATATGCGTTCTATTCTGGAGAATATTCCATGTACACTTGTAAAGAGTATGTATTCTGATGTTTTAGAATGGAATATTCTTTTTTTTAAGATTTTTTATTTATTTATTCGACAGAGATAGAGACAGCCAGCAGTGAGAGAGGGAACACAAGCAGGGGGAGTGGGAGAGGAAGAAGCAGGCTCCCAGCGGAGAAGCCTGATGTGGGGCTCGATCCCAGAACACTGGGATCACGCCCTGAGCCGAAGGCAGACGCCTAATGACTGCGTCACCCAGGCGCCCCATAGAATGGAATATTCTGAATACATCTATTAAATCCATCTAGTCCAGTGTGTCATTCAAAGCCGTTGTTTTCTTGTTGATTTTCTGTTTAGATGATCTGTCCATTGATGTAAGTGGGGCTATAAAGTCCCCTATTATTATTGTATTATTATTGATTATTTGCTTTATGTTTGTTATTAACTGTTTTATATATTTGGGTGCTCCTATGTTGGGTGCATAAATATTAACAGTTGTTAGTATTGGATTGTCCCCCATATGATTACATAGTGCCCTTCTTTGTCTCTTATTACAGTCTTTGTTTTAAAGTCTGTTTTATCCAGGGGCACCTGGGTAGCTCAGTCAGTTAAGTGTCTGCCTTTGGTTCAGGTCACGATACCAGGGTCCTGGGATCGAGCCCCACGTCGGGCTCCTTGCTCAGCGGGGAGCCTGCTTCTCCCTCTCCCTATACCATTCCTCCCTGCTTGTGCTCTTTCTCTCTCTCTCTCAAATAAATAAATAAATAAATAAATCTTTTAAAAGATTTTATTTATTTGAGAAAGAGAGAGAGTGTATGAGCAGGGGGAGCAGCAGGCAGAGGGAGAAGCAGGCTCCCCACTGAGCAGGGAGGCCAATGCAGGACTCAATTCCAAGACTGCGGGATCATGACCTGAGCCAAAGGCAGACACTTAACTGACTGAACCACCCAGGTGTCCCATAAATAAAAAATCTTAAAAAAAAGAAAAGAAAAAGAAATATTCATTGTTATTGCTTTTGTGTTTCTTACCTCATACTGTCATTTTTGGTCTCTTCCACTCAGAGAGTCCCCTTTAATATTTCTTGCAGGGCTGGTTTAGTGGTCATGAACTCCTTTTGTTCTTGTTTGTCTAGGAAGCTCTTTAACTCTCTTTCTATTCTTAATGTTAGATAGAGTATTCTTGGCTACAGATTTTTCACAATCAGCACCTTGAATATATCATGCCACTCCCTTCTGATTTGTAAAATTTCTGCTAAAAAAAATCTCCTGCTTGCCTTATGGGGTTTCCCTTGCATGTTACTGTCTTCTTTGGTCTTAATGCTTTTTAAATTTTTTTTCTTTATCACTATATTTTGCCAATTTAATTACAATATGTCTTGGTCTGGATCTGCTTTTCTTGATTTTGTTGGGGGTTTTCTGTGTTTTCTGGATCTGGATGTTTTTTCCTTCCCCAGAGTAGGGAAGTTTTCAGCTATTATTTCTTCAAATAAGTTTTCTTCCCTCTTTTCTCTCTCTCTTTCTGGGACTGCTAAAATGCGAACGTTATTATGCTTGATGGAGCCACTGAGTTCCCTAAGTCTGTTCTCACTAGGCATAATTCTTTTTCTTTCTTTTGTTCAACTTGATTACTTTCCCTCATTCTTTCTTCTGGGTCATTAATTCGTTCCTCTGCTTCTTTCAGCCTGCCATTCATTCCATCAAGCATGTTTCTCATGTCATTTATTGAGCCCTTTTTCTCTGCTATGTTATTCCTTATCTCTGCTTTAAGGGTCTCACACATGTCTTCTGCTCTTTTCTCAAGTTCAGTGAGTATCCTAATGATCATTACTTTAAATACTCCATTAGGCATATTACTTATAGCTGTTTTGCTTAGATCTCTGGCTCTGGCCTTGTCCTGTTCTTTCATTTGGGATAAATTTCTCTGTCTTCTCATTTTGTCTAAGTCTCTGTGCCTGTTTCTGTGTGTCAGGAAAGTCAGCTATGTCTCCTGTTCTTGAGGGTAATAGCCTTATGAAGAAGAGGTCCTGCCATGTGGTGTCCCCTGTTCCCCAGGGCCTGGCACTTCCGGGAGTGTCTCCAATGTGTGCTCTGCTGTTGTGTCCTGGCTGCTCTATCCTTCAGGCCAGTCATCTGCAGAGGCTCTCTTTGCCTGTCGTGGGCACTGTTTGGTCCCTGATCTGAATGTCACATATTTTAACCAGGTGTGCTCTGGTCTGTTTGTGAAATGAGACCTGTCACCCCTGCTGCCAGAATCAAGGCTCTGTAAAACTTCCATACTGGGAGACACTGTAAAAGCAGGGATTGGGCCTGTCTCCTGGGGTATGGGACCCCTCTTGCTGGGACTGAGGCAATCATGACTG
Source organism: Ursus americanus (assembly GCF_024610735.1). Classification (NCBI taxonomy): domain Eukaryota; kingdom Metazoa; phylum Chordata; class Mammalia; order Carnivora; family Ursidae; genus Ursus; species Ursus americanus. The sequence continues at coordinate 18,743,006 of NC_142162.1, forward strand.
GGAGGGACAGTTTCACCAGAGTGCGGGGAATGGGGCTTGGTGTAAGCAAGTTAGGTAGCAAGTGTTGGGGCTGCACTGGTTCCCAGAGGTGGCCCTGTGCTTATGCTAAGGAATGGGGGAAGGAAATGACATCTGCCAGTTCCTTTGTTCCTGGAGGGGTCTTTCTGTGAATTCTGTCTCTCTGAGACATACTCCAAGATAGCAGTTAACCTCCCCACTGTGTGCCCAGACACTCTTCAGATCACTCTTTCCATGCTGTATGTCTGCGGGTTATTTTCTCCAAGAGCAGCCCCAATGCCTCTGGTTCTCCCAGAGCCAACCATGCTGACCTTTAAAATTCCAGTCTTTAAGTCCTCCTGGTTTTGAGAACTCATGAAATTTGGGCCCTTTCTCTTTCCAGCCCAGTTGCTATGGGGAATTGTCTTCTCTGTTTGCTCCCCTCTCTGCTAATCTGTCTCTTGCCCTTCTCCATGACCTCGGCTCCCTCCCCACGGCAGTGACCATGGTCTTTTTCTCTCTCAAGCCATGTCTCTGCACTTCGTGCTTTCTTTGATGCGTGGCCTCTTCTCTACCTTTAGTTGGGTAGTTTGCCAGTCTTCATGTTGATTTCTTGGGTAGTTAGGATGATTTGATAGTTATCTAGTTGCATTCCTGGGAGGAAGAGAGCCTAGGGTCTTCCTGCTTTGCAGTCATCTTCCCTTCCTCCTAAAAATCTGGACTCCTTTACTTGTTTACATTGATTGCCTGACTCTGCAGACATCAGTTGATGACCCTGGTGTGGGGCATAGAGAGCTGAGTAAGAATGTCCTCATCCTCTTTCTCCATGGTCTCTTGAATACCAAGAAAAAGTCTCTTGAGCTATTAGATCTTTGGGGACTTCTATATTTCTTCTCCTTTCCTTTTCCCTTCCTTCCTCATCCCCTTTCTTCCGGCCTCCTGCCTTTTCCTGAAAGGGCTATTGATGGAATAGAGAGGGCAGCAGTGTTGGAAGGCAAGCAAAAAATAAGCTCGTAGTGCAAAATATTGGGTATCTTCTAGGACATTTTAGGAAGGGATGGGAAGAAATTTTGTTTGATTGTAGAGTTTAAATGATGAGTACCCTTTGCTTTCTGACTTGATTGGCGATGGTTACCATCAGTTATTGAATATGAAGTACTAACTTTATGCCAGGCTTCATATACATAATTTCTAAGCAGTTGAGAGTCAGAAGAAGTAAGGTCCTGTCCTGAGTTTTCATGCTGGTTACTGTAATGGCAAGATTTACTAACGAGGTGCGTCTGATTTCCAAGTCTGCTCCTCTCCGCTGTCAACTTGTCAACTGATTTGATTCATTTTCTCTAGTAGAATGGTTTTCCTAATTTTCATTTTCCTTCTTCCCCTCATCCTGTGGCAGCAACTTCTGCAGATCACCCCTTATTCTTATCCCATACAGGCTCTTCATATATTCAAAAAAAACCAGGGGGACATTTTTGTGGCGTTGGGAAAGAGATAGAAGAAGAGCCCTCCTATCTCACTGGTTTCAGAAGTCACAAGCTGTTCTGCTGTTCTTCCCACCAAAGTATAGAAGAAAGGAGCAGGTAGATTACCCTCTTCAACTTCATTGCTCATAGCTGGTTCTGAGCCCAGTTTGAAGAAGAGACTATATTTCTCACCATACTCTTGCTAATTGTTTATATTCATCATAGAGATTTGAAACCTGAGTCTTTTTTTTTTAAATGTTTTTTTATTATATTATGTTAGTCACCATACAGTACATCCCCGGTTTCCGATGTAAAGTTCGATGATTCATTAGTTGTGTATAACACCCAGTGCACCATGCAATACGTGCCCTCCTTACTACCCATCACCAGTCTATCCCATTCCCCCACCCCTCTCCCCTCTGAGGCCCTCAGTTTGTTTCTCATAGTCCATAGTCTCTCATGCTTCATTCCCCCTTCTGATTACCCCCCTTTCTTTATCCCTTTCTTCTGCTACCGATCTTCCTAGTTCTTATGTTCCATAGATGAGAGAAATCATATGATAGTTCTTTCTCTGCTTGACTTATTTCACTTAGCATTATCTCCTCCAGTGCCGTCCATGTTGCAGCAAATGTTGAGAAATCGTTCTTTCTGATAGCTGAGTAATATTCCATTGTATATATCGACCACATCTTCTTAATCCAGTCATCTGTTGAAGGGCATCTTGGCTCCTTCCACAATTTAGCTATTGTGGACAATGCTGCTATGAACACTGGGGTGCATATGGCCCTTCTCTTCACTACGTTTGTATCTTTGGGTTAAATACCCAGTAGTGCAATGGCTGGGTCATAGGATAGCTCAATTTTTAACTTTTTAAGGGACCTCCACACTGTTTTGCAGAGTGGCTGTACCAACTTGCATTCCCACCAACAATGTAGGAGGGATCCCCTTTCTCCACATCCTCTCCAACAATTGTTGTTTCTTGCCTTGTCTATTTTCACCATTCTAACTGGCATAAGGTGGTATCTCAGTGTGGTTTTGATTTGAATTTCCCTGATGGCTAATGATTTTTTAAAAAGATTTTATTTATTTATTCGACAGAGATAGAGACAGCCAGCGAGAGAGGGAACACAAGCAGGGGGAGTGGGAGAGGAAGAAGCAGGCTCCTAGCGGAGGAGCCTGATGTGGGGCTCGATCCCATAACGCCAGGATCACGCCCTGAGCCCAAGGCAGATGCTTAACCGTTGTGCCACCCAGGCGCCCCCTGATGGCTAATGATTTTGAAAATTTTTTCATGTGTCTGTTAGCCATTTGTATGTCTTCATTGGAAAAGTGTCTGTTCATATCTTCTGCCCATTTTTTTATTTGTTTATTTGTTTCTCGTGTATTGAGTTTGAGAAGTTCTTTGTAGATCTTGGATACCAGTCTTTTATCTGTAGTGTCATTTGCAAATATATTCTCCCATTCTGTGGGCTGCCTCTTAGTTTTTTTTGACTGTTTCCTTGGCTGTGCAGAAGCTTTTTATCTTGATGAAGTCCCACAAGTTCATTTTATCTTTTGTTTCTCTTGCCTTTGGAGATGTGTCATGAAAAAGGTTGCTTTGGCCGATGTCGTAGAGGTTGCTGCCTATGTTCTCCTCTAGGATTTTGATGGATTCCTGTCTCACATCGAGGTCTTTCATCCATTTGGAGTTTATTTTTGTGTATGGTGTGAGAGAGTGGTCAAGTTTCATTCTTTTGCATGTAGCTGTCCAATTTTCCCAGCACCATTTATTGAAGAGACTGTCTTTTTTCCACCGGATGTTTTTTCCTGCTTTATCAAAGATTAGTTGCCCAAAGAGCCAAGGGTCCATTTCTGGGTTCTCTATTCTGTTCCATTGGTCTATGTGTCTGTTTTTGTGCCAGTACCATGCTGTCTTTGTGATCACAGCTTTGTAGTACAGCTCGAAATCCGGCATTGGGATGCCCTCAGCTTTGTTTTTCCTTTTCAACAGTTCCTTGGAGATTCGGGGCCTTTTCTGTTTCCATACAAATTTAAGGACTATTTGTTCCAGTTCTTTGAAAAATGTCCTCGGTATTTTGATCGGGATAGCATTGAAAGTGTAGATTGCTCTGGGTAGCATGGACATTTTAACTATGTTAATTCTTCCGATCCATGAGCATGGAATATTTTTCCATCTTTTTGTGTCTTCCTCAATGTCTTTCAAGAGTGATTTATAGTTTCTAGAATATAGATCCTTTACATCTCTGGTTAAGTTAATTCCAAGGTAACATATGGTTTTTGGTGCTATTGTAAATGGGATGGATTCCCTAATTTCTCTTTCTTCAGTCTCATTATTCGTGTATAGAAATGCAACTGATTTCTGAGCATTGATTTTGTATCCCGCCACATTACTGAATTGCTCTATAACTTCTAATAGTTTGGGAGTGGCTTCTTTTGGGTTTTCCATATAGAGTATCATGTCATCTGTGAAGAGAGACATTTTGACTTCTTTGCCGATTTGGATACCTTTTATCCCTTTTTGTTGTCTGATTGCTGTTGCAAGGACTTCTGGTACTATGTTGAATAATAATGGCGAGAGTGGGCATCCTTGTCGTGTTCCTGATCTTAAGGGGAAGGCTTCCAGCTTTTCCCCATTGAGAATAATACTTGCCGTAGGCTTTTCATAGATGGCTTTTATGAGATTGAGGAATGTACCCTCTATTCCTACACTCTGAAGGGTGAAACCTGAGTCTTAAATCAATTCATCAAGACCACAAAATCAGAAAATACTGGGGCAAAACTCCTAGGCATCCTGCCAGCTAGTTACTTCATTGATTTCTGTATCAGGGTTTCCTTAGCTCTTCACAAACCTTATCTTCCCCAATACAGCTTCCAAAACCCAGCTTTACTGATCCCTTAAGCATATGGAATGATGTGGCTGTTCCCTATGCTGTCACCTATTTGTAGGATGTGCTCATGCGTGATACATGGTACCTGTTGCCTCTTCTAACAAGTCCAGTCTCATGTAGGCTTTGGAATTCATACTGTGAATTTATTGCATGTTTTTGTGTGTGCACTTATATGCATGTGTATATTCTGACCATTTCACTCCAAGTTGTTCTAGCTTGCTCTGTGTCCTAGTAGAGGAAGAACAATAATAATAGCTGGTATTTATTGAGTATTTACTATGTGCCAGTTTTTATATATGAGGATTAGATGGGTTAATACACTAGTTCTATGAGGTGCACTCCCAACCTTCACCTGAACTACGTTTCAAAATTCTTACGCCTTGAAAGTCTTTGCCAGAGAGTATTCATGAGATGACCTTGTTTCTGGTCTGACCCTTGCCTTTGATCTGTCCTTGGGTAGAATATCAGTCCTTAAGAGTGGTGGGCCTTAGGAGCAGAACCTGCAGAAAAAGAATCTGTATGGGGAAGTCAACTAACCATTTGTTGGATGAAATGCAACTTAACTCCAGGCAGGACAGCTGGATAAAAACCCAGATGTGCAATCTTCCTTGAGTTTGAACCCTCACTTCACTGCATACTACATGTGTTGTCTTGAACAAATTCCTTAAACCTTTCTGAGCTTCAGTTTCTCATAAGAAAGAGGTTGTGATGATACTGTAACTTGGCTGATGTGCATGTTGCGTGTAAGTCCTACAGTAGGTAGTCAGGTATGGGATTGGAAGTAAGATGGCATGTAGTAGTTGGCCAATAAATGATAGCTACTATATTTCTCCTGATGACCAGCATGCTTAGTTTAAGTCACTGCCTGTTGAAGTTTATTTTTTGGTGGTAAAGTTCTTACAATATAAACCCTGTATCTACATTCTGTAGTAAGTGTTAGGCCTAATGTTCCGAAGAGCATTGCTTTTAATAATTTTGTTGTAAAAGTGTGATGCTGTCATTTCCATTACCTCCTCTTAATGGAAATACTGATGCTGCTGTGATTTTGTGAAAGAAACATCTGAATATGTAAAATCACCTCAAGAGTTACAGCATAGATTTCGGGGGGACCTAAGTAAGATGCTGCATTTCAAAATTGTTTTTGTTATAAAAATAGGCACTTGCTAAAATATAATTTCATATATGTAATTCTGCTTTTTATAATCAAATACCAGTTGAGTGCCTGTCAAACATAAGAGATGTGCTAGAGATAAAACATCATTTAAAAATTATGACAATAGCAGCTAACATTTACTGTATTACTGTATTAATACATGCCAGACACTATGCTTAGCACATCCTTTGGATTATTTTATTTAACCTTCACATAAATTCTTTACTCAGAGGACTTACTATATAGTTAGAAAAATAGAATTTATTCCATAAAGGTCAAATAACAGCAGACAGCTTAAAATAAGTACCTAGGTTACCCAGAGACTAATGAAGGGAAAGACTATATGAGTGTTAGCATCTGCTTTTTAAAAAAATATTATCTACTTTTAATGGAATTTGAAAATTTCAGATCTTAGTTCTCAACTAAGAGAATTATCAAGTCTCAGAGTTTCTGATTGCCATAAATGAGTGGAAGTTTTTACTGTTTCTAGAAGCTGCTGTGTCTCTGTAACACATTTCTGCATATTTTTTCTAGTATTTTGGACGGTATGACCCCTATTTGTTGCAAATACACATAATACACATAAAGAAAGGTGTATCCCATAGATACATGGGTTTGTGACAGATAACCTGGGTATTTTACAATTATTTTAGAAGCCATTCCCTGATCTTACCACTGGAGGTCAGCTTGACCCTTTTTCTCTTAAAGCTCCAAGTGGATTTTCTTTGTATAGAAGCAGATTTCTAGTTCAGAACTTCACTTTAAACACATGAGGAATAAAACTGCTCTTAGGTAGTTCTCAAAACAGCATGGACAGATATGTGCGTAGTGGTCTATATTCATAGGCATAAGGCTCAATGTACTTACGGAAGCAATACGTGATGTGTGTATGGCCATACGTATACACGCACTTTCTGTAGGAGAAGTAAAAGAGCACCAGAAACAGTGCCTTATGAAATTGACCGTCTGTATCTCATCAAATGGAATCATTGGGAGGAAGTTAGACTTCTCTATCATTCACTAAATATTAAGAATGTACTGGGTGTCAGGTGCTGTGCTGGGTGCTGGAAGGAACAGAATAGACATGGTTCCTACTCTCTGGGAGCTTGTAGTCCAGTCAGAGAGACAGATATTGATAAAATAATCACTCAGGAAGTATAATATTGCTGTGGAGAGAAATACAGTATAGGATGCTATGATAGGATATAATTTAAATTTAAGGTCGGGGAAGGATTCTTTTAGCAAGTGCCTTTTAAGCAGACACCTGAAGGGTGAAGAGGAGCTTGGCTGGCTTGAAGGACTCTGGGGAGGCCAATGCGACTGGACGGAGGAGAGAAGTTGGGGACGAAGGTCTGGAGTAGTGGTACTCAAACATTTTAAACTGCATCTTGGAATAAGCATGCATTTTACATTGAAACCCAGATTATGTGTTTGTGCATGTGTGAGAAATAAGAGTTTTATGAAACAGAACTGACTTCATGTGAGCTTATTCTGATATATTTAACTCTCTTGTATTTAAAATGCTGGTGGTAAAGCATTAATTGACATCTATCCCATTAATGGATCATGGACCATGGTTTGAATAGCACCACCACGGAGGAGGCCAGGAGGCCATAATTGGGAAGGGCGTTGTTGGTCCTTAAGGTTTTGCGATTTCATCCTCAGAACATTGAGAATCTACTGGTTCTGAGCAGAGAAGTGTGAGACATGAAAAGATTTGCATTTTCAAGAGATGCCCTCCCCCCTAGGCTGCCGTTGTAAGTAGTAGGGGAGCCAGAGTGGAGGTGGAGAGGACAGTTGGCAAGTGTTGCCAGCCCGCAGGTAACGGGTGATACTGGCTTGGCCTAAGTTAGGGGCAGGAGAGAGAGAATTCACGCTGTCTGACAGGAAGTGTGGACCTTCTCCAATGCTGATGGATGCTTCTGCTAAAGCTGGAGCTACTGAAACTGTAAATGTTTGCACGGCTTCGTTCTCCCTTGGGTCCCTAGACCACTACTGGAACATTGTCAGTACACAATAAATATTTTCTTGAATACGTAAATAATAGGGAGGAAGAGGGTGCTGACAATAATGCTATGCTTTCAAGCATGAAATGAGAATGCTCTTTCTTGGTGTCTACATACCCTTCCCTCATCATAACTGACTATATGCACAATACCAAGACAATTACTCTTCTCTACAAATAGGTGACAACTTCTTACACTTTGGAAGCTGTTGTGAGTATCTGTATAATACAGTTCTGTTTATTAATAATAAATTTTTTAAAAAGATTTTATTTATTTGACAGAGATAGAGACAGCCAGCGAGAGAGGGAACACAAGCAGGGGGAGTGGGAGAGGAAGAAGCAGGCTCATAGCGGAGGAGCCTGATGTGGGGCTCGATCCCATCACGCCGGGATCACGCCCTGAGCTGAAGGCAGACGCTTAACCACTGTGCCACCCAGGCGCCCCTATTTCTTTGTTTTTAACTTTGTCCCCCATGCATAATATTAATAATCATATGGCATGAGTCATCTGGTGCAAAGAAATGATGCATATAATTTAAAGTATTGATAAAATAGAATAATTTTTTTTCAAATTTGGATGAGGTTTGTAAGTTGAACCATAGGAAATTGCTGATATTTACCTATTTTGACTTATAAAATGGCAACTTCATTTATGCTTAATCTAATATATTCACACACGCAAGGAGGTGAATGCGTGTCGGAATTCTATTCCTCTGGCTGGACCATAGTCTGAAATGTTCACTGGAGCCTCAGGCAGGGATTGAGAAGCTATAGCTGAAAATGCCATGAGACACTGCCCATTGGATAGCGACACATGTATTCTATGGTCACTCTTTTCAAATTGGAATTACTGAGATCTATCATGACCCTTGTGTCCCATGTCACGTACAGAATTATCCTGGTGAACAATTTCCCAGCCTTCAGGCAAGCCATGAAAAATTACTGGAAACTGTTTATCCAACTTAAATTAGTATTCCCTGGTCTAGTGAACAGGCTGAGTATATCATTGATCTTTCTAAGTGAGCTCAAACTGATGTTTTATTTCATAAAAAAATGAACACTTGTTACCCACTATGATCATTTGGTCTCTGTAATACAGGTCTCTGTAAAAGTATTTGTGCTGGGGCGCCTGGGTGGCACCGTCGTTAAGCGTCTGCCTTCGGCTCAGGGCGTGATCCCGGCATTCTGGGATCGAGCCCCACATCAGGCTCCTCCGCTAGGAGCCTGCTTCTTCCTCTCCCACTCCCCCTGCTTGTGTTCCCTCTCTTGCTGGCTGTCTCTCTCTCTCTGTCAAATAAATAAATAAAATCTTAAAAAAAAAAGTATTTGTGCTTTTCTTCCCTTATAGACCTTTTACAGTAAAACTTTCATTTCTGGAATTAGAAGTTATAGTGATATTGTGATACAGATGCATAGGAAAATGATTAGAAGATTGGGAAAGAAAGTGAATTAAGCATTTAAGTTATATTTATGGCATGTCTTTTGTTAAACATGTCATTGAATATTTCCTTTACTTCTCCCACAGATAGCAGGTTTTTTACTTATTATTTATTTATTTATTTATTAGATAAATGAAATTTGGAAGCTAAGATAGGGCCTGCCACTCATTAATACATAACCTGGGGGTCTTTTTATTTTTTTAACATTAATTTTCAATTAGTCGTGCTAGAAATTTACGAACACTAAATCTGATACTTTTCCTCCTTCAGGCTTGTAGTATAGTTCTCAACCACGTCATCTTAGAACTCTTTTAAGTAGTGAAAATCTTTAAGTATTTTCATCCAGAAAAGGGGTTTTCTTTTTAGTATTTTATTTTCAGCACATAAAGTAACAGTGATTCTTCCCATGTTGATGAATATAATACAGTGTCATTATTTTTCTCTGGAATTCCAGCATTCTAGAGTAGTGGCTCAGTCTTGAAGCTTGACGGCCAAAAACAAATGGAAACTCCTTTCCTGTGGCTATAAAATAATGGTGGATGGGCCCAAAAATGAGGAGGGGAGAAAACAAGATTGCATTACAAATCTGGCAACATCAGCCACACTAGTAAAATCAAATCCAATGTTGTTTTATGACTCTGAATTTATGTGAGTGCCCAGGATCAAAGGGCTCCAATCCCACTGGACTACAGGGTCCAAGGTTCATGGCAAAAACTCATCAAAAAGAACATTTTAGTCGGTTAAGCTTTTCATTTTAATCAGCCTCAGTAATAAAAGAGCCTTTAGGTGTCCAAAAACATTTTGCAAGATCAAGAGGTTGTTCTCTCGCTCGTAGAAGCGGCTTTCTTATTGGACCCATACAATGCCTGTGGCCTTAGAGTGTCAAAGGGCCACCGCCTTCACGTTGTGTGCCCTTGTGGGACGGTTTCTTTTGATTCTTCTGTGTATTATGTGATAGTAAATTATGGTGTCTGACGGAAGGACCATAAAATTTTCACACAATCTATCACGCTATTTCAGCCATTTAAAGTTTGGTCTCTGACAACAAGCCAGGTACTTTGTAATGTTTAGATAGAAACAGAGTCTACCGCCGGCATGTTGGCACATATCTGGAGACAGCTCTGCATCGAGAAAGAACATGAGCCTTGACAGGCAGAAGATCCAGTCTGGAGTCCTAGCGGACACTTCCTAGGATTGTGGTTTGGGACAGTCCATAACATGGGGATCCCACCTTCGCCACAGGGTTGTTCAGATTACATAGGTTAATGTTTGTGGAGTTGCTGTGCAGCGAGAAGAAAGGATATGCACTAGGCATCGATTATGCACAGAACCAGCCTGAGTAGCCCCGCGTTTTCAACAGGAGACCTGAGTAGGTATAGGGAAGAGCCAGCCAGAGAGGAGCAAATTAAAAAAGTGTCCCTGGAGAACACGGAAAAGGGTGAAATCAGAGACCCAGGAGGTTGAATTGGCTCAGGGGAAAAGGGGAGAGGGCATTTCTTTTAAGATAAGAAGAAAATAAAAAAGAATGAGTGCCTTTGTCTCTAGACTATTAACACCTTTATTTCTTTGTTTTGTTTTGTTTTAAAGATTTTATTTATTTATTTGACAGAGATAGAGACAGCCAGCGAGAGAGGGAACACAAGCAGGGGGGAAGGGAGAGGAAGAAGCAGGTTCTCATCAGAGCAGGGAGCCCGATGCGGGGCTCGATCCTGGGACCCTGGGATCACGCCCCGAGCCGAAGGCAGACGCTTAACCGCTGTGCCACCCAGGCACCCCTATTTCTTTGTTTTTAACTTTGTCCCCCATGCATATGAGAAGAAACTAAAGCACCCAATATTTTGCCACCTGATCTCTTTGATGTCCTCTTCTACCACTTCTGCACTTTTCCTCGTTCCTTGTTCTCTTTTCAGCCATTGCCTTCCCCCACTTCTCATAATAAATTCAGCTATCCTTTACTTTAAAATCCCTTCTCTTGATGGTACTGCTCCTTTGAGCTTCCATCGCTCTTCTCGCTGGCAAAGTTCTCAAACATTAGTCACATGTAGCCAGTCCTCCTACCACTTGCCTTTTGTTACCTCTGTACAGAAATGACTAAGAGCACAGAGGAAGCAGTTATCCCGTGCTCTTGGTCCCCTCTTGGTCTTCATTGGCTTGCTTTCTAGATCGAACATCAGTGTTGAAATCCTTCTCGGATCCCCTGCCTTGATGTCTAGGACGCTGAATTCTTGTTTTTCCTCCTCCTTTGAATGGGCTTCTCCATCTTCTTTGCTTCCCCCTCAGCCCTGCCTCCACAGCACCCCACAAATGGGACCCTGCAAAAGGTAGCCTTCAGTTTCCTGACTTTCCATGTGTTGTCCCTTGAAGATTTCATTGATTGCTATGTCTATGTAAAGGCTTTTCAGAGCTACTTGTTTGGATTCAAATGTTTCCCTGAGTTCCAGCTCCAGGAAAAGTTCTCATTTTTGCTGGAAAATCTAACCCTGGGAGCTGTTTTCAGTATCTCAAAATTTAAAATTTCTGAAGCCAGAGCACCAAAAATTCTTATAATCCAAGGATTGAAAAGACTTGTCTACCTGTCTCCTTCTTACTTTCCCCCCACCCAATATAAAGACAGCACATAATAGTCTTTTGGGGGGCTGTCCTATATATTTAAGGTTCCACTGTTTTCCCAAGAGTGAAAGTCCAGGCCCAAAGTCTCAGCCATCTTTGGCAACCTCACTCTTAGCGTCTGTGTCTCGCGGATTGCCAAGTTATGATTATTTTAGCTCCATGGTCCCTTACATACACTTGTTCCTTGGCACTCTGCTGCTGTCATTCTCATTTAGCCCCTTAGGTCTTGCCTATATTCAAGCCATGTTATAAATTGCTTAGAGATTGTTGCTTCTCTGTCTTATCCAACCTCACTGTTGATTATCCAGTTAAGTTCGAAATCCTTAGTGTGGTATTTGAGACCTTCTAAAATCAGATTCAAACTTCTAACTAGTCTTTTCTTCCACTATTTTCCTATGTGTTCCCATCACTCTGCCTTCTTCTTTTACTTGGATTATTCACAATCTGCCACTCCACCTTGGCCAATCCTTTGTGGCCCATCAAGGGAGCCTCATCATATATGAAACGATCTCTTGATTTCCCAAGGCTCCCTGCTCTGACACCTTGGCTCTTTATACCCAACTCAGGCAGTTAGCAAGACTTTTGGTCATAATACAGTCGTGAAAGCAAAGGTATTGTCCCTGTCCTTCACCCCCGGTGCCGAACATAAGATGGACGTAAACTTTTAATAAATAGCAAGCAGATGAGTTTTCTATCACAGTATTACATGCATTAGTGCATAAATTAACCGCTGATTGGTTTTCCCTTTTTCTTCCTCCATAATAGAACTAGATTTAAACTAAAGTGATTTTACAGGCAGTATTTTTCACAGAGACATGGGAGAAGTATAGTAGGAAAACTATGTTCTTGGAAGGTTTATAAAAGATAATTTTGACAGTTTATGGTTTTCTACTGGGATACTCTGTTTCTCATTGTCTTAGGTGGACATTTATCAGATGTTGCATGTTAAGACAACTTACAGTGAGTGAGTGATCAGTTGTTTTAGTTGAGGTGAAATCACCTTGGACTCATTTGAATGTGTGAAAATCTGTAAAGCCTTTCATTTTATAGTTGAGGAACCACAGCCTGGAAGAGCTGATTTTAAAATCGAGTTTGGGGGCGCCTGGGTGACTCAGTTGTTAAGAGTCTGCCTTTGGCTCAGGGTGTGATCCCGGCGTTCTGGGATCGAGCCCCGCATCAGGCTCCTCTGCTGGGAGCCTGCTTCTTCCTCTCCCACTCCCCCTGCTTGTGTTCCCTCTCTCGCTGGCTGTTTCTCTCTCCATCAAATAAATAAATAAAATCTTCAAAAAAATAAAAATAAAAATCGAGTTTGATGGTTCTCCACTTTTCTTCCTCAGTGCCCCTAAAGTAGGCACCATGCTCCCAGCAGGACAGAGCTCCTTACAGCCAGTGAAGGCCACCACCCATGGAGATTCACCTTCTGGTTGCTACTCCTTAGCAGTTAAAGGGCCTAGGCCCCTGCAGGCAGCAGATAGAAGGACCCAGAGCAGAAGTGAGGTCTTCTCCCAGGCCAGTGCTCTGTCACTTAAAGCAATGGAGATTGCTCTGCCAAAGTGGGGAGAGGGCTAACTGGGATTTCAGTGGTGGGCAGGAAAACCATCATGCAGCCCATGAATGGTGGTGGTACGGAGCATATGAGAGGTTTGACATACATGTTGAAAACCAAAATCTCTGCACACACCAACAAAATTAAACATGATTCTTTTAAGAATATGCAAAGCAATGGGAGGTAAATAAGGCCACGTCTTCCAAATATCTCGGTCAGTTTCAACTTTCTTGCCTGCCCATCACCTTTTCAAGGTCAGAAGGTTGTCTAATACTTTTCTGCTCCTTTCCTCTCTCTTGTCTCTGCAAGATTTCAAATTGCATTATAAGTAGAGCTTGAGAGATTAATTGTAATTTTCAGATGAGATTTTTTCTAGACTTGTGAGATACAGATCAGCGTCCAAATTGACTCTGTTGTGACCTAGACTCAAACATTGGACTCCTACAGCATCACTCACTTCTTGCTCATTAGCAACCTAATTACCTTAAAAAAAAAAAAAAAAAAAGAAGTGGAAAGATAGAGGCTGCCAGCTATCAGGAGTATCTCTTGGAATGATTTTACATTTTTTTCCTCCAACCTGCAACCAAATACCACCCATAACAAAAGATTATTTTTAAATACCATTACTGAGAAGCTATGAATGTTGCTGGAGGATTTTGCATAGCAAACCCCTTAAAAATGAGCTTTTAAAACCAATTATATCCAGAAACAGAAAGACAAATGTTTCCTTCTTTATAAGCTCCAACTTTTAGTACTGGACTGTTAGGTATTTCCTCGCAGGTACATCATGTTTGGGTTTAATTCTACACTTTTATTCTTTTTTTTTTTTAAAGATTTTATTTATTTATTCGACAGAGATAGAGACAGCCAGCGAGAGAAGGAACACAAGCAGGGGGAGTGGGAGAGGAAGAAGCAGGCTCATAGCAGAAGAGCCTGATGTGGGGCTCGATCCCAGATCGCCGGGATCACGCCCTGAGCCGAAGGCAGACGCTTAACCGCTGTGCCACCCAGGCGCCCCTACACTTTTATTCTTACCTGTGTTATGTTGATATGAAATATGAAAAGCGTATGAAAGAAAAGTAAAAGAAAGTGATCGAGAAGGAAACAGGCATCTGCTCTTACATTTGACAGCTGTAGTTGAGACTGCAGAATGTTTTAACATAGTAAATTTGGACCAAGAAAAATGATCTTCATGTCCATCTTCATAAAAATCAAAATTCCTTTCTTTCAAACACCTCTACAATTCTAATCTGTTTCATATGTGTTTTAACACTGTATTCAAGGACAGGCAGTCAGAAAGTCTTCTACTGCTCTGATGTGCAGTGAGGGAAAGGTGATGGTCCAACATCGAGATGCCTTGTAATCTAAATATTTAAGTGTAAGTAGTTTATAGTTATTTAGAATGGATGACTGCTGTGGGTCCTGGAGCCAGTTCATTTTTTCAAGGGTGCATGGCACAAAGCTGGCAGGTTTAAGCTCTTGTAACTGACAGACCCGTTCCATGAGACAGCAGCACATTGTTGGTACAAAACACTCCCGCAGTCATGGAGTTTGATAGACATTATATAGCTGGCCCTGTATCATCATTAACCTGTGTATTTAGTTATTAAATTTTGAATGACTTGTGGAGAAATTATGTAGGAGTTTTCAGGTAATAGTGCCCCTGTCTTTTCACATTATTAATATGTACAGCTGTAACATTTAAAATAGAAAAATTGATGGAGAGAAAATTATAGCCATCTCAACCTCTCTGTCAAAATAAATTTGAAGTGACATTTAAACTTTGTCCAGAATAGTTAAACGTTTATTTTGCAAACATTTCATGAATGATGTTCAGTGTTTGATCACTTAGGAAATAAGAATTCTGATTTAAGTTCATATTTTGTAATTACTGGAAAGCTGAAAAATGTGATTCTTGTAACAATTATCCTTTCAAAAAACCCAAATTATGGAGATGAATATCAATCAAATGTAATATAGTTAAATCTAAGTTTGGGGGGTAGTGCAGGAGGAAAACAAGAATGTGGTTTGTCCATATTCCAGGAGAAAAGAATAAGTCAAAATGAGATCTGATCTTTTCCAAGTTATTGTGTGTATCATACTCGAGTGTAATTTCACATGCATCCTGATGTTCCAAGTATCATGAAACATCTAGTAATCAGAATAAATGTTCTGCCAGATTCCATTTATTGTCTTGACTATTAAAGGCATTGAGCACCCTAGATTTATAAATATATAATTAATATTCCTATTAAAAAATAAACCCACGTAGGGGATTTACATTTTTCTTAATCCATGTTTATACAAAGAAGAGATCAGTTTTTAAATATTACAACAGATCTTTGTGAGCTCAAATTAATCAGTGGGATACTTTCCCAAAACTGTTTCTAAAAATGATATGTATTAATGCCTTATGGTCAGGGTGCCTTCTTTTTGGAGTTTTAGAATTCCCCGACCATTATTCTAGGCTCCTCTGCTTTCAAGAAAAGGGACTACAGATGTACTTTGTCACCTGTTTGCTGTCAACCTATATACATCCTCAATTGCAAGGATTCCAAGTGAAGCAAGCACAGCACTAGAAGCATTTCTGCCTCTTCCTAGATAGATCTGTAACTGGAGATGTTCATTAAACTTGATTGCTTATGTACAGAAACTCAGAAAGAGCCTAGCCAGCTTGAAGAAGAAAGCAGTCACCCACATTGTCACAGGTGCTGTTTCAAGGCTTTTTGTCAATCAAGGCATTTCTAGGACCCCTTTTCCAGTCACTTTGGTGTCTGTCCCAGTGAAGGAAGGTTGAAACATAAGTCATAATGCTTGGATCCACATGGAGTAACTCATATTTGTGACTTCCTCAATGATTTTAAAGTGTAAATATTTAAAAACTATAAAAATTCATATCAATAAAAGTGTGTGTGTGTATTCAAAATGATGGCATTATTAATGTCTTTGGGGTAGAATGTTCATTTTGACAATTTGGAGTCAGTTTGTCAACTCTCATCTAGGCCCTGTGCGTATTGTAAAGTAACTCAGTCTGGAGGTCCACTGAATGAGACGGAGTTGACCAGGTCTGGATGGAGATGGACCTGTAACTTTGGACTTTGGAATTTCATGAGGCTTGTTGGAAAGAACACAGTCTCACATCGGCTATGCACTTATCAGCTAGGACCTACTGAAGGGGTGATAGCAATAATCATACAAATCGGGGGGCTTTCATCGCATTTGTAACAGGCCTTGTGTGGGCACTGCTCAGTAGTTCTTTCCTCTTGCTCTTCCCTTTGCTAACTGAATGCAATAGTTTTATAGGTACAATAGCCTTAGGGACTTCTTGGCTAGGGACATTGGAAAATTCATTTATTTAACAACTATCTGAATGCCTTTACAGACCAGGTGCCTACTCATGGTTCTAGGACTACATCAGTGAACAAGAGAGACAAACCGTGAGTCCTCTTAACTTGATGTGATTGAGGTATTTGGAGGATGGAAGGAGGAGAGGAAGGTAGCAGCAGGCAGAGTAATTGCAAGGCAGGAAGAGGACCAGGGTGTTACACTCTCAGAGAAAACAAGAGGGGCAGTTCTCAAGTTCAGCTGCAAAGTCCCAAAGGAGAATGAGGAAAAACCCACCAAACTGGGTAACTCAGGAAGCCATTAAATGTGGTTTCTGTGAGGCTTTTCAGTAAAATGGTGGTGACTTAGACCGGACTTTTGAGAAATCACACGAAGGGTATGGTAAAAATGCAAAGACAGCAGACAGCTGCAAATCTCTTAGGGCAACACTTGTCAATGAACGTAATAGGGGATTGTTTCTTGAGGATGGGACAGGGTTAAGGCACGTTTTCTCATTTTTGTGAGGAGGGGGAGATGTGAGAAGAAGGACTCGAGCACTCTTTAGGCAGGGGTAAAAGGCAAGAGAGATACCTATTAATGAATATGTAAAATATTGCTTGAGAAGAATTTTGACACATAAGCATTGTGTCTTGTACATAAACAACATCCTAGCTTTTTGTTGTATGATGCAATTCTAGTGTATTTGAATGTGCATTCTCGGTACTTGGATCCTACATAATGCATTTTATTTAGAAAGAAAGGTTGACTTTTATTAACCACATTAAGTTCACCTTTTTCTCTAAGGCCACCACGTACACGTACATATCAACCTATATACAGGAGAGAGAAGGGTTGTGCTAGCAGCTTCCAACTGACAATGCACTGTAAACCCAGCTAGTTGCTATTAACTACATTCAATATTAAATTAACTCTGCAGTATTTTTCAGTCAGAGCTTTTCTTGATTTCTTCTGAGTACATTATTCTGAGATTCTTTTACCTTCCATGAAAAGTATATTAGAAAGCAAGATAGATAATGTCATCCTCATTTTACAGAATAGAATTTGCAGCCTACAACACTGATGGAATAATAGGCCTCCTTGGAGACCCCGTGAGTATAGGAGGAAACTTCTCTAATTGCCCTGTGGAATAGACTGTTTTGATAGTTTTGTGGGGTTTTCATTCCTCCCAGTCACAGAGACACCACCTATCAATCTATCACAAACCCAAGGCACACTTTTAACCTAACACCCTGATCCTTGCTTTGGAGGCTTATTAAGAAAAACATTAATAGAGAAAACTCTTCAAGTTGACCGCGGAATAGAAGACGTTAGGTCCTTTTTACTTACAGAGGCAGAGAAGTAAGACCTTTAATCCTTGAAAACACTTGGTGATCAACTACAGTGAGAAAATCAGACTCGTCATAAATAATGGGATAGGAAAAAGACTGACAGAGGGAAAGTAATGAGACATCACAGTGTTAAAGGCAATGTAACATCATGCCTAGCACTCTGAGCTCTTAGTAGACATTGTTCACTCCTGGCCATGTTGTCACATAGTGGCGATGTGAGAGTGATGCTGAATGTAGCGCTATTGTCTTAAGTTAGGTCACTGCTAACCCCATCCCAGCCCTGACCTAGACAGAGAGAGTTCCAGAACCTGGGCCACAGGTGTGAAAATGCTATAGCATGGATGAGAAAGCTTAAACTTTAATGTTAGGGAAGCTGGACCTTTGTTCTAGATACTTCTTTAGATGCTTTTGGGACTCCTCTTACTCTGTGTGGTTGTAAAATGTTTTCTCAAAAAGAGAAAGACTCTGTTGCAAACAAAATCTTGCTTGGAAGTCCAACTGTTAAGTGGCATTTTATTAGTATGTATTTTACAGTCTTAAATTTATACAAATGCATACATATTGCTTATAATGTCAATCTGTAAATTCTTTTTTTTTTTGAGATCATTTTATGCACCATAAAAAGCACCCTTTGTAAGTGTACAAGTTTTGACAAAGCCATGCAGTCCTGTAACCATAACCACAGTGAAGACATAGAACATTCCATCACCATAAAAAATTCCTCTGTGTCCCTTGGAAGACATCCTCTCTCCTGACCTCAAGCCCCTGGCAACCATTCCTGCTTTTTTCTGTCCCTATAGCTTTGACTTTCCCAGAATGTGATAAGAATGAAATCATATAGTGTGTGGCCTTTTGAGTCCAGCTTCTTAACACATTTGAGATTCATCCATGTTGTTGCACCAATAGTAGTCCATTCCTTTTTATTTCTAATTAGATTCTGCTTTGTGCATGTACCACCATTTGTTTATCCCCTCCCAGTTGAAGAACCTTTGAGTGGCTTCCAATTTTGGCAATGTACTAGGGTCCTCCTCAAAAAATATTAAACTAATAGGATGTATACATCTATATCTATCTATCTATCTATCTATCTATCTATCTATCTATCTATCTATCTATCTATCATCTATATAAAGAGAGAGATTTGTTTTAAGGAATGGCTCATGCAGTTATGGAGCCTGACAAGTCCCAAAATCTCCAAGGAGAGTTGACATGCTGGAGACCCAGGAGAGTGGGTGTCATAATTCCAGCATGAAGACCAAAAATCTTGAGATCTAGGAAGACCCAGTGTTGAAGATTGCATTCCAAGGGAGGAAGAAACTAATGTCTCAATTCAAAGGAAGTTAGGTAGGAGCAGTTTTTTCTTAGCAGGAGAGTGAACCTTTTTGTTCTATTCAGGTCTTCAACTGATTGGATGGTACCCACCCCATTAGGGAGAGCAATCTGCTTTACTCAGTCTACTGATTGATTCAAATGTTAACCTCATCTAAAAACACCCTCAAAGAACACCTTGAATAATGTTTGGTCAAATAACTGGACACCCAGTGGCCCAGTCAAGTTGACACACAAAATTAACCGTCATGGGTGATTATTAATAAAACTGCTAAAAATGTGTGTGTATGTATTTTCATGTTACCATGTTTTATTTCACTTTGGCAAATACTTAGAAGTGGGATTGTTGGATCCCATGGCAAGTGTATATTTAGCTTTATAACAAGCAGTCAAATTGTTTTCTCAAGTGGTGGTGCCATTTTACATTCCCATTGGTCATCTAGGAGAGTTCCAGTTGCTCCAATTCCTCCCCAGCCCTGGGTATTGTCAAATGAGTCAGTTTTCCTCTCTTCCCCTCTCTTCCTTCAATAAATATGTGGTGGTATCTCACTGTGGTTTGGTTAACGGATGTCGAGCATCTTTTTTATGTGCTTAAATGTTATCCATATATCTTCCTTCATGAGCAATTTAAATCATTTACCCATTTTGGAAGGGGGAGTTTATTTTCTTAATTTTTATTTTAACAGAGTTCTTTTTATGTTCTGGGTACAAGTTCTTTTTCAGCTATGTATTTTGCAGATAGTTTTCTCCCAGTCTGAGGCTTATGTTTTATTTTAACAGTGCCTTGCCAAAATTGGATTTTTGAAAAAATCCAATTTATTGATTTTTGTGATGGATTGTGCTTTTGATGACATATTTAAGACCTCATTAAGAGTACACTTATTGTGTTGAGCACCGAGTATCATATAGAATGTTGAATCACTATATTGTACACCTGAAGCTAACACTGCCTGTTAATTATACTTCAATTTTTTTTTAAAGAAAAAAAAAAAACTTCTGCCTAATCCAAGGTCATTAAGGTCCTCTCATGTTTTCATGAAGATGCTTTTTTGATAAACACAAATTTGAATTCAGGAGTTTTAAATTTAGAGTCTTAAATAAGCCACAGCGTCCAATTACTTTATTTTACTAAAAGAAAATCACAAAACCATGTTTTATAAAATATATAGTTAAAAATGGAAACAGTTAAAAAAAATTTCCCTTAATATCCTAAGGTTGTATTCAGTTAAAAACAATCCCCAAGATTGAAACATGAATTATAGGAAATTTTAACAATCGAATTAGTAGCCGTTAAGAATGGCTGCAAAAAGCATCAAGTATAAAATTAAATGCCAAAATCACCTGTTTTTCTGCTCATTCCTTTGCTTGTTACCAAACAGCAGAATGTTTTGCCAAAGTGGGAGCCTGCACAGAGCAGGTGAACCTGAGCCTTGGTTCTGCTTAGTTGAATATGGTATCTGTGTTGTAGCAATATACTTACATGGAGAAGTGCAAGCCTGAATTTAAAAAAGAAAGAGACCAGCATAGAGTTACAGCATTCCTAATCAATGAAATTTGTCTTTCGAACATCCAGATAGATCCCAGAATATGTCAGGGAAAACTTTGTGTTCCAGATTGCCAGAAAAACCAAAAAGAAAAACATAAACAACACCAAATACCTTAGTACTAGTAAAAAAAAAAAAAAAAAAAAAAAAAAATGTGTATTTTTTTGTATAACTTTCTGTATTTCTTAAAGTCCTTGTTGTTTTTAGGTTAAATATCCTTTTAAAATAACATTACAACTAAGTGTTTGCAGAACTGCTCAGCTACTCCATGGATCCCAGGACACCTGGTTTGTAAGCCTTCTTGATCTTTTTCTAATGTGTTTATTTTACAGATGAAGACAATAGCCAGAGATAAGAAGGAAATTTGAGGTCGTACACCAGTCTTCTGCTGAACTAAATCCAGGCACTCTGACCACTATTTTAGTGTTTTTTCCATTACCTGACCCAGTCTCTCCAATTATAGTAGAAAATATTTCTCCTTGGGTCCATTACTTAGAGAATGAAGACTACCCTTAATTTTGTGAGCTCTTTTCTGGCATCTCAACTTATATCCTGTATAATGAGTGTGCCTTTTGGCTGGGGTGAGCAATTTTTGGAAATTTAAGACATTTCCCTTGCTAGCTTCCTTAGAGGACATGTCCTAGGCCAGGGCCCAGATCTTAATGAAAAACATGTAAACCCTCTTGTTTGTTTTCTTTGTCAATTAGCCTATAATTTTAAATCCATTCAATGGCAGATTTATCAAGTGACTAATCCTCAGGAAGACTCAAAGTGGCAAGGAGAAGGTGGTTGTGGCCTAGGCACACATCATTGGTCATTTGTTCAAAAATGTGAAGGTAGGAAGCCAAATACCTCCTTGCTTACTCATTGAAAATATATTCAGGGGGTTAGTTTTAAGTGTTTGGGCCTGGAGTGGCCTGTTCCTGTGTGGTAGAAGCAACATGAATAACCTGGGGTATCTTTGCTGGACAAATCAACTGGTGTGGTACTTGGTTTTCTTCAGTTCTCAAGGAAAATGTTATATGTCAATAACAATAATATAAAATCCATATAGCTCAGCTGTCTTGAAAATGGAAACTGACAAATGTCTCCTCTCAGCTAGAGTGTCGAAGTATGGATTGTTTCTTAATTATTGTCATTTCTCTGACACTTTTCGCAAGATCTGATGCATTATAGATGCTCACTAGAGCTTATTTGAACATTAGATGGTAGAGAGACTTTGGTATAAGTGAGATAAGACTTGTTTCCTGTCTCTCTGTTTCATATAACACCACTATGAAGAGTAAGTCCATAAGTAGGAACTTGCCACAATCACTCCCCGATCCTCTTGGTGCTACCAGAGAGCTATGACTTTGGGAAAGATGTGGGAACTTGTTTCTAATCCGCAACTGCAGAGTTTATGTGTAAGTGTCACCTTTACTTTCAGTACCAGACAGATCAACAACTAGCCCCTCCTCACATGCTCCCATTTGATAATGCTGTTTAAGAGGCCTAACATCACTTTTCACTTCAAGTAAAAGAACACAAAGTTTGGGAGTATGTGAGGCACTTGATAGTTTCCAAAATGGTGCTATGGGACATAGGATGGCCATTGTAGTGGCTATAGGATGGTGTCCCTGCATGGACAGTGCATGAGTTGAGAAGGAAATATTAAAATAATTGCTGTAATTACTTGAAGAACCTCAGTTTGTTGCCACATTGAGGACCAGGATTTACCATCTATTGCTTCTAAGCTCACAGGTACTCTGCAATGGATCATTCATACTTTACTGGACTCGCTGTAGCTCCAGTGGTGATAATAATACAACATAAAATTCCAAGTCCACTCCCTTAATAGAGGAGTTAGTGTGTTGGCTTATTGCCTAAAAATGTGCAGTCTTGGGTTCGCTCATTAGGTTTAGAATTACTTTTTGTGAAAATGAAGTCTGAAAATCATTTTCATGGATATCCCAAGGTACATCCATTCTGTGAGTTACACTACATTTAGTGATATTAATAACGGAGAAATAAAATGTTACCAGAATCCCCTGTGAGTAATGATTTTTTTTTTCTTGTATTCCACAAAAGCGCTCTGGCTACAATTAAGTTTTGTTTTGTTTTGTTTCCCAGGTAGGAACCTCAGTCCAGATTTCAAAATTTTTTCTGTTTTACTTCCCCACTACTTCGCTGGATGATGATCCGTGGTTATATTTATGTCTGAAGTATATTCCTGAATCCTCATAATAACTAGCAGATTGCAAAAATAATCCATGGCTTTATCATAACAGCAAACTGAACTACTGGTGTGTCAGAGCACCTTAATGAGTCTGTTTGGCCTCGTGTGCACATTTGCATTAATAAGGAGAGTTGGCACTCTGTTTTTATATGGCTTAGTTAATATTGTGCTTTAAATCTTTGTCGAGCTTTCATGGGCAGAGCTGTATTCTAGGAGGTTTTGAGAGGAAGAGAGACGGTGAAGTCTTGGGTATGAAAATTATTAGCATTAACATTTTAGAACTAAAGGAAAGCTTACTAAGTATTTTAGATCTCTCATTTTGGATATGAATAAAATGAGGATTACAGGAGGTAAAAAATTTTGGAAGTCCAAGGAGCTAATGACTGAAATAACTAGGAGCAGAATCCAGGTCTTTTGACCCCGAGCCAGGGCTTTCCTCTCCACTTACCTAGGAACCAAAACACAAACTCTTCAGATCTATTATTTACTCAGTGACTCCAGTTCTTTTCCAGAAGGGTGGAGGGCAAATGTTTTAAAGAAAGCATCTTCTGTCAGAAAGTATCTCTATTTTTGTGTTGAAATTCTGATTTCAGAGTATTGAATGGAAGGATTATTAATAACTGAGGATCTGGGATAAGGTGGAAAAAGTTCTTAAGTGAAAAGGTCTGAATTTGAGTCTATCTCAGTGGCAATTTACTTACTGTCTCTATGCCCGTCTTCATCTGGAAAACACGTACAGCACCAGCCTTGGCAGAGGTCGTTGCCATGATTATAAACATGAATGTGATACAAATGCATTATAAGCCATAGATAGTGTGTAATGTTGTTAGTCATAATTATTATGGACCACTTTCTTATAACAAATACAAAAATAAATTCAAAATGGGTTAAAGACCTAAATGTGAGACATGAAACCATAAAACTTCTTAAAGAAAACATAGACAATAATCTCTTGGACATCGACCTTAGCCACACTTTTCTAGATATGACTCCTCAGGCAAGGAGAACAAAAGCAAAAATACCCCATTGGGATTATACTAAAATAAAATCTTCTGCACAGTGAAGGAAACAATCAATAAAAAGAAAAGGCAACCTACTGTGTGAGAGAAGATATTTGCAAATGATCTATACAATAAGGGTTAATATAAAAAATATATATATAAAAAACTTACACAACTCAACACCAAAAAAACCCCCAAATAATCTGACTTAAAAATGGACAGAAGACCTGAATAGACATTTTCCCAGGTAGCCAACAGACACATGAAAAGTTGCTCATCATCAGGGCAAAGCAAGTCAAAACCACAATGAGCTGTCACCTCACACCAGTCAGAATGACTAGAATCAAAAAGACAAGAAACCAGTGTTGGTGAGGATGTGGACAAAAAGGAACCCTTGTGCACTGTTGGCAGGAATGTAAATTGGAAAACAGTATGGAGTTTCCTCAGAAAATTAAAAATAGAAATACCAGAAAAAAAACAAAACTACTAATTTGAAAAGATATGTATGCTCCTATGTTTATTGCAACATTACTTAAATAGCCGAGATATGGAAGCATCCCAAGTGTCCATCAACAGATGAATGGATAAAGAAGATGTGATACACCCACACCCACACCCACACCCACACACACTGAAATATTACTCAGCCATAAAAAATACCTAGACCTTGGGATTTGTGACAACATAGATGGACCTAGAAGGTATTATGCTAAGTGAAGTAAGTCAGAGAAAGACAAATACCATATGATTTTTATTTATATGTGAAATCTAAAAAACAAAACAAAAATAAAATAGACCCATAAATATAGAGAACAAACCTGTGGTTACCAGAAGGAAGGGATTCGGGGGGATGGGTAAAGTGGGTAAAGAGGAGTACAGGCTTCCAGTAACAGAATAAACAAATCAGAAGGGTGAAAGATATGGCATAGGGAATATACTCAGTGGTATTGTAATAAGCATTGTATGGTGACAGCAGCTACACATTTGTGTGAACACAGCATAACATACAGTGCTGTCGAATCACTGTGTTGCACACCTGAAACTAACATAACATTGTGTGTCAGCTATTTTTCAATTTTAAACATTATTAAGAAATACTAATATTTCAGCTACTATCAATTCAAAATGATAAAGAGGAAAGAGTGTGCATTTAATATCAGCCAGATTTAAGTTTCTTTGTCACCATTTTCCAGGCATGGGGTCTTAGAGAAGTTAACACTTCCCCCAGAATGTCTGCCTTACAGAGCTGCGAGGATTAAATTTAAGGCACCTCGCATGGGGTCTAGCACACTTACCTTACGTTGGTTCCTTTTCTCGCACTATCTTGACTGAGCATCAGCAGGGCAGATGATTCCTGGAGATAGCACCATTTTTACACGTGTGTCATTTAACTTTGTACTCGACAGACTTGCATGTGTCGGGTTTTACTCCCAAGTCAACTTAAGTGCGATTTTATCTTTTGATTGCTCTTTACTCCTTTTCCTGTCCAGTTTCTTTATTTATTCCTCCTAGCGAGTTCTAATTACACTGATGTATCAGATGTGCCTCATGTTTCTGAGTGTCCCTGAGATGGCCTCTTAGTTGTAACATGATGTGATTTATTTCTGATAAGAACAAAAAAATTATTGATAATAGTTGATTAAAACCAGCTATTGTTAAGTTCTGGGAATTTTATCAAGCCCAGTGCCATTCTTTTTATTAATAGAGGCTTGTTTTTATAGTAACAAGTGTAAGTCAATTACACAGGGAATTTTTGAAGCCTTTGAGGGGCCTTCAAAAACAGAACAGGAAAGCCAGGATGCCCACATTCAAAGCGATAGAACCACGGTCTTCTCGCTTCACCTCACTCTGTGAGGCCCCAGTTCCATCCCTCTGAGGTGCTTGATGCCCTTGAGTCCGCCTTTCTTTCCTTCCATCTGCTCAGACTGCACTTCTCTGAGGTGGTGAAGCTTCATTGCGCTTCTGTGCCGTCCCTGGGAATATTCTAGCTTGCCCCCGGCTCGAATGTAGAATTTGGAAGAGTCCCTGGAAAAAGTTGACTGACTCAAGTTGTACAGCAGATAACCTGAATTTTTACTGGCCCTGGCAGCACCACTGGGAGAGGTTGTTTAGAACAACAAAATGCTAGCAGATGATTTTTCCACATTGCTTGGCACCATCATGATGTCTTTCATCAGCAGGCACTTTTCCACGTTCTTTTTGACAGACGTGTTTGTGGGGACCAGACAAGCAAAAGTCTCCCTCTGTTGCTTGGGTTTCAGTACAGTGTGTTCCTTCGATGATATCTCTGAGCAGTGGTAATGTGAAGGATATTAAAAAATAATGAGGATTTGGTAAGGGGAAGGAAGGACCAGCCCCTCAGGAGGCTGGGGGAGCTGCCTAGAGTCCAGTCCCTAATCAGATTAAAATCACAAATGTGGTTCGATTCTACTGCGTAGTTTATTATATTTATTATACTTATGGGAACAGCCTTTAAGCTATTGTGGAAAGCACACTAATCTACAATATTTTGAATTGTTAAAATTAAATGAATGCCAACTTTTAGAAATACCCACACTTAAAAAAAAAAACAACCCAAAACCCCTGGATGTTTTATTTGAATTTTGTAGGCAATGACAACTATGAAATCTCCTGGTTTATGTTGTGTATGGGACTGTCAAAGAGGGAGTGACCACATGTACCTCTCTGTAAAAATTCTTTTGAAGCTGCAAGTCTAGTTGGGTGGGTAATACAGAGGCACAAGGAAGTCTTTTTTTTTTTTTTTAAAGATTTTATTTATTTATTTGACAGAGAGACAGCCAGCGAGAGAGGGAACACAAGCAGGGGGAGTGGGAGAGGAAGAAGCAGGCTCATAGCGGAGGAGCCTGATGTGGGGCTCGATCCCATAACGCCGGGATCACGCCCTGAGCCGAAGGCAGACGCTTAACCGCTGTGCCACCCAGGCGCCCCAGGAAGTCTTGATATTTAAAACTAGGGGAATAATTCAATTCCATAAGCATTTATGGATCACTAAGTAGCCAAGCAATGTGCAATGTTCTGGAAGTTCAAACATGAATAATGCACGGTCCCCAACTGCCTGGAGCTTTTAGATTTACAAAGAAGATAAGCATAAATGACTATAATGTGACGTGAACCTAGCAAGTTCTTTGGCAACAATGTCAAAGAAAAATTTTTGTCAGGAAGAGTCAAGGAAAGTTTAAGCCAGAAGGTTCAGCTGAACTTGACTGAATTTTCCTTTAGGGCTTTTGCTAGGTGGAAATGGAGAGAAAAGGTGTTTTAAGTAGTGCAAATAGCATGTGTAAATGCACAAAAATGTGGGAGTTAAACATATGCTGATTCTGTAGTGGTGCAGCACAGGGAAAGTATAGAGAAGTATCTGGAAAAGTTAGCAGAGGCCAGGTTTTCAGGAGCTGTGAGGTATCATGGAAAGAATGTGAATTTATCTGCTGGGTAGAATAACTATTTTCAATGTAGGTAATGAAGGGGTATTCCACTTATGGGAACATATCAGAATCAGGAAGGGGCTTTTTCAAATAACACATGTTCCTTTGGCCATTCTGAAATGACCCAAGTGTAAGTCATTGCCAAAAAGAATCCACTGATATCGTGGTATGATACTGTCTCAGCTGTGCTTGGAGCAGAGTAAAGATTAAGGACAGTGGCTGTTGATTTCAACTTTGGATACCCTTTGGAATCCCTTGGCGAGCTTTAAGGGTATCAGTGCAAGGACACCATCTCAGATCTCTGAGGCTGGTTCTGCCCATCAGTATTTTTTACAGAGCTCTCTAAGTGTTTCTAATGGGGAGCAGGCTGAGAAGCATGACATTAGACAGCTGAAAGTAGTGCCAGTGTGGAAAAGGAAGATTAAAACAGAATGGTTCAATTGGGATTGTTCTCTTAAGGATTGTGAATTTGAATCCTTCTGAGAAGGAGGTGGAAATAGATCACTAGGCTATTGCAAATGGGAAGAGGATGCACTTAAAAATAAAAGCAGTAGAAGCAATCAAGTTATGAATAAAGGAAGGTGGATAGAACACGGATGGCACCTGGTAGATAAAACTTAAGGAAGACTGGAAAGATGTCAACCCTCAGCACCTGTCTCCTTTCAAATGAGATACTGGGATGAATGCAGTAAAACAGAGTTTTGGCAGGGAGGGGGAGAGTCCTAGTGCTTCATATGACCTAAAGATCATTTAACTAGGAATAAATGGAAGGTTTACAACTATTTTGTCTCCTGTGTATAAGTATCATATTCAATGTGAAAGTAAAGGAGCCTGAAGAGAGAGTCACCAGGGTTCAAAAGCATTACGTTCCCTTGATCCAGCCTCCTCTGTGATTTTGGCTGGAAGGAACTGGTCTTGACATTTCATGAAGATTCCCAGGGACTTAGGCAAACTTTGTCCAGGAGGGAGTACCTGAGCAGTGGTAATGTGAAGGATATTAAAAAATAATGAGGATTTGATTATCTGATTATCTGACTGAAAGTTCTCCTCTGGGTTTGATTCATGAAGTCACTAGCAGTCCTTCTAGCTGTGGCACTAGGTAAAGGAGAGGAAACAGCACATAACTTCCATGTGCAAAGTGGAAGGGGCACTTAACAGAAAGTGGAGAGGAAAACAGGGTTAAAAACTAGCTTTGCCAAAGGCTCAATTCATAGTATGTGTGAATTTGAGATGCTTCATTTGTTATAGACCTAGGTACAACTTGAACTAATTGATAGTATATGGACGGATGCAGAATGAATAAAGTACTTACCACTTCAATCATTTTGAATTACTATGCCGTGCTGAGCTTCTGAGCCACAACCAAGCCAAAATCAGAAGGGGTTGTGAACTGGGAAGGGCAAAGATAAGTTGTCTATTTGGGCCATTTGAATTTGTGGTCAGAGGGTTTCTTATTATCATCCCAGCATATTGGTATGGAGTACATGGCAATTCAGTATTTCTTTCTTATTTGGGAATTTTCGTATCAGCGGGTACAGATTGTGAGGAAGCCATTCACGGAATCTGTGCTTAGTGATCTGTCCCCTTACTTTGAGCATTTGCAGGAGAGAAGGGGTGTTGAGAGAAGATAGCATTTGTGAAGGCCCAGATGCATGAATAAGCATGGTCCCGGGAGAGGCAGATGCTATGCAAGAGTGGAATCCAGAGCCAATCTGGGGAAGAGGCAGGAGCCAAAAGCGGAGAAAGTTGACAGAAAACAGATCAAAGGAGACTTCAGAGTGTCCATGCTAAAAAGGTTCAGTGTCAGTCTGTAAGGAATGGCCAATTATTGAAGAGATATTAAAGAATAAAAATCTGCATTTATTAAAAAATTCTCCTGGAACCAGTATGGCTAAACTGCGATCAGGAAAATTAGGTGGCTGTTGCCATCGTCTAGATAAAGAGGACCCACTGAAAAGTTGAGGCATTGGGTGTGGAAGGAAGGAAATGAATCAGAGGAATCAGTGAGGCTTGTTGATAAATAATATGTCGGGAATGAGAGAGAGAAACCAAGAAATTCAGTATGACATCCAGGTTTCTGAATGTGATGACTGGGAAGATGATGATACCATTAACTGGAGAAAGGAATTTCAGAGGAGGAACAAATTGAGGTTTGGCAGTGACGAGTTCATGATGAGTTCAGACACGTTGAGTTTGAGGTGGCTGATTAAACACGCAGGTAAATAGATCAGTCAGGAGGATGGTTGGAATTATGGCTTTAAGGTGCCACTTTGGAAATAGCAGTGTATAATAGATGAGTGTTGCTGTGCCATCTGAGTACACAAGATGGTCCAGAGAGATTGTGTAGTGTGAGGAGGGTAACATGGCAAAGCAAGGTGCCTGGGGAACAACATCTAAGGATGAATGAAGGGAGAGGAGTCCACAGATTGACTGGAGAGAGCTGAGAAATGGGAGGAAATTGGGGGTGGGTAGAGAAAGTACATCAGGAGTTCAGGGAAGCAGGGAGAATTTCAAGGCATCTCTAACTCTAACAGTCAATGCTAACAATGCAGCCTAGAGGGCAAGATCACTGCAAAGTGCTGACCAAATGTCACGCTCAAATCGCACGATTTCAATGAGTTGGGGGTGGGGGCCAGGGACAGAAGCCAATTATAACTGGTTGAAAGGAGAATGGATGAGAAAATAGATCAAGTGGGAGTCGTGTGCTTTTTTTTCCCAAAAATTCTGCTGTGAAGAAGAGAAAGTGAGAAAGAAAGGGCAACAGAACAGATTAAAGAAGGTATCTTTAGGGGCGCCTGGGTGGATCATTGGTCAAGCATCTGACTCTTAGTTTCAGCTCAGGTCATGATCTCAGGGTCGTGAGATTGAGCCCCACGTCAGGCTCCCTGCTCAGTGAGGAGTCTGTTTGAGATTCTCCCTCTCCCTCTGCATGCCCTCCCCCCACTCACATGTTCTCTCTCTCTCTTAAAAAAAAAAAAGATATCTTTTTTTTTTCCTTTAGATGGATAGAGCTTGGTGTGGGGAGCTGAAAGCAAGCAAGGTGGTGTGGCCACTGGCCTCCGGGACAGCAGCAAAGAGACAGTAATAATGGTAGCAGACTTATGTGGCACCTACCGTGTCCTAACACTCCTCTATATGTTGTTTTATGTGTATTAACTCATCTACTTCTCAACTGCCTTAAGAGGTGGAATGTGTGAGTGTCCCCATTTTCTTATAAGAACACTGAGCTCCAGAGCGGTTAAATAACCTGCCCAATTTATGCTCTACCCACTGCACTAAGCAAATGCTTTACAGAGTTACCAAAACAATTATTAAAAAATTCTTCAGTGGCTTCAGAAGATCATTGGTTAAGAGGTGGACGGGGAGGGGGTGGGACGGGACCAAGGTGTTTGCTGTAGATACAGGTCAGTCATGTGATAAAGGGAAAGTTTCTCTGTGGAACATGTCTTTGCAATTTTTTCCTATTATTAAGAAGTTGAAAATTGAAGAAAATTATTGGCTCATCAATGTTATTTGACTCTTAACCTTCTTGGAAGAAAGTTAGTTGGGAACAACAAGCCAGAGGTAGTTTGTTGTGGCAGAACTGAACTAGTCACTGTGATGAAATTGACATGCTGGCAAGCGATTCTGTGGAAATCAGGGCTGGGCTGTAGGTAGAAGTAAGCAGGGGAGGGAGGGGGAGATGGCAACGGGCAGAACGTTGAAACACAGATTATCTTGATCACATAGTTGAATGGAGCTTGAAATTATTTTCAGGCATTTGGTAGTAGAACTCCTGAAAGATTGGGTAAACTTTTGTATTTGTACTTCCTTGTTTGTCCAGACTTGCTAAAGCTTTTCCTGGTTTTGTGCCCATCATTCCACAAAGGTGGCATTATTTGGAAATCTGTTAGTCTTTTCTTCTGATATTATCATTAGCAACAGTACCTAAGAGTAACATCTATTCAGATGTCATGTACCTTTCTAAAAACCGTAAAGCTGGCTCACCATCATCCTCATTTTACACATGAGGAAACTCAGACTTGAAGACACAAAGTTCCTTGCCCAAGGTTGTAAAGCTAGCAAGTGGCTAAGCTGGGATGCGGACCAGGTAGTATGAATCCAGAGCTCAGGTGTCTAACCATCTGCGTTATACATGAAATAGATAGTGTCTAGATTCTGCCTGTTTTTTTTTTTTTTCAGAGTTGCATCAGGCTGCCATGTTTCATGTGAGAAAATCAACTTTAGAAAAGCCTTGCCTCTAGTTCTACTGACCATAGTTATTTGGGGGTTGGTTCATAAGGGAAAAAGTTGTAAGTTGTCTTAATGAATGTAGAGAATCTTCACATGTCTTTACCTTTTCTGCTGAGGTCATTACAAGTATTTCTTTACTTTTTCAATGCAAAATGGATCTGTGCTTTTATACACTTAGGTGTTCTAGATATTTGTGGGCTGAAATTATAATGAAGAGAGTTTTGTTAGCCATCAGAAAGGCCCATAGAACAATAACTGGATAGAACTGTTGCTGTGGTTTTATCTATCTGATACTTGTCATGCTAGCTGCTGGGCTACAGAGCTGAAGGCAGGTACCCTCCCTGATTCTATCTCATGGAATGTATAATCTGATGAGAAAGGCAGAAATTAAATAAGGTCACCAGAAATATTTAATTATCGTGAAACTGGATTCTGGAAATTCTAATAACATCATAAATTTGACTGCTTCCCAGTTAATCAAAATAGGCTAAATGGCTTTGAAGGCTGGGAAACAGACTAGTTAATGACTGAGAGCTTGTCAGCTCTGTGCTAATAAGTGTAAAATCATAGACTCGAGGCATTGAAATAACTAAAAAGGTAAGTGTTAAAAAGGTGAATGTCCTTCCCATTTACCAGTGCACCAAAAACTAAAAGATACCTAGGAATAAACCTAACCAAAGAGCTAAAAGATCTGTACTGTGAAAACTATAGAACACTAATAAAAGAAACTGAAGAGGACACACAGAAATAGAAAAACATTCCATGCTCATGGATTGGAAGAACACATATTGTTAAAATGTATATATTACCCAAAGTAATCTACACATCTAATTCAATCCCTATCAAAATACCAGCAACATTTTTCACAGAGTTAGAACAAACAATCCTAAAATTTCTATGAAATCACAAAAGACCCTCACTAGCCAAAGCACTCTTGAAAAGCAAAGCTGAGAGGCAGCAAAATTCTGGACTTCAAGCTCTATTACAAAGCTGTAGCCATCGAGACAATACGGTACTGGCGCAAAAACAGACACACAGATCAGTGGAATAGAATAGAAAACCCAGAAATGGATCTATAAGTCTATGGTCAATTAATCTTTGACAAAGCAGGAAAGACTATCCAATGGAAAAAAGATAGTCTCTTCAACAAATGCTGTTGGGAAAACTGGACAGCAACATGCAGGGGAATGAAACTGGAACATTTCCTTACACCATACACAAAAATAAATTCAAAATGGATGAAAGACCTAAATGTGAGACAGGAATCTATCAAAATCCTAGAGGAGAACACAGGTAGCAACTTCTTTGACCTCGGCCATTGCAACTTCTCACTAGACATGTCTCCGGACACAAGGGAAACAAAAGCAAAAGTGAACTATTGGGACTTCATCAAGATTGAAAGCTTCTGCACAGCAAAGGAAACAATCAACAAAACTAAACGACAACCTATGGAATGGAAAAAGATATTTGCAAATGACATATCTCATAAAGGGAGATATATATGTATATATTACGAAACTCAACATGCCCCCAAAATAAATAATCCAACTAAGAAATGGGCAGAAGACATGAACAAACATTTTTCCAAAGAAGACATCTAGATGGCTAACAGACACATGAAAAGAGGCTCCACATCACTGATCATCAGGGAAACACAAATCAAAACCACGATGAGATACCACCTCACACCTGTGGCATCTCAAATTAATA
Source organism: Ursus americanus (assembly GCF_024610735.1). Classification (NCBI taxonomy): domain Eukaryota; kingdom Metazoa; phylum Chordata; class Mammalia; order Carnivora; family Ursidae; genus Ursus; species Ursus americanus. Next base: position 18,776,255 of record NC_142162.1, read on the forward strand.
CAGGAAACAACAGATGTTGGCAAGGATGTGGAGAAAGGGGAGCCCTCTTATGCTGTTGGTAGGAATGCAAACTGGTGCAGCCACTCTGGAGAACAGCTTGAGTGTTCCTCAAAAAGTTAAAAATAGAACTATCCTAAGACCTGGGAATTGTACTACTAGACATTTACCCAAAGGATATAAAAATACTGATTCAAAGGGGTGCATACCCCCCAATGCTTATAAAAGCAACATTATCAACAATAGCCAAATTATGGAGAGAGCCCAGATGTCCATTAACAGATGAATGGATAAAGAAGAGGTGGTATAGATCTACAGTGGAATATTACTCAGACATCAAAAAGAATGAAATGCTGCCGTTTGCAAAGACATGGATGAGGCGAGAATGTATTATGCTAAGTGGAATAAGTCAATCAGAGAAAGACAAAACCCATATGATTTCACTGATATGTGGCATTTAAGAAACAAAACAGATGAACATGGGGGAAGGGGAAAAAAAAAAGGGAAGCAAACCATAAGAGACTCTTAACTACAGAGGACAAACTGAGGGTTGATGGAGGGAGGTGGGCAGGGGATGGGCTAAATGGGTGATTGGTACTAAGGAGGGCACTTATTGTAATGAGCACTGGGTAGTATATGTAAGTGATGAATCACTCAATTCTACTCCTGAAACCAATATTAAACTATAAGTTAACTAACTAGAATTTAAATTAAAAAATTGAAATAGATAAAAAGGTAAATGTCTTAAAAAATACAGTTTAAAATACTGGGTATGTGGAAGAGAAAAATAGCAAATCTTAGTATTCTCATTTTCTGTGCATTTGTATTGCTTATTTATTACTATATTATGAAAAATTATGAAACCCAAATATTGATCAGGGACAGCTTTGATACGGAAACTTCTAGAAAATACACATGTGTGATAGCTTCTTCTCACACCTTTCCTTTCTGCTACATTGGCCCAGAAACCCCATAGAAGAGGTATTCTAAGGGAAACTGTGAGGATAGCCAGAAGGGTCTCCATTTTTTTCTTACAGTTTTCTTTTTCCAAACCCAAACCAAAAATAGTAAAAGATATATTCAAGCATAGTCAAATTTTTATAAACACTTTTTTTGCATTTGATATCAAAATGGGTGAAAGTCCTTAGGGGACAGTTTTACTGTAGGCCTTAATCCATGATAATTATTACCCTTGAGGTCAGACTGGATGAAATTATGCTTCTACTCCAACGGTTTAAGTCTTTGGAAAATTCATAAAGTGAAATTTATACCCTGTCAGATCCCCTAAACAACGTCTCTGTGTTTCCCTGTGTTGATGTGGGCTGGGCTATGGTGGCACAGGGATGGTATTGAAGTTTTTATATTGGTTATTTGTTTTTTTAGAAATTCTTTACTTGCTTTCCCACTGCTATCTCTACAGGCTCAGTTTGAACTCCAGATATTTCACATCCGGGGGGAGCACGCGGTGGTTACGGCAAGACTAGAAGAAACCATTGAAACTCTCAAACGGGAGACAGAACACCGATGGCGAGGAGGACGTGAAGAGATGAGAGATGCGTGTATCTCCACTGGTGACGACTGTCCTCCAAAGACCTACAGAAATGTGTGCATCCAGACAGACAGAGAGACTTTTCTCAAACCCTGTGAAGGTGAAGGCAAGACAATCAGAAGTAACCAGATAATACCCAAAAAGCTGAATATCTCCTCTTTAAGTCAGCTCTCTCCCCCAAATGACAGCAAAGACACCCATGTACCACTTCAGTCTGTGGAAGGCCTCTCACCAAGTCAGCAAAAGGCATCGCCTCCCCTTCCTGCACCACCCCTACCAGCAGTCATCCCTCCCCCTCCCCCTCCTCCCCTCCCACCTGGACTTGGACCTTTGCCACCAGTACCTCCGCCACCACCTGTGAGTGCTGGACCACCACCCCCACCACCCCCTCCTCTGCCTCCAAGTGCCGGGCCTCCTCTGCCGCCTCCTCCACCACCACTTCCCAATTCTTCTGCTCTGCCCCCCAGTGGGGGGCCTCCTCCTGCTCCAACACCTCCAGGACTTGCACCCCCACCTCCTCCTGGACTCTTCTTCGGAGTTGGCCCTTCTTCTAGCCAATGTCCTCGGAAGCCAGCCATTGAGCCGAGTTGCCCCATGAAGCCTTTGTACTGGACTAGAATACAAATAAGTGATAAAAGGTGAGCCCAACTCCCCTGGCCCATTCTCAGGTTGTGAATTCCCAGGATTTTGCACAAGTGACATTTTATTCTTACCAGTTGGATATCTGTGTACTGTGACATTCATTTCTCAGATGCAGTATAGTGAGTACCTTGGATAAACAAGGTTGGAGTGTTTAGAGGGAGAATGTCTGTCTCTACCAGGTCTTGTCTGTATTTGCTATAGACTGATGCTGGGAGAAACAGTGTGTGCAATGTCAGATCCTTCTTTAAGATGAAGGTTCCATTTTACAGGCTCTTCTTACAGAAGAGCCCTGGTCTAAGTTAGAGCCTTCTCCAACATCCCTACAGCTAGCAAGTAATCATACAGACATAGAGCCTAAACCTATACTTAGGTTCAATGAAGATTTTTAGAATATCTGTCTTGTCTTTCAATGGGATCATCAACCTTATGATCTGGATACTTAACAGGTCTGTGTAATTTTTCAGGTTTTATTAGAAGAACCAGACATAGGTGAGTCATTAGCTCTTTAGGTCAGAAGGGAGTCAAAAAGTAGAAAATCTCTGCTTGAATTCTCATTCCCCTAACTGCTAAATGGCCTCACATCTTATTTCGTTGCTCAGAGCAAGTGCCCGTAGAGCACATCTAACATTTGTATAGCTTGTTAAGCTGGGTCTGTAAGGCAGCAAGATAGGTTGGTTGGAAACTTCCATTCAAACATATTTGAATTTAATTTCTTCTGCTTCATTTCAGAGTCTGTCAAGAGGACAATGAGATGTTGAGTTGCTTCTTGACAATATTTAGATTTGAAGTTCATTTGTTTGCAAAGAACAGCAAATAGAGAACACATTTTTAAACATAAATTTTTGAACTTATTCCCCAAATCAATGTGTGGTGGTGAATCTTTCAATTTATATAACATTTTGTACGTGGAAAGCGGGATATTAAACAAAATAACATGAGATTGACAATTATAAAGCAACTGGAAATCCCTATAGGAGGAAAGGGGATTACCTTCAAACTACGCATATGGTGAACTAAGTTGATTATGTGCTTCATATTGGCCCCTTTCCTCTAACCAAAAAAATAAGGACCAAGAGTTTATGTGTGGAAAGTCCTAATACTTTTTTAAAATGCTGATATTTTATTATTTCCCAAATGAATGGTTAAAAAAAAAAAAAGAAGATCCCGAAAAAGCTCCTAACGATTAGCTGCAGTACTAGTATTCCTTTTTGTCCCATTCAAGACTCAGATGACATTTCCTAGGAAATAGTTTCCCAGACTATTTATGTGGAGCTGTGTTCCCTTATTAGTGTTCTCAAATTAATGTACAGACATCCCAGAGTGATGAATCCCACCTGCCAGCCCTGGGGTGGTGCGTTTTGAGAGCACATGGAGCTGTTCCACACCTGTGTCTCACTAGCCTGCCTCCACTCCATTCCCCGCAAGACTCCGTAAGCAACCAGTATCCTGGCCCGTAGCAGTGGTCGAACAGTACCACTGGGAGATGTGGGCCCTTTGCCCGCTGTTCAAGCTGGGACAGAGTCAAGCTGGAGATAATCGTTATGTTTTTCCCTCCTTATGGAGTTGGCCGTTGTGAGAAAGAAAACAATTACATACTCGAGATCTTATTAGTTTCACTATAAGTTTAGGGCTTCAGTTCTGAGCAAAATGAAAAGTAGGTGAATGTACTGAGTTTCCTGCATGAAGCCTGCAACATGGCCGCTTCCCGCTGCTCCACACATTTAGTCTCTCTTACCATGGGTCCCTCAAAACAGTATCCTCAGAGCATGAGTGCTTCGTTTAAACTAAAAGGGTGTCGATTTTCTAAGTAGTATTTATTTCTGTACAAAACTAAAATTATTTGTGGTGTGTTTTTTCAAAAGAGAGGAAATGGTATTTTAATATTTTGTACAGCGAGAAGGGTAAGCACTGTGTATAATGTACATATGGTAAATTTTGGTCTTGGTCTTCTGGGGACCCAGAAGTAAAATATGAATTTCTCTTCATTATATATGGACTGCCTCTCACTCACCTGGTTGCTTTTTGCTGCTAACATGAACTGATTGTTAACTTGTGCCATTTTGGATTCTTTGGTGTCTGTTTCCTGGCTTCTAGAACAGGGAAGAGATATTTAGTTAAAGAAAAAGAAATCCTGGGGCATGGATGGCTCAGTCGTTTAAGCGTCTCCCTTCAGCTCAGGTCATGATCTCAAGGTCTTGGGATCGAGCCCCACATCGGCCTCTCTGCTCTGTGGAGAACCCTGCTTCTCCTTCTCCCTCTGCCTCCCCCAGCTCGTGCTCTCTCTGGCTCTCTTTCTCTCTCTAAAAAAAGAAAAGAAATCCTAACTTATCTACTTTTTTGGCTTCCTAATATCTATTTTCCTAGTGAGCATCTTCTCCTCCTTCCTCCCCTTCTCCCTCCTCCTTCTGCCATGTCTCCCCTCTCCAGTCTCTCCTTCCTCCTCCTTCTACGTTCCTCTTCCTCTTCTTGTGAGCTAAATTTGTACATTCAGTGGTCAGAGAGTAGGTGACCATTGTAACAGATGAGATGTTCTATTGTGAGCGAGTCCTTGTTACTGACCCACAAAATGCCTGCTGTCCCCAACTCACTGAGAGGTAGTATTCTAAAGTTCTATTATTCATTATTGGAAATGCCTTTTCCCATAGAAACAATGTAGTAAATGTTGATCAAGTGCTCAACCTGTCACAGCCAATTTATTCTAGAATAGGAGTGAGTGGCAGCCTATTCATACTAGCCTGAGCTCAGAGTCCTCGGAGCTGGGGCCAAGCAGTACAGGTGAAGAGATGGGGGTTGGGGGTGGGGGATGGGTGGGTCTGAACAACCCCCCGCCCCATGCATCAGACCACTTCCCTCTACACACCGTCCCCCCAGTTTCCCAGAACCTTCATGAGGCCCAGACCGGCAGCCCTTAATAGACTGCATGCTCCAAAATTCCCTGGCTCTTTTCTGCCATCAAGACCCCCTTCCTAAGTGCAGCTGAGTTAAGCACTTAACATTAATGGTGTTCGTGTTTCAAATGGAAGTTGAGTGAGTGGCAGAGGTGGGCGGCTGAGGCAGGAGCACAGAGATGGACGTACTTCGTTGGAAGTATTCTAGATCTTGGGTAATGATTTCACAGGTATTCATTATACTTTTATATGTTATACATGTTGCACATATACTCTTAAACAGCTCAAATATTATAAAGAAGTGGAGCGAAGCGAATCTGAAACAGACCAAAATGTTCATATTTCATGGGAAGGGCAGACATGTAGCAAAATGTGAACATACGGATCTGAGAAGTCAGTCTTCCCAACTGTTTTGAATATGAAAATCGCCTTTTAGCATCAAAAATTTTTTGGACCACCCCATATAATAATAGTTCTTTTGGTTTTCAGTAATGGAGAAAATACATATTAAAACAAGGGTAGGTACTTGCAGATATTATGGATCATAATATATACATACATTTGAAAAGCAAATGTGTGGATGAAACATTATTTTTTTTCTGTCTATGGGTTTTAAGAGTGTTTAAAAATAAGAAAGTAGACACTTGGGGGAAAATATGTTCTGACTGAAGGAAGTCCGGATGGTAACCCATCCAAGTTTGGTCTCGGAGGCAGTTCTTTTATACCTGATTTTCCATATCTTCTTCTCTTTGTTTCAAAACTAGTGCCCCTGTTTTTTGAAGATTAAAAAAGAAACAAGAAGTACAGCCGCCCCATGGCTGATTTAGTTGAAATCTCTGTGGGGACTGGCACAATGAAGTTTTTTGGATTGTTTTCATTGTAAAATACTGTTGTTGGGGTGGAGTGTTATAAATCAAATATTTCTAAATGAGCTCAGTCTGTTCACAAATGATGGGTCTTGCCCTGAGCTGACCTGAGCTAACCCTAAAAACCGTTTTTTTTTAAAGATTTTATTGATTTATTTGACAGAGATAGAGACAGCCAGCGAGAGAGGGAACACAAGCAGGGGGAGTGGGAGAGGAAGAAGCAGGCTCCCAACGGAGGAGCCCGATGTGGGGCTCGATCCCATAACGCCGGGATCACGCCCTGAGCCGAAGGCAGATGCTTAACCGCTGCGCCACCCAGGCGCCCCTCTAAAAACTATTTTTAAAAGTATTAGAAAAAGTCCAAAGAGAGGGTAACTCTTTACCTTAGTAGAAAGTGAAGAGTTTTATTCTTTTTAAGAAATTTTATTAAGAATTATCCCATCAATATCTCAGAATTGGTTATCTTTTTAAAAAGCATTTATATGATGCCCATTTTTGCCCATGATGGAAACGCCATAGACTGAGAGAGAAACAGCTAATATGGCCTCAATCACATGAATCCCAGGATTTCTGGTCCCACTTGGTTTCTCTAGATCTCTCTTTCTCTCTTTAATTGTATCTAATGGCCATTCGGTTTTGGAAATGGGTGTTGGCTTTGATGTTTTATAGTATATTTTGACTTTAAAAGAAAGTGCAACATGAAGAGCTTTTCTTCAAGCTTTATTAGAAGGAAATATATATAAACCTACATATATAAATATATATATCTTAAATGAGTTATAAAGTGAATTAGAGATTTCATTATATTCTGTTCTCTTCTGTTTTGATGTTTAACTTGTCATTTTCTCTTTTAAGCCAAAATGCTACACCAACCTTATGGGATTCCTTAGAAGAACCTGATATTCGGGATACTAGTGAATTTGAGTATTTATTCTCCAAAGACACAGCTCAGCAGAAGAAAAAACCTCTGTCAGAGACCTATGAGAAAAAGAACAAGGTCAAAAAGGTACCGAATGACTATAGTAATCGTTGTATTTTTTGTCATATGTGGGAATTCATTATGTGCTGCTGGTTTGCTGTTTTCCAAAAACGTTTTGGAAGGTTTTAAGTCACTGAGGGCGAAAGGGAGTTAGTAGTTTGAGAAATCTGTGTTTGTGCTTTCAGTCATATCTGAATTTTCAAACTACTTTCTTAATTTGATCTGGACTTTTTTCAGCTAATAATTCTATTGAAAAAATAATTAACTTGCAATTAGTGAAAGTAGGCTGTATGTTATATGGAATATATGTCTTACGAACATATTTATAAATTCATTCATTTAAGAAATGTTTATTGGGAGTGTATTTATGCTAGGTTTAGTTTTAGGCCCATATGGTCCAGTGTGGTAACCATTAGCCACATGTGGCTGTTCTAAGTGATACAATTAGATAAAATTAAAAATTCAGTCCTTCAGTGGCACTTGCCACTTTTCAGTTTTGTTTTTGTGGCTAGTGGTTACCAGATAGCACAGATGTTTTTTTAAGTTGCCATTATAAAAGGTTTTATTGGATAGCACAGTCTGAGCATCTAGGATATGTTGGTGAGAAAATCCCAAAGACCTTTGCCCTGTGGTACTTACATTAAAAATCAGCATTAGAGGGGCGCCTGGGTGGCACAGCGGTTAAGCGTCTGCCTTCGGCTCAGGGCGTGATCCCGGTGTTATGGGATCGAGCCCCACATCAGGCTCTTCCGCTATGAGCCTGCTTCTTCCTCTCCCACTCCCCCTGCTTGTGTTCCCTCTCTCGCTGGCTGTCTCTATCTCCGTCAAATAAATAAATAAAATCTTTAAAAAAAAAAAATCAGCATTAGAGGGGCACCTGGGTGGTTCAGTTGGTTAAGCATCTGCCTTTGGCTCAGGTCATGAACCCCAGGTCCCAGGATCTAGCCCATGTTGGGCTTCGGCTCAGCAGGGAGTCTGCTTCTCCCTCTCCCTCTGCCTCCCGCCTTGCTCATGCTCTCTGTCTCTCTCTCTCTCAAATGAATAAATAAAATCTTTAAAAAAAAAATCAGCGTAGAAACAAAACATTAAATCACGCAATGGAGCCGGTAAGGAAGATGGATTTTGGCAGGGTGGGGGCGGGGCTGCAGTTTTAAGTGTAGTGTCAGAACAGTCCTCATGGAGAAGTTGACATCTGAGCAAAGACTCGAGGACTTGAAGTCAGAGGCCGCCAGCCGTACATCAGAGAGCAAGTTCAAGATTCCCCAAGCAGTCAGGCAGATGTGAAAGTCGAATGGCAGCTGAGCCATGCACGGGCTGCGTGACCTAGGTCAAAGTTCTTCTCCTTGCCTCCATCCCCTCACTACAACCTGAGATAATGACTACCCATATTATTATCCTAAGTAGTTATGAAATGAGGTAATTGATCTGTCATGCTCAGCACAGTGCCTGACGCCGTCCGCCCTCGACAAAGGACAGCTGCCCAGCTGCCCATTTTGTTCCCGTTGATGTGACTGCTGCGAATTCTCAGCATTAGCATTTTGATAACAGCATAGATGGTGCTGAGGAAAAAGTATAGTGCATCTATGCTTCAGCTCCTGATTTGCTATGTGAGCTTGGGCTGCTCGTCTGTATTCTCTAGGCCATAGTTTTTCCTTTTCTCTAAAAATCTGAGTGTGCCTGACCCACCAGAATGTTGTGCAGTTGAATCTAAGAGGGTGTGGAGGAAATGTTTTGAAAAGTGTCATACTGAATGATATTATCATCCACCCTTTATTCTTAAATTATATAGCGGGCTTTATCCATCAATTCCTATCTCAAGTAACAGTATGAGTATGAAATCACCTGTGCCTTAGAAGGACAAAAATGACAAAAGCCTGAATGCAGTTTTCTGTTAATCGAATCAGGTTCTCCCACTGACTTGAATTATGAATGAAAATCATCATCAATATTTTTTTTTTTTTACCTCTCAAAGCGCATGGGAATTGTGTCTTCATGAGAAAAATGTGACACCAAAAATAATCAAATATCAGACCTAATCTTTTAAGAGGACATATTGCATGAAACAGTTTGAATTTTTCAACTGCTATATATTGCCATGCAGTGAGGTTCATACGAGACGGAAGTAAGTGTGCTCTCTGGGCCAGCTGGCTTACTAAATACTGTCTGTAGACATGGAAGACTCCTCTGCTGTCTAAAAAGCAGAAGAAGACTCTCTGTATTCCAAAGCCGCCTCAATTTGCCTCTTCCAGAAAGCCTCTTCTGGCTAACCAGGAACCCCACTGGATGTTTTCTTACACAATATCATATTAAACTTAGTTTTGTCCTTTCTTTCTTCTCAGATTGGTATTACCCCTTTCTTTTGTTTCTCCCTCTGGATGCTTGGTAACATGTTGTTTACTTATAAAACGAATTACTTCTGTTTTGGCAAATGAGTATTTTTAAAACATCAAAGAATTTGTTCTTAAAACATCAAAGCGTTTGGTTGTTTATTCGTATTTCTTATCTCATAATTGTTTGCCTGTTCAACAGAGGATTTCCACTAAGGCAGTTGGTGCTTGATATGTTTATTTTGTTTCCCTGTCTGAGGGTAAAAATACCCTTCATTTGAACTCTTTACTCTTTCCGAGCAGCGAGGTTGCCGTCGCCCTGCAGCACCCATGAATATGTGTAGTCTCCCCATTTCTCTCTAAGTGGAGGCAAATCTGTCGATCGACTGGGCTTTACGGTCTTGAGACCGGTTGGGAGTTTTCAGTGAGCTTGTGGCCTATGTGAGAGCTGAGATTTTAAGTTTTAAAGGAAAAAAATGAGCTGAGTCAATGCCAGAAAACTCTAAGCCTGTCCCTATGAGCCTTCCCTCCGCACCCATGGTCAGATTTCACACACCGAGATGGAGGTCTCTTCTGAGAGCCAGATTTTTGTTGTTTCTCTTAAAATGAAAGTGAAAGTAACTCGCGGAGGTTTTGAGCATCAGGCCAACTTCATCAGCTTAACCGCAGAATGGTTCCCACACGAGGTGACCAGGAAGAACATTGGCCAAATGGGTCTGGTTTCTAATGACTGGCATGGAGGGTAGGTTGGAGATTTAAAAATCAAGAATCTTGGCTGTAGGAGCTCAGCCAGCGTTGAGACCTACCTGTGAGTACCTCTTAAGCGGAGCTGGTTTTCATTCCCCTGTGCCGTCGACATCCGAGTTCAGAAGTAACTGTCAGAATTGTCAAGATTCTGCTGAACTCGGGCACTAGTTTCTATTTCATCTTCTAAAGTAGCATTTGAAGTTCCCATCATCGGCAGTGGTTATCAGTAAGCAGACACGTATATTCTTAGACGGGGCAGGGATCCTGTCCTGTAATATCATCTGAGAGTCGGAAGGAACCATACCAGTCAGCAAATTCGGTACAGGAATTTTCAGTACAGCGAATTTTGGTGCATGAGAAACTATGACCTAGAAAGATGACGTGACTTCTCAGGTTGCACACTGGTAACTGGGAAGACGCCGATAGCGACAGACACTTGAGAGGATGGGCAAGAGCCTCAGGATGTGTGTTCATTTCCCTTTCATTTAAACATGGATTTGCCACATGGATGACATGACAGTCACAAATTTTATTGGGATGACTGAGCCGACGTTTATAAATGAGAATGGTCATTATAAAAATCATCATCAACAAAATACAGCTACACCTGTGCCAATCCAAAGTCTTTCCTATATTGGAAAAGTGTCCCAAGTTTTGTTTTGTTTTGTTTTGTTTTGTTTTGTTTTGTTTTGTAGAGTCACTCTTCCAGTAGGAAGTTAAATCTTTGAATAAAAGGATGCTTGGGGTGTCACTCCAACAACAATATATGTACATTGAGAGCTGTTTTCCTTTGACTCTATCAACCATGTTAAATATTAGCTGTAATACTAAGATGTGTATTCCATACTTGGGCATGTGCCGTCCCCTTTCATGACACCAGACCGTTCTGCCACTACAAACATAGCAGTTGCCAAATTGAGAACCAGAGCTGAAAACATCAGCTCCTGTTGGCACCACCAACACTCAGTACTGTCTCCTTTCTTTTTTTGGGGGGGGGGGTTCCTGATAGCCTCAGAGCATGTCATTTCACTTTCCCACACAGATTCCTTTTCTATAAAATGGGGGAATAGCGACCTTTTACAGGCTTGTTATGAGGATAAAATGAAATCATGGTGATGAAAGTGCTTTTAAGTTATTTCCTAGAACTATGTATTAATAGTCTTCATCTGTGAACCAATGAGAAAGTTTTATGAAGAAATTCTTGAACATCATTGATCCCCAAGGTCATTGAGGAGTCTTAAAACATTAGTATGTCCATCGCTGAAACTATTTGCAAATGGTGATCTCTAGAGCATTCCTGCTTTTCAGGATTTATAGAATTCCACAACTTCCTTCATGCCACAGGCAGACGTCTGGTAGTTCATCTTACGCTGGTTTATATATAGTCTTTTGCGCTGTAAAACTGAGTTTCCACCGTCAACATGCCCGTACTTACACAGTCTCTAAGTTACATTTCTTCCTGGGAGAGGTAGGTCAGCACCTTGACACAGAGCCAGGAATCTGCCTTCATCATCTGAGATTCTTCCTCCTGGTACCTGTCAAGGAAGTGGCTGCTTTGATAAACTTTCCAGTTGCTTCCCAAACTCACGCTACAACTTGCAGAAAATCAGCATGACTTGTCCCTACTCTTCCTCTCTTGAAATGCCAAGATCTCACTTTGAATTATAAATAATCTCTGCGCTTGTTCCCTCCTCTGTACGATACAGAAAATCATTCCCCTCCCTCTGCGTTTTTAATAGCTAGTTCTTAAGAATTAATGAGATAAAGACTATTCCCTGAGCACTTGGGAGGGGGGTGCCAAGCTGGGGAGGGGTTGTGATGCTGCAGTCTGTTGCAACTCCCTGGAGCCAAGAACCTTCGGTTGTAATTTGGTCACTTTGGCAAGGATCATAGCTGTAATTCTTAAATCCCAGACTTGGTGTCTCAGTTTAGCGGGGAGGGGAGAAGGAGAACGTTGTTTGGAAGCCTGAACATAAATTTATAGGGTTTTCATAACCTGTTGCCTTCCAAGTTTATATAATTTCAGCTTTTGTATACAGAGATAATTCCTCTGGGCTGCCTTGGTAAGGTATGTGCATTATTTTTTCCCCCGGGAGCGGGGATGATTTGCCCCCCCCCCTTTGTATTTCTCATGTGTTTGAAAAATGAGCAGTGAGGTTAGGGGTTATCATCTATAGAAATGAGTGAAATAACTTGCCAGTGTGTTGATTGCACCAATATATATGACCTTAGGGTCATTAGTGCTACGTCCAGATTCCTTGAGTGATATCTGGATTGATAAGGGCTTTCTTGTTCCTCCGCTTAAAGGCCGCTGACCCGCCAGATCTACCAAAAGCAAACAGGAGCTTCGACCCCACGACAGGCAACGATTTACAAAAGTTGTGCCTTGCAAAGTTTATTTGGAAATAAGGTGGCCCCAAAAGTTAAGTTGTACTTTTACTTTATTTGCTTATTTAAAAAAAAAGGTAGCTAGAGCTTGTCAAGTACAGATATCAATGATTCTTTCAGAATGTTAAATCTGAATATTATTCTTGGAGTTCAGCTATATTTCTCTGTTGGCTGTTAAACAGTAAGAATCTGGACTCTGCCTCCAGCCAGCTGTAGAATCATTAGGATGCTCATTACCTCCCCCAACCGCAAGAGGGCAGCTAAGAATGCCAGACGCAAAGCTAAATTAGCTTTTTAGAGCAGGGAGAAGTGGAAGCTACAGGGAGTAACTGCCCCTCAGCACCCTCCTTAGTCTCGTGAAGTCTTCATTGTGGGCCATGAGAGCACATTATCCACACAAAGTACTGGGAGCCAAGTGCATATGAGCAAGGCTTGGAGGTCTTAGTAGAATAGAAATTACTATTTGGCATAGTTCCAGTGCTTAGAATGAATGACTGTAACATAAAAATGTATGAAGTATGAGGATTAGCCCCTAAGCCGCTGATCCTGGAATCACCGCCATCACGCACCCACGCAGGCACGTGCACACGTACACAGCTTTTTAAATCTTCCACATCTAAAGGGAGGGAAGTGTTTTTTAAGGGAGTGAAAGGGAGTCATTTGAATATAGATTTTGTTCTGAAAAACAACAAAAAATATGATTAGATATTGCAAGATAGGCTATGAGAAAATCGTTCTAAATATTTATATTTTTAAAAAGTTTCTGCCTGGTTGAAGAAGGTTTTGAATTCTTGCCTGTATTTTTCTGGACCTCTTTCATTTTCGTTGAATTCAGGCCCTTTTCTAAGACTATGACATGGGCTGGAGCTAGACAGTGATTTGAGGATGGGTGCCAATGCAGTGACTCCTCTGGCCTCCACTTCTGAGCTAGAAGTATGTGAGAATATAACAAGAACAGGCAAAGATCTCTCTATGCTTTTAAGACACAAAACCAGGTCGCTGGATGCTTTCGCAGCTGAACTCATAAATGCTTTGCAAAGTGCACACATCTCCAACGTACACGAAGGTCATGTGTTTGCACAGGTACGTGCTTAATGTGGACAGAAATAAGTCTGAATAACCTTGCACTTATGTAATGTGTATCAAGTGAAGATGACAAGGATTTCAGTAGAGACGATAATAGTTAATGCGAAGTCCGCGGTTTGGGCTGAGTGCTCAGCAGGATTAACTTACCTAATCAACACAAGCACCCAGTTAGATGGTTCCTGCTATTGCTCCCATTTCACAGGTGAGGAAGCTTCAGCCTAGAGGGGTTACATAACTTGCCCAGCATCACACAGCTCATAAGTGGTGAGGAAATGGATCGAACAACAACCCCAGAGCTCGTGCTCTTAATTACTTGACAAACGGTCCGTTGGACTCAGTTTAACTACAAGTCCTGACTCGAAGTACACTTGGAGAAGACGAATTGTATTCCTTGGTCATGCTTTAGTGAAAGAAGCACTAGCTTTGGTGTCAGTAGACCTGGTTTCTACTTCTGGCTCTGACTTTGGCCAACTCTTGAATCTTGGGCAAGTTCCTTAAATTCTCTGGGTCTCAGGTCTCATCTGTCAAAAGACACAAACTTTAATTAGATGAATTACAATGATCCAGTCTTTACTTCCACCTTGCAAATAGGGGCACTGAAGATCCACCAACTTCTGTTTTACCTATTAGAGAGAAGATAGACAAGAAGATAGACATGTGAACCAACATCTCTGCACTCAGCCCCAGGCACCATCTGATAGATCGGGCTGCTTGACACCATCATGCCATGTTGTAGGAGTCATAGATGTGTGGGAGCTCAGGGAATAACTGTCAATAAGCCCCAATCTTAAGGACATAAACGGACTGGAGGATTCTCTTAAAATAAACCAAGTTTCTTTACGTACTGGGGTATTGACAGACTGGGAGTATGATGGGGGAAGATCGCAATGGAGAGGCACCAGAGATCTTGTCTCAAGGTAAGTAGTTAGGCAGTTGCTGTGTGTCCAGTCACGTAACCTCTCTCGCCTTAGTTTCTGCAACTGTCACGGCATCCAAAGTGGATGTTTTTAAAGACGCTTTCCAGATGCAGAATATCAGATCATATCTCTGTGGACACCTTCACACACACATTTTACAACTGAGTGTAGACAAGTGTGTGAGTAGAAAGAAACTGCACATTCAGACCTTGCTTCGTCAGTGAGGAACATGGGATATAATGCAAACCAGCCTCACACCGGTTTCCTTCCTTCCAAGATGCGATGTTTCCCTTCTCACGCTTGCTCTGCTTAACAAAACATGCATTGGGCAGCATCAGCCTTTGGTCAAACTGGCCAGGTCCCCTTGGCTGGTGTGAGCCCTCACCATGCTTTCCTCCTTCGTCTTTCAGAGTTTCCAGGGTCCAGAGGCCAGCCAGGAGTTCAGGTTACACCAGACAAAGCTGTCCACGTGTTTCTTAAGACAGTCTGGCTTGACCCCACTACTATGGCCACACTTCCAATTTTTGATAAAATACCTTTTGGCCCAGAGCTTGATTTCAGTTAGGTCTGACCTGATTTCTCTCCAGCTGAGGCTAATTTGCATGGCTGTAAACACGGGCCTTACAAAGCTCACCAACTGTGATAAAAGCAAAGGAAACCGGAGACCACTGGAAACTCCAAAACCCGCCTTCAGTGTCTGAGCCTGACTCTGAGTCACGCCTCAGCCCGGGAGGCTGCCAGCGTGCAGCCGCTAAAGAAATGTTATTCTGATTGATCTGATTAGGGCAGCAAGGTTAGCCATGGTCAATTTACAAAGACAGTATGAGAAGAAATCATGTGTGTAGCCATGTTATGGGTCAGCGAGGCCCCAGCCAGAAGTTATGAAAAGGCACAGCTCTGCCAGGACCATTATCAGATCTCCTGGGTGGGGTACAAATGAGATTGGAAGGTTAGGGGCCCCTCCAGTGGAATGAATGACAAAAGGGATTGGGCTGAGAAGAGCTAGTGAATCATGCTTGCTTCCAGCTTCCAGGATTCCTTAGCTGCCAAGCCCCTTCCATGTGAGTGGGAGAGCCTGGGAGTTCCCCAGTGCAGCGTGAGGAGGACTGTCCTAGCTCCTCATTGCAATGGAAAGGAGAGGGTGGAAAGGCTCCTTTGAGAACATGAGACTCTAGATTGACCCATCGAAGCAGCCAGATGGAACCTATTGGGCATTCCGATCCCTTCCTCCACCCAAGAGTGGTTTAATTGGGATCTGGCTCCAGGCTCTGGTTACTAAATAACCTGAGTTTTAGTGTTTTCATTTTCATTAATTAGCTCTTATGCCAGGTACCTTATTAGTCAATTAGGCATTTTGCATGTGCAAAATATCCTAGGAGGTGAGAAGGGGGTCTTTAAAAATAATTTAGAGCTGCAAGTACCAGGGGGTTAATTCATGACCTAATTATCACATCACTTTTTACTCTCTTGTAGACTCTTGTACAACTTCCTTCATTTACAGCAAGCACAAAAACTAACTTTTAAACTTTGCTTTCAAATGGTTATTGCATTCATATTGATTTTGAGAAATTTGGATCCTCCACTCTGGATGTGGTTCTCTTCTTCCCTGTCCAACTTAGGAACATCAGTGTTACTTACAACACTGGGATAAGGTGTGTTCATTAGCAAAGAAAGATTTATTTAAAATGTAGCCAACTGAAAGCCACATTACTTGAGCTGGGGCTCATTATAGATAGTTCACTCTGTACTATAATCATCTTACTAATGGAAAAAATGAGACATAGAGATGGTTGCTTAGCAAAGAATGTGATTCAGAATGTAGCAGCAAAATATCTAAAGCTTACGATGTTTAGACTGATTTAGTAAGACCTTGGAGAAACTGGACCATGCAATGTCTTTGTTGTGGATTACGTACCCTCTTGGGGTGTGGCAATATCCAGGCAACTCAGCCCCGTGGGACGCAGCCATTCATCTGCCACCAAAGGAAGGGGTAAGCCTTTGAGGCTGAAGGTACACGTGGAAGGAGATAGGTACAAACTCCCTGCACTGGTCTTCGAGTGCTGTCAGCTGAAATCTTGGGCTTTGCCCTGGAGCCACTAAGAAGCCGGGGCAAGGCTGTCATAGAAGCCTGAGCTCCAGGCCTCTGAGCAACTGTTTTCCTCCAGCACACCCAGTGCACCAAGAGTCAACAACTAGTCGAGGATGGAAGGGAGTAGTGTAGTGTTTCAACACGGGTATCTTTCTGACTGATCACTGTGTTCATAGGACAAGGCTCTTCATCCTTCTAAGGCTCAGTTTCCTCATCTGTAAAGTGAGAATAAGAATAGTACTTACTTCAAAAGGTGACTCTGAGAATTAAAATAATCTGTGTTTAGCTTGGTGCCTGGTGCACAAATGTTTGCTGCCCCCGCCATACTCTTGGCACCATCATCATTACCGTGAGGAGTAGGAATAAGAACGAGAGTCCTCCAGTGGCACTCCTCAAGGAGAACAGAAGGATGGACTCAACCAGAGGCCCCATTGCTCATTCAGTGATGGCTTCTGAGCCTCCAGAGAGCTACAGGAGGTCTCTTTTACTCTATCCTTTCTTTGCATGTCCCAAGGGGACACAACTATGTAATTTAAAAGAAAAGAAATGAATTTAAGCTGGATGCTCAGAGATGAATGTCCTCAAGGTGTGCCAAGAGAAAACAATCCAATAGAACAAAGAGGTGACAAAATTCGTGTCTATTTTCTAGTACTATTTTCATTTGGCTTTCCTGGGAATCTGTGTGTGTAGTACAGTTCTAAGTGTGCCAGCTGCTGGCAGGGATATAGGTGGCCTCCTTGAATCCTTTTAGAACATGGTAAGCTACAAATAAATACAAACACGTCTAGAATGGCTGATTTAGGTGATGATGGAATTCAAAGTATGGTATCTTAGGTTGGTTTCCATATTAATGAAATAGACTAAATTAGCTATTATACTTTATTTAAATTTTCATCAACATCATACATGGATATAATTTTAAGACTTAAGCAGTATTATGGGGGCGCTTGGGTAGCTCAGTCAGTTAAGTGTCCAACTCTTGATTTTGGCTCAGGTTGTGATCTCAGGGTTGTGAGATCGAGCCCCAAGTTGGGCTCCATGCTGGTCATGGAGCCTGCTTAAGATTCTCTTTCCCTCTCTCTCTCTACCCCTTCACTTTTTGTCCTTCTCTTTAAAAAAAAAAAAAAGAGAGAGAGAGTTAAACAGTATCAAAAGACTTAAGAAATGAAAAGGTCCTGCAAATATCAACAAATTTCAAGCAATTTTTCATACCACATCTTCTGATCAAACTGAATTTATATATAAAAAAAACAGAAAGGTAAATATGTCAATAACAAAAACCTCCTTGCCTTTTAAAATTTGTATTCATACTATAACTAACTCATGGACTAAGAAAGATGTCATAACAGGACTCAGAAAAGACCTTTTTAAACTTTTTTTTTAAATTTAAATTCAGCTAATCAACATATAACGTACTATTGGCTTCAGAGGTAGAGGTCAGTGATTCATTAGTCTTATATAATACCCAGTGCTCATTTCTGCTTCCTAAGTGATGGACAGTAAACAGAAAACACTTTTAACTCTAAAAATATTGGTTATTAAGACTCCTAAGATGTAACTAAAATGTATGGTTAGGAGTGTTTATATTAGGAAAGAAAAAGGTCAAAAAAAGTTAGCTTCCAAAATTAATAGCTAGAAAAAAAAAAAACAAAGAAATTAGAAAAAAATATTAGGTTAAATGACAAGAAAAGCCATTTTTTAGGTCAAATGTGATCAAATATTTAAAATTTCATATGCTTCAACCAAATACAGTTTAAAAGATGAGAATGGGAATTTAAAAGAAATTTTAACAGTACAAAAGATCAGTAAAATTAAAAATTCATTCTTTGAAAACAATAAAATTCACACACTTTTGGCAGGATTGAGCAAAACAAACATATATAAAAATATTAGGAAACTAGGGGCGCCTGGGTGGCACAGCAGTTAAGCGTCTGCCTTCGGCTCAGGGCGTGATCCTGGCGTTATGGGATCGAGCCCCACATCAGGCTCCTCTGCTATGAGCCTGCTTCTTCCTCTCCCACTCCCCCTGCTTGTGTTCCCTCTCTCGCTGGCTGTCTCTATCTCTGTCAAATAAATAAATAAAATCTTTAAAAAATATATATTAGGAAACTAAAAGTGAATATAACTGCAAGATGCAATAGAAATGTGTAAGATAAATGAGAATACCATGGGTAAACTTTTGCCAATTAAAGAACATGAAATAAAGAACATGAAATAAACAACTTCTTAGAAAAATATGAATTACCAAATCAGAGCCCAGAAGAAACAGAACACCCGAATGCCTGTAAATATTAAGGAAATTAGATCAGTAGTTTAATATCTTTCCACAAAGTACCAGATGGTTTGATTACACCAAACATTTCTTTCTTACACAAAATGCTTTAGAGACTAGAAAATGATGTTATACTCAAAGCTGGTGTATAGTCTTGATAGCACTATCAGACAAGAACAGGAAGTAAAGAAACATTACAGGCTAGTTTCTCTAATATAGATGTGAAGATCCTAAACAGAGGATTAGCTAACTGAATCCAGAAATGGATAAAAATTACTGTATTGAAAGCATTAAAGTAGACCTAAATAAAAGAAGAGCTATTCTCTTTACGAATAGGAAGAGCAGTGTTATAAAGATCTCAGTTAACCCCAAATTGATTTCTAGTTTCAAAGTAATTCCAATCAAAAATCTTAATAGGATTATTTGGAATTTGACAAGCTTATTCTAAAAATTTGTATGGAAGAGCAGAGGTTCAAAAATAACCTTACAGAAGCAACCTTGCAACCTTAAATGTGATGTTTAGTAAAAAAAAAAAAAAAAAATCACACACAAAAAAATGATTCTGTTGACCTGAAGTTAAACACATGAAAATCCAAGGAATTTTATGGAATCACATATCTGTGGCAAAAATATTTTTTTAAAGCAAAGGAATAAGAAACATAAAATTCAGGGGAAAAAATCTGAAAAAGAAAAATCAGGAGGATAGTTATTCTACTTCATGTCGAGAAAAATAAAGTAGTAGGTAGGGTATGGTAATAATCGGCACAGAAAACAAACAAAGCAAAGATTAATGGAAAGAGTTGAGGGCTCAGAAGCAAGATCAATATATTATATGCAAACGAATGTATGATAAATGTGGTATTTCAGATCAGTGGGTAAAATTGACTCTTAAAAAATATTTTTAAAATTGAATATATATACATATATATATATATATACATATATATATATATGGCCCAAAGGAAAGAAAATAGATCCCTCCCTCATGAATAAAAATTCATTCCAGATATATCAAGTACATGAAAGGAAAAAGTTAATAGGCTCCTATATTCTTTTTTTTTTTTAAACTATGTTTTAACCTCACATGGAAAAGACACAAAAAGTATAAATCAAGTAAGAAATAATGTACATTAAAATAAAAAACTCTTGTTCATCAAAAGATAGCACAAAGAATATGAAGCAATAAGCCACAAGCTTGGGGAAGACATTCTTGACATATATAACTGAAGAATTACTCTCCAAAATACATAGAGAATTTTTACTGATCAATGACAAGTTGGTCACCTTCCATTAGAAAGATAGGGAAAAGACACGAAGAGGCTTGTCATGGAATGAATGGTCAATAAACACGTGAAAAGATAATCAACAAGTCAGAACTAGGAAATGCAGAGATCTCATTTCAGACCCACCAGCTTGGCAAAAATTAGTAAGTATAACTGTGAAAGTATCACAAGGGTGTGGAATGGTAGGAATTCTCGTTGTGCTAACTGGAAGGTCAGTTGTTCCATATGCTTGGAAAGCAATTTGGCTTTACCTAGTTCATGTGAACATGTGTACACCCTCTGTTCAAACGTCTGCAGATTTGTACCAGAAGACTCATATGAGAATGTAAAAGCTTTGTTTATAATAGCAAAAATCTGAAAATGGCACTATCATTAGAGTAGATGAATGACTGAGGTCAAGTCGAAGAATAGAATACAGCTTTGAAAAAGAGTTAGCTTATAGCTACATGCATCCACCTCGTGGATTTTTAAACGAGATGTCGAGTGAGAAAGGTCATGAATGATTCCGTTGGTCTGAAGGTCAAAAATGTGAAAGCCTACAAAGTTGATAGAATCATACATTTGTGACAAATGATTTTTATAAAAAAATAAAAACAAGTGAATAATGAACATGAAATCAGAAGAGTGGGTCCTTTGGAGGAAGATCTGGGGAAGCTAGAGGTCTTCCAAAGGTATTGGTAGTTCTCACTTTCTTAGATAGTCACTGTGGACTTCCTATTTTGATAGACAAAGATTTTTGTATTTCAGAATTATATTAAAGTTCATTTTACTTTTTAAAAAAAACAACTTAAATTACAATTTCTTTGCATATTTCTTTTGCTTGCTACTTTCCTTCTGTTCCATCTTCCAAGTTCCTTTTTAATATTTTTTGGTTCTGACATCTGCATTTCATGTTCAAGGATTCTTCAGATAGTTGGTGATACTTGGCTGCTATATCATATATAAGATTGAGGTGTGATAAACCTGGATGGAAGCTCAGTGAAAATGGACAAGGTTTGCCCAGTGGTGGGTCTCATGGTGGGGTAAACAGTTATAGACCCGTCATTTCAGTTGGGAGTTTGTCTTTGCTTTTATTTTATTTTATTTCTTTTAAAGATTTTATTTATTTATTTGAGAGAGAGAGAGTGCAGGGGTGGGAGGTAGAGGGAGAGGGAGAGCAGGCTCCCTGCTGAGCGAGGAACCCAATGCGGGGCTTGATCCCAGGACCCTGGGATCATGACCTGAGCTGAAGGCAAACACTTAATGGACTGAGCCACCCAGGCACCCCTTGTCTTTGCTTTTAGACTGATCTGGTTTTCCAGATGGAATTTCTCCAGGCACCTGATTGGGGCTGGAAAGTGGTGTATCAGCCTGACTGCTAGCGTTCTGACAGAGGCTAAGAAAGGATGTGGAATTTTGATAATTACTCCATTCCACTATAAGACCTCCACCCCACTGTCTACTCTGCCTGATATCCATGAACCCCAAGTCTGTCTGGTTGAATTTCTCTAGACACCATATTTCTGGGACATATAGGTGAAATTATACACCTGGCACTTAATTGCACTATATACCAACTTTTAAATCATCCCCTTATTTTTGACTCCTCCCTCACCATTGCCTTCCTGAGCACATGATCCCTCTAATTTATACGTGTCCGAGGATCTCCCTCCCCAGCAGAAAATGAGGTTTGTCCTTCCATCATGCCAAGGGATTTTACCACTCCAACCACCTCTGCCTTCACATTTTCTGTTTTGAAATTGCAGGGTGTCTAATTTCACTGAAGATAGATTCTGGTTTTGATACTCAGTCCCATTATTTGGGGTTGGTTTTGTAGGAGACAAAGGAAATGAAAGGCCTTTCCTCTGTTACCCTAAAACTCAAACACATCTTGATTTTCACATTTCAGAGGCTATTTTCTTGTTGCAACACAGGTGACAGGGCATGTCCATCCTTGCAGGAATGAGATGTGTTTCAAGGGAAAGCACAGAGGACTAGTAGTCCGACATCTGGTGACTCTGGTCAAATCACCTACTGTGTGCCTTTTGCACTTGTGCTCTCAGGAGGTGATTCGTCCATATGAGAACCTCAGGGTACTCTGACGACTGTAGTCGGGATGGAGGTAAGGGCTCACTCTTCATGGATGATAGTAAGTATTTTGGATCACTGTGTTATTCCATTCACATGGACGCCTGAAAGATAGCATATAGCGTGTGCTTCCTTTCCATGATGGATGCGCTGGGAGCGTGAGGAGGATGATAAAGATTAATTACTAACTGGGGGAAACGTGCTGGGTTATATACCATAAGCCCTGGCAGAATCTCCTAGCAGTTTTAAAGTACATATATATATACACAGTGCTCTTTCATCTTTCCTCCCTTGCTAGAATTTCCTGGAGTCCTCGTGTCGTATTTCTAGAAGGAGCTCAGTGACCCTACTAGAAGCCTTCTGTGCCCAGAAGGTTAACAGAGTAGGAGGACTTAGGTCATAAATAGCCGTACATTACAGCAGTGGCTGCACGTGAAGACTATGTATGGGGTTGTCCTAGGGGAAGCGCGTCCATAAAAGGGAAAACTAAAGTAGCCTCAGGTTTCCATAAAGAAGGGAGCAATTCTCTGAGTTTTGCCCCAGATTTTGCCTCCCAGTGGCTCGAGGCCCTGAAGCTAGGAGAGCCCACTGTCACTAGCTCTTCACCATCTGAGGTGGAGTGGGAAAGAGCCAGGCAATTTGCATCATGGTACACTGTGAATCAAAGGCCATCCATCATTTCTGATATCTTGAATGCAGTGATTATCATTTCAAAGACACACGATGACATTGAAGATAATAAGATTTCTGCTGCCCATCATCACTACCCAGCTTGGAGTAATTATTAGCACGTGTTCGTCTCAAAAGCCTAACTCCAAACTTTGGAGAGAAAAAGCCCCTATCGGAGTCACCAAGAATATAGAAGAGACTGGATTCAGTGTTTTAATATTAAATGAGAAATATTGATAAGACAAGGAGTCCCAAAGTCTTACAAACTTTGTTATTTAGAATCGTAGGAGGCTGGCATGACTTATCTGCGCTGCTGGCATTGGCCTTATCAAAGAAAGCAGTCGTCCTTGGCTGGGCACATAGCTTCAGGAGACGGAGAGGGACAGGGGCACATTTCCAGCTGGTTAGTCAAAAAAACTCTGGGAATCAGGGATTGTATAAATATACATGCATATATGTCAGACGCTGTGCTAAGTGCCAGTGAGAGTGAACGAAAGAATACGTTTGTCTGAGGTCACCTGACTCCACAGAGTGTGGCCCCTGGAGCACCAGCAGAAGCATACCTGGTAACTTACTAGAAATAAAAGGCCCTCAGGCCCTGTGTTAGTTTAGTGGGCCTCATTCAACATACTGGGTGACTAAAGACAACACAAATTTATTGTCTCACAGTTCTGGAGACTAGGAGTCTGAAATCAAGACATTGGAAAGAGCCATCCTCCCAGTGAAACCGGTAGGGCAATCCTTCTTCGCCTCTTCCCATCTGCTGGTGGCCCGTGGACCATCTTCGGCGTTCCTTGGCATATGCAGCAGCGTAATTCCATTCTCTGCCTTTGTCGACACTTGGCATTCTCCCTCCATGTCTCTGCGTCTTCCCATAGCCATCTTCTTATGAGGACATGAGCCACATTGGATTAGGGGCCCATCCGACTCCAGTGTGACCTCATCTGTATTAATTACACTTGCAGTGACCCCATTTAGAAATGAGGTCACATTCTGAGGTATTGGAGATGAGGACTTCAACCTATCTTTTGCAGGAGGAATGCAGTTCAATCCAAAACAGGTTCCATCTCATTCCTGATGAATGAGAATCTGTGTTTTTAACGAGGTCCCTGGTAATTCACATGCACACTAAACTTCTACAAGATATCCCACAAGTTCTTAATTGCCTTGTACTACAGACAGCATGCTATAGGCAACTGCGGGCTTTACCTACAGTTTGTAGGGGTATGTAGGATCCCCATCCCACGCAATCCCATGCAATTTAGGAAAGACCGAAAGAAAGCTTTCACTCTTCTCCTCAGTGCTAGGTCCAGTGGGGAGAGAAGGGGAAGAGAAGGAACATTTCCTTTACTCGTTTTGATAGCCATGCAGATTGCTTTTTGGGATGGGATTTTAAAGTAGGATTATAATACAGAAATTTAAAACAAAATAATAAAACAGGACTTAAAGCTCCAAGCCTCTGGTGTATCTTGAGTGGTGAGCCACTGTACTCCCATCCCTCCTAAAAGAGAGAGTAAATAAATTTTCCATCTAGCTGTTAAAGGCTGAGTTATACATATGGAATAAGTTCCTGGTCTTTGGAGAGTTTGAGCCATGATGGTTGGAAGCCACCTGAAGGCATGGAATTGAATTTTCCTGTGTTATCCTGATGTTCTTAACATCTTCCCAAAGATAGTCCCTCTTTCCTCTCACTCTTGGACCAGTGTAGCTTAGCATTCACACCATCCGTTTAAAAGGCAGAGTCTTGGGCAATTGGGCCTGTGTTTTATTTTGGTTTTGTTTTATGTTTTACTAGAGGTTGGGTCTTTTTATAGTCTTCTGTTTTCTTTTTCATTTTCCTCCCTCCACGTAGCCCTCTGTCCAGTTGCTTCTCACCAGGTCAGCTGTCAGTTGTCTAGAATTGTTTCTTGTACATTATAGCCAAGCGCTCTTGAAGGGACTCTGCCCCCTCAGAGACAATAGAATGGCATTTCTCACCCATACCTCTGTGTGATGGTACCTTGGTCCGGCCTGCAGACGAAGCAATGAATGCGCTGATGTGTCTTGGTCATTTTCTCTCCTGAATCTCCGATCAGTGAGAAAAAAATGCATGTGATTTTGTTTTGACACAAAAACTCCCAAGCCATCAGAAGTATCTCCTGCCCATATTCCTGCCCCCTTCCACCCCATGGCGCCCCCCACCCCTGTCCCAGCCCCAGCCTTCACCTGCTATGGTCTTCTGTAAATTTGCTTTCTGAACAGAATTCACTGGTCTGAAAAACCAATAAAAGGGCTTTTCTGTCTCATCAGTAAGGGTAAGGGATGCCAAATATGTTCTCAGATGCAAGACAGGATGACAATTCGCCTTTTCACATTTCTTGGTGAAGAGCCTAAATCCTTAAAGTAAACTTCATCTGGGCAATTTTATGTGTCCCCAAAAATAAGGCCATGGAAGGAATTCAGACCTAGCAGTCTGACAGAACAGTGAAGCTTAGTTTTCCTTGAAACATTTAGTGGGACAGATAATCAGGCTGTGTGTGGAAAGCTTATTTTAATGGCATCATCAGGCCAGTTGATGGAGGCCACTACCCAGAAGCCTACCTGCCCAGGCTGACCCATCAGCTTGTTTGTATCAAGTCAGGTGACACTTCATAATATGGCACCATGGAACCAGCCAACCGACTCCTCTGGTTCTGATGCCAAAGAGTGGCGGGGGGTGAAACGCAGGAGAAGGGACAAGGAACCTGAGTCAGCATTTACTTTCCTGGGCACCTGCCAAAAAACAATTGCATGTTTCCAAGGAAGCGCTCACTCTCCCTGAGGAGAGAGAGAGCAAGATGACTGCCAGCTCTGCTCTTGCTGGTCCCCTCCAGCTGGCCCTTGCTCCTGGCATCGGCTGGGAGGAGGAGTTGCTTACCTGTCTCATCTCCAGTCACTGCCACACTAGAAATGGCAGGGAGGGCACAAGAATATGAAGTGGGATTGTGTCCGTTTTTTTATCCCATGATTTTTTTTTTAATCTTGTGTATAAGGCCTGTATCCGTGGGCTGTTATGCTTCCTGGCGTTGTATTATCTTATATCACTTCTTAGAATTCCCTTGGGAAATTCTCACTCTCTCTTCCTAATTAGATTTCTATTAATTATAAAATAAGAATTTACAGTTTGGTGGTGGAGGGTTTGCATGTAAAAGAGTACTAAACCTAAGGGTTCCCTGTTTTACCATATCTCGTCCCCAGAAGATGCTGCACTCCGACCCAGCCAGTTGGGACTCCACACTAATTTATATTTATGATTTGGACGTGTCCAGAGCGGGTTGTCAGCTTGACTCTCAGAGCTTGTAGCCTGTAGGATAGGTTCATCAATTTCTAGGTCTCAAACGTAGGGTTCTATCTGCCTACCAACTTTGTGCACAAGAACGTCTTCGAGGTTAATGCAACAGTCCTTATGAAAGCACCTAGGTCCCTTTGGCAGCCAGTGGCTTAGAAATACAAAGGATTCCTGCCAATGGGACAAGCTAACTTCTCATTAGTAGTTCATGGGCTTCATATCAGCCTCTTAGTGCCTGTGGTTTTGCCAAGTAATGGCATTCAGTGAGTTTTGATAAGAAGGATAAGCCAAAGATCACCAGTCTGAAGGCACGAAAACAGAAATCATGTTTTTTAGAGTTTTGCTTTGGAGAGGCAGATTGTCTCCTTTCTGTGTAGTCTCCACTGTCCTCAGTCTCCTTGAGAGAGGCAAACCACATACTCATTTCTTCTATAGAAATTGACCTGCAATGGTTATTTGAAATATATCCCTGTCACATAAGGAAATATCTGCCCATGTATGTGGATCCTTCATTTATTTGCTTGTTTTTGGTGGGGGAAGGGTGATTCAGACAGGAAACGCAGCAATTTTCACATGTATTTATTTGCCTAAAGTGCCCAGGAGATGTTTGTTGGCGGTAACATATGTGGCTCTATTTAACTAGATACGGTGCCTATTCTATGATGAAACCAACTTTGCTGGAGATGGAAATCCTATGACTGAAATAGAAATTTCAAATGTGAGGACTAAACCAAAGAACAGAGTACCTACCTGATCTGGTACAGGTTTGAATGTGTTTGATGTCCAGTGAAGGTGTAGGTGGAGAAATTCATCATCTTCAGTTTCAGACAGGGAAGGCTCCCTGGAAGAAGAAGCCTTCTGTAATTCTCTTAAATTTGTAGCTGTGCCAAACTCACTTGGCCAAGTATGCTTGCAGCATTCATGGTCTATTCAGACCATTTATTTTTATTTTTACTTCTGGCCTCGTCTGCCAAGCTTGGGCAGAGAGCTGAAGATATATGTGGATTTTATGTAGATGTGAAAAATCCCACTGGGCCTGGCAGGAGTTCTTTCTCGGTCTGTCTGGCAAGACTTTTCTAGCTGAGTAGTCAGGGGGTGGTTTTTCCAATGTAGCAAATCTGTCTTCCCATTTCTGTCTTAATTCTTATTCAAAGAGGCAGGTTCTTCTAAAAATCCACATATGTAAGAAATAATAATCATTTGGATACACCAGCTCCAGGTGCGGGATTAGGCAGTGTGGGATGTCGGCCTGCCTATCCCCTCTCTGGAAGGCATGGCGAGAGATCCTTAGGCAATGTAATAGTACGCATGTGTGACTGCCCTAATCCAGCGTGCGGCGGGGGTCTGGAAAGGCTTCGCCTTAAACTAGGCATGTCTAATAGGGTTTAACGCAACCTGTGAATTTGCCCTTGCACAAGGTCAGCTTGTAGGTCAGTGGAATGCTGCACAAATTGCATTCTCCTCCAGACTGTAATTATACCTAGGAGAAAGCTATGTGCTGCGAAGTTCAGCTGACTCCAGATAGGACCCAGATAAACTGAGCGCTTGCTGACATTTCTCAAAACCTGATTTTTAAAGATTTGATAGAAAGCATCTCTTGTTTTAAATAAATAAATAAATAAATAAATAAATAAATAAATAAACAAACAAACAAACGAACAAACAAACCGTCTTAAGGTTTGTGAAGGAGCTTTGTGTAGAGGAGGGTGAGGCCAGCTATTGTCCGCCTCCCCCGGGAGCAGAAAAAGATGATTTGAAATGGAAGCGTGAGGAATTTAAGTCAGACATTAAGTGAAATTCTCTGGTGCCAAAAGTTACTTAATACTAGAAAATGACTGTGAGGATTATGACAGATCAAGTAATATGCACATGAGGACAAAGAAGAATGAAAAATGGGCATTGAGAGTCCTCATGGAAGAGGAACAGGATGAAAAGTTTGGCTGTGTTTACAATTAGCTGAAGTTCCACTGTGTTTGATGACAGAAAATGGCTCTAAATGTGTGTGCATTGTATGAAGACAACCTTAATAACTTCCGAAAGTATGACTTCTTTGTAAAGTGAGGTCTGTCTTTAATTTCTGGGCCTACCCAAAGGCAGAAGGTTAAGTTAGCCAACATTTGCGAGTTTCTTCAATGCTAAGGGTAAATGACCCCCAAACCACTTCAACTAGTGTATGCATTGAATGAGTCAACTTGTACAGGTACGCATCCTGTCTCATAAATATTCTCTGAAGTAACTTTCTTGAACAGTGTGGGGCACTGTTTCCCTAAGAGCCTGGATGGGGAGGAAGTCACCTCAGGAGCTTCAAGGCATCGTTCTGCCTACTGGCTCCACAGACACATGGAAAACCATTCGTTTGACATTCACATTATGAAGCTATGGACTAACACAATCAGGAGGCCCACAGCGTCCACAATCAAGCGCAGTGCCCTGGCTTCAAGGTCTTCAGCCGTCTGAAAGCCCCCGCTGCTTGTTCGTCCCAGTACCTGAAGAACCTTTGCCCCAGTAGGCGTGCAGGATGGAAAGGGCCCCCTTCTCTGTAGCTCAGCAGAACGTGACTTACAGTGGCGTTTGGCGGCTTGTGGTCCGCGGAGCTTATTATCTCTCAGATCTCCTCCACGGAATAGTTTTCTGAACGTGGGACCCGGATTTTTGTTTTAGGGGAAGGACACCGAAAGTAACTTTGGGGAGCTCTCAGGTTACCCAGAGGAAGATTGGGCCCCAAACAGCCATCTCCTTCAAAACCCCCATTTTCGGTGAGTCCTGGCTTGTATACGGAGGATCATGTAAGAGGAACAATTAGAATCTCTTTATGTTCACTGATCCCTGTTAATAACTCCCTTGTGTCAGACTTATATAGGCTTTGAATTCCCACTGAACAAGGATACACATATGTTCGTGTGTGCGTGTGTGTGTATGAATCTTTACGCCCTTTGCAGCGGTACACCAACACAGGAGTTTGCGTGTTATGAGTTTTGTTGAATTGGACTGATTACATTTCAGCATCAATGTAAGGATGAGTCAGGGAAGGTCTAGAAATAGAAGGCTGGTCTCCTGACTTTTCTCTTAACAACTAGTTGCCAGCCTATGATGCTGATGAGTTTTCATAGCTAGCCAAGGGGCTGTGGCAGCTCGGCATGCTAAAGCCAAAAGAGGAAAGGACCATTGTATTTATGGCTATAGTCCTTACTTGTATTTGTATTTCTACTTAGATTGTTACATTGTTGGGAACTTTTGACTTGGCCCAGACAACTTTTAAAAATTGTTAAAACGGCACAGGATAATAACAACTAGTAGGCTTAAAGAATGGGTTGGTGCTGATTAATTAAATTGTTTAATTAATAAATGTTTTGATAAAACTTTCGTATTTTAAATCCTGTGGCTATTTTTTTAAATGTATCAGTTAAAATTCCTACTATAAAAAGGCAGACAATTAAATAGCTGACAATCTCAAGAACATTAGGGTTCTAAAAATTTTCCCGATAATCATTATGGTCACCAGTCCACACTGCTCAGTAATGCAAATATGCAAGGTGTAGATGACTGAGTTTGCTTTCTTCCGAGCATTAGAGAAGCTAATGGATGGGGGAGAATAAATACCCAATAGTAGTTTATCTTCTTGTCATGTGTTCTTTCTCTTCAGAGAAGAATTTTTGAAGTTCACTTTATCCGTCTAGAAGTTACCTTACCAAGAATGCATATAATGCAATAAAAGAAAAACAAGGTGAATTTTCAGTTAATAGAGGGTTCTATACAAGTTGGATCTGGTTATTTGAAACTTTAGCATGATTCTAAAAAATTATTTAAAAAACAATGTAATAATTATTGGTTGACAACTAGGTCATCTTTTTAAAAAAAAAATCTTTTAGCATGTTCTAAATCTTTGTTCTCCTTTCTTCTCTTTGTTTGTTTTCTCCATGAGTTTTCTTTACTCTTCTTCCCTCCTTGGGATTTTCTTCCTAGCTACTCTGCTATGAAGGCAAATGCCTCTGATAACAGGTGTATATCTGGGTAAGGAGTTTTGAGATGTGATCACAAATATCAAAAGGAGAGCAGAGAGTTGGGTTAGCAGAACAAGGTGTTCTTTTTGTGTCTTGCTTTAATGCCCTAGCAATGAAATGACTACACTTACTTTATAGGCCTCTTGAGCCTGAAGTACCATTCTCTCTGGAAATCTATAGGGGGTCACTAAAGGAATAAAAGCTTACAGTATCCTGGTGCTTACTGCCCCCAATTCACAACTTTCCATTTGGACTGGCTTGTGGGCAGAGCTAGCATGATACCCCCGTGCATAGTGGGGGTAAAAGGAAAGGTAGCTCTCATCCCTCTTCTTCCCCTAGAAAATGCCCCCTCTCTACAGTAATCTCCATGTAAGTCTCTTTCTTTTTGCTATTCACCTATGTCCTTATTTAAATATCTTTGTTCTGTACCAGCCTAATAGATCTAGTAATTGGAAAACATAGTAAAAAGGATGCAAAGATAATCCCCAAGAACGTGTGACCAACAGCCAAGTGTTTACCCTTACTATTAAATCATTAGCACTATAGAATAGTGAAAAAACATTTTACCTATCATACTGGCCAAAATCTTTTAAACTGTTAATACCCGGCGGGTGAGGGACTAGGAAAACAGTCACTCTCCAATAGTTGTCAGGAGTGTAAATTGGTAGCACCTATTAGAAAAAATTTGGCAGTATCTATCAAAATGAAAAATGGGCATATTGTTTGAACAACTTCTGTACGTCTACTCTGTAGAAATCTGAGCTCGAGTGACTAAGAATACATCCGCGTGGTTGCTCATTGCAGCATTGTTAATAATTGACAAATTTTGGAGAATTCCTAAATGTCCATCAATAGAGGAATACTTAATTTATGTTTCATACTTAATGTGGCTCTGCCTATACCAACAGGGAAGGTATCAGTAATATATTTATAAAAGAGAAAGAATTATTCAGAACAAGGGGGAAAAGTTGCAGAACAAAATGTATTGCTTGTCATTTTTATAAAGCTAAATCCCTACACATATGTGGGCATGCACACATGTTTAGATGTGGAAGGAGACAAACCCCCATTACTGGTGGTGGTAACGGGGCAGTGGATCCGTGAGATGAGAGAATATTTCACCTTTTACTTTTTTGCATTCTTTATAGTTTATATTTTTTATTACAGTAAGCATTTGTTACTTCTATAATTAAAAATGACAAACTTACAAAAAGAGAATAGACAAAAATAACAGAACAAATATTTCTGTAAATGTAACAACTCTCCAAAGACCAAACTTTATACTAATCTTCAGTCCCCAGCTCCATACCTGGCAAATGGGAGTCCCTTGACATGCGTGTTAAACAAAGGAACCCTTACTTATTCCAGTCTGTGTTCCCGTGACCACATTGGCCAAGGGTTGGGCAGAAGCTTGTAAAGTATAACCAGAGAGCTCACAGAGCAGCTCTCTTCCTTCCTCCTCCTCCTCCCTCTTGCAGACACCAGCTCCTCACATCCTGCTCAGCCCAATCATTAACCGGTTCCAGCAAGATCTGAATATAACCTGAAGTCTTGGGCTAGTCTTGTCAGTCACCTGAACTCTCCCTTGGTCTGTTTGTTAGTGTAATGTGTCCCTCCATATGTTTCCTTTTAGCCATTTTACATATTAGACTTAAGGGTATTTTAAAATATATATTCTGCTGTTTTTCTTAAGGCTCCCTTTACTTCTAATTTTCTCCTTGTAATTCGTTTGGTATTGTCCCCCACTTCCTAACTTCAAAATGTATTACAAGCTACATACCCTATTCAGTACAGTGTGGGAATCAAGACAATCCTATAGACCACTGGAAAAGAATAGAGAGCCCAAAAATAAACCCATGCATATATGGTAAAATGATCTTCAACAAGGGTGTCAAGACAACAAAAGAGGGAAAGGATGGGCTCCTCAAAAAACTGGATATTCACATGTGAAAGAATGAAATTGGACCCTTATCTTACAACATAAACAGAAATCAGCTCAAAAGGTATTAAAGACTTCGATGTAAGATCAGAAACTATAAAATTCCTGGAAGAAAACATAGGGGGAAAGCTTCATAACATTAGTTTTGGAATTATTTCCTGGATAGGACACAAAAGCAGAGGCAACAAAAGCAAAACTAGACAAGTGGGACCACATCAAACTGAAAAGCTTCTGCATAAGAGAGGAAAGAGCAGAGTGAAAAGGCAACCAATGGAATGGAAGAAAATATTTGCAAACCACATATTTGATGAGGTATTAATGTCCCAAAACGTATAAGGAATGCCTACAACTCAATAAAAGAGAAACCCAATTGGAAAATGGGCAAAGGACTTGAATAGACGTTTCTCCAAAGAAGTCTTACAAATGGCCAAAGGTCTATGAAAAGATATTCAACATCACTAATCATCAGGGAAATGCAAATCAACACCCAATGAGGTACCACCTCACATCTGTTAGAATAGTATAATTTTTTTAAAAGGAAAAGTAAAAGGAAGAGAGAAGAACAAGTGTTGGCATAGATGTGGAAAAATTGGAACTCCTAT
Organism: Ursus americanus; assembly: GCF_024610735.1. Taxonomy (NCBI): domain Eukaryota; kingdom Metazoa; phylum Chordata; class Mammalia; order Carnivora; family Ursidae; genus Ursus; species Ursus americanus. The sequence goes on from NC_142162.1 coordinate 18,808,870, forward strand.
GCACTTTTGGTGGGAATGTAAAATGGTGCAGCTACCATAAAAAACAGTATGGAGGTTCCTCAAAAAATTAAAAATAGAACTACCACATGCTCCAACAGCCTCATTTCTGGGTATTTATCCAAAAGAATTAAAAACAGGTTCTCAAAGAGGTAATTGCACACCCATGTTCCCTGAAGCAGTATTCACAATAGCTAAGAAGTGGAAATAACCTAAATGCCCACTGATGGATGAATGGGTAACAACGATGTGGGGGGTGTGTGTGTGTGTGTGTGTGTGTGTGTGTGTGTGTGTGTGTGTGTTTGAGTAGGCATATTATGCAGCCTCAAGGAAATTATGTCACATGCTACAATATGGATGAACTTTGAGGAAATTATGTTAAGTGAAATCAGCCCAGTCACAGAAGGCAACTATTGCATGATTCCACTTATACGAGGCATTTGAAGTAGTCAAGCTCAGAGAAGTACAGAGTAGAGGCAGAAAACTGCCAGGGGCTGGGGAGAGAAGGAAATATGGGGAGTAGTTGTTCAATGGGTATAGAGTTTCCATCATGTCATATAAAAAAATTCTAGAGCTCTGCTGTACAACAGTGTGGTATAATTAACAATATTGTACTGAACATTCAAATATTTGTTAATAGGGCAGGTTTCATGTTATGTTCTTTTATTATTATTTTTTTTTTTTTAAAGATTTTATTTATTTATTTGACAGAGATAGAGACAGCCAGCAGAGAGGGAACACAAGCAGGGGGAGTGGGAGAGGAAGAAGCAGGCTCCTAGCGGAGGAGCCTGATGTGGGGCTCGATCCCATAACGCCGGGATCACGCCCTGAGCCGAAGGCAGACGCTTAACCGCTGTGCCACCCAGGCGCCCCTCTTTTATTATTATTATTAAGCCTTCTAATCTAAAACAAAGGAAGGGAGGGAGGAAGGAAGGAAGGAAAGAAGGAAAGGGGGAGAAGAGGGGAAGGAAAGGAAGGAAGAAAAGACAGCAGGAAACAAACTAAGAGGGCTTAAGACTGCTTTTGGCTGCTTTTTGAGAAACGTCATATTATTCCACAATTGAAGAGAGACTACATGGAAACTTAGAGGTCCATTTTTAAAGGTCTCATCAGAGGCAGACAAGGAATTTGACACAAACAAGAGATTACAAATGCTCTGACTTTACCACTGCCTACCCCCCTTTTGGGAGGTAGCACTGCATTTCATAAACACTTCACATTTTAGTCCAGCTTAAGGTAATAAACACTCTCTTTTCAAACACTTGCCATGTCATGTCATTACACAAAACTACAAGGATGGCTGACTGTGGTGACATCCTTTCCATACTTCAGCCTGGATGAGCACTGAAGGGATAGATATGCTCCTTTTTCCCAATGACATGTAATCTCAGTTTCAATCATTTCCTCTCTCCCCCAGTTCCAGTTCCCTTCTGATCGCTCTCTTGCTTTCTTTTAATTAGCTATTAGAAGAACTTGCATTTAAACCTTGTCTTTCCTGTAGGTAGAATGTGTTATTCATGGTTTTCAGAACCCTACCTGGATAGCTAGGTGAATGTTTGTTTGAAGAAATTGTTGCTCCCCGTTTGTGATCTTGTCATGAGTTTGATTTCCAGGCCTGTCTCCTTGACGTCAGTGTGTATGCCATGACCAAGGTTTTATCGATCACTATTCTGGACGTTTAAGAATAAATCTAGTCAATTCCGAAAGCCTTTCTTCTTCGTAATTTTCTTTGCAATTAGTTCAGATGATGTTTTATTTTTGGTTCTTTACAGCAATTTACCGAAGTGATATTTATGGAGGTATAATTGATAGATAATACTTGTTCTAGGTGTACAATGTAATGATTCAGTATTTGTACACACTGCACAATGATCACCACAATAAGCATTGTTATCATCACCATACAAGTTTACAAAACATTTTTTTTCTTGTGATGAGAATTTACAGGATTTGCTGTCTTCAAAACTTTCAAATATGTACTATAGCATTACTGACTATAGTCACCATGTTCTACATTATATTACCATGGCTTATTTATTTTATAACTGGAAGTTTGTATCCCGTGACACCCTTCATCCATTTTGGTCTGCCCCCAACCTTCCTCCACTCTAGCAAATGCCATCCTGTTCTCTGTATATATGAATTTTGTTTTGTTTTTTAGATTCCACATATAAGTGAATTCACATGATATTTGTCTTTCTCTATCTGGCTTATTTCACTTAGCATAATTCCACCAAAGTCCATCCATGTTGTCACACATGGCAAGATTTCATTCTTTTTTATGGATGAGTAGTATTCCATTGTATATATAGACTACATCTTCTTCATCTGTATATCCACCAATAGGCACTTAGGTTATTTCCATATCTTGGCTTTTATAAATAATGCTGTAATGAAAATCGAATGTATGTATTTTTTCAAATTAGTGTTTTTGTTTTCTTCAGATAAATACCTAGTAGTAGTAAGGTAACATTGACTTTAAATGACACATTAGACCAGATGGACTTTACAGATATACACGGAACATTCCATCCAAAAACAATAGAATATATAGCTTTTTCAAGTACACATGGAATATTCTCCAAAGCAGAGCACGTGTTAGGCCACAAAACAAGCCTCAATAAATTTAAGAAGTTTGAAATCATATCAAGCATCTTTTGTGACTATAACAGTATGGAACTAGAAATCAATTACAAGAAGAAAAGTGGGAAAATCACAAATAAGTGGAGATTAAACAACATGCTACTGAATAACCAGGGGGTCAACAGAGAAATCAAAGGAGAAATAAAAGAATACCTTGAGACGAGTGAAAATAGGAATATAACATACCAAAATCGATGGGATGCAGCAAAAATAAGGGGGAATTTCATAAGGATACAGACCTACCTCAAGAAACAAGAACAATCTCAAATAATTAAAATTCATACCTGAAGAAACTAGAAAAAGAACAAACGAAGCCCAAAGTTAGTAGAGAGAACAAAATAACAAAGACCAGAGTAGAAATAAATGAAATAGAGGCTAAAAAGACAATAGAGAAGATCAGTGAAATTAAGGGCTGGTTCTTTGAAAAGATAAGTAAAATTGACAAATCTTTAGCTAGACTCAACAAGAAAAAAAAGAGAAGGCTCAAATAAGTAAAATTAGAAATGAAAAAGAAGTTAAAATTGAAACCACAGAAATACAAAGGAATATAAGAGATTACTTTGAAAACTATGCCAACAAGTTGGACGTTCTACATGGAATGGATAAATCACTAGAAACCTAATCTCCTAAGACTGAATCATAGTAGATCTGAACAGACTGATCACTAGTAAGGAGATTCAATGAGTAATCAAAAACCTGCCCACAAACAAAAGCCAAGACCATATGGTATCACTGTGAATTCTCTGAATTCTAGGATCATTCACTGCTAGTATATGGAAATGCAAAAGATTTTTGTATATTTATTTCATACCCTGAAACTTTATTGAATTCATTTATTAGTTCTTTTTTTTTTTTTAAGATTTTATTTATTTATTCGACAGAGAGAGAGACGGCCAGCGAGAGAGGGAACACAGGCAAGGGGAGTGGGAGAGGAAGAAGCAGGCTCATAGCAGAGGAGCCTGATGTGGGGCTCGATCCCACAACACCGGGATCACGCCCTGAGCCGAAGGCAGATGCTTAACCGCTGTACCACCCAGGTGCCCCTCATTTATTAGTTCTAACAGTTTTAGGATAGAGTCAAACACTCAAAGATTTAATACTGATCCTACTCAAACTCTTTCAAAAAATTAGAGGAGGGAGTGTTTCCAAACTCATTTTATAAGTCCACCATTACCCTGATACTGAAACCAGACATGAGCACCACCAAAAAAAGAAAATTACAGCCCAATATCCCTGATGAACATACATACAAAAATCCTTGACAAAATATTAGCAAACCAAATTCAACAATACATTAAAAGGCTCACACATCATGATCAAGTGGGATTTATTCCAGGGATGCAAGGATAGTTCGATATCTGTAAGTCAGTCAATGCGATACATCTCATTAACACAATGAAAGATAAAAATCAGCATCTCAGGAGATGCAGAGAAAACATTTGGCAAAATTCAACAACCATATATGATAAAAACTATCAACAAGGTGGGTAGAGAAGGAACATACCTCAACATAATAACGGCCGTATATGACAAGCTCACAGCTAACATCATACTCAAGGCTGAAAAGCTGAAAGCTTTTCTTCTAAGATCAGGATCAAGACAAGGATGTCCTCTCTTGCCACTTTTATTCAACATAGTACTGGCAAAACTAGCCAGAGGAATCAGGCAAGGAAAAGAAATAAAAGGCATCCAGCTTGGAAAGGAAGAAGTATATATAGAAAACCCTAAAGACTCTATCCTAAAACTGTTAGAACTAATAAATGAATTCAATAAAGTTTCAGAGTATGAAATAAATATACAAAAATCTTTTGCATATCCATATACTAGCAGTGAATGATCCTAGAAATTAAGAAAATAATCCCATTTACAATTACATCAAAAAGAATAAAGTATTGGGGCACCTGGGTGGCTCAGTTGGTTGGGCATCTGCCTTCGGCTCAGGTCGTGATCCTAGGGTCCTGGCATTGAGCCCTGCATCGGGATCCCTGCTCGGCGGGGAGTTTGCTTCTCCCTCTGCCTCTCCCTCTGTGCTCTCTCTCTCTCTCTCAAATAAATAGATAAAACCTTGAAAAAAAAAAGTATAAAGTATCTAGCAATAAATTTAAATGAGGTAGGTGACAGACCTCTATGCTGAAAAGTTTAAGACGCCGATGAAAGAAAGACAATTGGAGCGCCTGGGTAGCGCAGTAGTTAAGCCTCTGCCTTCGGCTCAGGGCGTGATCCCAGGGTCTTGGGATCAAGCCCCATGTCAGGCTCCTCCGCTGGGAGCCTGCTTCTTCCTCTCCCACTCCCCCTGCTTGTGTTCCCTCTCTCACTGGCTGTCTCTCTGTCACATAAATAAATTTTAAAAATCTTTTTAAAAAATATTTATAAAAAAAAAAGAAAGAAAGACACAATTAAATGGAAAGGTACTCTGTGCCTATGGATTGGAAGAATTAATATTGTCAAAATGTCCATACTTACTACCGAAAGCAATCTACAGGTTCAGTGCAATCTCTATCAAAATCCAATAACATTTTTTTCAAAGAAATAGAACAAATAATACTAAAATGTGTATGAAACCACAAAAGACCTCAAATAGCCAAAGCAATCCTGAGAAAGAAAAACAAAGCCAAAGTGATTTTCTTAGATAACTAAGCTGTACAGACTTCACAAGGGCAGGCAAGGACTTCATCTGTCTGGGTCACCTCTGTATGCTCAAATTCCAGAGCTTTGCCGGCACATAAAAGATTCATAGCAGGTATCTGTTGAATGAATGAATGAATGCTTACATGAAACTTATGTGGTTTTTCTTAATTTTGTATTGGACTTTTAAAAATCACTTCATTTTAAATTTGTGTTCTCAATCTAAGAAAAAGCCAGAAATTGATTTTTTAAAGAAAATACTTGATTATATATAATCTTTTTCTCTTTTACTTTTGCTTTCATATAAAAAAAATTTTAAAAGAACAACTACCTACCTTCTTATTTCTTTTAAAAACTCCTGGAATTCTGTATCCCCCAAGAATCTTTCTCTAAGACTAATGTTGAAATTATTAAACACATTGGACTAAAAACAGATTTCCTTTTATCTTGATGAAAGCTTGATATTTACTATATTTGAGGTCTAATAGTTATATAAAAGAAGCCATTCTGAGCAGGGCAAGGAGAGATAAAGGGCCGGCAATAACTGATTCAGGATAGACTGATAGATGGGTAATTGGACAGTTTTGGAACAAAATCCGTTATTCCTTATTGTTCAACCAGGAAGCAACTCAGCTAGTCTGGTACTGATATAAATACAGATGTTTCTTACTGTCTAACTGTATCTTCACTATATTTTGCTAAGTTTATAAGTACCTAAGTGGAAGGAGAAGTGTAGCTGTTTAGTTTAATTTGTATTTTACTCAGCAAAGTGCGTTAAAAAACAAGATTTGGTGTGCATTCCCTATTGATTTTTGTAGCTGTGTCACATGAGAGAAAGATCTTTTTTTTTTTCCCCTTAGCGGCCACTGTGTGGTTTAGAGAAACCCAAAGTATGAAGAGCTCTCTCTCCATAATTGGCAATGAGGTATTTGGAGTTTATAAGAAGTCTGTAAGGTTTTGATATGCCTATATTATTATAAAAGAACAATTTTAAGCAATTAAAATGAAGGTTTAATGTACAAAGTATTCCATTGTTTATATTAAAAATAGCACAAATACGAAGCAACTCAATTCTCCAAGACAGGGAAATTTTATTTAAATAATCTATGTTAAGAATATAATATAGGAAGGGCACTTGGCTGGCTCAGTCGGTTAAGCCTCTGCCTTTGGCTCAGGTCATGATCTCTGGGTCCTCGGATTGAGCCCCCGCATCGGGCTGCCTGTTCAACAGGGAGTCTGGTTCTCTCTCTCTTTCTCTCTCTCTCTCTCTCTCTCTCTCTCTCCCCCCCCGTCCTTCTCCCCCACTCGTTTTCTCTCTCTCTTTCTCTCTCAAATAAATAAAATCTTTAAAAAAGAGAGAATATATTATATGAGTGCTTCACATATACTATGTCATGTAATTTTTAGAATAAATGTACAAATTAAATATAGTCAGCCCTACTCCATGATGAAGAACTTGAACTCCTTCCAGACGGACGTTAAGTCACTTTTCCAAGGCTGCGTAAGTGGTAGGCAGCTGAGTTGAGATTATGCTGATCTTTCCCCTAAACCACCGGGCAGATGACACAGCCATAAAGATTGGAGGCTCTGAAGTGACCTAAGAAGTAGCAATGTGGAAATGTGCCAATGATAACTGGAAAAGCTGTATATAAAATTGTACATACGTGGGGCGCCTGGGTGGCTCATTTGGTTGGGCATCTTCCTTCGGCTCAGGTCATGATCCTGGGGTCCTGGGATGGAGCCCTGCATCGGGCTCCCTACTCATGGGGAGCCTGCTTCTCCCTCTATTTGCTGCTTGTGCTCTCGCTTGCACTCTTTCTCTCGCAAATAAATAAAATCTTTTAAAAAAAAATTGTACATACGTTGCAATTAGAGTTGAGTTAATAAGTGTTTGAATAAAAAGATCGGAATACAGTATCATAAAGATTTTAGTGCTTGTATTAGATTGGCAGCGTTTGGGGTGGTGTTTTTCCTTTATTTTCAAAAATATCTATAGTTGTAGATAAGTCACTTTCAAATTAAGGTATCGTTAAAATAGAGTGACTGTGGCATCAGTTTAGTTCATCAGAGTATCTAAAAATCTTAATGTTTTTGATATGCTTCTGAACAATTGTGTGGCCACTCGAGCTTGTATTAATTGTACTTTTAAATTCCAGATCATCAAGTTATTGGATGGAAAACGATCTCAAACTGTGGGAATCTTGATATCTAGTTTGCATTTAGAAATGAAGGATATTCAGCAGGGTAAGTCTTCCCCATCACTTTTTTCCCCCAACTTTAAAATTTTTCAACATTTAATCGTGAAAAGTTTCAAGTATAAATGATTAGAATGCTGTAATAAATCCCATGTACCAGCTACAAAACCACCACCTCACTCTTGTTTCATCTGATATACTCTCCCTCACCAGCTAGACTAAAGCAAATCCTAGACAGTTTATAAATCATCTGTTAAAAATGTCAGGACACCGATCAAAAGTTAAGGATGCTTTTTCAAGCATAGTTCCAGTGCAATTGCCATACATTTAAAAACATTTACAGTTATCTCTCAGTATCATCACATGTAGTTCTAATTTCCCTGATTGTATACTCACTAATTCATCCATTTGTTTATAATTAGCATGAATGAGGATCCAGACAACTTCTATGCATTGCCTTTGTTGTGCGTCTCTCGGTTTTCTTTTAATCTAGAAGTTTCTGCACTCCATCTTACTACTTTTTTTTCCTTTGTAATTAATTTTTTTAAGAAACAGGTCATTTCTCCTGTGGAGTTTCCCACATTTTAGATTTTCTGATCGTATTGCCACGTTTTCATTTATTATGTTTTTCTGTCCCCTATGGTTCCTTACGTAAACTGTTAGTATCTATAGACTTGATCCGAGTAAGGGAAGAATACTTCATAAACGCTATTGCATATTGTATCAAGAAATGCACAATATCTATTTGTTTCTTTATGTTGTTAGTGGACCCAGAAGATCTTTGCCTAGATTCGTTATTTCATTAGAAGTCTGCAAATTAATGCTACACTATCTCCATTACTTCTTCTTCATCAGCTGGAATACTTCTGTGGTGAAACACTTTGCTTCTTCATCTACTTGGTTATGTCATTGTGTTGTTGTGTGTTTTTTTTTTTTAATAATACCAAAGTCATTTTGTTTTATTTTTTTTAATGTTTTTTATTACATTATGTTAGTCACCATACAGTACATCCCTGGTTTCTGATGTCATTGTTTTTTAATCCCTTTTTTTTTTTAATGATGCTATTTCAACTTGGTTATCTTTGGCTCAATTTGAAATACAACACTTAAAAAAAGGAAATTTTACTTACAGTATTTTTCTTAAGTTCTAGAAAAATAGACCAAAAACCGTCTTACCTTCTTGAAATCTGTGTCTTGCATGAAAACAATACTCTGCTTTCTCAGTAATCAGTTAAATGTAAATCTTTATTTTGACATGTCATTGATAATATTTTCTGAGTAATACAGTCTCCTGTAGATGGTTTCAGTCCAATTCAGCATGGGTTAACAGTGTAGACACTCTCAAACCACATTGCCCTTCAGGTTTTTCCTCTGTGTTTCCTCAAGGTTGTTTTACCCAGGTACACAGCAGAAGACCCGCAGAGATCCTGAACCAAAAGACACTTAAGATACACACACTGCTTCTCCTCTCAAAGGAGCTCTGCTTAGGATTTAAAATTTTGCTTTATTGCAAACATTAAAAACTCCCCATAAAACTAAAAATATTCTGAATTAGTTGACGGTCACAAAGGGTGCAAACAAGCTGTCTATTTGTAATACTTCAGCTTAATTAAGTAGAACTAAATACATAAGCATGCATGTCAGACCTGAAAAACTATTGCAGGAGGGGATTTGAATTTGGGCAAGGGCAGCTAAAGGGGTCCCCCTATCAAAATGAGAAAGGGATTCTTCAGTGATCTTAGGGGCTAGATCTTCTAGAAGAATTGAGTTTCTGGTAAGTTCAAACCAGGGAACTGTGATGCAACAGCAAAGGAAAAATGAAACAAATGGAACAGATAAATCAGCAGGGAAGCTGATCGTCTTTTGTCAGAGACGAGCTCTTTTGGTGTACTCTGAGTTTGGAAAGGAATTCTCCAGATCCAGCGGCAGAGCTGTACCCTAAACAACAGCACTCTTCCGAAGTTTGGTGAAAACCAGGCATGCCTGGTTTCATCACCAGGATGCGCGGCACTGTGGCTATGAGTCTTCATAAAGGCCACGGCACCTGAGACCCTATTCAGTTCTTTTTAGGCACATTGTGCTGTAGTGTATCGGGTTGCCATGTGACGAGAGTCGTTCCAGCCACTGGTGTTCAGTTACCAACTCCGCACTACAAACCTCCTTCCCATGGCACCCCAGCCTCGTTGGAGCGAATGTTCATTGTGAGTGAGATGAGAGATTAGTTCCCCTATACCTTTTCCAGTACTTTCCTCTAGACAAGAGCATGCTTACATGAAGCAGTTGCGAATTTACATGTCAGCGTTTGAATTGTCGGTTGTAGCCTCACAGATTTCTAGGTCTCGTGGGCACCATTTTAGTTCTTTCTCCTGTTCCAAGCACCTCCATTTCCCACCACAGAGTTGGCTCCTAAGTTCTAAAAAAAAATCACCCCTATTCCATGTCTTCATTTAGTAATGCATTCCAGATGAATAAAACCCTCGCTTAATTTTTCTTTAGAATCTTTTGACTGACACTGGCATCCGAAGGTCACTTAGGAGCCCGAGCTGTGTCAGTTACATTTCGTGCTGAGTCTGTGTCTGGTCGTGAATGGAATGCACTTGGCCTTGTGTTGTCATCCTGATGAAAGGACTCCCTGTGCTGATGTTGGCCCAGAACGCGTATTTTAACGTGAGAGGGGCTGCAGTGAGATCTGACTGGGGCTGGCCAGCTGGCAGCCAGGCAAGGTCGCACAGCACATCAGCCCTGGTGAAATGACCACAGTGCCAAGCTGTTCTTCAGCCTGTGGTCATACAGTCGTCTTCGTCAGTGCACAGAGACAGATGCACTGACTTGCATTTCCCAAACTTACAGGGAGCTGATGTATAAACCAAAAGGTGAGCGTATTCACTTAGGGAAAAGACTTTTCCTTTGTCATGATGAAACTATTTATCACATCGTTTCATTGTTACATCCGTATCGCTAGCCTCTCCTCTCATTGTATAATTGTTTACGTACTTTTCCCCCTTGCTGGGATGACAACATGGTCACCTTGATAATAGTTTTGGGTATGTCCGTTCACAGTTAATCTCCCATAGCTGGACAATCCACTTTTTTCCTGGTTCAACTCTTAAAAAGCAACCTTGTCTTCCTCATTTGTAAAGGTGATCACTCTTCTGTTGTCCACGAGACACTGCCTATGATGTCTATTGAAGAAGTGGAATTTTGAAGCTCTGTACCTCCAGGTCTTAAAGATACCAAGTTTGCTCCTTTATGTCATGTTGTATTTTTTCCCTAAGAATTTCTCTGATGATTAAGCCTTGTTTACAACTAACCGAGCTAACATATCACATATAAAAGCTACTCATTTTTTTAAAAATTTAATTTGATTTAAAAAAAAATAGACTGAACCCTAGAATAAAAGGAATCAGAATGTCACGTGTCCCATTCCCGTGCATTTGGGCAAAATTTTCTTCCTTTCTTCCTGCCTTCCCGCCTTCCCACCCTCAGGAAACATGGATTGAATGCCAGTTCTGTATCAGGCACCAAGACCACCACAACATGTAAGATCCAGACTCTAACATTCTCAAGAATGCACAGGACAGTAGGAGAGATGTACGAAGCAGCCCAAGAGGACAAGAGAGTTGCCTCTGAAATAACAGAGAGGAGTATCTTGACTCCTCTTGTGAAACTTAAGATGAGTCTTCAAAGATGAGACAGTGGTCATCACACACAGAAGGACAGAAGGCATGTGAAGAGGAGGTCCTGCTAGAATATATAGATGACACGTGACTGAGGGTTGTTTCAGGGCACAGGGCTAGAAAGGCAAGTGACATTCAGGCCAGGAAGGGCCCTGAATATCATGCAAACTTTGGACATTATGCCATGAGTGACAGGGAGACACAATTTAAGAGTGTCAGTGCTGTGATCTAATTGCGAGTACAGCATACCTGTCAGGCTGTGGAAGATGGGCCTCCAGGGCCCCGTGTGCTCCGGCCCCAGCGGGTACCTCCGACTTTGCCTGGTTGTGCTTGCTTCCCGTCTCACTGCACGCGAACCACAGCAGTCCTCCTTGATTCCTTAAAAAGGCCAAGTTCTTTTCTTCTTCTGTGTCTTTGAAGGCATAGCACTTTCTGAATGCGCAGCATTGCACATTCCCTCTGTTTGAAATGCTTTTCCACCCCACTGGAGCTAGCTCCTTTTCTTTGCTAGGTTTCAGCACATGGGACACCTCAGAGACCCTTCCAAACATAAGCTACCCTAAGTCAGTTCTCTTACAGTCTACCCAGCACTTCATACTGCATTTGTTCCTCTACTTATGTTTTCATTTACACCCATCACCAGAATGTAAGTTCCCAGAGGAGATTGCTCAGTGCTGTGTCCCTAGTACCTTGCGCCGTGCCTGGCAGCTGGGTGATGTTCCTCGAGTGTCTGTTGAATGGAGAAACAGAGATCATACCGAAGGTGGATAAATCTGTTAGAAAGGGATTGTGATGATTGCGATAATAAATGGTGAAGGCCAGAACGAAAGCTGTGTCTATAGACATGGAGGGGAGACCACATACAAGGGCTATTTGGAGAGAGAATTCCTCCATTTAGCCACATCAGAGGCAAGCAATGATGGAGAAGTCTGACATGCACCTTGGATTTCTAGCTTCAATAAAGACGTATATAATGAATGGTACCAAAACACAAACTGGAAGGATAGGAGAAAAAGCACAGGTAGAAGCGGGAAGATCAATTCTGTTTTCAATGATTTGAGCCTGAAATGACTGGAGACATTGAAGCCAACGTGTTTAGTGAGCCTCTGAAAAGTCTAACCTGATGCGAAGTAGATAGGGCTTTGTTGGATATAGAATATCGCCGTTTCTCTCTACCCAAGATGGTGCTGGATATCTTGTAGAAGAAAGCCAAGTCCTTAGACCAAAGTTTAAAGCACTGCATGACTCAAGGCAGGACCTTGGTTGTGGGGGAAGAATGGTTTCAGGAGACTGACCATAATCCCCACAGCGCTTGTATTTGGTCCGGGAGAGACTCTGAAATAAGTAATTTACTTCTTGCTGGCTTTCCATCTGCTAAGCTGGATGACTTGTATTTTAAAGCATTTTGGCATCCTTGGACACAGTGACTGCCGACATGATTGCAAATTAGTGTTTTCATTCCACGTTAGTGATTTCCTCTCATTCTTTTCCCAGGGGAGATGGAAAATTACTGTGGACTGTTCTTGACATAAACCTCTGTATGCCTTGCAACAGACGAGGTGCCAGAAACCTCCTGGCATTCATTTGGAATTTCCCGTACACTCAGAATTTATATTTATAATATTTAATCTAACATCAAAATAAAACATTTTTCAGCTTAGTTCCTACCAGCCCAGAATCTCAGTTTGGGAGTTTGGTTGCATAAAAGACTATCTTTCTGTTTAGGAGTCCCAAATCAGAATGTGACAGGATGCCAGTCAGTCATGTGCCGGGAGTCTGAAATCCAGATCTGAGAATGCTCACTCGACTTTACTCCCTTTTACCTAATATTTTCTAGAAGCCTCTGTCAAGGTTAATGCCGGGTGTCTAAAACAGAATGAATTTTACCAGGCATCTGAAATTCACCATGGATCATCTAGGATTTTCCTGAAGAACGTTCTAGTTCTAGCCTGGAAGACCCTATATTGAAGGCAGGTGGTCTCCAAAATTTTGCTTGCGTACCCCTACCGGTAAAACGTTTCAGAACCTGCTTCTCAAGCCATGTTCTCTGAAACATGTCTACCGTGTAAACATGTGACAGATCTAATATTCACATTATAAAACACGTGCCAAAATACCAGCTGAAGTGAGATTAATATTATTTTAAAATGTCTCGGTAATTTTAATTTTGATGGCTTTGGGTTCTCATTGGCTAATATCTCAAGGCTCAATATATAAAGAGGGCGCAACTCAACTATTAAGAATAGTGTATCTAAATCCGCATTTCAAATAGTCCCTTGATAAATTCTATTATAATTTATGGAGGTCAGTGCCTCGGCAAACCTGATTCAACTGTCCTTGCTTTTTAACTCTTTCCATGGCTGATGGGAGAACTTGAACTGGCAAAGTGTCTGCTCTGCCATTTTCTTATTGTTCAAGTATTATCTTCTGGGGTTTCTCTGCAGGAATCTTTTGAAGCTAACTTGTTTATTTTGTCAGGTTTAGTTTAGTTAAAACCAGATTTTAGAATCAGAAAACATCATTTAATTGGGGCCCCCCAAATCACAGGATGTTGAAAGCAAAAGAATGAGTGAGGACGCCATGTAAGGAGTTTACCCACCAAAGGAGACATGCCCTCCTTACCTGCGGACCTACTGAATGAAGGTGCCAGGGTCAATCAACTTATTAAATATTGAAAGAGCTCAATTTTTAAAAAGATTTCTCGATGAATGGAAACAATAGCTCCCTTCCCTTTCCTTTCCTTCCCTCCCCTTCCCTCTCCTTCCCTCCCCTTCCCTTTCCTTCCCACCTTTTTCTTCCTCCTACTGAGTCTAAAACACCTGAGTGGTAGGGTTCCCACCTACCTCTTTCTAAACCACCGTACATTCCTTCACTCACAGAGCTGAGTCCAGAAAGCAGAGGGTGGCAATTCTTTGTACTTTACCTTCAGGCAACTGGCTGAGACCATCCAATCTGCCTGGAATGTAATTTTGGCTTAAAAGAACCAGAACTAATGGAAGAACAGAAGCAGCTTAACCCAAACTGTTTCTCATTCCACTGCCCTACAGAGAATGGAGGGGATGAAGGAGGGGAGGTTTGTGAATTCTCTGCCTGTGCCCTTGTTTGAGGTTTGAACCATGGACAATTTTAATTGCACCTATAAAATGGCACTGTGGGCACCTCGAGGCATAGTACATGCCCCAGCATGGGTGAGAATTGGGAGTTTTGCTTTCTTTATAAGATTGAGTGATTGTGAGTGTTTGGAATCGATTAGATAAATGTCTCTCTTGGGACTGTCGTTTCTTCCACCGCCCAGCCAGCCCCTCTCACTGTGTCATTTACACTTGCCTCCTGTTTCCATCAGAGCCTGAATTCAGGTCTGTACCAGCTAACATGCCACGCTAGCAGGCATTTGGCAATGTGGGGAAGACTAAATATGGTCCCTTGATAGTTCTTGTTCTTTATGGATCTGGAAGCAACTTTTGTTTGTGTTTCTTCATTCTCTGTGCCTTTGCTTCCCTTTTCAGTCTGCTCTGGCATGCAGTATAAAATAGCACTTACTCATATCTTTTCAAGAAAATTAGACTTTATATTACTCTAGAGTTTATTTTCTTTTGATATTTACATTTTCTTCTTTTCAAGATTTTAAAGAGAGCAAGCACAAGTCAGGGGAGCAGCAGAGGGAGAGGGACAAGCAGACTCCCCACTGAGCAGGGAGCCCGATGTGGGACTGGATCCCAGGACCCCGGGGTCATGACCTGAGCCCAACTGACTCAGCCACCCAGGCACCCTATATTTATATTTTCTTTTAAGGCAATACGTTTTCAGTTTCCACATTTCCATTTTTTAGAAATTCTTTTTGCTGTGATTTTAACTGCAATGCTGATTATTTTGAATAACTGCAAATAGTTGACAAGGATAAAGTTGGGATTGTTTTATTATGCATATTGAGATAGCACAGTAGAATTGAATCAAGTATGAGTGATAATTAAATAACGGTGAGGTTATGGATGTGTGTAATACACAAATGAAGTTTTCGTACATGGGCTGTATGTGGTTCCCACGAGGAGGCTGCTGCTTAATGTAAAAAGCACACAATGCCCTTTAGAGACAAGTGTCAGTATAAGCTGCTGTGGGTAGTTGGTTCACTGATGTTTGTTTGTTTAAGATGGTGAGGATTTTAGGTGGAGTGATTATTTATAGCCTAACACTTATAAAGGATAAAAGAAGTGCAATCGGGCGCCTGGGTGGCTCAGTCCTTGAGCGCCTGACCGTTGGTTTCAGCTCAGGTCATTATCTCACGGGTCCTGGGATCCAGCACTGAGCATCCGGCTCCACACTCCACAGCGAGTCCGCTTGACATTCTCTCCCGCCGCCCCTCCCCCCACTCACATGCGCATGCACCCTCTCCCTCTCCCTCTCTCGAATAAATAGATAAATAAATATTTTTTTTAAATAGAAGTGTAATCATAGCCCAGTAAATCTGATTATGGAGCTGAGCTTGGGAAATCAAGCTGTGCAACTTCATGCCCTAGTTTCATCATCTATAAAACTGGGACGGCAATAGCACCCACCCCCTACAAATAAATGTAAAACACTTAGAACACAGGAAGTGCCCAATAAATGCCGCAATTAATTTATTAAGTATTCATCCCCAGTAAGGTCTGCCTACTATACCCACCCTCTGGTGTAGTAGACAGAGGTTATTTTAAGCTGCTTTAGTAATTGGTGCCCTTAGCATTTGATCTGGAGAGGTGTACAGAGCCAGGACTTGTGCGCACCTCTGTCCGCACAGGTGTGCCTGGTGCTGGAGGCGGGACGTGGGGGCCAGTAGGGAGAAAGAAGGCATGCTGACGATGGCGAAGAGACCTAGTTCCAGAGCTCTCAGTGGAGGCAGGTTCTCCCTCAGTCCACCCTTCTCTCTGCCAGGCCCCCTGCTTTCCACCTCGTACCCAGTTTTACCATGAATTTGGTCATCCCTCTCTGCGACGACCTCGTTGTTCCGAGGGAAGCCTGTGGGGAGATGTTCCTGCTGTGCTTTTCCTCAGCTCTCAGATTCTACCAGGGCCTCGTTCCATGACCCCACATCCTTGCCTTTCCCTTGGTAGAGGCCAGGGTAGTTGCTTTGTGGGAGTGTTGAGGGTTAGGTTACCTGAGAGTTTTGAAAATCTAAAGCCTTCTTTGATACGGGCCCCGTTTCATTCTCTTTTCCTTACGAGTTGAATATTTAGGAATCCCTAAGAGTATCAGTAATTTGGGCAAAACAGCCAAGTTTTACGTTGGCCATTTGGAAGTCAACATTGTTAAGAAAATAATCTCTACTAATAGAGTCAAATAATCCTATTAATCTTTGCTTTCATGGGCCGAGAATAAATCTCGTGCATTTGCAAACAATTATTAAACACCCACTTTGTGCAAGATGTTCACGCCAGCTCCTTACTGAAGGCGACGCGAAGAGGCATAAACTGGGTTGCACGGAGGTGATTTTTAAAATCAGCAACAGCCCAAGCCGAGTCAGCCAGCCCGGCCCTATCTGTCTGCGGCATCTTCCACACCTTGGAGGGCAGATTGCTTTGGCTAATCTAACAGACTGAGGAGTGTGCCTCCCCCCTCAGTCTTCCACGCGTTTCTTGCTCAAAGGTGCTCCTTCGGTCGACAAGAACAGCTCCTTTGGTAACTGCTTGTTTCTTCCTAAT
The DNA here is from genome assembly GCF_024610735.1 of Ursus americanus. NCBI lineage: Eukaryota > Metazoa > Chordata > Mammalia > Carnivora > Ursidae > Ursus > Ursus americanus. Next base: position 18,825,682 of record NC_142162.1, read on the forward strand.
TAGCAGCCCTTCAGACAGCAAGCGCAGTCATTTTCTATTTATTTGGAAATGGCGCACCGGGGATAGAAAAGCGTTCAGGGTTAAAAATGGCTGGAGGCTGAGAAAGCTCCTGCGTGTTCCCTGTCCTTACCCTGGTCTTGTGAAAAGCCGCCTCCGACCCACAGAGGGAATTTGCCTATCGTGTGAGACCCTGACCCCGGGCCTGTGCCTGAAGCAAGCACGCAGTTTTTATGTGCGCCTGTTAGTTTCAATCTGCGATACTGATCTGCTTTTTGTCCCTGCTGACGGTTATTATATCTTAATGGGCGAAACACGACTCTAATGATCCTTGGGTATGTAATTCGTGGAGTACAGAGCAGGCACCAGAGGACCACATAAAAATGTTTGCCTCAATTTCCCTGCAAAAAAAGGGGCCCAGAAACCAGACTTGACCAAGTAACAGATTTTTAAAGGTAAAGGAACCCAATAAAATTACCAGCTTTTCACAGCGTGTGTCTATTTCCTTTCGACATATTGTGAGGTGTAGGTGAAATATTCTAACTGAACTGACAGTGTGAGTGGGGATAACTAAGGAGAGAGGGAGATAAAAGTAAAAACCACCAGCAATGATTGATATTGCAGTAGCAGTGACTTGTTGGGGTCTCCCCTTTGTGGATTTGACACTTCACCTTTCTGACACCATCTGCAGGAGTGTTGGTATAATGAGCCCTAGACAGATGGGAACAAAAGCTAGCATGGCTTGGAACTACTGTATCAGGGCTTTGAGGCGTGCTGTAGAATTGTGTAGGCTGGTATCCGCTTATCCAACTTATAAGATAAAAGGTGTGTGTGTGTGTGTGAGAGAGACAGAGAGAGAGAGAGAGACAGAGCAAGAATGACAGAGTGTGTTTTTTTAAAGTATAAAATGGAGGGAGCTACCTGATCCCAGGCAATTCCAAAAATAATTTAATCAGTGACTGATTTCTTTCTCTATTGTAACCACCAGTTAACTAATTAAATGGGTTGATGAAAGGCTTATAAGTTTGATGATAAGTGCCTTCAAGAATCGATTCTGTAATATACTGTTACAATATTCGGGGAACAGAATTTTCAGGTATTGATTCCAACCCAATGTAGGAACTTAAACTGTTCTTGGTGAATAGGAGGCAGAAATACGTACGTGCAGAACAGCTCTCGTAGAAGTCCTAGTACGTCTGCCTGTTTACTTTGTAGACCCTTGGCCAGTAATCTAACCTTCCTTGGCTACTCTGTAGAAAAGAAATAATAGAATTCTAATAATTTCCTTAAGCTCCTGGACTCAACCAGGATAACTCTTCATAATGGTTCTTCCACCTCTGAATTTTATTTTCCTTTTTGACTTGTGTTTTTAAGATCCCTACGTGGACGGCGTTGACCCTAAATTGGTCTATCTAACTCTTCCTTCACGGGTAGTTTTCCTCTCTCCCGTTCCTCCCCCAGGTCCTTGGGGTAAGATCAACAGGCACATCCAGCTCTTAAGCCCTTCTGCCTGTTTCTGTGGGGGGCCCCAAGCTCTTCCTCCAAATCTAGATGCAAAACCTCAGGTGGCTTTAACTCCGGTTCCCTCAGCCGCATGGCTAGTTAGGGATAGCGCTCTAGCACTCTGTCGTGGCCTGCTCCTTGGTCCTGTGCCTTCTCTCCACAATATTGGCTACCTCTTGTTCACTGGAATAGGTTCTTAAACCAGTTTTCCCAAATTTCGACATGTCCTACGGAATGTCACTCTGTTCAGTTGACTCTCCTACTCGTAGCTGCTCAGCACCTCCCTGCTGGATGTGGAGTGTGTTACAGGCTCCTCATCACGGCGTTCAGAATACCCGACTTGGCTCCAAAGTAGAATTAATGCTCTCTTCCAGCCAAAAGTGAACTCCCTGCCATTGCGTGCTCTTCCGTGAGCCTGTCTGCCCCTGCTTCCTCCATCTGAAACGTCTCACATCCTTCCAGTTGCTGTTCACTGGCACTTGTTATAAATTTACAGATCGTCCTAGCTTGGAATGAATTTGGCTTAATTAATGGTAATTAATAAATAGGTGTTTCACATGTCTGCCTGAAGCAATATAACTGATGAATTTTTACTCGTAACCTTTTTACCTAAGGTGACACTGCTGTTTAAAACAGTTCTGGAGGTTAAGAATGAAGGGAAAGCTATTCTCCTTATTCTTTCCTTGAAAATGAGAAAATTTACTTGTGAAGCTTAATCATTTTTCGGGACGGACTATTCAGGCAAACAGTGTATCTATACTGAGTGTGTGGATGAGGGCGTGATAACGCAACTCGACTGACTAAACTTTGATTTTTTTTTTTTTTTAACTAGGGACTAATGGGCGTGAGCAAATGACCCTAATTCAGATACACCCCTCATAAGACAACATTTTCACCTGCCAAAATCCTATCCCTTTTTAAAGTTTCTGTTTTCTTTTTCAAGACCACATGCTCTCTTTATCAAGAAAGTTTTCCTGATACCCAACGGAAGGACTCTGGGGGATTCCTGTAGCTTCTATCCCATCCACACACTTTTTATCCCTGTCACAGCCCGTGTGCCATTCCGGGTGCTGGGGTTGTCAAGATGCATGGACATGATCTCTGGCTACAGCGCTTCTGTGGTCCAACAGAGGAGGGAAACTGTTCTGTTCGGCTACACACCATAACACAGGTTCTTCATTAGACCCTCCTCCCCTGTGTAAAATAACATGCATGGCCACGGAAGAGGAGAAGAGGGAGGACTTCAGAATCTGAAGGTTAAGGGGTTCCTTCCAGGGCAGGAAACCTTTCCCCTGGGCCTTGGGGAATGAGGCATAGGAAGGGAGGAAGCCATGGTTATGTCGCCCCAAGAGGCTGGAGCACAGGGTATCTGGGAGAAGTGCAAGTGGTAAGGGATGAGATTGGAAGTGTAGCTTGGGGCCAGAGAGGAATGGGCTTAAACATCAGGCCAAGGCGTTTCAACTTTACCTGCTACCTGAAGGAAAGACTTATGAGGTATTGTAAACATCAAAGTAAAATGGTGAGACCCATGGTTTAAAAAAAATAACGTTGTTGTTACAACGAACAGTAGATTGGTGGGAAAGATGGAAATTGGAGATGCAGTTGAGGTTGACTTTCTGAATGGACCCAAAGGTACCTTGTATTTCTCTTAAGACATTGAAGGCATTATTTTCTATAATTATAACTATTTGTGTGTATACCTTGACTATTAATAATGCCTCCTGAAGTTGGGCTTCTAGCAGGGTTTTGTGAAGGACCAAATGGGTTTAATAGCAACGACTCCTATCTGAAACGCTCATGAATTCTGGAAAGTTTCATTTATAACACAAACTACTCCATAGTCGGCTTTCTCTAATTCTTTCCAGATGTTAAAGGAGATAAGACATTAACAAGCATTAAAACACATTAACCGTGTGTATATTTAAAATCATAATAGATATCGTTCACTGGTACCATTTTGAGTTCATACCATGCTGTAGGTGCTATGCCGAGCATACCTATGCCTCAACTTAATATTTTCAACATGTGATATTACACCCATTTTATGGATGTGCTGAGGCTTGGACACTGTAACCTGCCAGGATCACATAGTGAGTGACAGTCATCTTGGTCTTTTTCTGTACCTTAAACTTCTTCCTTCATCAGAAAAAGAAACTTCCTTTTGCAGTTACCCCTCCCTGGAAAGTTCTTCTCCCAGACATTTATAGAACTGACTTCTTCAGCTCTCAGCTTAACTGTTGCCTCCTCAAAGAAGCCTTCATCAACCAGCCTACCTAATGTTGCTCATTTCTCTACTTTCTTCACAGTACTTTGTTATCTTAAATCATTTATTTGTTTATTTTCTGTCCCCTCAGCTACAGTATAAATTTCTGAGATCAAGTGTTTTGAACCTCTAACACATTTTTGATTTATATAATCACAGCATTTTAGAACAGTTTCTAGAACTTAATACACATTCAACAAATATTTAGTCAAGGGCTGGGCGGATGAATGAATAAATGTCTCGAGCCCGCTTATTCTCTAGTCCCGTCCTCTAGATGTTTTCTCGGTGCTGCCTAGCATGCTAGAGAAGAATTGGCTGCCCATACAACCTGTCAAACTGCATATCTGGTACCCAGACTGATTAACTTTTAAAAACCAAATATTTGCTCACCAGAAAAACAACCCACAGGTCATCTCTTTCTCGTTAGTGGAGATCAGTCAGTTACATCTAAACTTGCAGTTCAGATAGAGTGCCTACGATGTAGGGTTAGTTTAGAAGAGAACTTGTCTGGGAAACTGTTGGTAGAACTTTACCTTTTCTTGTTGCATTCCTGTTGGCCAATTTTTGTAGGAGAATATTGGAATTGACATAAATGAGGCATTGTTCCTGGCTTTTTTTTAAAGCACATGACATGTAGACATTCATGGTCTTTCTAATAAATTCGTGAATTCATATGAGCTCCACACACAAAATAATCATCCTCCAAGGGTAAATTCTTTCATCCTTCCCTCAAACTACATTTTTCTTTTGTGGTTTCAGATTGGGCTTTTTAGAAGTGTGATTTCCCGTTGTCTTAGTGGAATCTGAGCCAACTTTTGTCACTAGCATGTTAACCTCTTCTTTCCCCACTCTCCGATATCTAAGAATAGCTTGCTGATTAACCCTCAGTTAGAGAAGTTGGCCTGTGAAGGAATTTTAAGTACATTTCTCGGTGTTCTGTGAAGTTACGTGATCTTAGCTCAGTTAATTAACTTTGTTAAAATTGTATAAGGGGTTCGTATGATTCAGCTACAGAAGGCGCAAAAACAGTTTGAAAGGAACCTGCCCTTTACCTTGATCCCTACCTTCTCCAAAAACCATGGTGTAATGCCAATGAACAGAATAATGGTTGACGAGCGAAATTTTAAGGCATTCTAAATATCACTGGTTGGTTTAATAAAATTAATTAGCCTGCCACGGAGAAAATTTACTAGCGTGCTGGTTAATTTCACAATGTAAAGTCAGAGAAGGGAGGTGGGGTTGGGAGAACAAACCTTATTAGTTTTGAATAATTATTTAAAGATGTGGAGCTGCCTATTTCAAACACTTTGATTGCCAAATCCATTAAGGCTTTACAATCTCAAAGTTTGTATCCCAGTATATATGGGAAGGAGTCTCCCTAGGTGAAATCATAATCATATTAGTGAACAGCTAAATGACTTAGGATACAGAACAACAAGTAGAATCCTAATAAAACCATGGGAATGAGGACTTGCCTTAAGACTAACTCATGGGAGGTTTCCATAATCTTAATTTGCCATTGATGCAATTATTGCTTTTTCTTGTCTTTTTAATCCAAACAAGATGTTTGCAGTGGCCATGGAAAGGTGCCTAAAATCACATGCCTGAATTCATTTAATCTGCCAACATTGTCTTTTCTTCTCTCTTCCTGGTAATGGGCAAGAGTCAGTTCTGGTGCATTAGGTACTAAATCTCTTCAATTACCAGCCGGGAAGAAAGATTTAAAATTGTGCTTCAAACCTACAAACTGATTTAGGTTTAAAGCACAAACACTTGTCCTGTGGAGCCTAAATTAAACTGCAGAAAGGACACAGAACTTGAGGAATTAAACCAGGCAGGGCCAAGGCTCAGGCCAGTGATAGGAACCATTTTGGTTTCTTTCATCGGAGCCCCCCTGGCACAAGAGGAAAGGGAGCAAGAACAGGCTGAAAGACACAACTTGTGTGAGGAAGTGCAGTGTTGTATTGCCTGGGAGCTAGATGTGGAGTGTGGCTAGCTTGTTAGTATGGGGGAGTCTAATCGAACCTCTTATCTTTTTTTCCTCTCTCTCTTTGGGTGCTTGGCAGCCATTTTCAATGTGGATGACTCTGTGGTTGATCTGGAGACCCTGGCAGCCTTATATGAAAATGTGAGTATCAAAGACATACAGAGGCAGAGTTTTCAGACTTTCATATCTTCACTAATTAAAAAAATGTTAAGGTCTAAAAAATGGTTATATGTGACTCCTTCTGCCCCCCCCAAAATCGCTAAGCCATTCATGTTCTTTGGCAGTAAGGATTTTGACATAGCATGGGAGAGATTAAGGCATAGTTTCTAAAAACATACACTCAAATGAGAGCAGATGTGAGAAAAGCGGTGGGTTCCGACCCCACTGTGGTATCTGGGTTAGCAGATCTCTTTGTACACCTGCGTGGGAGGGTGGTTCAAGGCGGAGGCCCCTTCTAGGCCATGGAACCCAGCCCTGTGGCTTACTGTCAGAGTGAGTGAAGCTATGCTACCAGCTTACTGTTGGCATACAGCAGTGCCTTGCTCTGAGGAGTGGGAATACTAATACCACCTTGGATGATTGCTTTCAGATCCGACGAGCTACTGACATTGGATGTGGGAAGTAGTATAAGATGGCGGGTGTGTGCTTTGGATTTAGAGTCAGACAGCTTTAGATTTGAGGTCCCACTCTACCATTGACTGCTAAGTGACTTCGGACCGGTTAAATTCCTTAAGCCTGTCTGATCATCAGTACAATGGGGTTTATGAAGGGCTCTATCTGGTCTTTGTACTAAAACAGAATTCGATATACGTAGCAGTAGCAATTTATTTTGAAAATAAACAGTGTTGTACACATAGGTGGTCTTTAAATTTGGGTTATACGTGGAATAACCAGTAGAACTGTTAGGCTCTCTTGAGAGGATGACATGGGAGAGTTAGAATTCCCATGGTTGTTAACATTTCTGATTCATTGACTCTGTTAAGATTTGAAAACAGAGTGAACCAGATTCTCTTTACTGAAGTAGCGGCATTTCCCCAGGAGCTGCCTGGAGCTCTATAATATTCTCTGGTCACCAAGTTAAAAAAAAAAAAAAATGATTCATTTCAATGCTATGTCCCCTGGGACCTTAAGTCCCTTATAGAAAATTTCCAGAGTGTGATAACCAAACCTAGTGGCATTGCCAGTTCCCTACACATTTTCACATCCTTTGTATGTATCAGGAGTTCTTTAGTACGACTGGGTGGAAACTTCTCACGTTCCATCAGTAAGGCTTTTGTTAATAGACAGGAAGATGCACAAATACCAGGCCATTGGGAGCTAATAGTGCATTGTTTACCTGGAAGGCAGCATGGTTATTGTGGGAGAAAGAAAGGTTCTGAGTCAGGCCCTTTATCCAGTACTCAGTATGAGCCTGGGTAGAATCATATGAAAAGCAAAGATACAATAATTGACATTGAAGGACTTTGTAAAAGGCAGAGTGCCTTCTATTTTTTTTTTTTAAAGATTTTATTTATTATTTATTTGACAGGGAAAGAGAGAGAGAGAGATAGTGAGCAGGAGCCATGGGGAGGGGCAGAGGGAGAGGGAGAAGCAGGCTCCCCTCTGAGCAGGGAGCCCGAGGCAGGACTTGATCCCAGGATCCTGGGATCACGACCTGAGCAGAAGGCAGATGCTCAATGGACTGAGCCACCCCGGCGCCCCGGCTGAGTGCCTTCTAGATGCTTTTTGTTGTTGCCGTGAGCTCAGGACTGTGCACGTGGGCAGTACTCGTTAGCTCACAGTCGAGGACAGCTGCCTGCAACTGAAATCACTGGACAAATTGAGAAAATAATGTAACTTAAATGCCAAAAAGCCGTACAGATTAGTGTTCACACAATTCAGAAAAAGAGAAGGTGGAGACTAGAACTTAAAAAGTCAGGAGCATACATACGTTAGGAGGCTGTTCTAAGGGCCGGGAAATCAATACTAAGGACAACCAACTGATAACCTGCTTCCATGGGAAGAGACGGGGATTTGAAGGTGGCAGTCCTACGTCCTGGACCCCCCTGCAGTTGCTTGTTAGGACCACTTGCTTTAGCCAGTGATTCTCCAACATTAGCATGGCTCAGAATCACCTCGAGGGCTTGCTGCGCCCCGCCCCTGGAGCTTCTTAGGACCGGGATAGGGCCAATCATTTGCATTTCTAACTAGAAACAGGTGATGCCAGTGCTGCTGGTCCAGAGACCACACTTGGAGACACATTGCTTTAGACAGATTCTCATTGTTCATTTTTTCTGTGCTTTGTTTGATTTCTGTTTCAACCCAGAGAGCCCAAGAGGACGAACTGATTAAAATAAGGAAGTATTACGAGACATCCAAAGAAGAAGAACTGAAGTTGCTGGATAAACCCGAGCAGTAAGGATGCTCGAATGCTTTTCTGTTAGGCCAAAAGGCCGAGTGCGATCTCTGCCCGCCTGCCTCCCAGCTCTGAGTAATCACACCTTGACTGTGCAGTGAGCTAAGTCACAGCTCCATCCTCCCCGTGACCCACTGCACGCAGCAGAATGACCTGGCTGCCGGGAAAAGCAGCTGGGGGATTTGTGCTGCTAGATCTAATATGTCTCAATCCCTCTCCCCACCCCTCATGATGCGCTGTTCTCGTTCTAGCAGCTTGTTAATTCCTCCTAGACTAAACATTCTGGCCAAGAGGGTAACTGAGGAAGGAGGAAGGCACTGCTCTGTTTAAGGTTCTGCTGATGTAGTTAAAAAGATGATGGCAGACTCACAGAATTCAAATTGATTTTCCTAAATGTTGTATCCAGTAATAGTAGCCTGAACATGCCAGCTCTCCCCCCAAATCCCTCCACCTGCTCTGCCCAATGGACAGGCGACCTTTCCATCCTCTTCGCATCTGCTCGTTTTTCTCTCTAGTCGCTGTCTAGAGTTGTTTGCTCTCTGGGTTGGGCTGTCGCACCATGGTCTTTGAAAACCTAGACCTCTGATGGGGAATGGAGGAGCTCTTGCCTTGGCTGGGCTCTTGGGGTCTGCACGCCGCCGATAAGCGTATGGGACTCCGCAGCCCCGGGACCCTATCTACCTTTTCACGGCCCAGGACTGAGGATGTGGAATGGGTCCAGAGTGGACAGAGGGATTCTTTGCCTGTCGCTACCTTGAATGCTTCATTCGTGTCCAATTCAGACCACTCCCCTCAGCTTGGAGATGAGGCAGGGGATAGAAAACACAGCAGAAACTGAGCAGTCAGGTTTAGGGCAACAAGTGAGCCCTAGAGACATCTAAGTTTCCGTGGCTTGTGTTGAAATTTTCATGGCTTGCCCCTGGGTCTACTAGAATGCCCACTGCCCTTGGATTGTCTGGACAAAATGACTGGGTGGGGGGTTTCTAGGTTTACTCAGTTATTGGCAAGCCTTCGTGATCATTTTGGGAACCTTAGATGAATTGTTCTCACGTGGAATAGAGGCCAGGAACCATTCTCTACCGCACCCCCACCCTGCCCTAGGTTAGTTCGTGAAGGCTATCAGTACAATAGGCTTGTTGTCAGTCAGTGCAAAGGGGCTTCTCCTGCCCTTCTGGCCCATCAATTTGAGCTACTCCCTGCCAGTTCCTGCACCTGATCAGTCCTGTGGTCCACTCCCAGGTCATGTTTCCTAATAATAAATTAATTCCCATAAGGTGCTAGCAACTGGACGTGAAGTGACTAATAATGGGATATTTAGACACCGACAAGGCCGTGGGGAGTATTTGAAAACTGTCTTAAGTCAGCTTGGACTGCTCTAACAAAGTGTCCTAAGCTGGATGACTTAGAAACAAATTTATTTCTCATAGTTCTGGAGATTGGAAGTCTGAGATTGGGGTGCCATCATGGTTGGGTTTTGGTGAGAACCCTCTTCTAGGCAGACTGCCAACTTCTCTCAGTATCCTCACATGGCGGAAAGCAAAGAGAAGGAAGCAAGCTGTCGTGTCTCTTCTCCTAAGAGCCCTAATTTCACTCATGAGGGCTCAACGCTCATGACATAATTGCCTCCCAAAGGCCCTACCTCCTTAAACCATCACATTGGGGGTTAGGATTTCAACATATAAATCTTGGGGAAACATAAACATTCAACAAGGACAATAGGACATATCAAGCATTTGGGTAGTACCAACTATGTCACACTGAGCAATGATCTCTAAGCCTGGAGTTCATACACTTTTCATGTAAAGGATCATATAATAGTTTAGGCTTTGTTAGAAGTACGTAAACAATAGACAGTACATACACAAATGGGCATGACTGTGTATCAGTAGTTTATTTGATTCTTTGAATTATTTGAATTGATTCTTTCTCACCCATTAAAAATATGAAAACCATCCTTAGTTGGTGGGCCGTACAAAAACATGATGAACTAAATCTGGCCTGTGGGCTATAATTTGCCAACTCCTGCCCCTGCTCTGAGAGGGGCTGACCCAGTGAAACGAAGAATGGGTTTCTGCTATGGGAAGTGTTCCCCTTTTCCTTTTGGGTTAATGTCTTTCTAGCATTATTTTTGAAGATTAATTGCCACAACACATAGTATGGGCAGGTAATTAACAGATAAACTTATGATTCCTGCTTTCTCTACTGATGATCTGGATAAGAGAGCATTTTCCAAGTTTGTAAATAGTCACGGCAGTGGCTCCCCAAAGATGCTAAGCTATCACTGACAGCACAGAGGACTGTCGTGTTGTCCTGGTGAGGTGACGTGCTCAGGCTCGGTTGCACAGAGGTTGGGACTTCAAGCCTGAGTGACTTTCACCTTCGCCCTTGACCTCCTGCATAGAGCAACATCTGTTTGATTTTAGCCGGAGTCCGATTTCCTGGCAACTTCCTTGCCACCAGCTCCAAGTTAGTTGACTATAAGCATGTTTTACATACTGGAAAATGTGAATCATTTATAGTTTCAACATTGCGATTTCCTAAGATCCCTGTGATGCCCAGTCCTGTAAATGATAGCATGGAGAGGGTGGTCTCCTCACTCACCTCATCAGCTTTCTCGCAGCCCAGTGCCAGATTGAGAATGCCATTTCCCATAGAGGTCGTCTGCTTGGGCCCGGGCTGTCAGAGCCACTCCCTCCAAGAATGGCCCTCAACTCTTTGCATTCTGCCTTGGGATGGTGGGGAGGTGGAGTGAGGCTCTCTTGGGTTCGATGAGGCCAAACACACGCTTTTCGTGGCCTAGATTGAGGACATCAGGTACAGTCTATTGGGATGCTCCACTAGGGTCCCCAGTTACCTCAGGGCCCTTGCGAAGAAAACACATGGACTTGGTGAAACGAGGTTCGGTTAGTGTACCCCTTGTAGAAGAACAGTATACCTTATGCTGTGTACGCGGCCCTTGTCCACACACACCTGAGATGGTACCGTGGGGGGGTCTAGGGGATCATCGACTGAATGTTATTAGTCCCTCCAAACAGTGGGCCACGTTGCATCGTTCCCCCTGTCAGCCGAGTTGCTGCCACAGTTGCGGAACCCACACAATGTCGTGTGCTGAGCTTCTCTCCTAAACACGGACTGGAGTGGCCAGCCCTTCCTGGGAAAATAAGCCTACACTGGGAAACAATGGGCAGGTCCCCAGTTTGTGGCTTCTTTGTGGTTATTTAGTCCTCTTTATAACTGGCCTCGGGTGTAAAGTTAGACCAGTCCAAAAGGAAATCAATCTATACGTGTTCGTAAGTACCGAGGCCCAGTGTCCAAGACCTGCGCTTGGGGATTTGTAAGAGTGCTTCTCCCTGCCCTATGGGGAGGGTATAAAGCGCAGCTGAGGGGAACCAGATATTTATCAGACGCTGGCCTCACAGCCTTTGAGGTTACTGACACCTCAAGTACTCTTCCAGATAAACAGGGAAGGAGCTACGGTGCTCTCCCTCAAGCCTTTGCCTGGCTCTTTTGGGACAGAAAGTAACACAAAATCATAGTTTTTCCAAATGTATGTCTCCAGTAATTCTTATCTTCACATTCTACCAGATGTGCAAGCCAAAAACCTGCAAGTCATCCCGGACGCTTGTCAGCATTCTTGGGTTTGGTCAGTTACTCCGGTTCTTGCCGCTGGAGTACCTCTCTCATGCACTGGCCCCTCTCCGCTCACCCCTGCCTGCCCTCTTAGAACACCGCAGCTGCAGCCCAGAAGGCCTTCCAGCCTCCACTCCGCTGCCCCCTCCAGCTAATCAGCCAAGCCACTGCCATGGGGCTTTTAAAACAAAAAACCCAAAGAATCACTTACTTCCCTGTTTAAAACCCTTCGTTCATTCGGGAAAAGTTCAAACTCTTGATGTGAGAACACCAAGCCCCACTTTAGCATCTGAGTTCTAGTTCTCTTCCCCCACAAATACCATTCATCCTGCCTGAGCTCCCCCTGACAGTTGCTCCCGTGTGTCCTGCACCAGCGCCAGAGGGCTCCGGGGAACCTTGGCTGACATGGTCCGTCCAGGGCGCTGACTTGGATGCCCTGCACGTGGCTTTCATAGGCCCCATCACTGATAATACTTACCACACCCCGCGGTAATCGGTGATTATTTTCCAGGTTGTCAAGAAGGAATTGTGTGTAAGTTAAATTCTGTTCTCAGGTCTTAGCATGGTGCCTGACACACCATAAATACTTCATACCTGTCTAAAGAACTGACTAACATTCTTGGTGACTGACACTCTGGTATGAATTTTCAGCGACACATTCCCAACAGTTCTATCCAAAAGTAATGTAAAATTCTGGAACTTCCCTTCTGAACTATGTGTCTCAGTCCCTTCTTCATGCACAGAACTCTGGATCTTTAAGGTTCTCTGAGAAACCTTCTAGTCCAATTCCTAATCCCGGTAAAGCTTGATCCTGGAGAACCTTGTGGTTCTTTTTTTACTCTTTCCTGGGTAACATTAAGTCAGTGAGCCTATGGCCATGTCTCTTTCTATCGGCCCTAAGCCTCTTTTCTTGAGACTAGTTATAAGTAATTGTTCATCCAGCATTTCACTCTTTCCGCGTGTGTCCTTGTTGGTGAGCTGAGGTGTTGATCTGTATCTTCTCTCACGCGGTCTCCAAAAATGATTCATTCACTGTGTTTATTTAAACTAGAAAGTGCACATACTCTGCGGATCTGGGTCCTCCTTCGGGCAGAGTGTCTGGCGGTCCCTGCTGGAAGAGGAGAAAGGCCGGGCGTGACCCTCGCGGTAGCTCTTAGCATTATCTGAATAAATACAACACGCCCCTCAGGACCAGATGCCGCCGGTCCCACAAACTTTTCACTGCTTATACTTGTGAAGCCTGGTGATACCCCTGATTCCGACCACAAAAGAATCAGTGGTTTAATACTAATCTGTAAGAAGCAATTTACATATAAAGTATAATTTTTCATCTCATCCTCACTCAGAATTCCTATGGGTCTTCGCTTTTAAATCCCATCACATGGTTTTCATAATAATCAGAGTTACGGAACTTTAAAACAAAGGTATGTTTACTTTTATGGGCATTCCTTGCTTCATCTCAGTGTCACGAAAAAGAAAAAAAGAAGACGATGAAGGGGGCACCTGGCTGGCTCAGTCAGTAGAGCAGGCTACTCTTGATCTCAGGTTCTTGAGTTCAAGCCCCACCTCAGGCATAGAGCTTACTTAAAAAAAAAAAAAAAAAAAAGGAAGAGGAAAGAAGAAAAAAGATTATAAATGATCTGAATGTAGGATAATTTATTTTTAAAGCTGGTAATTAGAATCTTATTAAAACCCAAGTCTCCCTAAAAAAAGCAAAGTAAAAGGCACAGAGTATAAGCTAAGGAAACTTCTTTGGGTGTGGGACGAAGAAGGGTTCAGCTTCGCTCCTATGGAAAAGCATTCTTGGTGAGAGATTGCAAAATGTCAAAGTAATGATGTTATGCGTTGACTGAGACTTTCAGAAATATCAGGTAATCATCATTTCAGCCCCAAAATGAATTTAATAGCTGTTAGTGGATTCTCTCCTTCTCTGAATCCATGCCCAACTCTTTCCGCCCATTTTAGTTTATGCCCTCTCTTCTGGTGGTTGGCCTGGAGAGTATGTAGCTCTTCCAACTTAATTTTGCAAAGGGTACCAGTGCCCAGCTGCTCAGACAGTGAGCTTCTGTGTGTAGGTTAGTACTCACCTTTAGCTTTCAAAATCTGTCTTACCATAGTTTTTAAGATTGATGTCCGCTTAATGAGTGCCTGCTTTGTTCCACGCACTGAGCTGTGAACTCTGTCTTCCTAGGTAAGCTGATGTGGAATAGGTTCTCTATAGACTATTCTCTAATTCAGTGAGCAAGAAATCGTAGTCCTCTCACTTCAGGAAGAGACATTTTGTCATTTCTCTACAGACATTTGCCTCCAGCCTTCACTTGACTTTGCCTGTGTGAAATAGACCCTTTCTGCATTATTAAGGGAGTTCATTATGTATTTATTTTCATACACTAAAGGTAACACTTTTTATTTGGGTTTAATCTCCTAGTTGCATAGGAGGAGATAACTTGCTGTGGTACAGTATAATTGCATTAACTTTCTGTCCTCAAGTAATCTGTACACCATACATTTATGTATCACCATAGAAACCCATTTGAAAAATGGCTTTGTTGTCAATAATAGAACACAGACCCTTGGAGTTCCTTAAGTGTGCCTGTGGGATATATTTTATAATTGTTAAATTGACAATGTCAAGTAAGATGAGTCTTTTTTAGCTGTCTTTTTTTTTTTTCCTTTGTGATCATATATGAAGCTAGATGATTCACTATTCGTTTCTGCAGATTTTTACACGAGTTAGCCCAGATCCCAAATTTTGCTGAACGGGCCCAGTGCATAATCTTCAGATCTGTCTTTTCGGAGAGTATCACCTCCTTGCACCGCAAGGTAGAGATCATCACAAGAGCTTCGAAGGTATGTTTGCGGTCTAATTTTAGAGACTAGTTTTGCCCTTATTGAGGGTGAAAGAGGAAGTAGGGAGTGGGAGAATCAACTGGAGTCCCTTTGTAGAAAACCTTTGGACTTAAATTGTGTGCTTTTTTAAGTGTAGCTTTTATGATCATCCTAAGCATGAAGACGTGTGTGAGTGCGGGTGAGTGAGGGAGAGAGAGAGGAAAAATGACGCTTCTGCAGATGTCTTCTTAGATATTGCAGACACTCAAAACCAACCTAAATAGTGTAGTGTGTTTGCTGCTAGACCGACTGGATTGCAAGAGATTTTGCGTTAGACCCCTGCATCGGATCATCTGAAGTGTGTCTACACAGTGACATAAAAAGATCCTAGACACTGGATAGGCGAAATAAATGATTATGATCATGGATGGTGGACAAATACATTTTTGTTGGCTTTACCGTAACACTGGTATTCCTTGTAAATTCTAATACTTGTTTTTTTCTCACAATGACTCATGTCCTTGAGAACATGATAATCCTCTCCACACATATTGTGGTATTTAGTTCTTACCTGAAGGCGTGATTCTTTTCCTTCCAAAATATAAAAGATTTCAGTAAACAAAGTATAGATATTTCCCAGGTATAATAGACACACTCTAATAACACCCTAAAGGGCAGGAAGAGAGGTTGGCCTAGAGCTGCCTTTGTCTTTCCTTCTTTACACTAAAATAAAAGAAATAAAGTCAACTAAGACTCTAGAGAAGGGGGAAAAGGTAGCAATTTTAAAAATTTGCACTTTGAGGAAAAAAAAGAAAAAAGAAATGGGACAAGAAGGTGAAGGAAACCCTAAGTAGACTGAAATTGTTAAAGGTAAGAGACATAGCAGCAAATACTTAGTAAACATAGCCTATGGCCTTGAGATGTATCATTGTAGTTTACCTCTGAGGAGTAAACCCAGGGTTAAAGAGGAATAGATTTGCTATTAAACCTATCCTACATTTAACGGTACTGTTTATATAGACACATTGTCCAAAAACAGATCTTCACATGATATTAAACTAATGCTTTCTGCTTAGAAGTCACCAAGTATAAAGTCTGACTATAACAACTTTCTTTTTGCAATTCACAAATATTTTAAATTAATATTTAAAAAATAAAACTGGCTGAAGAATAGAAATACTAATATTTAATCTGCAGTATTAAGACATGAATAGTTCATTATTCATTGAAAGGATGGAACACGATGACTGATTAATGTATTTTTGTTAAGACTCTTATGTCTTAATAAAGTGTATTTTCCATTTCACCACCTGCCAATCCATTTGGCACCATGCCACCAGACAGCCTGATGGGTACTCAGTAAATATTTGTTGTTGAATGAGTGTAGGCGCCTTTGAAGTTCAGCTCCGTAATAATCGGTGTTTGCCGTCACAGGGCTTGCTGCACATGAAGAGTGTGAAGGATATTTTAGCTCTCATTCTGGCTTTTGGAAATTATATGAACGGAGGAAATAGGACTCGGGGACAAGCAGATGGATATAGCTTAGAAATTCTGCCCAAACTCAAGGACGTCAAAAGTCGGGTATTTATTTTTCGTAACTAGATTCCATGATTTGCCATCGTATTCCTTCTACACCTTTAATTAAAAAAAAAAAAATTCTTGGTTGCTCCATTCATCTTCTTTCTCCCTCTAACAATACATTTTTTCTTTGCTTTCTTTTGACTTTTGAATAAAGGTATGTTTTTCATGTTTGATCTTACTGAGATGATAAAACCCCCAGTATTGGTTTTGCTCTAAGAGAACACAGTTGGATGTTGAACTGTAACGAGGGAAGAAAACAGGTACAACGCAGTATCAGTCAGAGCACAGGGCTTGAATCTGTTTGAATTTAGTGTTGGCTTCTTGGAATTTACTCATTCTTGAGTAGGGAGCAACGTTGAATCACCAGTTGAGCTGAGCATTTGAATTATTCTTTTGCCCACAACAATCGGGCTGGGGGTCTACTGTCAAACTCTCTGAGCCTGATTATCATTTGGCTCCACACCCCTGCAGAGCTCCCTCTTTAGAAACAACCAGCCCATATCTAGGCATCCCACGGGGAGCAGGGGAGTAAAGGGAGGGGAAACACACAGGCAAATTAGAATTAGACCCATGTGAACAAGACACAAAGGCTGCCTTGTGGGAGGGCCTGCTTGCCCCCGGCCTCCTAGGGTCATAAAGTGGCATGGCGTTCCTTTTAAGCTGTCCTGATTGTTTTTCACGCCATTAAGAACACACATTTTTTGAAAGGTGGGAAGGGAGGGATGGTTTTCTGTTCTAGTCCCTGGTTCCCTTCGGCACTCCCCCACGCCCTCCTGTCTTGGCTTTCTGCCAGGAAATAATGAGACAGTGTGTGTATTTGTTTGTTTGTCTTAGCCATTACCTCAGAGCTCTTATGGATTATCTGTTTGGTTTTTTACCCCACAAAGAATAGCAGAATGTCATTTCTTTGTGTAGATGCCATAAGGAAAAAAAAAAGTGATGGGACAAAGAGGGGAGAGTAAAATCTTGCCGGTCACAAACAGAATCAGGACCAGGTATCACAAATTAAAAGTATTAGGGTCACAACCTGAGATTTCAGTACTCAACTATATAACATGGCAGTCTCGTGTGAATGATTTTCATTTAAGCTTCTCTTTTAAACCTAGGATAATGGAATTAATCTGGTGGACTATGTCGTGAAATATTACCTGCGTTACTATGATCAGGTAAGAAGTGGCATTATGTGGAAAACTACACTAATGGGGTTTCAACTCTTACACATTGTTGGCATTCAGAAATTGGATGATGGATGGATGGATGGATTTCAAGTCCAACATAGAATTTGAGAGCGCTCCAGCTTCCTTGGTTTACAGATGGGAACGCTGAAGCCAAGAAAGTTTAGTTGACTCTTGTAAAGAGAAGCATTATTCATT